>NC_090926.1:421730821-422366725 GCF_040938575.1 Ambystoma mexicanum | reverse complement strand
GCCACTCATGCAGCCAGGTCGAGTCAACAAAGCCCAACATTTCAGTAGGGGGCTAGAGCCTGATCTGCTCAAAGGTTTTGCGCCACTGCATGGCTATCTTTCTGTTTGTGTAATTAAGTGTGCCACCAATAAGCCAAAACGATTCAGTGGTGGAAATAGAATTTTGTTCTGGGGCATCCCTCCTGCCGCAGTGAAAGAGGCCGGGTCCAGCGACAGCAGGATAAAGAGGGTGTAGACCAGGTATTTTAGTCACCCCCATGAATATTTGCCTCTTCCCCTCAGAGGATTTATCATCAGTAAAGTTCAAAATCTGCACTCCTTTCAAACCTAAAAATTACAGATCAATATTTCCTGTACAGTGCAACAATGACAAGGGATTTCAAAGAGCTCCTGCTCAGACCCTCAAGTGGTCTTGTGGGAAAGTGTCTCACTTTGGAACCTACCTACCACAGATCAAACCCTGTCCAACATAGTTTAAAGCACGAACACACCATAGCATTCTAAAATAAACATATAGTGCACATAGGTTTCCCAGGTTGTGGGGCTGTATCTGAGATCTGGTGAGTAATTATTTGCCAGATCCTAGATCTGGGAAGATCCTTCCCAATGACAGCATTGAGTACAGGTAGGAAAGTCATTTGCCCGCCCATTGACTTCTCATGGCCCTGCTAATCCATATGGCAATTCTCACCCAGTTCCTGCCCTCCCGACCCAAAACACTGCCTCATTAGAACTCTTTGAGCTAGCTTTAATCAAGCCTTGCCATTAAACGTTGCCTTCAATGTGCCTGCAAGTGTTTTCTCAAAGGAGTCTTCTGAGAGTGAATGACTTCATTGGAGTTGTAAACACAGAACTGGTGTAATAAAAAATTCTTGATCAGGTCTGACTTCAGCTACTTGATTTAAAAACTTCCTGCGTGTCTTTCGCTGAAGTCCTGTTGAAAACAAGCATTGGCAAAGCCAACGGTTTTGGCTTGTGCATAAGTATTAGGCATTTGCCAGACACTGCTATTCACTGTTCAGGTACTCAAACCATTTTGCACCTGGTACCATGAACGGCCAGCTAATACCAATACAGAAGTGCCTTTCCCACGCGTACATGAAAGCCCAAACTGTTAGCATTGCCAATGCTCTTTTTGCTTTACCCTTGATGCACAGGACTATTCATCAAGGTTAAAGCAAACATACTACTTGGCTAAATTGCCTCACATTGAATTTAGGCCAATCTAGCCAGTAATAACACTTATAGTGCACAGTCAGCCTGGACATACTTTCTGTGGCATGGCATTTTTACTCGCTGGGAAACTGTACATGGTAATAATGACATATATTGATGCAGCCTGCATGGACATACATGAGAGAAGCCAGCATGAATATATTTGTATACTAACATATGTTGTGTGGAAAGGTGGTATGAAATGTATCCATGTGCTTCCATATAAAACCAATTGCAAACTGTATGGATTTCTACCCAATTTTGCAAAGAAAGTGCTGTAAAATGCATAATTTTAACCCAATGGGCCTCATTCCGAGGTTTGCGGTAAGTATGGGTTTTTACCGGCATGGCGGAAAGACCGAGTCCGGTCTGGTACAATGCCGCAATTTGCAGGCCATTCCGACTTCGCGGGCACGAGCTTTCCGCCATGCCGGAAAATCCCCTAGCGGCATACCGCTAAAGGGCCCGTAAAACCCCTTAGCGGCATGAAGCGAGACGGTCGTTACAACACCGCCACCGAAGCTCTGCTATCCGTTATTAGCGGTGACACCGTAAATTACGGTCACCGCTAATTAACGGATACGGAAATTACATCATCGCACAGGAACGGGAAGGAGCGCGGCGGCCATCTTTAAAAACACAATCCATTGCCATCCCCTTGATACAGAACCCGGAGGAAGATTCTGAACCTGAGACTTCCCAGCATTCACCCATATCATGCCGAAAGCACTCAAAAAAGGAGCCGCACGCCTCCGCAAGGAGCGCTTTACACAGGATGAGCTACAGGTCCTGGTAGACACCCTGCATGCCAATGCAGAAGTGGTGTTCAGCACTGATATGCGCAAGGCCACCATAGCAAGAAAAAAACAAATATGGGACCTGGTTGCCCAGAGGGTGAGCGCTGTCGGCAACACCCCCCGCACAACAAGGGACTGCCGCAAAAGGTGGGACGACCTCCGTCTCAGGGTGTGGGCCATCCTATCGGCCAACAGGACCCAGGCCCTGGAGACAGGAGGAGGCCCAGCATCTCCAATCAAGATGATGCCCTGGGAGCAGACTTGTGCCGACATGATGGGCCCTGAATCCATCGAGGGGGTCGGCAAGATGGAGTGCGGTGCCCCGTCATCCGCAGATGGAGGTGAGTGTCATGAGTGAAGACAGTAAATGCATTCCCAATTCAAGCCACCGCCAAGGGATGGGCAAGCAGTCATGTCACATATGCCCCCCCCCAATCATGCCGTAACAAGTGAGACCCAGGCTGATGCCACTTGCAAGGCTACAACCCATACTGCCCACAGCACACAAAGAGGCAGTCACTGTGAGTCAGCACAGTACTCTGCCAGCTTGATTGACCCAGACACCTGCATGCATTTACCATCCTAGCCCAGATCAATGTCCCACTCACCACCCAAATGTCACCCAAACGCTGCAACACCATTCTCATACCATAGCCTTGAAGCGATGCTGACCCCCAAATCATAGCTAATGCCATCTCTCTCTTCCACCCCACAGGCAGCGGACATGAAACTGAGGGCCATGAAGCCACCCAGCCCTCCACCTCCAGGGGCACAGACAGGGGACAGCGGAAGCCTGTAGGAAGGAGGAGGCCACAGGCAACACCATCTGCACCAGCAACCCCCATGGAGGCTGCACAACCACCACCCACACCCCTACCCATGCCTGCACTGGGAACGGACACATACCCCACAGTCCACTCGGAGGAATCCAGTGTGGCAGGGGAGCACGCTGCCATGTGCCTCATCGACGAGCCGGAGAGCCCTACATCGGTTCACCTATCTGACGTGGGGGAGACATGTGACACAGCGTACTGGCCGGAAACACCATCTCACACACAAGTCGCACTCAGCGACTCTGGGGAGAGTGACACCCCAATCCTTACAGGCCAAGGAGCACCACCTGCCTGTCCTGTATCCTCCTCCCCTGCCGAAAGCCCACAGAGCCATGCACGGTCAACACCACGGCTGGCTACCACATCTGCCACACCATCCACGGATGGAGTGCACGGGCAGCGCATCACAGCCCTGCTGGAGGACTTCCTACGGGACAACCGTCAATCACATTCACAATGCCACAATGACCTGCAGTTCCCTGGGTGAGGTAATCACTTCAAACACCAACCGCCTCTGTGAGGTGCTGGGCCGGATTGCTGATGCCCTGGAGGCAGCACACCCAAGACCACAGCCCCAGTGGGATTACCCACCATCACAAAGTTCATCCACACAGACCAGCCCTGTCCGCCGGTCAATGCGGACACTCCGCCGCCAGAACATGAATCCCCCTGGCTCCGGAAGTGGCCAATGAACATCCTGGCACACACATTTGGGAGGGGGGGGGGGGGTGAGGGTGTGTCATTGGGAGTTGGGGGGAGGGGGAGGGGGGTGAGGGTGGTGGTTTTGTTGTACACGTTCAAACTTAAACTTTTTAATACACTGGTGTTCATTCACTAAAACAGAGTGGACATTGATCATTTTGCTTGTGTATTTTAAAGTCGCACAGTACATGGTGTACATGTATCCCCACACCCCGTGCCCAATGTCCTCTCATCATGAAACCCTCAGCTGACTTGTGAGTCAGAAATATTGTCCAATCAATGCTTGACGCACAGAACGTCCCTCCTGTGCATCGGGACCCGGCTGCTGTCCTGCCATTCCTACCTCCTCCCCCTCATCGTCATCTGGTGGTGGCATTTCCACGTCAGGGGACAGTGGCACGTTCCGACGGATGCACATGTTGTGTAGCATTACACATGCCATGGTGATCTTGGACACCTTCTCGTGGCTGTAGATGAGTGCCCCACCTGAACGGCTGAGGCTACGAAATCGTGCCTTCAAGAGCCCGAAGGTCTGCTCTATCACCACGCGTGTACGGGTATGGGATCTGTTGTAGTCCTCCTCGTGCCTGTTCTGTGGGTTGCGGACGGGGGTCATGAGCCACGGCTTCAGAGGGTAGCCAGCATCACCTGCATGGAAGTGGAAATGAGGTAATCGTGTGTGCCCTCATGGTGGAAAATTGTACTGGTCATGCATGGCCACAGATGATTACTGGGATGAGCATGCATCCCCCCCTTCCCGGCCAGGTAGAGTATGAACCCCCCCCCTTCCCAGGCAGGTGGAGTATGAACCCCCCCCTTCCCAGAACTACTCACAGCCCCAAAGCAACGCCATGGCCCATTCAGATGACTCACCAAGCAGCCAGGCACGACGTCCGGCATGTCGCTCCATGTAGCATGGTAGTGTTGAGTTCCGCAGAACCAAGGAGTCATGAGTTGATCCGGGGTATCGGGCATTGCAATGTGTGATGGATTTACTGGCATTACACACCATCTGGACATTGATGGAGTGGTATTGCTTGCGGTTGCGATACGGCACCTCCATGGCATGCGGGACCACCAATTCAACGTGGGTGCAGTCGAGGGCACCTATGCAATTTGGCATGCCTGCCAGTGCATGGAAGGCAGCTTTGGTGTCGTAGATCTCCTGGGGAGTCTGGGGTAGGGATATGTATTCCCTTGTGTGGGTGAGGAGGGCATCCAACACTTCTTTGAGTATCCGTGAAAATATGGGCTGAGAAATGCCATGCATTTGCCCCACTGTATGCTGGTAGGTGCCTGTGGCAGGAAAGTGGAGAACAGACACTACCTTCAGTAGAGGGGGGATGGCAGTGCGTATTTCTATGCGGCTCACGATATCATCATGTATCATGTCCACTATGCTGGTAATGGTGTCCCAGTCAAGCCGGTACAGGGTGTGGATCTGCTCTGGTGTGAGGTTGAAGGGGGTGGCTCTGATGCGGGGGATTGGGGGCTGCCGGCGTGGTAATGGTGGCTGCACCGGTAGGGCATGCTAGCCCTGTCTCACCCTCCTTCTCCTCCTGTGTATCCTCTGTGGTGGTGGCTGTGGTTGTTGTTGTTGCTGTTGTAGTTGTTCTTGCCTTGCAAGCAGGGCCGCCAGCTCCAGGAATGCTGCTACAATCGGTATCATTTTGGTGTGGGAGGGGGTGTGGTGTGTGGTTGTGCTCCTTTTGTGCTGTTCCAGACTCCATTGCCTCCACCTGTGCTGATTGAGTGCACCTGTTCCTCTTGGAAACACTGCTCAGGGTCCTTTACACCTTCTCAGCGATGCCGGTATTTACTCCATGGCGGTAAGGTACTTTGCGGTCTTGTGGAGGCCGTTTTTTCCATGTCCGCTTTACTTGGGATCAGCTCCGGTTTACGCCATGCCGCTAATTACGGCATGGCGTGTCGTGCGCGTGCCACTAAACCGCTATTTACGGCATCGTACTTTACGACGCCGTAAATAACGGTGTGGTGGGTCAGAATGGGCCGTAAAGGGAAACGATGCCGGTAATCCTTTACCGTCATCATTTTTCCCTTACCACCCAACTCGGAATGAGGCCCAATGTTTCAAACATTCTTGGGAGTGAAACCCCCCTCAAGCAACCCTTGCTTGGTTTGGGCTCCCTCACTGTGCTTGCTCTGTTGATCCTGCATAATTGGCACAAATATTTAAGCCTTTACGTTTAGAAATGTACCAGCCTCCACTGTACACCATCTATCTGTCACTGTGTTTGATGTGTGTTTTAATGCACACACAGAGGCAAGGTGCTCCTTCATGCTGGCGTCACGCGCCACATTTGTCATGCCATCCTATATATATTGATGCATACATACAAAAGTTAGTCTGGCATAAACCTTTCTTCAGTAGAGAAATCTAACTTTGCTGTAGTTGATTTGCAGTTGTAGTTCGCACAAACTTAAGGGGAGATTTCTCGAGTCTCCTGTTTGCAGAGGTGCCGCCGCTGGCCCAGTGCAAAAATGGTATGGGAGGCCTCACGAAATGTTTTGCCCCAGGCCTCGCCACATCTTGTGACAGCCCTGCCTGGACGAGGAAGGGGGATGCGCTGGTAATAATAACCAACCTGGTTTTGTTTTGCTATTTTGCAGTTGTGGGATTGCTAATGTTGATGTGTCGTTCTCATTGCGTCAGTGGCCTGCATTTCTGCTACTAATACTCTGTGACTGTGTTACCAACGTTGATGTGTCCTGTGCATTATGATTCCAATGTACAGGATGATTTGCATTATTTCAAAGTCGCAATGGATTGCTGATAGGTTGCTTAGGTAACACAGATAACAGGACGGTAGGTGTTGTGTTTGGTTGCACTGCAATCCCGTCACAGTGACAGCACGTGGGTTCCATAGCAACTGCAGGGTGGCATGCAACCTACGACTGCACCACATTTTCCTGCTGCCCCCAACCTGCAAAATGCTTGTACTACTGGCACAGAAGCATGCAAATGCCTTGGGCCCTGTACTTGCAAATGCTTTGCACCATAAGGCTCTAGGTCAGGGTTATAGGTGTCCCTATGAGCATCATCATATGCCATATATCGCCTATCATATATATATATATATATATATATATATATATATATATATATATATATATATATATATTAGAAGGTACTTCTCTCTGTGTGCTCCCTGGACATTCACTGTTACAGATCGTTTGGGGTGCAGACGGAGCAGCTGTTTTGGTCCCTGCCCCGCCCCCCACACCCACACAGCATGCTGTGATACCATTGACTGGCAGTGTAGACTAAGTGCCACTGGAGGGTGTGTTGGTGGTGTTCTCCTCGGTGTATTGCACATGCACAAGAAGCCTGTCTGTTCAACTCCGTCACACGGTGTGATTCCGGGCTCGAACACATCTCCACTGCCATCGAGACAGCCAATTACTGCTCCATCTCAAGCGTACCCCTCTCTCTCCAGAGGTCCCTCCACCTCCCGTCCCGCATTCCTCCCATCAAACTCTCGCGGCTGATCCTATTTTCGAAGATGATGTATGCTGACCTTTCCGGGCCCCGCTGCACGCGCGTCCTGCATCTGATAACGGAGCAGCGAGGACGGAGTGGACCAGGAGGTGGAAAGGACGGCACTGCAGAGATGGCATGCCTGTGAACACAAGTTCTGTATACATGACTGACAATTGTGTGCCTGTACGATTGGCGCACAGGGACTGGATGCAAGAGTTGTCCTTGGTCACCATTTCTTCCTGCGTGTGGCCACTAAGGATCAGAGGTCACAATAGGAGTGCTGGGAGGCATACTGTACCACGTGCTCATTCACAGGCCCTCCATCAGCGTTTTCCTGTGAGACAAGGTTGCATATGTTTCCTCCCGGTTCGGGTAGACTTCTGGTTTTACATGTCCATCCTTTCTGTTACCGTGTTTCGGTTTTTCTTAGCAACTCCGTCGGGGCAGTATCCAACATGGCAGGAGCGTTGTCTGGGGCGAACTACGCAAAAAGTAACCTGGTTTTCCCAATGTGTTGTCAAAGAAGGTAGCTAACCATCTTCATTGGCTTCCATGCCCCATTCCTACAATACCACGACAGTGTACAGAAGTTGCAGCTGGTGAATTTGTTGAACTCAGGGGTTTAAATGTTTCCCTTGAACTGAAACGATCAAGGGCGCTTGCACAAAACGCAGCATGGTTTTGGCTTGTACTTTACCTTATCTAACAATTTCAGAAAAGAAATGTGGGTAACAATGTAGAATTTACTCTGCTCGACAGGGCACACGTGAAACACTCCATAAAGATGCAAAGTCTCCAAGTGTACACTGGAGCATGTTGTAACAGGTATTGATGCTGGTTGCCCCCAATGAAAAATCAGGAGGCTTCTCTCATCAATATATGGCAGCATTGCCCCGCTTTCCTGAGGCGTGTCCCCCTTTCATGCTTTTTGTGTACAAAAATAAAGTTATGAGGCTGTTCTCAACAATACATGCCAGCATTTTCCCTGTGCGCACATTTCCATGCTGCTAGTGCCCAAAAAGGGCCTGTCTCAACAACATATGCTCACAATGCTCACCTTCCAAGCTATGGCCCAAATCAAATCCTGTAGCCTGTCTCAATACATGCTTATGCTAAGCACAGTTCTGCATCATGTCACTCTCAGAGCACATAAAATCCCCATTTTCCCCAGAAATGTGCACACACACACATACACACATAAAAACAGTCACACAGACATGCATGCAACTAATAAGCCGATTCGTGGAATTAATGTGCGCCGAAAATTCCTGCGCAGAGGTGCCAAAACGTGCGATTTGCAGTAAAAGTGCGAAAATCGCAGGAAAACCAGCGCACATCGATTCATGGAAGTCCGTGCGCGAGATAAATATTGGATGTGCGCTGAAAAAGTGTGCGGCGCACGCTGGCGCACAGGTCATCCAACGGCATGCGCCACGGCCGCTGCGAAATCGCACATAGCGCGGCGCACATTACAAAAGTAGGCAGAACACGGGGCGTAACACTCGGAATGGGGAACAACGCGTGAAAATATGGGCGTCACAGGGGAAGTACAGGAGGCAAGGGTGCGGAATGCCCACACACTCGCCTACTACTCGTATTCATGGAATCAAATAGGGCAAACCAGCGCACGGGCAAAGACGTGCACAGGGCCAAACAAGTACACCACAAGAAAGCAGGTGGTAGCGTCCCTTCTCCTGGAATAAATGTGCGCCAAAATGTGAGCTAACAAAAAGCACCCATATACAGCTATGATGAATGATCCATACAGTGGCCCTCTAGGACAAATGAGGTGCAAAGGGGTACCGACAAACACGGACACCCGCTGTGTGAAAAATAGCATGTGCGTGTATTACGGGGTTCGCGGGAAGTTCCACAGGCGATTGGCCTGGGCACGTGTATTCCGGGGTGCGCGGGAAGTTTCACACGCGAATTTGCAGGGTACGTGTATTTCGGTGTGCGCGTGAAGTTCCACACGCAATTTCAGCAGGGTACATGTACTCCGGCGCAAATTCCACACGCAAATCCAGCAGCCTACGTGTATTTCAGAGGTGCCGGGGAGTCCCACACGTGAATTGGCCGTGTGGGTCCTCCCAGCTGTTCCCTCTACACCCTCCACGGCCCCTGCAGGCGGCCCACACCACAGGGGACAACCCTGCACCCCTGCACATGTCCCGCAGGCAGCCCATCCACCATGGCCATGCCCCCCAGCCAACCCACATGTCACCTTGCACTACTGCCCACCAACGCATGTCTCCCAGCACCCCCACCCCCCAGCATCCAGGGGCACCCTCCACCAGACCCCCAATCATGTCTCCCTGCACCCCCACCCCCCAGCCATGCGATTTGCCTGGGTACGTGTATTCCAGGGTTGCGCGGGTAGTCTCACACGCAATTCCATCAGGGTACGTGTATTATGGGTCCGCGTGAACTTCCACACGCGATACCAGCAGGGTATGTGTATTACGGGGTTCGCGGGAAGTTCCACACGCGATTGCCCTGGGTATGTGTATTTCGGGGTGCCTGGGAAGTTACACACGTGAATTTGCAGGGTACGTGTATTTCGGTGTGCGCGTGAATTTCCACACGCAATTTCAGCAGGGTACGTGTACTCTGGGTGCGCGGCAAATTCCACACGTGAATCCAGCAGCCTACGTGTATTTCGGAGGTGCCGGGGAGTCCCACACGTGAATTGGCCGTGTGGGTCCTCCCAGCTGTTCCCTCTACACCCTCCACGGCCCCTGCAGGCGGCCCACACCACAGGGGACAACCCTGCACCCCTGCACATGTCCCACAGGCAGCCCATCCACCATAGCCATGCCCCCCAGCCAACCCACATGTCACCTTGCACTACTGCCCACCAACGCATGTCTCCCAGCACTCCCACCCCCCAGCATTCAGGGGCACCCTCCACCAGGCCCCCAATTATGTCTCCCTGCACCCCCACCCTCCAGCCGTGCGATTTGCCTGGGTACATGTATTCCAGGGGTGCGCGGGTAGTCTCACACGCGATTCCATCAGGGTACGTGTATTATGGGTCCGCGTGAACTTCCACACGCGATACCAGCAGGGTATGTGTATTACGGGGTTCGCGGGAAGTTCCACACGCGATTGCCCTGGGTATGTGTATTTCGGGGTGCGTGGGAAGTTACACATGTGAATTTGCAGGGTACGTGTATTTCGGTGTGCGCGTGAAGTTCCACACGCAATTTCAGCAGGGTACGTGTACTCTGGGTGCGCGGCAAATTCCACACGTGAATCCAGCAGCATACGTGTATTTCGGAGGTGCCGGGGAGTCCCACACGTGAATTGGCCATGTGGGTCCTCCCAGCTGTTCCTTCTACACCCTCCACGGCCCCTGCAGGCGGCCCACACCACAGGGGACTACCCTGCACCCCTGCACATGTCCCGCAGGCAGCCCATCCACCATGGCCATGCCCCCCAGCCAACCCACATGTCACCTTGCACTACTGCCCACCAACGTATTTCTCCCAGCACCCCCACCCCCCAGCATCCAGGGGCACCCTCCACCAGGCCCCCACTCATGTCTCCCCGCACCCCCACCCCCCTGCATCCAGGGGCACCCTCCACCAGGCCCCCACTCCTGTCTCCCTGGACCCCCACCCCCCTGCATCCAGGGGCACCCTCCACCAGGCCCCCAATCATGTCCCGCTGCACCCCCACCCTCCAGCACTGTAGGGCACCCTCCACCAGGCCTCCACTCCTGTCCCCCTGCACCCCCACCCCCCTTCATCCAGGGGCACCCTCCACCAGGCCCCCTCTCATGTCCCCCTGCACCCCCACCCCCCAGCACTGTAGGGCACCCTCCACCAGGCCCCCACTCCTGTCCCCCTGCACCCCCACCCCCCTGCATCCAGGGGCACCCTCCACCAGGCCCTCAATCCTGTCCCCCTGCACCCCCACCCCCCTGCATCCAGGGTCACCCTCCACCAGGGCCCCACTCATGTCCCCCTGCACCCCCACCCCCCTGCATCGAGGGGAACCCTCCACAAGGCCCCCACTCCTGTCCGCCTGCACCCCCACCCCCTGCATCCAGGGGCACCCTCCACCAGGCCCCCACTCATGTCCCCCTGCACCCCCACCCCCCAGCAATGTAGGGCACCCTCCACCAGGCCCCCACTCCTGTCTCCCTGCACCCCCACCCCCCAGCCGTGCGATTTGCCTGGGTACGTGTATTCCAGGGGTGCGCGGGTAGTCTCACATGCGATTCCATCAGGGTATGTGTATTATGGGTCCGTGTGAACTTCCACTCGCGATACCAGCAGGGTACGTGTATTTCGGGTGCGCGGGAAGTTCCACACGCGAATTCGCAGGGTACGTGTATTTCGGTGTGCGCGTGAAGTTCCACATGCGACTGGGCCTGTGAGAGTGGGGTACGTGTATTCCAGGGGTGGGCGGGAATATTTACTCGTGACTGGGCCTGGGAGAGCGTTTTACGTGTATTCCTGGGGTGGGCGGGAAGATTTACAAGGTCGCCTACAACGCGCCAAAAAATAAAAGGTCCAATCCTGAAACATGTATGCCAGCATGAAGCAGGCGCACGTCCTGCGCAGCATAAAAGAGTGCGCAAACAACAAACAAGCTCAGACGCCAGGATGAATATACCGTTCCTAGCAGCAGTGGCCGTGGGATACCGCAGGAGGAGGAAAGGATAGTCAGGGCCAGAATCTTCACACCCAGAACCAGCCTATTTGGTATGCCTGATGACCAGGTGTATGGGAGGTACAGGTTTCCACCTCACATAATACTCAACCTGGTCAGTGAGTGGGAGGATGACCTCACATCACCCACCCTGTGCTCCCAAGCACTCAGCCCCCTGGAGAAGGTCCTCAATGTACTGCACCTCTTGGCTACCGGATCATTTCAGCGGACAAGTGCCGTAGTGAGGAGGGTGTCACAGGCCACGCAGTCATGGTGCCTACACCAGGTTTTGGCCATCATCACTGCACGCCCATCAGTCTGCAGGCACATATACCTGCCCAGAACACCTGCAGAAAGGCAGGCTGTCAGCCAGGATTTCTACAGGGTGGCACAATTCCCCAAAGTTCATTGATTGCACCCATGTGGCTCTACGTCCCCCCAGGGCATCTGAGCACATTTATAGAAACCGCAAGCACTGGTATTCCATTAATGTCCAGGTAGTATGTGATGCCAAGGGAATCATCACCTCAGTATATGCCAACTATCCAGGGTCCACCCACAACAGCTTCATTTACAGGATGTCAACCCTAAACCGGGACATGGAAGCTGGGCCGCATGGCGATGCATGGCTGCTTGGTGAGTAGAAATGCCACAGCACACGCATGCATGACAGATACAGAGTAATGCCAATACCCCACTAATGATCCCCATCACCACCTTCCCAGGGGACAGTGCCTACCCTCTGAGCACACACATGATGACGCCAATTCGGAACCCCATCACGCCTCCCGAGGTAAGATACAACACGGCCCATATTGCAACACGGGGCATAGTGGAGTGCACATTCGGAGTGCTCAAGTCACGCTTTCGCTCCCTTGACCGTTCTGGTGGGCAGCTGTTATACGCTCCCCCAGTAGTTTGCAGGATCATAGTGGCAACATGTGTCCTGCACAATGTTGCAACACGCCGGGGCCTAGCTGTGGAAATGGTGGTGCCCCCACATCCTCAACCACATGCACGCCCACTGCGCATGGGAGGGGAAAGGGCACGGGGTGAGGCAGCCCGTATGCAGCTGGTGGCTAATTACTTCACATAGAAAGCACACCCCTGTGGAGTGCACACAGCCCTGGCACATACCATCTGACAATCAATGATGACTCAATCTGACAATTCTGATGAATTAAGGGACAGTCAACTGTCAGAACCATAGCAGCCTGAGATTGTTCATCTGGAAGTGTCACAATGTGTGCATTCCTACCTACACAAACACCACCAATGCAGTGTCATCAAAAGACACACTTCCATGCAGCAAAAATGAATACCCACTTGTAAAATACAACATGAGAACAGTGCCATGTCACCCAACCCCTCCCCGGCATGGCCACACAACACACCATGGCATGTCATGCAATGTGAGAGCAAACAAATTAATCCCCACAACATGCCCCAAGTGTCACCAACTACAGTGTCCGTAATGGAAACTGGCCACACATGAAATGCTCACAGTAATGCAGGACCAACAACACACATTACCAAATACTTACCAATAATACCAAATCACCTACACAACCTCCAACCTACCATAAACATGACAGTACGGACTTAAAAAATTGGTAGCCTCACTACCTGATAATGCCAGCACTTCGAACACTTCCAACTATACAGTGTTAGCGCCACGCTAGAGTGTAGGTGCACTGCTTACAACATGGACTCCAGTTCCAAAGTAGACCGCCTTGTGAAGACATGAGAAATGGACCTGCAAATTAGGAGGATGAGATGGATGCAGAGGCACATATCAATACACCATGCAGTGTACAATCAACAACAATATGCACTAGGAATGTATACACAGTATTGACTACAGACTGCCCACACATCAAATGGGAGTCCAACGTCACCGTATAAGTCAATGTCACTTGGGCACACCCTTTGCAAGCCCATGGAAACGGGAAGCAGGAGGGGTGTGTGTCACACAAACCCAAGCATCTGACCCAAATTCAGGACAAGCCTGCATGTGCCCATCCACAATACAGCATATGCCCACGGGAGCCACACAAGGCAACACTATGCCCAAAAAATCAAGATTCAAAAATAAAAAAAAATAAAAAAATAAAATCAAAAATCAAAAATGGCCATGAATGGGCCCGGGTGGGGGGTGGGGGAGGCCACCCAGGAGGTCCGAGGACAGGGTGCACACCAAAACCCACCTGTGTGGATCTTGCGGGAAAATAAAAACACCTCCATGGGCTCATGGCCTGCACGGCTACCCTATTGTGGGAGAATCGCTGCTGTCGCTCTCCTCACCCTCTGCAGCTGCATCAGGAGGTGGTGGCACTATGGGAGGCAGCCCACGCAAAGCCCTAGTACGGTCCTCCATGGCAGCAAGCATGCAGGTGTGTAAGGTCTGGTTCTGGAGGATAATTGTGCGTAGGTCCCCATGCAACAACTCACTGGATGCCCGGACCTCCTCCCTAGTGCCTGCATCTAAGCTGAGAGCGTACGTGTGAGCCGCTCCAGCTGCTGTTCTGTCCTCGTGTTAGCTGAAGCCTCAAGCTCAACCAGAGTTGCCCTGAGCTGACGGAGTTCCACCCTCACTCCCTGTGGCCCTGGGACTCAATAGAAATGGCTTCCCGCAGAGTCTCCAGTGCCGCCCCCCTGTCCCTGTTGGACGCTAACATGTCCTCCCTGTGTGACTGGCTAATGGAGTCTGTTGCCTGCTGTAGTTGTTCAATTAGCCTTTCTTGGGGGACAATGGAAGTGGCCACCCTATCCATAGCCTGAGCCATCATCTTAGTTGATGCTGCCTGTTGGTTTGCCATACCCTATATGGATTGCTCCCATGCGGTATTGCCAGGTGGCATACGGCCACCGCGTCGGTGGGCACAACACCTGTCTGGGGCAAGGCGAACTGCGCCTTGCTGTGCCGGCACTGCCTGAGGCTGCAGGACTGCATTCCCCCTCTCATCTGCTGGCCCAGGAACAGGATCAGATGTAGCGGAGTGTGACCCTGCATCCGTAACCACCAAAGGCAGACCTACCAACACTGACATACCCATTGAGGGTTCTACGCCTGGTGCAGGTGGGTTAGACAGTACAGAATCCCTCTCAGAAACACTTACCTGCGACGGCACATAGGTCTCATCATCCGAATCGACACCTGAATAGAGCTCGGGGGAGGTGCACCCAGAGACACCCCTTGAGATGACGGCCTGCAACAAGTGTGGGTTCTCACCCACCACCACACCACATCCCTCACTGGTGCCCGGTCGGGCCTGAGACCCCTCCTGGGTCTGCACCATCTCCACAACCCCAGCAGTATCAAGTGCGTCATCCCCTGCAAAGACATGAAAGAAAAGAAATGGGAACAGGCATTAGCAACATGGAACACAATTAGGGCTGAGAAGCAACAGAAACAGTACCACATGACTATAACCCTCCCATGCATGCACTGTCACTGCGTATGAAGGGGAGGCAAATGGCACACATTGATGACACCAAGATGGAAGACCAACAAATTTGCTGCATGCTGCCTAGCAGTGGCATCACACATTGGCCTGTGATGGGCATGTCCAATACAAATACATGACACATGCCATCACACAGATGGCATGTACCCTAGCCATGTCACACATGTGACAATAGGACTGAGAAATGCCTAGTGAAAGTGGTGGAATGCAGACAATCAGCCTGAATGAACACAGAATAATATGCAACTATGTTGTGGCAAGATGACAATTCAAGGGCAACTGGCGTGAGGTTGGGCTGAATGTCTACTGTTGCCAGAAGGGATACTGCAACACCCAAATCCTGGTGCGCATAATGTATTGGATGAAGCACCTGGGTGACCCAAACCACTCAGACACACACCCCCTCACCTGGCATTCAATCAGAAGCACTCACACACACACCATGCACATGGATGACACACACATGCATGTGCCCTCACCGGACAATCCCTCGTAATCTGGCAGGTCTCCCATGCCTTGGATCTGTTCCTCCGTGACGTAGGTCCCAGCAACATACTCATGTGGAGTGAGTTCTATGTCCTCTGCCGGAGACCCACCTCCAGTCACTAGAGTTGCAGCATGACTTGAGGCCAGCTTTTTCTTTGCCCTGCGCTTAAGGCGCTTGTAGCAATCATTAGCTGTGCGCCTCACGAATCCAAGGGCACTTATGAGTTCCGCAATGGTCTGCCAGTGTGCCTGACGTTGTACAGGGGTGGTCTTGCATCCTGCAGTAATCACCATTTCGCTGTCATGTGCGGACACATACTCCACAAGTGCATCAAGTTCGGCCTGATTGAAGCTGGGCTTCCTTGTTGGGCCGGACTGTGTAGCCGTGTCTGGGGCATCAGCCTGTACTGGACAAGCACTCTTCCTCTTCCGCTTGGAAGGTGGTGGTGATACTGAGTGTCCTACGCCGCTCTGGACACCAGGGGCAGGAGCCCCGGTGGACTGTGGACTAGGAGTGTGGGAATGAACACTCACCATGGGACTTGGTGCAGGCATTAGCTGAAGTGTGATGTAGTCGGGGGGAACGTCACCAGGATGGGCTAGGACCGACACTGTCCTGGCTGGGACACTCAGAGCTGGGGTGGATGGAGCCGCAGCTGCCCTTGCAGCCTCCCCACCCTGCCTACTCGGGGCAGCAGATGACATAGCTGCCCCTGATCCACGTGGGCTGGTGACACCAATGTGCACCGCCACACTTGGCCTAGACCTGCTGACCTGGAAGTCAGCCATGGAGTCACCAAGTGCTAGGTCTGGTGCCACAATGGGCTGGTCCAACAAGGGCTGAGCTGGGATGGTGTCAGCCACGTTACCCTCAACCAGGGGGGGGGCATGGGTGTCCCTGACTGGTCACCCACACATGGGGGGCTAGGGGCACCCTGCAAGTCCTGGACACGTCCCCTACCGTATCCACCATGGCCACCTCTTGTGGCTCGCCCACCTTTGCCACCCTTACCGCGTGCTCGCCTCCCAACCATGGCACTGATTTTGTTGTGTGTCTGGGAGTTGCAGTAAACTATTGTCCTGGGCAATTGGGGGTCAAAGGGGTAGGGTACTAGATGTATTTCGTACCCTAGTGCTCTAGCAAGGCTGTATGTGACCCCTGGGGGAAGATGATGGGTCACACAACGCACAGGCACCCCGAAAAAGGGAGATAATGTGAACGCAACCCCTCCTAGACCACATGCGTGGAAAAAAAAAACCTGACTACGCTGTGGAACCCAGAAACACAAAAATGAACGTATGCGTGTCACACGCAGCCTAGACTGACCTCTGAAGGGGTAGGCAACACACGGGGCAAGCACAGATGTCAAATACGTGCGCGACTCACCGTCTGCCAGGAAAAATCGTGTGAAAAATACACCCCCGCCAAAAGAAGAATTGTACGCTGTCTGAGGAGAAAGGACAACAGGAGAAGTGAACGCTGTTTGAGGAAACAGGCTCAGGAAAAAGACAAGAAGACAAAAAGCTGTCAGAGGTAACAGGGAGTACGAACTTGGAATGCCGTGAAGTAAATCGCGTGTGAACCGACAAGAAGTACAGATTTCACCCACTCGCTCTCCACGAAAAGCACGTACAAGGAAATGGCGTTCTACACGTACCTTTTTAACATGCCCACACGTCCAGCGTCACTTCCGCGTGTACGCGCTAAGGTCCCATCCTCCAATTACATGAGCTGACACTCTGACGTGCAGTCATTGGACGTGTAACATGCACCCGTGTACAGGGAAATGCCCACGCATACATGTCACAGACGCGCATACATGCTGGTGGCCTTTGGGCCAATGAATTTGCGTACGTGTGCTGACGCGCTTACGCGCTAAGGACCTTTCCTCGAATTACACGCAGACGTGCTGGATTTTCACGTGCCAAATCACTCCGTATCAAGCTGGCCACGCCTAAGCACACGGAAGACCACGCTCCTGCCCAGAAGGCCGAATTACTGCTCCCCAGAGCCCCGAGCACGCTCCCACCTGTCATCTGCTGCTGCCTGATTGCCTGCTGCCCACGTGCCCTGCCATTTGCTGCCTGCACATCAGCCAGGGGTGCTGTTGCTGTGACCACCCCTGCTGGAACCGAAGACTCCCGACTGGGATTCCATCGCTCCACAGCCCAGCCCCAGGACCCAGTTGCCCACCCACTCCTGCCTCTGGGGTTGTCATGTTGGGCACTGCAACATCTGGCACCACTGACAACCCCTGGCCAGAGAGGCAGAGGGGCACCAGCTTCACTGCCACCGAAGTTGGTGTCCTGGAGGAGCAAGTCCTGGGGCAGTATGATGCCCTCTTCGGAAGTTTGCGCGCCGACAAGGAAGGATGGACTCGGATCTGGACGGACATCGTGACTGCCATCAACGCGGAGGGGGTGGCAGTCCGTGACTTCCAACATGTCAAGAAGTGCTGGGAGGACTTCAGGTCCAGGACCCTCAACAAGGCCCAGCGCCTCTTGAAGGCAGCGGATGCTAAGGGGCGCCAGAGCCACTTGTCGGACGATCAGATGAGGGTCCTGGAACGCATATCCCCAGCGCTCCATGTCCAGGTCCTTGAGAGGCAGACCCGTCTGGAGTCGAGCGGTATGTGTACATGCATCATGATTGTAAGCTGTGCGTGTGGTGATGTGCCAGTAGTGTCTAGGTTGCACATGTGTTTGTATGGGGCCAAGTATGGGTTTGGGTGTACAGGGCCGTGAGGCTAACACATGCAAGGGCTGTCATGTGTGAGACATGGATGGTGATGTGTGTGTAGGCTTGCATGCCAAATGCAGTTGTGTGGGCACACATGTTTGGATGAATGTGTATGTAAGTAGGCATGTTCGTGATGTCACACATGGATGTTGTTTTCAGCTGCATGTATCAGCACTGTGTACATGTGCATGTGTGTGTATTTGACAAGGGTGCAACAGTGATGCAACATGGATGCATGTGACAGCGGGATGTGGAAGCCTGATTGGCAGATGTGACATGGATGCCGATCTGAACACTGCGACAGTTGGCAGAGGTGTACACATGCATGCAAGTGTGGTGGTGTGTGTACATGTGTAGTGCACTCCCTGTGTTGCATGTGATGTCTGGTTCACCTTTGCCTGCTCATGCTGTTGTATGTGTATGGATGGTGCTGGCAGTTTCGATATGGCTGTGGTATGGCTCATGTGTGCAAGTTGAAATGACATGTGTGTTGGAGATTGTGATGCCATGTCTGAGGTTTGCGAATGCCACTCATGTACAACTGTCATGTGTGTATGTGTCCATTGTACAGTGCCCTGATGCCTGTGTTTTATTTCTCCCTGTCTGCAGCGTCAACTGATTAAGAGGGTCAGAGAAGGTGCTGTGGAGCACAGCGGCGGGGATCGCACCGCCAACCGGAGACGCAAGGTCCGGCTCCCCTCCCAGGTTGTGATCTCGTCGGGGAGTGAGGAGTCCGCTGCCACGTCCCAGGCCGCAGCTGCCGGGGGGAGGTCCAAGAGGCGGAGGTCAGAGTTGGACTCCTCGGCAGCAGAAGAGGCAGCTGGGACCCCACAGGGCCCAACAAGGGAAGATGGCACGGAGTCATCCAGGTTGGTGGGGGGGTTGGGGGAGTAGGAGGCCGTGCAAGCAACAGAGACGGGGTCTGGAGGAAGGGATTCCACTGGTGCTAGTGGTGCAGTGCAGGACCAGGGACAGGAGGCAGCACAGGCCGCCGCGGAGGTGCCTGTGTGCAATCCTGTCCCTGATCCTGTCACTGCATCATCTTGCACCAGCAGGGATGCCTACGTCCAGATCTGTTTTCAGGCAGGGGATGAGCTCACAACAACTGGCCTTCCTCTGCCTGCGGACGTGGCTATCCGGGTATGGGTTGAGCCTGTCCTGAATGGTGTGGCGTTGCATCAACGGGCCATGCTAGGAGACCTACAGTCTTTTCATGAGGAGACTGCACGTCATCTCGAATGGTTCGCTGAGGCCTACTGGGACAGGTCACCCAGGCCGGATTCCTCCGTTTGATGGGGCTTGCTCAGACCCCCTCCTCAACTGAACCCCCTATGCGCCAGTCGTCCTCCGTGCCATCTTCCCACGCATTAGTCACCTGGGTGCCCTGTGAAGCTGCCTCTGATGGTGCGGCCAGGCTGGTGGAGGAGGCATCCCTGCCACAGTCGGGAGTCGGACGTCCAGCAGGGGTGGCCACATCAACGACTGCACCCCAGCCGGTGGAGGATGTGCAGGCAGCAGGAGCCAGGGCACGGGCACAGGCACAGCAGCAGCAGCAACGAGGTGGGAGCCATGATGGCTCGGGGCCTTCGACATCGGAGGGGCAGGCATCGGCCGGAGGGCAGGAGGACCCAGGACGGGAAGTGTCTTCTGTGTGGCAGCGGTTGGGCCACGCCATAAATGCGGAGCAGCAGCGGGCGGAAGAGGCACGGCTCACGATGGTCAGGGCTGAGAACTCCATGCGGAGGGCCCTGAGGCGGGCCGAGTGCCTCTAGGCAATCCGCAGGGAGTTGGAGGTGAACATGTCGACGGCCCGGCGGACCTTCGGGACCATGGAGGAGGACCGCCTCCGGGACATTGAGCAGGAGTTCGATGATGCCCTGGCCCGGAACATCCCGAAGTGTGCCATCGGACTGGCCCGCTGCCCTTGTAAATAGTTCTGTAGTTAGTGTTAGGTTTCCTTTGGTTTTGCATTTTTTTTGGGACCTTTTGGACAATGGGCCACATTTTTGTATATAGTTTTTTTTATTAGGTAGTGTTATTAGATAGTCTTCATTTCTTCTGTTGGGATTTTAATTTTGCATTGGATTTACTTTTGTGAACTGTGACTTTGGACACCTTTCTTTTGGATTATGATTTGTGGTTTTACATTATTTTACGGACATGCTGCTTTCTTTTTTTTAATTCCCATTTTCGTTTGTTTATTTTTGATTCAATTTATGTTGCTTTTAATACATATTTTTTTTCAAACTTCAATGTGTAGTATCATCTCATTGGTTTCATGCATATCATGATATGGGTTTTGACATTCACTGACACCCATTGTGTGTATGTGAGGGACATGTGTTCATTTACAAACTTGCCATTGGGGTTGTATCATGTAATTGCCATTTCTAAGTGGGTGGATGCAATACATGGGTGGGTGTTTGGCATTTGGAGGCTGACCATAAGGCCCAGGGATCTAGATTGTGATGACATGTTGGCTGGGGTACATGTGTGGGGGCCTGCTGGCAGGTGCCCCTGACTGGTGGGGGTGGGGGTGCAGGGAGACATGAGTGGGACATGAGTGGGGGCCTGGTAGATGATGCCCCACAGTGCTAGGGGGTGGGGGTGCAGGGGGACATGGTTGGGGGCCTGGTGGAGGGTGCCCCACAGTGCTGGGGGGTGGGGGTGCTGGGAGACATGAGTTGGACATGAGTGGGGGCCTGGTGGAGGGTGCCCCACAGTGCTGGGGGGTGCAGGGGGACATGAGTTGGACATGAGTGGGGGCCTGGTGGAAGGTGCCCCACAGTGCTGGGGGTGGGGGTGCTGGGAGACATGTGTGGGGCCTGGTGGAGGGTGGCCCACAGTGCTGGGGGGTGGGGGTGCTGAGAGACATGAGTTGGACATGAGTGGGGGCCTGGTGGAGGATGCCCCACAGTGCTAGGGGGTGAGGGTGCAGGGGGACATGGTTGGGGGCCTGGTGGAGGGTGCCCCACAGTGCTGGGGGGTGGGGGTGCTGGGAGACATGAGTTTGACATGAGTGGGGGCCTGGTGGAGGGTGCCCCACAGTGCTGGGGGTGCAGGGGGGCATGAGTTGGACATGAGTGGGGGCCTGGTGGAAGGTGCCCCACAGTGCTGGGGGTGGGGGTGCTGGGAGACATGTGTGGGGCCTGGTGGAGGGTGCCCCACAGTGCTGGGGGGTGGGGGTGCTGGGAGACATGAGTGGGGGCCTGGTGGAGGGTGGCCCACAGTGCTGGGGGGTGGGGGTGCAGGGGGACATGAATGGGTGCCTGGTGGAGGGTGCCCCACAGTGCTGGGGGGTGGGGGTGCTGGGAGACATGAGTTGGACATGAGTGGGGGCCTGGTGGAGGGTGCCCCACAGTGCTGGGGGGTGGGGGTGTAGGGGGACATGAGTGGGGGCCTGCTGGAGGGTGCCCCACAGTGCTGGGGGGTGGGGGTGCTGGGAGACATGAGTTGGACATGAGTGGGGGCCTGCTGGAGGGTGCCCCACAGTGCTGGGGGGTGGGGGTGCAGGGGACATGAGTTGGACATGAGTGGGGGCCTGGTGGAGGGTGCCCCAAAGTGCTGGGGGGTGGAGGTGCTGGGAAACATGTGTGGGGGCCTGGTGGAGGGTGCCCCACAGTGCTGGGGGTGGGGGTGCTGGGAGACATGAGTGGGGGCCTGGTGGAGGGTGGCCCACAGTGCTGGGGGGTGGGGGTGCTGGGAGACATGAGTTGGACATGAGTGGGGGCCTGGTGGAGGGTGGCCCACAGTGCTGGGGAGTGGGGGTGCTGGGAGACATGAGTTGGACATGAGTGGGGGCCTGGTGGAGGGTGCCCCACAGTGCTGGGGGGTGGGGGTGCAGGGGGACATGAGTGGGGGCCTGGTGGCGGGTGGCCCACAGTGCTGGGGGGTGGGGGTGCTGGGAGACATGAGTTGGACATGAATGGGGGCCTGGTGGAGGGTGCCCCACAGTGCTGGGGGGTGGGGGTGCTGGGAGACATGAGTTGGACATGAGTGGGGGCCTGGTGGAGGGTGCCCCACAGTGCTGGGGGGGTGGGGGTGCAGGGGGACATGAGTGGGGGCCTGGTGGAGGGTGGCCCACAGTGCTGGGGGGTGGGGGTGCTGGGAGACATGTGTGGGGGCCTGGTGGAGGGTTCCCCACAGTGCTGGGGGGTGGGGGTGCTGGGAGACATGAGTGGGGGCCTGGTGGAGGGTGGCCCACAGTGCTGGGGGGTGGGGGTGCTGGGAGACATGAGTTGGACATGAGTGGGGGCCTGGTGGAGGGTGCCCCACAGTGCTGGGGGGTGGGGGTGCAGGGGACATGAGTTGGACATGAGTGGGGGCCTGGTGGAGGGTGCCCCAAAGTGCTGGGGGTGGGGGTGCTGGGAGACATGTGTGGGGGCCTGGTGGAGGGTGCCCCACAGTGCTTGGGGGTGGGGGTGCTGGGAGACATGAGTGGGGGCCTGGTGGAGGGTGGCCCACAGTGCTGGGGGGGTGGGGGTGCTGGGAGACATGAGTTGGACCTGAGTGGGTGCCTGGTGGAGGGTGGCCCACAGTGCTGGGGCGTGGGGGTGCTGGGAGACATGAGTTGGACATGAGTGGGGGCCTGGTGGAGGGTGCCCCACAGTGCTGGGGGGTGGGGGTGCAGGGGGACATGAGTGGGGGCCTGGTGGAGGGTGGCCCACAGTGCTGGGGGGGTGGGGGTGCTGGGAGACATGAGTTGGACATGAATGGGGGCCTGGTGGAGGGTGCCCCACAGTGCTGGGGGGTGGGGGTGCTGGGAGACATGAGTTGGACATGAGTGGGGGCCTGGTGGAGGGTGCCCCACAGTGCTGGGGGGTGGGGGTGCAGGGGGACATGAGTGGGGGTCTGGTGGAGGGTGCCGTACAGTGCTGGGGGGTAGGTGTGCTGGGACACATGAGTTGAACATGAGTGGGGGACTGGTGGAGGGTGCCCCACAGTGCTGGGGAGTGGGGATGCGGAAGACATGAGTTGGACATAAGTGGGGACCTGGTGGAGGGTGCCCCACAGTGCTGGGGGGTGGGGGTGCTGGGAGACATGTGTGGGGGCCTGGTGGAGGGGGGCCCACAGTGCTGGGGGGTGGGGGTGCTGGGAGACATGAGTGGGGGCCTGGAGGAGGGTGGCCCACAGTGCTGGGGGTTGGGGGCACAGGGGGACATGAGTGGGGGCCTGGTGGAAGGTGCTCCACAGTGCTGGGGGGTGGGGGTGCAGGGGGACATGAGTTGGACATGAGTGGGGGCTTGGTGGAGGGTGCCCCACAGTGCTGGGGGGTGGGGGTGCTGGGAGACATGTGTGGGGGCCTGGTGGAGGGTGCCCCACAGTGCTGGGGGGTGGGGTGCTGGGAGACATGAGTGGGGGCCTGGAGGAGGGTGGCCCACAGTGCTGGGGGTTGGGGGTGCAGGGGACATGAGTGGGGGCCTGGTGGAGGGTGCCCCACAGTGCTGGGGGGTGGGGGTGCTGGGAGACATGAGTTGGACATGAGTGGGGGCCTGGTGGAGGGTGCCCCACAGTGCTGGGGGTGGGGGTGCGGCGGGACATGTTTGGGTTCCTGGTGGAGGGTGCCCCACAGTGCTGGGGGGTGGGGGTGCTGTGAGACATGAGTTGGACATGAGTGGGGGCCTGGTGGAGGGTGCCCCCCAGTGCTGGGGGGTGGGGGTGCTGGGAGACATGTGTGGGGGCCTGGTGGAGGGTGCCCCACAGTGCTGGGGGGTGGGGGTGCAGGGGGACATGAGTGGGGGCCTGGTGGAGGGTGCCCCACAGTGCTGGGGGGTGGGGGTGCTGGGAGACATGAGTTGGACATGAGTGGGGGCCTGGTGGAGGGTGCCCCACAGTGCTGGGGGGTAGGGGTGCAGGGGACATGAGTTGGACATCAGTGGGGGCCTGGTGGAGGGTGCCCCAAGGTGCTGGGGGGTGGGGGTGCTGGGAGACATGTGTGGGGGCCTGGTGGAGGGTGCCCCACAGTGCTGGGGGGTGGGAGTACAGGGGGACATGAGTGGGGGCCTGGTGGAGGGTGCCCCACAGTGCTGGGGGGTGGGGGTGCTGGGAGACATGAGTTGGACATGAGTGGGGGCCTGGTGGAGGGTGCCCCACAGTGCTGGGGGGTAGGGGTGCAGGGGACATGAGTTGGACATCAGTGGGGGCCTGGTGGAGGGTCCCCCAAGGTGCTGGGGGGTGGGGGTGCTGGGAGACATGTGTGGGGGCCTGGTGGAGGGTGCCCCACAGTGCTGGGGGGGTGCTGGGAGACATGAGTGGGGGCCTGGTGGAGGGTGGCCCACAGTGCTGGGGGGTGGGGGTGCTGGGAGACATGAGTTGGACATGAGTGGGGGCCTGGTGGAGGGTGGCCCACAGTGCTGGGGCGTGGGTGTGCTGGGAGACATGAGTTGGACATGAGTGGGGGCCTTGTGGAGGGTGCCCCACAGTGCTGGGGAGTGGGGGTGCAGGGGGACATGAGTGGGGGCCTGGTGGAGGGTGGCCCACAGTGCTGGGGGGTGGGGGTGCTGGCTGGGAGACATGAGTTGGACATGAATGGGGGCCTGGTGGAGGGTGCCCCACAGTGCTGGGGGTGGGGGCCCAGGGATCTAGATTGTGATGACATGTTGGCTGGGGGACATGTGTGGGGGCCTGCTGGCAGGTGCCCCTGACTGGTGGGGGTGGGGGTGCATGGAGACATGAGTGGGGGCCTGGTGGAGGGTGGCCCACAGTGCTGGGGGGTGGGGGTGCTGAGAGACATGAGTTGGACATGAGTGGGGGCCTGGTGGAGGATGCCCCACAGTGCTAGGGGGTGGGGGTGCAGGGGGACATGGTTGGGGGCCTGGTGGAGGGTGCCCCACAGTGCTGGGGGTGGGGGTGCTGGGAGACATGAGTTGGACATGAGTGGGTGCCTGGTGGAGGGTGCCCCACAGTGCTGGGGGTTGCAGGGGGACATGAGTTGGACATGAGTGGGGGCCTGGTGGAGGGTGCCCCACAGTGCTGGGAGACATGTGTGGGGCCTGGTGGAGGGTGCCCCACAGTGCTGGGGGTGGGGGTGCTGGGAGACATGAGTGGGGGCCTGGTGGAGGGTGGCCCACAGTGCTGGGGGGTGGGGGTGCAGGGGGACATGAGTGGGGGCCTGGTGGAGGGTGCCCCACAGTGCTGGGGGGTGGGGGTGCTGGGAGACATGAGTTGGACATGAGTGGGGGCCTGGTGGAGGGTGCCCCACAGTGCTGGGGGGTGGGGGTGCAGGGGGACATGAGTGGGGGCCTGCTGGAGGGTGCCCCACAGTGCTGGGGGTTGGGGGTACTGGGAGACATGAGTTGGACATGAGTGGGGGCCTGGTGGAGGGTGCCCCAAAGTGCTGGGGGGTGGGGGTGCTGGGAGACATGTGTGGGGGCCTGGTGGAGGGTGCCCCACAGTGCTGGGGGGTGGGGGTGCTGGGAGACATGAGTGGGGGCCTGGTGGAGGGTGGCCCACAGTGCTGGGGGGTGGGGGTGCTGGGAGACATGAGTTGGACATGAGTGGGGGCCTGGTGGAGGGTGGCCCACAGTGCTGGGGCGTGGGGGTGCTGGGAGACATGAGTTGGACATGAGTGGGGGCCTGGTGGAGGGTGCCCCACAGTGGTGGAGGGTGGGGGTGCAGGGGGACATGAGTGGGGGCCTGGTGGAGGGGGGCCCACAGTGCTGGGGGGTGGGGGTGCTGGGAGACATGAGTTGGACATGAATGGGGGCCTGGTGGAGGGTGCCCCACAGTGCTGGGGGGGTGGGGGTGCTGGGAGACATGAGTTGGACATGAGTGGGGGCCTGGTGGAGGGTGCCCCACAGTGCTGGGGGTTGGGGGTGCAGGGGGACATGAGTTGGACATGAGTGGGGGCCTGGTGGAGGGTGCCCCACAGTGCTGGGGGGTGGGGTTGCAGGGGGACATGAGTGGGGGTCTGGTGGAGGGTGCCCCACAGTGCTGGGGGGTGGGTGTGCTGGGACACATGAGTTGAACATGAGTGGGGGCCTGGTGGAGGGTGGCCCACAGTGCTGGGGGGTGGGGGTGCTGGGAGACATGAGTTGGACATGAGTGGGGGCCTGGTGGAGGGTGGCCCACAGTGCTGGGGGGTGGGGGTGCTGAGAGACATGAGTTGGACATGAGTGGGGGCTTGGTGGAGGATGCCCCACAGTGCTAGGGGGTGGGGGTGCAGGGGGACATGGTTGGGGGCCTGGTGGAGGGTGCCTCACAGTGCTGGGGGTGGGGGTGCTGGGAGACATGAGTTGGACATGAGTGGGGGCCTGGTGGATGGTGCCCCACAGTGCTGGGGGTTGCAGGGGGACATGAGTTGGACATGAGTGGGGGCCTGGTGGAGGGTGGCCCACAGTGCTGGGGGGTGGGGTGCAGGGGGACATGAGTGGGGGCCTGGTGGAGGGTGCCCCACAGTGCTGGGGGGTGGGGGTGCTGGGAGACATGAGTTGGACATGAGTGGGGGCCTGGTGGAGGGTGCCCCACAGTGCTGGGGGGTGGGGGTGCAGAGGGACATGAGTGGGGGCCTGCTGGAGGGTGCCCCACAGTGCTGGGGGGTGGGGGTGCTGGGAGACATGAGTTGGACATGAGTGGGGGGCTGCTGGAGGGTGCCCCACAGTGCTGGGGGGTGGGGGTGCAGGGGACATGAGTTGGACATGAGTGGGGGCCTGGTGGAGGGTGGCCCACAGTGCTGGGACGTGGGGGTGCTGGGAGACATGAGTTGGACATGAGTGGGGGCCTGGTGGAGGGTGCCCCACAGTGCTGGGGGGTGGGGGTGCAGGGGGACATGAGTGGGGGCCTGGTGGAGGGTGGCCCACAGTGCTGGGGGGTGGGGGTGCTGGGAGACATGAGTTGGACATGAATGGTGGCCTGGTGGAGGGTGACCCACAGTGCTGGGGGGTGGGGGTGCTGGGAGACATGAGTTGGACATGATTGGGGGCCTGGTGGAGGGTGCCCCACAGTGCTGGGGGGTGGGGGTGCAGGGGGACATGAGTTGGACATGAGTGGGGGCCTGGCGGAGGGTGCCCCACAGTGCTGGGGGGTGGGGGTGCAGGGGGACATGTGTGGGGGTCTGGTGGAGGGTGCCCCACAGTGCTGGGGGGTGGGTGTGCTGGGACACATGAGTTGAACATGAGTGGGGGCCTGGTGGAGGGTGCCCCACAGTGCTGGGGGTTGGGGGTGCTGGGAGACATGTGTGGGGGCCTGGTGGAGGGTGCCCCACAGTGCTGGGGGGTGGGGGTGCTGGGAGACATGAGTGGGGGCCTGGAGGAGGGTGGCCCACAGTGCTGGGGGTTGGGGGCGCAGGGGGAAATGAGTGGGGGCCTGGAGGAGGGTGGCCCACAGTGCTGGGGGTTGGGGGTGCAGGGGGACATGATTGGGTTCCTGTTGGAGGGTGCCCCACAGTGCTGGGGGGTGGGGGTGCTGTGAGACATGAGTTGGACATGAGTGGGTGCCTGGTGGAGGGTGCCCCACAGTGCTGGGGGGTGGGGGTGCTGG
Source organism: Ambystoma mexicanum (assembly GCF_040938575.1). NCBI lineage: Eukaryota > Metazoa > Chordata > Amphibia > Caudata > Ambystomatidae > Ambystoma > Ambystoma mexicanum. Next base: position 422,338,847 of record NC_090926.1, on the reverse strand, counting down.
GAGACATGTGTGGGGGCCTGGTGGAGGGTGCCCCACAGTGCTGGGGGGTGGGGGTGCAGAGGGACATGAGTGGGGGCCTGGTGGAGGGTGCCCCACAGTGCTGGGGGGTGGGGGTGCTGGGAGACATGAGTTGGACATGAGTGGGGGCCTGGTGGAGGGTGCCCCACAGTGCTGGGGGGTGGGGGTGCAGGGGACATGAGTTTGACATCAGTGGGGGCCTGGTGGAGGGTGCCCCAAGGTGCTGGGTTTGGGGGTGCTGGGAGACATGTGTGGGGGCCTGGTGGAGGGTGCCCCACAGTGCTGGGGGGTGGGGGTGCTGGGAGACATGAGTGGGGGCCTGGTGGAGGGTGGCCCACAGTGCTTGGGGTGGGGGTGCAGGGGGACATGAGTTGGACATGAGTGGGGGCCTGGTGGAGGGTGCCCCACAGTGCTGGGGGGTGGGGGTGCAGGGGACATGAGTTGGACATGAGTGGGGGCCTGGTGGAGGGTGCCCCAAAGTGCTGGGGGGTGGGGGTGCTGGGAGACATGTGTGGGGGCCTGGTGGAGGGTGCCCCACAGTGCTGGGGGGTGGGGGTGCTGGGAGACATGAGTGGGGGCCTGGTGGAGGGTGGCCCACAGTGCTGGGGGGTGGGAGTGCTGGGAGACATGAGTTGGACATGAGTGGGGGCCTGGTGGAGGGTGGCCCACAGTGCTGGGGCGTGGGGGTGCTGGGAGACATGAGTTGGACATGAGTGGGGGTCTGGTTGAGGGTGCCCCACAGTGCTGGGGGCTGGGGGTGCAGGGGGACATGAGTGGGGGCCTGGTGGAGGGTGGCCCACAGTGCTGGGGGGTGGGGGTGCTGGGAGACATGAGTTGGACATGAATGGGGGCCTGGTGGAAGGTGCCCCACAGTGCTGGGGGGTGGGGGTGCTGGGAGACATGAGTTGGACATGAGTGGGGGCCTGGTGGAGGGTGCCCCACAGTGCTGGGGGGTGGGGGTGCAGGGGGACATGAGTTGGACATGAGTGGGGGCCTGGTGGAGGGTGCCCCACAGTGCTGGGGGGTGGGGGTGCAGGGGGACATGAGTGGGGGCCTGGTGGAGGGTGGCCCACAGTGCTGGGGGGTGGGGGTGCTGGGAAACATGTGTGGGGGCCTGGTGGAGGGTGCCCCACAGTGCTGGGGGGTGGGGGTGCTAGGAGACATGAGTGGGGGCCTGGTGGAGGGTGGCCCACAGTGCTGGGGGGTGGGGGTGCTGGGAGACATGAGTTGGACATGAGTGGGGGCCTGGTGGAGGGTGCCCCACAGTGCTGGGGGGTGGGGGTGCAGGGGACATGAGTTGGACATGAGTGGGGGCCTGGTGGAGGGTGCCCCAAAGTGCTGGGGGGTGGGGGTGCTGGGAGACATGTGTGGGGGCCTGGTGGAGGGTGCCCCACAGTGCTGGGGGGTGGGGGTGCTGGGAGACATGAATGGGGGCCTGGTGGAGGGTGCCCCACAGTGCTGGGGGGTGGGGGTGCTGGGAGACATGAGTTGGACATGAGTGGGGGCCTGGTGGAGGGTGCCCCACAGTGCTGGGGGGTGGGGGTGCAGGGGGACATGAGTGGGGGTCTGGTGGAGGGTGCCCCACAGTGCTGGGGGGTAGGTGTGCTGGGACACATGAGTTGAACATGAGTGGGGGACTGGTGGAGGGTGCCCCACAGTGCTGGGGAGTGGGGATGCGGAAGACATGAGTTGGACATAAGTGGGGACCTGGTGGAGGGTGCCCCACAGTGCTGGGGGGTGGGGGTGCTGGGAGACATGTGTGGGGGCCTGGTGGAGGGGGCCCCACAGTGCTGGGGGGTGGGGGTGCTGGGAGACATGAGTGGGGGCCTGGAGGAGGGTGGCCCACAGTGCTGGGGGTTGGGGGCACAGGGGGACATGAGTGGGGGCCTGGTGGAAGGTGCTCCACAGTGCTGGGGGGTGGGGGTGCAGGGGGACATGAGTTGGACATGAGTGGGGGCTTGGTGGAGGGTGCCCCACAGTGCTGGGGGGTGGGGGTGCTGGGAGACATGTGTGGGGGCCTGGTGGAGGGTGCCCCACAGTGCTGGGGGGTGGGGTGCTGGGAGACATGAGTGGGGGCCTGGAGGAGGGTGGCCCACAGTGCTGGGGGTTGGGGGTGCAGGGGACATGAGTGGGGGCCTGGTGGAGGGTGCCCCACAGTGCTGGGGGGTGGGGGTGCTGGGAGACATGAGTTGGACATGAGTGGGGGCCTGGTGGAGGGTGCCCCACAGTGCTGGGGGTGGGGGTGCGGCGGGACATGTTTGGGTTCCTGGTGGAGGGTGCCCCACAGTGCTGGGGGGTGGGGGTGCTGTGAGACATGAGTTGGACATGAGTGGGGGCCTGGTGGAGGGTGCCCCCCAGTGCTGGGGGGTGGGGGTGCTGGGAGACATGTGTGGGGGCCTGGTGGAGGGTGCCCCACAGTGCTGGGGGGTGGGGGTGCAGGGGGACATGAGTGGGGGCCTGGTGGAGGGTGCCCCACAGTGCTGGGGGGTGGGGGTGCTGGGAGACATGAGTTGGACATGAGTGGGGGCCTGGTGGAGGGTGCCCCACAGTGCTGGGGGGTAGGGGTGCAGGGGACATGAGTTGGACATCAGTGGGGGCCTGGTGGAGGGTGCCCCAAGGTGCTGGGGGGTGGGGGTGCTGGGAGACATGTGTGGGGGCCTGGTGGAGGGTGCCCCACAGTGCTGGGGGGTGGGAGTACAGGGGGACATGAGTGGGGGCCTGGTGGAGGGTGCCCCACAGTGCTGGGGGGTGGGGGTGCTGGGAGACATGAGTTGGACATGAGTGGGGGCCTGGTGGAGGGTGCCCCACAGTGCTGGGGGGTAGGGGTGCAGGGGACATGAGTTGGACATCAGTGGGGGCCTGGTGGAGGGTCCCCCAAGGTGCTGGGGGGTGGGGGTGCTGGGAGACATGTGTGGGGGCCTGGTGGAGGGTGCCCCACAGTGCTGGGGGGGTGCTGGGAGACATGAGTGGGGGCCTGGTGGAGGGTGGCCCACAGTGCTGGGGGGTGGGGGTGCTGGGAGACATGAGTTGGACATGAGTGGGGGCCTGGTGGAGGGTGGCCCACAGTGCTGGGGCGTGGGGGTGCTGGGAGACATGAGTTGGACATGAGTGGGGGCCTTGTGGAGGGTGCCCCACAGTGCTGGGGAGTGGGGGTGCAGGGGGACATGAGTGGGGGCCTGGTGGAGGGTGGCCCACAGTGCTGGGGGGTGGGGGTGCTGGCTGGGAGACATGAGTTGGACATGAATGGGGGCCTGGTGGAGGGTGCCCCACAGTGCTGGGGGTGGGGGCCCAGGGATCTAGATTGTGATGACATGTTGGCTGGGGGACATGTGTGGGGGCCTGCTGGCAGGTGCCCCTGACTGGTGGGGGTGGGGGTGCATGGAGACATGAGTGGGGGCCTGGTGGAGGGTGGCCCACAGTGCTGGGGGGTGGGGGTGCTGAGAGACATGAGTTGGACATGAGTGGGGGCCTGGTGGAGGATGCCCCACAGTGCTAGGGGGTGGGGGTGCAGGGGGACATGGTTGGGGGCCTGGTGGAGGGTGCCCCACAGTGCTGGGGGTGGGGGTGCTGGGAGACATGAGTTGGACATGAGTGGGGGCCTGGTGGAGGGTGCCCCACAGTGCTGGGGGTTGCAGGGGGACATGAGTTGGACATGAGTGGGGGCCTGGTGGAGGGTGCCCCACAGTGCTGGGAGACATGTGTGGGGCCTGGTGGAGGGTGCCCCACAGTGCTGGGGGTGGGGGTGCTGGGAGACATGAGTGGGGGCCTGGTGGAGGGTGGCCCACAGTGCTGGGGGGTGGGGGTGCAGGGGGACATGAGTGGGGGCCTGGTGGAGGGTGCCCCACAGTGCTGGGGGGTGGGGGTGCTGGGAGACATGAGTTGGACATGAGTGGGGGCCTGGTGGAGGGTGCCCCACAGTGCTGGGGGGTGGGGGTGCAGGGGGACATGAGTGGGGGCCTGCTGGAGGGTGCCCCACAGTGCTGGGGGTTGGGGGTACTGGGAGACATGAGTTGGACATGAGTGGGGGCCTGGTGGAGGGTGCCCCAAAGTGCTGGGGGGTGGGGGTGCTGGGAGACATGTGTGGGGGCCTGGTGGAGGGTGCCCCACAGTGCTGGGGGGTGGGGGTGCTGGGAGACATGAGTGGGGGCCTGGTGGAGGGTGGCCCACAGTGCTGGGGGGTGGGGGTGCTGGGAGACATGAGTTGGACATGAGTGGGGGCCTGGTGGAGGGTGGCCCACAGTGCTGGGGCGTGGGGGTGCTGGGAGACATGAGTTGGACATGAGTGGGGGCCTGGTGGAGGGTGCCCCACAGTGCTGGAGGGTGGGGGTGCAGGGGGACATGAGTGGGGGCCTGGTGGAGGGGGGCCCACAGTGCTGGGGGGTGGGGGTGCTGGGAGACATGAGTTGGACATGAATGGGGGCCTGGTGGAGGGTGCCCCACAGTGCTGGGGGGGTGGGGGTGCTGGGAGACATGAGTTGGACATGAGTGGGGGCCTGGTGGAGGGTGCCCCACAGTGCTGGGGGTTGGGGGTGCAGGGGGACATGAGTTGGACATGAGTGGGGGCCTGGTGGAGGGTGCCCCACAGTGCTGGGGGGTGGGGTTGCAGGGGGACATGAGTGGGGGTCTGGTGGAGGGTGCCCCACAGTGCTGGGGGGTGGGTGTGCTGGGACACATGAGTTGAACATGAGTGGGGGCCTGGTGGAGGGTGGCCCACAGTGCTGGGGGGTGGGGGTGCTGGGAGACATGAGTTGGACATGAGTGGGGGCCTGGTGGAGGGTGGCCCACAGTGCTGGGGGGTGGGGGTGCTGAGAGACATGAGTTGGACATGAGTGGGGGCTTGGTGGAGGATGCCCCACAGTGCTAGGGGGTGGGGGTGCAGGGGGACATGGTTGGGGGCCTGGTGGAGGGTGCCTCACAGTGCTGGGGGTGGGGGTGCTGGGAGACATGAGTTGGACATGAGTGGGGGCCTGGTGGATGGTGCCCCACAGTGCTGGGGGTTGCAGGGGGACATGAGTTGGACATGAGTGGGGGCCTGGTGGAGGGTGGCCCACAGTGCTGGGGGGTGGGGTGCAGGGGGACATGAGTGGGGGCCTGGTGGAGGGTGCCCCACAGTGCTGGGGGGTGGGGGTGCTGGGAGACATGAGTTGGACATGAGTGGGGGCCTGGTGGAGGGTGCCCCACAGTGCTGGGGGGTGGGGGTGCAGAGGGACATGAGTGGGGGCCTGCTGGAGGGTGCCCCACAGTGCTGGGGGGTGGGGGTGCTGGGAGACATGAGTTGGACATGAGTGGGGGGCTGCTGGAGGGTGCCCCACAGTGCTGGGGGGTGGGGGTGCAGGGGACATGAGTTGGACATGAGTGGGGGCCTGGTGGAGGGTGGCCCACAGTGCTGGGACGTGGGGGTGCTGGGAGACATGAGTTGGACATGAGTGGGGGCCTGGTGGAGGGTGCCCCACAGTGCTGGGGGGTGGGGGTGCAGGGGGACATGAGTGGGGGCCTGGTGGAGGGTGGCCCACAGTGCTGGGGGGTGGGGGTGCTGGGAGACATGAGTTGGACATGAATGGTGGCCTGGTGGAGGGTGACCCACAGTGCTGGGGGGTGGGGGTGCTGGGAGACATGAGTTGGACATGATTGGGGGCCTGGTGGAGGGTGCCCCACAGTGCTGGGGGGTGGGGGTGCAGGGGGACATGAGTTGGACATGAGTGGGGGCCTGGCGGAGGGTGCCCCACAGTGCTGGGGGGTGGGGGTGCAGGGGGACATGTGTGGGGGTCTGGTGGAGGGTGCCCCACAGTGCTGGGGGGTGGGTGTGCTGGGACACATGAGTTGAACATGAGTGGGGGCCTGGTGGAGGGTGCCCCACAGTGCTGGGGGTGGGGATGCAGGGGGACATGAGTTGGACATGAGTGGGGGCCTGGTGGAGGGTGCCCCACAGTGCTGGGGGTTGGGGGTGCTGGGAGACATGTGTGGGGGCCTGGTGGAGGGTGCCCCACAGTGCTGGGGGGTGGGGGTGCTGGGAGACATGAGTGGGGGCCTGGAGGAGGGTGGCCCACAGTGCTGGGGGTTGGGGGCGCAGGGGGAAATGAGTGGGGGCCTGGAGGAGGGTGGCCCACAGTGCTGGGGGTTGGGGGTGCAGGGGGACATGATTGGGTTCCTGTTGGAGGGTGCCCCACAGTGCTGGGGGGTGGGGGTGCTGTGAGACATGAGTTGGACATGAGTGGGTGCCTGGTGGAGGGTGCCCCACAGTGCTGGGGGGTGGGGGTGCTGGGAGACATGTGTGGGGGCCTGGTGGAGGGTGCCCCACAGTGCTGGGGGGTGGGGGTGCAGAGGGACATGAGTGGGGGCCTGGTGGAGGGTGCCCCACAGTGCTGGGGGGTGGGGGTGCTGGGAGACATGAGTTGGACATGAGTGGGGGCCTGGTGGAGGGTGCCCCACAGTGCTGGGGGGTGGGGGTGCAGGGGACATGAGTTTGACATCAGTGGGGGCCTGGTGGAGGGTGCCCCAAGGTGCTGGGTTTGGGGGTGCTGGGAGACATGTGTGGGGGCCTGGTGGAGGGTGCCCCACAGTGCTGGGGGGTGGGGGTGCTGGGAGACATGAGTGGGGGCCTGGTGGAGGGTGGCCCACAGTGCTTGGGGTGGGGGTGCAGGGGGACATGAGTTGGACATGAGTGGGGGCCTGGTGGAGGGTGCCCCACAGTGCTGGGGGGTGGGGGTGCAGGGGACATGAGTTGGACATGAGTGGGGGCCTGGTGGAGGGTGCCCCAAAGTGCTGGGGGGTGGGGGTGCTGGGAGACATGTGTGGGGGCCTGGTGGAGGGTGCCCCACAGTGCTGGGGGGTGGGGGTGCTGGGAGACATGAGTGGGGGCCTGGTGGAGGGTGGCCCACAGTGCTGGGGGGTGGGAGTGCTGGGAGACATGAGTTGGACATGAGTGGGGGCCTGGTGGAGGGTGGCCCACAGTGCTGGGGCGTGGGGGTGCTGGGAGACATGAGTTGGACATGAGTGGGGGTCTGGTTGAGGGTGCCCCACAGTGCTGGGGGCTGGGGGTGCAGGGGGACATGAGTGGGGGCCTGGTGGAGGGTGGCCCACAGTGCTGGGGGGTGGGGGTGCTGGGAGACATGAGTTGGACATGAATGGGGGCCTGGTGGAGGGTGCCCCACAGTGCTGGGGGGTGGGGGTGCTGGGAGACATGAGTTGGACATGAGTGGGGGCCTGGTGGAGGGTGCCCCATAGTGCTGGGGGGTGGGGGTGCAGGGGGACATGAGTTGGACATGAGTGGGGGCCTTGTGGAGGGTGCCCCACAGTGCTGGGGGGTGGGGGTGAAGGGGGACATGAGTGGGGGCCTGGTGGAGGGTGGCCCACAGTGCTGGGGGGTGGGGGTGCTGGGAAACATGTGTGGGGGCCTGGTGGAGGGTGCCCCACAGTGCTGGGGGGTGGGGGTGCTAGGAGACATGAGTGGGGGCCTGGTGGAGGGTGGCCCACAGTGCTGGGGGGTGGGGGTGCTGGGAGACATGAGTTGGACATGAGTGGGGGCCTGGTGGAGGGTGCCCCACAGTGCTGGGGGGTGGGGGTGCAGGGGACATGAGTTGGACATGAGTGGGGGCCTGGTGGAGGGTGCCCCAAAGTGCTGGGGGGTGGGGGTGCTGGGAGACATGTGTGGGGGCCTGGTGGAGGGTGCCCCACAGTGCTGGGGGGTGGGGGTGCTGGGAGACATGAGTGGGGGCCTGGTGGAGGGTGGCCCACAGTGCTGGGGGGGTGGGGGTGCTGGGAGACATGAGTTGGACAGGAGTGGGTGCCTGGTGGAGGGTGGCCCACAGTGCTGGGGCGTGGGGGTGCTGGGAGACATGAGTTGGACATGAGTGGGGGCCTGGTGGAGGGTGCCCCACAGTGCTGGGGGGTGGGGGTGCAGGGGGACATGAGTGGGGGCCTGGTGGAGGGTGGCCCACAGTGCTGGGGGGTGGGGGTGCTGGGAGACATGAGTTGGACATGAATGGGGGCCTGGTGGAGGGTGCCCCACAGTGCTGGGGGTGGGGGTGCTGGGAGACATGAGTTGGACATGAGTGGGGGCCTGGTGGAGGGTGCCCCACAGTGCTGGTGGGTGGGGGTGCAGGGGGACATGAGTGGGGGTCTGGTGGAGGGTGCCCCACAGTGCTGGGGGGTGGGTGTGCTGGGACACATGAGTTGGACATCAGTGGGGGCCTGGTGGAGGGTCCCCCAAGGTGCTGGGGGGTGGGGGTGCTGGGAGACATGTGTGGGGGCCTGGTGGAGGGTGCCCCACAGTGCTGGGGGGGTGCTGGGAGACATGAGTGGGGGCCTGGTGGAGGGTGGCCCACAGTGCTGGGGGGTGGAGGTGCTGGGAGACATGAGTTGGACATGAGTGGGGGCCTGTTGGAGGGTGGCCCACAGTGCTGGGGCGTGGGGGTGCTGGGAGACATGAGTTGGACATGAGTGGGGGCCTGGTGGAGGGTGCCCCACAGTGCTGGGGAGTGGGGGTGCAGGGGGACATGAGTGGGGGCCTGGTGGAGGGTGGCCCACAGTGCTGGGGGGTGGGGGTGCTGGGAGACATGAGTTGGACATGAATGGGGGCCTGGTGGAGGATGCCCCACAGTGCTGGGGGGTGGGGGCCCAGGGATCTAGATTGTGATGACATGTTGGCTGGGGGACATGTGTGGGGGCCTGCTGGCAGGTGCCCCTGACTGGTGGGGGTGGGGGTGCATGGAGACATGAGTGGGGGCCTGGTGGAGGGTGGCCCACAGTGCTGGGGGGTGGGGGTGCTGAGAGACATGAGTTGGACATGAGTGGGGGCCTGGTGGAGGATGCCCCACAGTGCTAGGGGGTGGGGGTGCAGGGGGACATGGTTGGGGGCCTGGTGGAGGGTGCCCCACAGTGCTGGGGGTGGGGGGTGCTGGGAGACATGAGTTGGACATGAGTGGGGGCCTGGTGGAGGGTGCCCCACAGTGCTGGGGGTTGCAGGGGGACATGAGTTGGACATGAGTGGGGGCCTGGTGGAGGGTGCCCCACAGTGCTGGGGGTGGGGGTGCTGGGAGACATGTGTGGGGCCTGGTGGAGGGTGCCCCACAGTGCTGGGGGTGGGGGTGCTGGGAGACATGAGTGGGGGCCTGGTGGAGGGTGGCCCACAGTGCTGGGGGGTGGGGGTGCAGGGGGACATGAGTGGGGGCCTGGTGGAGGGTGCCCCACAGTGCTGGGGGGTGGGGGTGCTGGGCGACATGAGTTGGAAATGAGTGGGGGCCTGGTGGAGGGTGCCCCACAGTGCTGGGGGGTGGGGGTGCAGGGGGACATGAGTTGGACATGAGTGGGGGCCTGGTGGAGGGTGCCCCACAGTGCTGGGGGGTGGGGGTGCAGGGGGACATGAGTGGGGGCCTGGTGGAGGGTGGCCCACAGTGCTGGGGTGTGGGGGTGCTGGGAGACATGTGTGGGGGCCTGGTGGAGGGTGCCCCACAGTGCTGGGGGGTGGGGGTGCTGGGAGACATGAGTGGGGGCCTGGTGGAGGGTGGCCCACAGTGCTGGGGGGTGGGGGTGCTGGGAGACATGAGTTGGACATGAGTGGGGGCCTGGTGGAGGGTGCCCCACAGTGCTGGGGGGTGGGGGTGCAGGGGGACATGAGTGGGGGTCTGGTGGAGGGTGCCCCACAGTGCTGGGGGGTGGGTGTGCTGGGAGAAATGAGTTGAACATGAGTGGGGGCCTGGTGGAGGGTGGCCCACAGTGCTGGGGGGTGGGGGTGCAGTGGGACATGAGTTGGACATAAGTGGGGGCCTGGTGGAGGGTGCCCCACAGTGCTGGGGGGTGGGGGTGCTGGGAGACATGTGGGGGGCCTGGTGGAGGGTGCCCCACAGTGCTGGGGGGTGGGGGTTCTGGGAGACATGAGTGGGGGTCTGGAGGAGGGTGCCCCACAGTGCTGGGGGGTGGGGGTGCAGGGGGACATGATTGGGTTCCTGGTGAAGGGTGCCCCAGAGTGCTGGGGGGTGGGGGTGCTGTGAGACATGAGTTGGACATGAGTGGGGGCCTGGTGGAGGGTGCCCCAGAGTACTGGGGGGTGGGGGTGCAGGATGACATGAGTTGGACATGAGTGGGGGCCTGGTGGAGGGTGCCCCACAGTGCTGGGGGTTGGGGGTGCTGGGAGACATGTGTGGGGGCCTGGTGGAGGGTGCCCCACAGTGCTGGGGGGTGGGGCTGCTGGGAGACATGAGTGGGGGCCTGGAGGAGGGTGGCCCACAGTGCTGGGGGTTGGGGGTGCAGGGGGACATGATTGGGGGCCTGGTGGAGGGTGCCCCACAGTGCTGGGGGGTGGGGGTTCAGGGGGACATGAGTGGGGCCTGGTGGAGGGTGGCCCACAGTGCTGGGGGGTGGGGGTGCTGGGAGACATGAGTTGGACATGAGTGGGGGCCTGGTTGAGGGTGGCCCACAGTGCTGGGTGTGGGGTGCATGTTGACATGAGTTGGAGATGAGTGGGGCCTGGTGGAGGGTGCCCCACAGTGCTGGGGGGTGGGGGTGCAGGGGGACATGAGTGGGGGTCTGGTGGAGGGTGCCCCACAGTGCTGGGGGGTGGGTGTGCTGGGAGACATGTGTTGAACATGAGTGGGGGCCTGGTGGAGGGTGGCCCACAGTGCTGGGGCGTGGGGGTGCTGGGAGACATGAGTTGGACATGAGTGGGGGCCTGGTGGAGGGTGCCCCACAGTGCTGGGGGGTGGGGGTGCAGGGGGACATGAGTGGGGGCCTGGTGGAGGGTGGCCCACAGTGCTGGGGGGTGGGGGTGCTGGGAGACATGAGTTGGACATGAATGGGGGCCTGTTGGAGGGTGCCCCACAGTGCTGGGGGGTGGGGGTGCTGGGAGACATGAGTTGGAAATGACTGGGGGCCTGGTGGAGGGTGCCCCACAGTGCTGGGGGGTGGGGGTGCAGGGGGACATGAGTTGGACATGAGTGGGGGCCTGGTGGAGGATGCCCCACATTGCTGGGGGCTGGGGGTGCAGGGGGACATGAGTGGGGGTCTGGTGGAGGGTGCCCCACAGTGCTGGGGGGTGTGGGTGCAGGGGGACATGAGTTGGACATGAGTGGGGGACTGGTGGAGGGTGCCCCACAGTGCTGGGGGGTGGGGGTGCTGGGAGACATGTGTGGGGGCCTGGTGGAGGATGCCCCACAGTGCTGGGGAGTGGGGGTGCTGGGAGACATGAGTGGGGGCCTGGAGGAGGGTGGCCCACATTGCTGGGGGTTGGGGGTGCAGGGGGACATGAGTGGGGGCCTGGTGGAGGGTGCCCCACAGTGCTGGGGGGTGGGGGTGCTGGGAGACATAAGTTGGACATGAGTGGGGGCCTGGTGGAGGGTGCCCCACAGTGCTGGGGGGTGGGGGTGCAGGGGGACATGATTGGGTTCCTGGTGGAGGGTGCCCCACAGTGCTGGGGGGTGGGGGTGCTGTGAGACATGAGTTGGACATGAGTGGGGGCCTGGTGGAGGGTGCCCCACAGTGCTGATGGGTGGGGGTGCAGGGTGACATGAGTTGGACATGAGTGGGGGCCTGGTGGAGGGTGCCCCACAGTGCTGGGGGGTGGGGGTGCTGGGGATATGTGTGGGGGCCTCGTGGAGGGTGCCCCACAGTGCTGGGGGGTGGAGCTGCTGGGAGACATGAGTGGGGGCTTGGAGGAGGGTGGCCCACAGTGCTGGGGGTTGGGGGTGCAGGGGGACATGATTGGGGGCCTGGTGGAGGGTGCCCCACAGTGCTGGTGGGTGGGGTGCAGGGGGACATGAGTGGGGGCCTGTTGGAGGGTGGCCCACAGTGCTGGGGGGTGGGGGTGCTGGGAGACATAGGTTGGACATGAATGGGGGCCTGGTGGAGGGTGCCCCACAGTGCTGGGGGGTGGGGGTGCTGGGACACATGAGTTGGACATGATTGGGGGCCAGGTGGAGGGTGCCCCACAGTGCTTGGGGGTGGGGGTGCATGGGGACATGAGTTGGACATGAGTGGGGGCCTGGTGGAGGGTGCCCCACAGTGCTGGGGGGTGGGGATGCAGGGGGACATGAGTGGGGGTCTGGTGGAGGGTGCCCTTACAGTGCTGGGGGTTGGGGTGCAGGGGGACATGAGTTGGACATGAGTCGGGGCCTGGTGGAGGGTGCCCCACAGTGTTGGGGGGTGAGGGTGCTGGGAGACATGTGTGGGGGCCTGGTGGAGGGTGCCCCACAGTGCTGGGGGGTGGGGGTGCTGGGAGACATGAGTGGGGGCCTGGAGGAGGGTGGCCCACAGTGCTGGGGGTTTTGGGTGCAGGGGGACATGAGTGGGGGCCTGGTGGAGGGTGCCCCACAGTGCTGGGGGGTGGGGGTGCTGGGAGACATGAGTTGGACATGAGTGGGGGCCTGGTGGAGGGTGCCCCACAGTGCTGGGGGGTGGGGGTGCAGGGGGACATGATTGGGTTCCTGGTGGAGGTTGCCCCACAGTGCTGAGGGGTGGGGGTGCTGTGAGACATGAGTTGGACATGAGTGGGGGCCTGGTGGAGGGTGCCCCACAGTGCTGGGGGTTGGGGGTGCAGGGTGACATGAGTTGGACATGAGTGGGGGCCTGGTGGAGGGTGCCCCACAGTGCTGGGGGGTGGGGGTGCTGGGAGACATGTGTGGGGGCCTGGTGGAGGGTGCCCCACAGTGCTGGGGGTTGGGGGTGCTGGTAGACATGAGTGGGGGCCTGGTGGAGGGTGCCCCACAGTGCTGGGGGGTGCGGGTGCTGGGAGACATGAGTTGGACATGAGTGGGGGCCTGGTAGAGGGTGCCCCACAGTGCTGGGGGGTTGGGGTGCTGGGAGACATGAGTTGGACATGAGTGGGGGCCTGGTGGAGGGTGCCCCACAGTGCTGGGGATGGGGGTGCAGGGGGACATGAGTTGGACATGAGTGGGGGCCTGGTGGAGGGTGCCCCACAGTGCTGGGGGTGGAGGTGCAGGGGGACATGAGTGGGGGCCTGGAGGAGGGTGGCCCACAGTGCTGGGGGGTGGGGGTGCTGGGAGGCATGAGTTGGACATGAGTGGGGGCCTGGTGGAGGGTGCCCCACAGTGCTGGGGGGTGGGGGTGCAGGGGGACATGAGTTGGACAGGTGTGGGCCCGTTACAGGGGCCGTGGAGGGTGTCGAGTGAACAGCTGGGAGGACCTACACAGCCAATTCACGTGTAGGACTGCCCGGCACCCCCGGAATACATGTAGGCTGTTGGATTCACGTGTGGAATTTCCCTTGCACCTTGGAATACACGTACCCTGCTGAAATCGCATGTGAAACTTCACGCGCAACCCGAAATACACGCGCAACCCGAATTATACGCACCACCGACAATCGCGTGTGGAACTTCCTGCGCACCCCGAAATACACGTGCCCAGGGCAATTGCGTGTGGTACTTCCCGCGCACCTTGGAATACACGTACCCTTCTGAAATCGCGTGTGGAACTTCCCGCACACCCCAAAATACACATACCCAGGGCAATCGCGTGTGGAACTTCCTGCGAACCCCGTAATATATGTACCCTGCTGATATCGCGTGTGGAAGTTCACGCGGACCCATAATACACGTACCCTGATGAATTTGCGTGTCAGACTACACGCGCAACCCTGATATACACGTACACAGGCAAATCGCACTGCTGTGGGGTGCGGGGGGTGGTAGAAAGGAGTGGGGGCCTGGTGGAGGGTCGCCCCTGGATGCTGGGGGGTGGGGGTACTGGGAGACATGAGTTTGGGCCTGGTGGAGGGTGCCCCACAGTGCTGGGTGGTGGGGGTGCAGGGGAACATGAGTTGGACATGTGTGGGGGCCTGCTGGCAGGTGCCCCACAGTGCTGGGGGGTGAGGGTGCTGGGAGACATGCGTTGTTGATCAGTAGTGCAAGGTGACATGTGGCTTGGCTGGGGGGCATGGCCATGGTGGATGGGCTGCCTACGGGACATGAGCAGGGGTGTAGGGTAGTCCCCTGTGGTGTGGGCTGGCTGCAGGGGCCGTGGAGGGTGTAGAGGGAACACCTGGGAGGACCCACATGGCCAATTCACGTGTAGTGCTCCCCGCGCACCCCTGAAATACACGTGCCCTGATGGAATCGCGTGTGATACTTCCCGTGCACCCATGAAATACACATACCCTGATGGAATCGCGTGTGATACTTCGTGCGCACCCCTGAAATACACGTACCCTGCTGATTTTGCGTGTGATACTGCCAGTGCACCCCTGGAATACACAGGCCCTGATGGATTCGCGTGTGTTACTTCACGCGCACCCCTGATGTACACGTACCCAGGACAATCGCGTGTGAAACTTCCCATGACCCACTGAAATACACGTTCCCCGCTTGGCGTTTGCAGTTTGGCAGACCTGTGAACTGGTCCAGGGTTAGCGCAGCCCTTTGCGATGAATTGGGCCACTCTGCACCACAGCTGGTTTTGGAGGCTAAAATCCATGAATACGCTGCGCGATGAAATGGATTTTATCGCACGTGGCTGGCACAGTGTATCGCACAGGGACACTGTGCGCTAGCCGCGTGCGCCACTTTGTGTGAAATTCTATGAATTACCCTGAAAGCCTTTTCTTTGTTTTATGCCAATAAAGTCAGAAATATTTAATTACGTCACACCTGACATTAGACAACTTGGAATAATCTCCTTAATCTGTTCAATGTCTCAATATGTTCTATAGGTAGACATCTCCAGAAGAACATTTGTGATAAAACCCTTCCGTTTAAAATGTCCATCTTTGGGCCCTAGAGACTGTTTTGTTCACTGGTGCACTGTTTTTCCAGTGAACAACATATCCTTCTGAAATCCTTGCTTTCTTAACTATTTTCATTATCTAGAGTTCTGATTCTATCTACCTTTGCATATTCTTTGTTCTTTCTTACAAGGGTGGGGTTTTACAGTGTTCTTTAGTCGTTATGTGTACATTGGTGTGTTTAATTATAGTATATTTATACTTTTTTTTTATTGTGTAACAGCCAAAATCAACGACTTTTCACATCCGTACTAAAGAATAACATAGAAAAATATAAATAAAACACATAGAACAATAACACCTTCAACAATATGAGACAACAAAACATTACTTAACTTAAAACCTAAGCCTCGCAAGACTTTTAAAACTTCAATAGTAAGGCTTAGTTCATGTCCAGCTATAAGTCTTTCCCAAAGGACAGACAATGACAACCAATCTAATTTATCAAGAAATCTTACTAAATTCCATGTCCTCAATTGCCAAGTCCCCTCACAGGGAATCCTCAGATGGTATAATGATTGAACAGTCATTTCTTTAGAAAAAGATCATAAAGGTACTTTGGGCCTAAACTTATCTCTAATAGACTGTATTTCCCCTGTATTAATTAAATTCAAACATAATGTCAAAAATTCTGATCTCAAATTTGAATTTGGAAAACGTTTTTGGTCTATCATAAAATGATAGAGATTTATCCAGGTTTGAAGTCCGTATTTGGGTTATCGTTTGTATCCAGTCTATATGCGACATGGCCATCTTTGTACCCACCAGATTTCCCTCCAAATCTGTCATTATACGATCAAGGTGCTATTTGATCCCCCCTTTAATTCAAATTGCACATCTTCATACGATGAATTCACTGGATATATTATTATATACCTATATCTATATTTACTGACACTTGATTGACATTCCTTTATTTTGGAATGCCATACTTTGCTGTTTGGGTCACTACTGAATCACAGTCACACACCTTCTGAGAGTATAGCCTTCCCTCTGCCCACGTTGCCAAAGGAAGGAGGTATATTTCTTGGCTCTGCATATTTGACCTTTTTTACTGGTATCACTGTTGGTTTTAAGACGTGTGGGGCTGAGCAGGTGGATAGCCACTACTCACGCTTATACTCCTTAAAAGCAGAAGTATTTTCACCACACTAGGTTGCATAGTACCCACACATACAGCCTCTCTGGTACAGTTACTAGAGCTCAAGTTGGAGCATGATGTTTTCCGGGGCCAGCAGAGGACGCAGAGGGGCCATTTCAAAATGAAGTTTAGGGCCCTTTGCCCACCACAGCTGGGAAGATGGGCTGCATATGTTAACAACAAAAAAAACGCAAGGCAAAGTTTACAAGTACAAAACGGTGCTAGACAATTGCAATGTGTATCCCCACAGCACATATCTGATCACACAGTCAATATATTATAAGAAATTGTAAGAATCCATTTAGTGCAACTTCCGTAAAGGTCTACAGTCAGAGGATCCATCTTTGTTGTGCATAGATCTTTTTTTTTTTGATGGAGAATACTTTCCTAACGCAAATTCCAATAGATCACTTCCCTGGTTCTATTATTGAGGTTTCAGAACATGATGAGTCAGGCTTTAAACTCCCATTAATCTGCAAGCATATGGCGTGCCCCACGCTAAGTAACTGAAAGCAGGGTCAAACGTGTGTGTGATTAGTGAACATCTTCTGAAAGGTCTGAGTTTGACCAGCAGATACACATTTAAGATGACACAGCCTTTAGCTTGTGAGTACTAAGGCTTTGTTGGTGAATATGTGCATACCGTCATCGTCACCTTGGGGTTTCATTCTGCGGCAATATCCTAGATAATGCAATAGAGGGAGGGGGTGAGTGGCTGCAGATTATCAAGGAACAGGTTTACTGGCCTCTGCACAGCAGAACCAAGAACAACAGCCAGTGTTGGAGCTAAAGTGTTAAATTACGTCATAAGAAAAGTTACTAAGCTGCAAAAGTGGAGCACAGACGTTTTACACGCACTGTCTGAAGGGGGCATACTACTGTATGTGGCTGACGAGGCACCCAGTGCCCATTAAACAACTATACTACATCTACACCAAGAACACCTGATAACAAAGGTAGCTAGTGGAAGACCGCTGGTATTTTGTTTTTCTTGTTTTTTTCGGGCAATTGGTAAGGAGTGACTAACGTATTTTGAAACGTCTGAGAGTATACGCCAGGAACCCACTTCTTCATCAAAGAGATGAGAAGAAGGCCCAGTTCTCATGGGAAAGCGGTTGCCCTCCCATATACACAGCGTTATAAAAAGTGACTGAAAGAAAATAAGTCAAAAAGTGCATCTGCCGACTTTTAGCGAGATCATCCAAGTGAGATGTACTCTCCGGTTTTGGGTGAGATGGCCCACGGATTGTCTAGTGTTTGGAGTGTCTTCATTTGGAAGGTAACGACTAATAGGTGGTAAAATCTACCTCCGTTTTCGGGTTTTAGTCAGAGCACTTCCGTCCTTCATGGAAAATCGGCAATACACACGACCCTATCTGTGTACAGTCACATCCGGCTTAATTGTGCAGATTTCCCTTTGGAACTGAGACGATTGAATCCCGTTGCTACCGTCTCGCCATCCGTTCCGGAAAACTCCAGGAAACAGGTCACAAAGTGACCGAGTCTGCGAGCCCCAGCTCTGGAAGGCAGCTACCTGAATATCCTGCAAGAGGCGCCTGGCCTCTCCAGGATGTTCATGCACGGAAAATTCCTAAAAGGCTGTATGCTTATGCCGAGTATGGGTGGGGGTTTGGGGCCACCAGCGTAGCACAACAATTGGGGGACCCCGACGAGCCATGCTGAGGGACCTCCTTGCCCCCATTCACTCACTAACAAATCACGTGTTGTGCCACACTCTGGGCTGACCTAGACTACCACACTTGCACAAAATACTCAATTATCATGCTGCTGCAGGGGCACATAGCACTAGCAGAAAGATATATATTTGTATTTTCATGCATTATACAGCACACTTTCTGAGAAAGAAAAGCTAAAACGCCAGATTGTCTGCAATTGATTTGTATGGTAACATCAATCCAAAAACCCAACAAATGCAAGTCACCAACAGTGCACCGGAACACCAATCCAAAACCCAACAAATGCAAGTCACCAACAGTGCACCGGAACATTCATGTTTTAATGTAATGCTTTGCTAATAAAAATGCCATGCCACAATGAAAACAGGTACACCTGGTTGCACAATGTAGTCTAGTCTAGACATGTAACAAACATATTGCAGTAAAACATGGAATGCAACATTAAAACATAACCAGACAAGTAGTTGAAGCAATAACACTTATCATGGTTATTTTATCACAGATGCCCAGAAAAATATGCAGTGCCACAGTAGAAACATCTAGACTGGCTGCAGCCAAATACCAGTTTAGTCAGGAAAGTACACTTATCAGGACTGCTTTATCAGATATGCCCAGTAAAAAAAGCCAAGTCACAGTAAGAAATTACTAGGCTGGCTGCACCAAAATGCCAGTGCCGTCACTAAAAACACATATCATGCCTGCTTAGCATGGACATGGATGACCATTGAACAAAAGCACAAACCATACACCATACACTCACACATAAACACCCAGTCACCCATACATTTACATGTGCATCCTTCCACCATACACTCACACATGCACAACCAGGCAGCCACCCATACATCATGCCCTCACTCACTCATTCACACACATTACATTATATACACACTTACATGCAAGCACACACATTTCCACAAAATGAATGTTCTTACCTTTGAATCCATTGATCCAGGACAATGAACAGGGCCTCCAGCACCCTGAAGCAGGATGCTTGTTCCCGTCATGGAGCTGGAGGCCTCCAGGTCATGGTATGCGGGGAACCCCTATGATAGCAAAAAGAAACATTTTCTTTTTTCTGGACTGCTCTTCTTCCAATTAAAAGTTTCCATCCATCACTCTCAGACCATGGGAACAGGCAATCCCTTTGTACTTGGCCTAGTGATGCGATTCATGTCTACATGTGATTCTAGGGAGTATTGCAGGTGCCCTATCTATGTTTGCTTCTAATGAGTGGCCAGTGTTCTCCATGCCTGGGTCACGTGCTAAGAGACTGTTTGTGAAATTGAATTACCTTCTATTTACTGAGGGTTTAGCTAATATTGTGCTGTAAGTGATTTCAACCCGGCACTCCACCTAAGTCAATGCCTAGTGTGTGATGCAAAGCTCGAACCCTTATTTATATATTTGTGTCCATAAGTTCTTTTATTTCTGAATGATGTACCCTTATTTCACGCCACTATCTTTGAATCCCCCCGGTCTCACTGAACCAAGAAGCAGGTTGTTTTGCAAAGTGAAAAACTGTATTTTATGGATTTGAACTATATATATATATATATATATATATATATATATATATATATATATATATATATATATATATTTATATTTATATATATATATACAATCTCTTTAATCAGAAGGAGTATGGATAAGAAAAATCATGCAGCACAGAATAAAACATTGCGTGGGTTCAGTCAAATGCAATGTCACTCTTTCCCCCTGAGCCCTACTCAATTCCCCCCAATATGCAATACAGAGATGGAAGAAGAGAACACAGGTTTCAGGAAATAAACACTCATCAAATACAGTTTCAATCCCAATTCCCCCCAGCAAGCATAGAGAGAAACAGGAATGATGTGAAAACAGGTCAAATGCTTTTGAATGCGGCTTGGAAGTAATGGTTGAAAACACTGAAAAATGGATTTAATTCTGTAAATAGGATTCAAAACTAGTGGCAGCCACTTTGTATAGTTTCAGGTAAACACTAGCAATGATGATTGAATAACTAGCGGATTGAAAACTGAATTCTGAGGTCAGATGCAAAGAATAGCTATTTTACACGTGAGGAAATTGAGTCAAACGACAAATTTGTGGCAAACTTTTCAGCGTGCGAGAAACGCGATTTTGGCAAAACTATAAGGAGTTGGAATGCGGTTTTAGATTTGTTTGAAAGCTAACGATGACACTTAAATTTGTTTCTAGCATGCACGGTTCAGAAGTTATGAAGGTTTTAGTAGAGGTCGTTTTTTTCCCAGAAAAGAGTCAAGATTTCAAATGAAAGATGCGCTTTTGAAATTACAAACAGGATTTTCTTTACACTAGGTAGTATATGAAGCCACAAGCTACACGACAGCACAGCCACCGACCCAGTGACACCTCCGGGTGGTTTCTATCTGCCGAAGCTTGTCTTTCTTCAGCAAATATATTAGCGCAAAGATGATATTATCACTACAATTATCAAAGGACTATATGGATAAGGGAAAGATTCAGGAAAACAAAAGAGATTCTCTACAATGCAGTTCTGGATGTGATAGAATGGGTTGGATAGGATTACTTAAGGATAAGATACTGGCTATGAACAATTCTATGCTATAGATACTCACAACTATGGTTTGGAATAGGCCCGTCAGGACCTGGTCACAGGGTTCTGGACTGGAATTCTGCTAGCCCACCGGACAGGATTCAGGCGCTCAGTTCTGCACTCAGCACGGTACTCTGGACACTGCATGGCCTCTGGACTGGATCTGATGGTTGGTTCTGGGTGGCAGCTATCAGGTTACATCTCTGATCTACTGGTTTGGATCTCTGGGTTCTAGCAAGAGTTCTTGGCAAGAAAGCAGAAACAGCACAGCTAGGTTGTTCAATGTTTGGTGTGCCCCTTGGAAGTCTGGGGTAGAATCAGGTTTCAAGATTTTAAAGGCCAAGCTGAGAAGGATTCAGCTTCGGAATTGGGCCTTCTCTTCTTTCAAAGTTCTGCAGTCTTGGATCTGGGTTCTCCTGCAGAGTGCTTCGCCAGTAAATCAGTTGATGGGTGAATCTGTGTGTCTCTAAATCCTAACCTGTCCCTATTTATGTATCTCCCAAAGGGGTGGGTAGGCTAAATTATACTAAGCACACCCTCTAGGAATCCTATTGGTTAGAGTCTGTCCCCTCTCCTGATTTGAGAAGGAGATCTAGTGTCATAGTGATGCTGTATTTTACAACCCAGGGAGTACCTCCCCTTTGTTTCTGTACAGTATATCTATTTTTCACATAAATCATATTTACAATATCACCAACTTGCTAGCAATACATATTCACATCACAGATTTAGTAGAGCAAGTATCCGTCCAAGTCCCATTTTAGTGAGAGCTTTGGTTGGTTACCCAGTGTCAGATCTGTACACATTTTTCTACATATATGCGCACGACATCTGGGCATAATCCTGTGAAGTTTCATATTTCTAGCATTATCACAATTGCTACAACAACACAATTTCGGTAGTCCTGTCTCTGAACATTGCACAGAGTTCAGAGTAGTTTCAAACTGTGGGAAGAATGTTCATGTCAACAACCTATAATTTACAGATTTTTACACATTTTGCACAGTTCTCTGTGAGTCTTTTTCAAAAAGATAATTTCTTGAGTTTAAGATACACAAATCTGTCTGGTCCCGCCCCCATGGTTTGCTGGGCCCAGAGCAGTCCAAGGCTCTCTTCCTGCTGGCAGTTGTTTCTGTTGACACCTGAATTTGCATTCCCTTTCAGTCCAGGAAGCCTATTTTCTCTCCTCAGAGAAACAGAGCAAAATCCCCCCTCCTTCCATTAACATCTAAATGATAGTTCCTGGGAAGAGACCAAAAGGGAAGGCGCCTTTGTTTGGGGCAAACTGCGGAATGTGCCTTCGAAGTCCAGTTTGGCTGGCATCTTCAAATACTTGGTTTAAAATTGTCTTTTCTAAATATATTTACATTTTCAACAAATATACACACAGATCTCTTAATTCCAGTCTTTTTAAAACACAGAGATTGCATAGTAGCAGCCTATATTGCTTTTGATGGCAAGTCTCTTCTTTTCCACAATTTGATTTTAAGACACAAGTTTTAAACTGCCAGTAAAAGTAAATGACAGCTTTGACACATGCAAGCGGCGGTACCGTGCCCATATCTGACATATTTTCCCAGGCAAGCACCTTTTTGAATGTGGATTTTCTTGTGATGAAATGTGCTTCTCTTGACATTGTGCTTATGGGAATTCCTTAAATAAGGTGATGGTTAACAGCCAACAAGGATGTTGGATCTTTTTTGGTGTTTGGAAACCATTATTTTGCAATTTCAACCGCCAAGGAAAAATGGATTTTAGAGCACTTCTGTGTTTTCCTGGCAATGAAGCACTGACTTTTCGGGTAGTTCCATTTCACTCTGTGGGCAACCCAATGACAGGTTTTGGCAGTGTGGTCTCCTGTTCTACCACCGACACAGGCAAAGTAGATTTGGCAGCCTATTTTTGCGATTTCCCTGCGCACTTCTCAGAGATATTTAGTGTGCATAGGGCTTTTCGGCGGCCATTCTGTTGTTTTTGATCAAAGCAGCACACAGTGATGTTGCAGGGCAGAGCCTAGTGGGTCAGAACATCCCACAAGACCCCCCTTGCGATTTGGCGTTAATCCCGTCAATGGGAAGTCGCGAGAATGGGATTAACAGTTTCTTTTCTTTCAGTTCCAAAAATGGCAATGTTCATCATCTTTTCCTCCATCAGGGGTGGATCGACCGGTTCTCCTCGCCAAGTCCTGATGTGTGTATGGAGTGATACCCCAGGCCACTTGGATCTTTCCTTCCGATCCCTGCATGGTCCTTCTTGGTTTTAGTCTCCATTGTTTCTAATCTAGGATGAGAAATCAAAAACTTATTTGTAGACATTTCCCCACCACTATTAATGTAGTGGGGCAGACACATACATTTTGACAAATCATGACACATTTTTCTATTGCCAAATTATTGACTATATAGATGGGATATTTTGTAGTTGGAATTCTAGGGAGCTGGAGTGACCCCCGCTGGGGTTCCAGAAGACTCCTCCAGTTGCTGCAGAGTGTGCCTAGGATGGCAACACTTCAGTTGGTTAATATGGACCCACTTATCTTCCCCATCTGCCAAACTGCCTTTGGGGATGCAGATTTTGTAGGCGACTGGTGAGATTTGCTCTACAATTTCAAAAGGACCAAATGCAAAAATGTGCGCTGTTTAGCCTGGTTCCTTTGGAAATTGTATAAGTAGACTCGCTCTCCTACATGGTATTCTTTTCTAGTAGTCTTTAAGTCATAGTGGGTCTTCATGCTGTCAACAGATCTTTCCAGATTTCGCTGAGCATAGGCACAAGCATGTTGAAGGTGTTTTCTTAGATTTTCAACATACTCATGAGTTGTGGAGGCATTGATCAATGTCTGCTCTTGGGTTCTGTAGAGCAGATGCTGGGGAAGCACCATTCTGCGTCCAGTCATCAGCTCAAACAGTGACATTTTAGTTGCAGATGAAGGGGTAGATCTGATGGCATTAGGACAAGAGGTAATCAAATATCCCAACCTGGCCCAGAATCTGCCACAAACTTGTTTAATTTGCTCACAATTGTTTTGTTGTATCTCTCTATTACACCACTAGAGGCTCGCCGGTAGGCAATGTGGAATTTGCTTTTGACCCCAAGTATCTCCCACATCTTTGTCATTACTTCGCTAGTGAAGTGGCTACCTCGGTCTGACTCGATCCTTTGGGGTAGTCCAAAACGCGAGAAGATGTGGTTGATCATCAGGGCAGCTACTGTTTCTGCCTTGCAATTTGGTGGGGCTGGGAGACATTCCACCAACTTAGTAAACAAGCATGTCACTGTCAACATGTACTTATTTCCCCTAGAGGAGGTAATCACGGCCCAATAAAATCGACTTGCAAATCTGACCATGGCAGTGTCATCCCCCTCTTTTGGAGAGGTGCACGGTGTGTGAGGGATGTTGGCTGAAATTGTGCACACACAAGAAACCCCTTGAAGTATTGGTCGAGGTCCTGCCCCATGTGTGGCCAGTATGCAACCTCTCTTAAGATTTCAAGTGTTGTATGAAACCCCATATGACCGGCTGTGGCCGCATCATGGGCGTGACTTAACATCAGGCTCTAGAATGAGGTAAGGACCACCCACTGATCATGGCCAGCTAGGGATCTCCTTACCAACAAACCGTCTTGGATTCGGAACAAACATTTTTTGGACATTTCATCAACACTCTGAGGTCCTCTTTCCCTATGTAATCGGTATCCGTCAGGGGAAAGTTCTCAGGGTCCTCAATGTGTTGATAAAAATTACCAATCATTGGATCCCCCTTCTGAGCCATAATAAAATCAGCATCTGGGGTCTCCTTACTCCATTGTGCAGTTGAGAGTTCATTGTGAGCATTTGTCTGGGACCTAGTGAAAGCAGTAACCTGAATCTCCCCCAACAGGGACTCAATCTCAATTAGATCCCCTTGGATGGCTCTGGTTTTGGCCAGCTGATCAGCTAGGTCATTTCCAGTTTTGTCTGGTCCCTCTACTTTGGAATGACCCTTGATCTTTTTCCAGTAGATGGCATCCCATTCGAGGTGACCAGATCATCAATATTTTGAATTCATTTTCCATGTTTCAAGGGTTATTATTAACACATAGCATTCCTCTGGTTTTCCAGTTAACCAGGTGCTCCACAAACCCGTTCCGTACATAATCTGAATCTGTGATTATGACCAGTTTGTGGAGTTGATGTTGGACAGCAGTGAGGATGGCTTGATGCACAGCCATCAACTCTGCCACTTGACTACTTCGGGGTCCAATCTTGAACCCAGCGGAGGGTTCTGGGATCTTATTCACCTCTGCATTCCCTATGCCGGCCACAAGCTCCTTTTCACCGTTGTTGTCAACATGGTAGGATCATCCACCCACATAGACAGTGAGCATTCCCTCACATTTGTCTTCTTCAAAGATTTTGTGTGGGGAATTAACATATGCCTCCATGTTGTCCTTGATTTTTAGACTCTCGTCCTTGAGACAGTTTTCTTTGGCACAATCATGCAGGTCAGCCAGACC
This sequence comes from Ambystoma mexicanum, assembly GCF_040938575.1. Classification (NCBI taxonomy): domain Eukaryota; kingdom Metazoa; phylum Chordata; class Amphibia; order Caudata; family Ambystomatidae; genus Ambystoma; species Ambystoma mexicanum. The sequence continues at coordinate 422,314,180 of NC_090926.1, read as the reverse complement.
TTGCACGAGAGGAGTCTTCTTGACTTGGCAATACCTGACCTCCACAGGAAAGCATTGCATTGACAGGATCCAGGAAGTAATTTGGGAATTACTCACATTTCCGGCCCGGATTCTGTCACTCTGGAGATATTGCAGAGATTGGTGTGGAGTCTCCACTATGATGGGTTCCCCCTGGATGAACGGGCGGTAATTCTTCAATGCCCACACCGTTGCCAGGAGTGCCTTCTCACAATCATTGAATTTTTCCTCCACAGAGGATAAAGCTTTACTCGCATAGGAGATTACTTTATTGACCTTGTCATGCTTTTGGTATAATACTGCAGTCAGGCATGTATTAGAGAACCCTGTCTCCAAGAAGAACTCCTTGTTTTTGACAGGGTAAGCTAGACAAGGTGCTTGTGAGAGGCTTCTTTTGAGTTGTCTTACTGCCTCATTTTTTTCTGAACCCCACTCCCGCTTGACCCCCCTTCAAAAGATGAATCGGGGGTCTTGTGATTTCTGCATAGTCCTCAATGAAATTTCTACTGTAATTAGTCAGTCCAAGGAGGCTCCTTAGTACCCGCAGAGTTGTGGGGTCTTTCAATTTCTGGAGTGCTTCCACTTTCTTTTCCTGGGGACAGGGACCCTGAGGAGTAATCTCATGCCCCAAGAAATTTACATGGGTCCTACACCACTGTGCCTTTTGAAAGGAGAGTTTTGCTCCAGCAGCCCTCAACTGTGTCAGAACATAACGGATCTCCGCTATGTGTTCCTCCAAAGTTGAGCTTCTGATGAGAACATCATTTACATAGGCCAGGTTACCCCTTTCACCCAGGTCGGGCATGGCCTTATGTAGAAATATGTTAAATTCATTGCCTGATATGATGTATCTGAAGGGAGTCTGGGACCATGTGTACTGCTGCCCCCCAAAGGTGAAGGCCAGCTTGTATTGGTCCTCCCTACTGACAGGTACAGTCTAGTATCCATCGGTCAGGTCTATTGCAGTGAATACCAGGGACCCCTGGATCTGGGACAACCCTTGATCAATGTAGGGAGGAGGCCAACACAAAGTATGGACCCGTTTGTTGAGCTCCCTAAGGTTGTGGCAGAGTCCCCACTGGCCGTTTGGCTTCAAAATCCCCAGCACCAGATTATTGACTGTGCTGTGGACTGGACGGATTATCCCACGGGACTCAAGGTTCTTAATTATTTCAGTAAGGGACTCCATTGATGCAAGAGGCAAGCGATATTGCTTCACAAACACTTGAGTCATGCCAGGCTCTGTGGGAATTGTTGTTGTGTGAATGTCGGTGCAACCACATTCATATGAGTCCACCGCGAAGAGATCCTGAAAATCCAAGAAAACCTGTTTACATTTTTGCTTCTGCTCCAGAGTCTCACAGGCATCAGCTAGGTTGACTCTCTCTTCAACCATCTGACTAAAGCATGCAAAGACTTCTGGTTTTGCTATACCAGTGGCCTCCTCCAGCTGGGTGGAGAAGTCCCTGGTCAAAGTGCTGATTTGGACTGGTGGCTTCAGGTGGGGAAGGCAGTTCTCGTGGACCTGGAAAATCACCTCATCCCTCCTGAAGTCGCAGGACACATCCTTCTTACCATAAGGGCAGGAAGTGTACACCTGGACGTTCCCCCCATGCAGGGTAAAGATCCTGTCTGGTGTTGTGTTGTCATCACTATCACTGTCAAAACAGTCCTTGGGGATTGGCCCTAACAGTTCATTACCTAAATCTATGGAAAAATGTCGGTCATTAACCGCCATTCCAAAAATGGTGCCTGCGGCTAGAGTGATACTCTTTATGTCGCTGTTATCCACCTCTATTGGAATGGTGTCATGTTCTATATTGACTAGTGGTGTTGGGTTTACCCCCAACCCTTGCTGTTGGAGAGAAGCATTTAGATGAAAAAAGGCGTCAGGGTTTTTCAGTTTCTGTCCTCTTTTAACTTTCACTTCCAGGGAGAATTGTCGGGTCCTTTCTGGGATGGTGACTTCCTCTCCAATCTGAATTTCAACTGCATAAGGCATCAATTGAGCTGACCTAAATGCTTTCTCTGGGTCATCAAAGCCCATGGGATTATCCGCTAACCGGGACCAAGCTTTGAAGTTTATTAGGTCCAAAATAATGGCAAAGCGATTGGGAATGTCACTGCCTAACTAAAAGGCGGCAGTGACGTCTCGCACGACCCAACAATTATGGACTATGCTCTTGTTGCCTATGGAGATTTTAAGCATACACCTACTTGGCAGGAGATGTTTGGAATTGGGTGTTTCCAGATCCATTTCCCATTTGGCTATCAGTTTAAATGTTGGAATGGCAGGATCTTTTGTGAGTTGGTGGAACATGGCTTCGCTGATGAAGCTCTTACCGTTGTTCACACACACTCGGCCGAGAACAGAGTCCTTTCCTTCATTTAACTGAATAGGGATAAACAACTGCTCTCCAATTTGCTGAATTTCATCCAGGCTCGGAGCTGATTTCTCATCTTTCTGGACTATAGGAGTGGGAATGTCTGATTATGGATTGGTAAAGAATTTCAGAGTGTTTCCGTCCAGTGTGGAATGCCACCTTAAACTGGAAGGAGGGTTGATTTTCAGAAATAGAGAGGACCCCCCATTACCAGTTTGTTGTCCTACCGCTATTACTGTCATGTCTGGGATTTGGTTGTTCTGGAACTCAAATTCTACTTGGTCAGATTTTTGTTCAACCATGTGGCAGGTGCCCTTTAAACTAACATGGTTGACACTCTGTTTTAATGTTATTGGTTGGTTAGTCTGGGTCCAGAGGACCTTGTTTACGCAATCTATTAGGGGTGACAACCTTCTCAGGAGGTCATTCCCTAGAAAACAAGGGGTGTCCTCTGAATTTTCAACTATGACCGGGTGCTTCACCTTGTGTCGCCCAATTTAAATAACCAAATCCGCTGTCTCCTCAATGGGAATTTCCTTCCCGTCGATGTTCTGAAGTTGTCCAGGAAGAGGGTTGAGAGGAATTTGGTAATTCTCCCCCCTTCCCAAATTCAGTTCATCAAAGGCCCTTTTTGACAGAAGGGTAGCTTGGGATCCAGTGTCCACCAGTGCCAAAATTGTACCCTGCCCCTGTATTTGGACCAGGGCATCGAATCATCCCTCCTTCTCCTCAAGGGGGCACAGATAATGTACATTTTTGGACAACTGGTGGGTTAGTTTTCTAGTTTTGGACACTGATAGAGAAGAGATTTGGGCAGAATTCTGTGGGGAGTCTTGGGAATCTGAAAAGAAACTAGATATGGGAGAAGTTTTGGATTCTCCTGGTTCCGGTTCTGGGCTGCCCCACCCTTTTTGGAGGCAGTCATCAGGATGGGTTTGAACCAGGGAATTTTCATGCTGTTGGTTCTGGGGTTGGATGATGGGAGGCGCTAGCTCAGTCCCCAAATCTACCCAGTCTGGATTTGGATCTATTGGGACCCATTTTTCTTTGGGAGGAGTTCCCCCATCTCTGAAGGAGAAGATCCTTTTCCCAGGATACTCTGAGGAACCCTCTCCTTCAACTCGGAAAACTTGTACCTCCTCCTCAAAATGGGTCTGTTTTGACAGGGTAAGCTAGACAAGGCGCTTGTGAGAGTTCTTTGTTTCTCCTATGCCCCCTCTGCTCCTTGGGTGTCAGACTTTCAGGGCCAGGAGATTTTGGTTCTGGTTCCTGGGTTTCCAGGGGATTTTTACAAGTGGGGAAGGAAGCTTCGTCCAAGGTTTTACACCCCCTTTCCCCTTGGGCCTCCTCCCGGGGAACCAGTAGGTTATCGGGGTTCTTCCCCGTCATTGCTCTGGAGCACCAGGTCTGGAGTTTGAGGCATTCTGCGCCGGCATGCTCATCTGAGGGTTCTGTTGAGCCCTCAGCATGCAACCCAGATGCTGTGCCATGTTTTGGACCTGGTGCTCTAGTTGTGACACCCGCTCAGGCTGATACTGGGTACTGTTGTCTCCCCTGGGCTGATCCAGGGAAGGGTCAGAATCCCTTCTCTGAAAGTACCCCGGGTTTGGAAAATGTGGGTACCCCTCCACCCTTGGCCTCCCCTCTCCCGGATTGGATTGTCAGGGCTCAGGAAAGTGGGGAATGAAGGATGGATTATTTTGGGGTTGAAAGTTCTGCGGGTTCCTGGGGAAGAAGCTCTGTCCAGGATTTGTGGAATTTATGCCCTCCTGGGGGAAGTGAGGAGGGAAGTTCCCTGGGTTAGCTGCTGTTGGGTTGGATCTCCCCCTTGCGCTGGAGGAGCCCACACATAAGCCAGGATGGGTCTGTTCCCCTTGTAGCAGGGACTTATTTAGTCAGGGGAGTGAGGGATCCCCTTTGTGGGACTACTTCCTTGGCTCCGTGTCTGTGACTGGCCCCAGGGCCTTTTGGGCTTGGGATTGCTCTGATATTGTGCAGGTGGGTTTTTAGACCCCCCATCTGCAAATCTAAAATGCGGGCAACCTTCACCTCTGCCAGCTTAGCATCAGCAGGGGTGTTGGTTGGTTTGGGGCTTTTTGAATTATTTTTGTTTTCTATGGGCTTTTGCACCTCATACATTCGTGTGGCTTGTTCAATGACCCAGTCTAGTGATCTTTTCTCATGAAATTCTCTCACTAGCTGGGGCATGATGTACTTTGGTAGAGCATGGAAAAAAGTATTCACAAATTCTTTGCTGTCCGTGTGCACCCTTCTGGTGGTCTGCGCAAAGGCACGCTTTAATGCCTGCATAAATTCTTGTGGGGCCTGGTCCTCCCCACATTGCAAGTTGTAGGCTGCCTTGCGAGCCTCCTGAGGATTTCTGTGCACAGAAAAATGCTTCAAGATGGCTGCCCTATAGGTGGACCATCTAGAATGATTTTGGTCCTCCAGCCCCGCAAAGAAGCTGGAGTATTCTGGTGAAAAGGTCCATTTCACATATTGAATACAGCTTTGGCTGTCCTTCAAATGGAAAGTTTCCATGATCTGCTCAAAGAGCTCTAAGTGCTCCCAAACAGAATATTTACCGTTCTTAGGATAGGGCGTGATAACGCTCCTTATCGCTTTGATTTGCTTTTAGGGGTCCTTAAGCAAGGCCCTTTTTGCCTTATTGGCCTTCTTTGTTTGGGTAACCCTGGTCCACTCCTCCTCTAACTCAGAGGCACTGCTCCCAGAGGTGCCCGTCTGGTCTTCTAGGCTCTCCCAGATTCTGCGAGCCTGGGAATGGCTGGCAGAATGTGGGGACCTAGTCTCCTGTGTCCTGGCGCGCTCAGACAAGTCTTCTGATTCCTCCTTGCTCCCAGGATTTGATGAGTACCCCCCCACTGTCCTAGCTGGGCAGGGGTTTTCAGGATGTTCTTAGTGGGCCTACTCTCATGGAGCTCCCCACTAAATTTGACAGTACTTGGGAACCCATACCCAGATGCCCGCCCATCCATTCCTGGGAGGTGCTGGTCTATGAGCCCCATATTTCTGATTGGATTGAAATCTGCCATCCCCGTGGCCCTTGGATCATGTGCGCCCGTGGACATGGGGGTGGCAGAGTCCAGGGATTGGAAGAAAAGAAGGCCTCTGATAGTAGGGTTCCTGAGGTTATTCTCAGGTGTTTCCCTTTCCCAGCGAACCACATCTCTGTCAGCCCCTGCCTCCTGTTGCCATGCAAGAGTCTGAGCTTTCTGTTCCTCAATCAAGGCCTTGCTAGTTTCTCTCAATCTCTCTTGCATGGCTACCTGCCTGTGGAGCCCATCATTGTTCTCACAGAGAGCCTCATTTTCTCTCTGTGCTTCTTATGTTGTTTTAGAGTACTGGGCCAGTCTTTGCTGTAGGAGGGTTACCTCCTGAGTCCTACCCATACTGGCCTCGTCCTTTCTTGCTAGAGCCTCCTCCACCTCCCTGGTGTGCTCTAACAATTTTTTATGGTCTTTTTGGAGGTCACCTAGTCCCTGAAGGGCCAGGTGATTTTCTTCCAGCTTCTCTTTTAAATAGCAGACGTCCTGCCCTAAGGTGTCCCTTTCCTGAGCAAGAGCCTGCCTCTGTAATGCCTGCAGTTGCCTGTTTCCCAGATCTTGGCCCTCGGCATATTTATCCTGCATTGCTCCAATATATAGGTATAGATGTGCCGCTATTTTGGCAATATTGTTTTGCTCTTCCTTTGCCTTAGGGGCCATATATAGTTCACTCAGGGCCATATGTAATGGACCCTGATCGTGCCATTTATCTAACCCTGTTGCAGTGATCTGTTCTCTGATTGCCTGCAACCACACATTCTGATCCTGCTCTGTTCATTCACCCCTTACAAATAGGTTATGCAGCAATATGTGTTCTTTAGCCATATTCATTTCTACCAAAGTTGCCCTTCTGGAAATATTAATTTCCTTCCTGACTTACAGAAGTTTATTTTATTTTTGCAAAACAGACCAATTCCTTAGAGCGTTTCCTATTGAGGGGTGCTTTTTGCAGTGTAACACAGCGTGGTATCCCAGTAAGGATTAAGTACCCCGTTAGTTAGCACACTGTATTAGACTGTCACAAGTGGTATATCTAATTCAAAAATTCCACGACGAGCCCCCAATCTTGTAAGTGATTTCAACCCGGCACTCCACCTAAATCAATGCCTAGCTTGTGATGCACAGCTGAAACCCTTAATTATATATTTGTGTCTAAGAGTTCTTTTATTTCTGAATGATGAACCCTTATATCACGCCCCTCTCTTTGAACCCCCTCCCCCGGTCTCACTGAATCAAGAAGCAGGTTGTTTTGCAAAGTTAAAAGATTTATTTTATGGATTTGAACAATATATATATATCGCACTATTTAATATTTATACAAGGATCACCATTGGGTGATGTTACAATCAACAATCTCTTTAATCAGAAGGAGTATGGATAAGAAAAATCTTAATCTTAAAAACTTATAGGGCCTCATTACACGGTAGGTGGTAAACCATGGTGTTATTAGCACCATGGTTGCTGCTGGTACCATACGGTACCACCATGAAGGAAAGGGGAATTACCACCCCATTCCAAGGTTGGTGGGGCGGTAATTCCCCCTTTCTCCATGGCCCTTCCCCATTCCCATTTTTGCCCCATAGGGCATAATGGGAATGGGGAAGGAGATAATTACTGTACCGCAAATTGTGGTACCGTAATTAGCAACAAGGTCCCTTTGCGGGTCCCAACTTTAACGGCTGGTCTACACCAACCGTTAAGGTCGGGTCCCGCAAAGGGACCTCATAGTAAGGCGGTAAGGGTTAGCGGTCACCGGTACCCTTACCGGTGACCGTTAACCCTTACCGCCTTCCGTGTAATGAGGCCCATAGACACAAATATATAATTAAGGGTTCCAGCTGTGCATCACATGCTAGGCATTGACTTAGGTGGAGTGCCGGGTTAAAATCACTTACAGTGCGTGTTGTGCTTTCTCTTGCCACTGGAGACACGATTGAGTTATTATTCATGGAGTCTTTTGACTTACTGCTCTATTGCACCTGACTATCAGAGGCTGTTTGTGCCTTTCTGAAACCTTAATCTGGCAGTATACTGCTTGTGTCTTTACAAGCGTTATCTCGGGGAATAATTCCACCATCCCAATCCGCCCTTAATTCCCTCTATCCTTGGCACTTGTTGCCAGCTACTGTCTGGGCTGTGCTCAGATATGTGCTTCAGTGAATTCATCCTTTTAGAGTTTTCTGAGGCCTTGAGGCCTGTGCTCATTCTGAGACATGCGTTGGGAAGATGGCTGCCCAATTACACTCTCACTTCCATGTTAGCAAGTTATATTAACGTGTCGTCCATGCTGCATTCACTTTATACATTGGTCATGGTAATGTTCTTGATGTCTTATGGATGCTACTTCAGTATTACTCATGTCTAAAGGCATACATCACTTATTGTTCATGTTCTTCATGTGGAGTGCACACTTTCTTCATGTCTTATGCATGCCCTTCTGCAATATGTACTTTGTGCGTATGCATGTAACCATTTAGTTATTCTCTATCTCTATTTACATGTATAGACTGATATCTACCTGTTGTTCTACTGGTCACACTATGTATTCTATTGAAACTGACATCTTCATGACCTTAGTTGCTTTCGCCATTCACTCAAGCTAGTATCGTTTCTCACCTGGATGATGCTGACTAGAAGTAGGAATAGGAAGTGATACTTGCATACTCATCTGAGTAGTAGCAACGTGTATTACCTGAGCATTCCTCTGCCCCATTACACCATCCCCATGGTCCAGTCATGGACCATGCCTATATTTTTGCTTATTCCAGGATAGTGAACTTTGGGTATCCATATTTTGCTCACCATCCAAGCTGCCTCCTTGTGACACATATTCTTCACGACCACAAGTCATGAAGCAGCAATCCCCATCAGCTTCATAATCCACCCAATGTTTGGTGTAATTGTGAGGGTCACTGGGACATACAGACAGACCAGACCATCTGATGGTCCATTAGGGTGACCTATGAGATACAATCTGGGTAGTTCATTTGTTTGTGTATACTCATGTACTTGAGTATCCACGGTAGTAATATGATAATTTCCAGTTCCTTCTTGGCGTCCTTTTACATTAGTGTATTGCTATTCTCAGGACACAAAAAGCCAACCGTATTAGTACAAGTATGGCCACTAATATTTTGAACATGTTAGCCAACCAGGTGGGTATCCATGGGAACAGATATGAGAACCAGTCATCATCCTCAATCCTATCCACGTCTTCCACCGTTTGTGTGTGCAATTCATTCGAGGTGATAATTACCTCTATAAGGGTCCCCTTTTCCTCATGGTGTACAAAGTATGTACATGCAGCAAGATATGCCAATGTTTGTGCACACACCACCCTCAATCAGTATTATGAGATTGAGGACATACCTGTTTCGAAGAGTCATGAGCCTAACTGCTCACAGCTCTTCCTTTATTGAATTGAATCCTTTTGCAGTTGCACTGATTGTTTGCAACAGCTCACAACTGGTTATTGGTAGCCGTTTTGCATTTGTGGATGCCTGAAACTCAGGAGTAAAGAAGGATGTAAAGAACGTTGCCATTCTAACAAACAATTTATGCTCATCCAGCATGTCATCATATGCATTTGCTGATTTTATCGAGAAACATGTATCCCTCTTTGTGTGTTTAAGTTTGAGGGACCTTTTGTTTCTTACACGTGCGTTCATCTGGGGTAAATCACCAATCTGTACCTCCTTCTGGTGTACTTCTTATTACTAAGGAGCAGAGGCCTCCCCAATTCGGTGGGAGCTGCATGTATGCTCTTGAACTAGAGGCCCAATACAGGTCCATTAATACAGCTGCGCCTATTTTCATGCCAGCCACATCCAAAATGTGTTTGCACCCTTGTTTTCCCCCTACTTTTACTGTGCCCTTATTTCTGAAGTATAAAGTGGCATTCTTCATGGGTCATATTGGTACAGGGTCTTCTTCATCCTCTGCCCATGTGAGCAATTTGGAATATTCAGTCATTTCCTTGAGGCATATATCATTTGCATTCTACACAACATCTCCTGATACTGATAGAAGTGCTTGTGCCTACAACCTATCATCTCTTCCACCCACCCATCTGAGGTAAATATGTCTCTGTAAATTAGCAACTGGGGTCTGTTTCAGCAACCAGGTATTTATTTTCCTGCTGTATTACTGCATTGTAACATCTTACAGGGCCTCATTACGAGTTGGGCGGTAGCCCTTAAATGCAGCAGTAATGCATTTAACCTCTGTGGATTCCCACGGGTGTCCTGTTTTCAGAAATGCATGGGGTTCCCAGTTTTCCTTGGTGACTTGGACACCTTAGGCCCATATCTGTATGGTGTGCGCTTCAGAAAAAATACTGAAATTCAGCTATTGGTAAAGACCTGGGGTTAGCCATGTTTTAGGCTTTCCCCTTGTTGGCCAGGTAGATGCATCTACACATCTGTGGTACTGTTTTCATCCGGACACATGTGGGGACGTGGGAAGGTAAGCCATGTGTAGTTGGAGGTGTGTTTCGATGGGTGGCCAGAGCGAAATGTCTGAGAAATGTCTTTATTTCCAGCCAATTTCAGAGACATTACCTCTGTCCACTCACCGAAAGACGTCACCAACAACAGATGTTATACCTTCACGCATTCCCACAGGTGTCCCAATGAAAACGGTACCTCACGTGTGTGGGGTGCAAAAGGAAAAGGCTAACCCACTGGTAGGTAGCCCCAAGCCTTGCTTTCGGTACAACACATTTTGTTCATGTGGGCAACCTACAGATTTGGCCCTAGGGTGTCGAAGCCAGCAAGGAAAACAGGGAACCCCATGCATTTCCCAAAAGTAGAAATGCATGGGAATCCACAGAGGTCTGACTTGGGCCAATCGCACCCAGAACCTCTGGCAAAGTCCAAATTTGGGGGAAAACACACAATTTCTGCATATTTTACTCTGGTCACCCACCGAAACACGCAGCCAACAACACATGGCCTACCGTCCTGCGTTCCCACAGGTGTCCAAACAAAAGTGGTACCTCACATGTGTGGTTGCACCTACTGGGGCGCAAAGGGGAAAGCCTAAAACACAGCTAACCCCAAGTCTTTTCTGACAACTGAATTTTAGGATTTTTTCAGAAGTGCACACCATAAAGATATGGGCCTAGGGTGTCCAAGCTACCAAGGAAAACAGGGAACCCCATGCATTTCTGAAAAGAAAACACCCGTGGGAATCCAAAGATGTCTGACTTGGGCAAATCTCCCCAGAATGTATTACCCATAATGCCTGCCAAAAACCCACATGGGCGAAGGGTGCCCAAGGTCAGGAATAATACCGCCGACTTTGTTGGAGCTCTGGTGGCCTGCGTTACAGTCTCTCTCCACCAGGGAGTCCCGGCAGTGTGCCAATACCTCCCCGAAGGGAAAAGCTATAATTCAGCCGAGCTGCAACTCCAGGACGTTTGAAGGTGATATCCCTGGCCTTGGACATCCATGTACCATGTGGGTGTACCGTCCCCTAAGCACAGCGGCAGCTCCAGGGATCCACGGCAGGATACCCATTCCTCCCCAGAGGTGACACCTGTAACGTAGCATAGACATAGCTGCAGCCTGTGCTTGCAGACAGACAACCCAAACGGGAGGCATCCGCTCCCAGGGAACACCAATGTTCTGCTGGCATGGGGGGCAATTTGTGGCCTGCCCCTGCAAGTGTGTCCCAGCCCACCAAAATATCTGGCCAGATGGCCCATTCCCACCCACACCATCAACAATCCAGCCAAAGTCTCACCCACCCCACTGACAGTGGGCCCTAAACATAGAATAATCAAAACAGTACTCACATAACGTTGCAGCTGTTTGCGTACAAACAGCAGTAAACGAAACAAAAAACATGTGTTACCTACGGTCACCCCGGCAAAAACAAATCTACACTCAAACTTTCCAAGCATTCCCTCCCCCCCCTTGCAAGCCATCCCTGGTGGTCTAATGAACCTCACCTCCCCAGTGAAAATACATTTGCCCCTTCCTACGGGCAGATATCTGCCCCCAGGGAGGGCTGCATGAGGTGCCTCCACACACTCCATTTGGGGTGGGGGAGAAGCCCACCCCAAAACATCGGACAAGCCCCCCAATGGATGGGGCAGCAGGGTTTGGGCACCCTGGGGGCAGATTGGCACACCAACGTGCCCATCTGCACCAGGTTTGGTGAACAAAGAAACAAATTGAAAATGGCAGGCTGCACTTTAGGGGACGGGGGGCTGAGGGGCACCCTAAACAGCCAGAACATTTTGAAATGTAATGGGGGTACACCTCTCTACCCCCACCCCAAATGGAGGAGCTGGGCATCTCATGTAGCCTTCCCTAGGGGTAGATAAGGGGGGTGGGCTGTCAAGCCCTCCTCACTGGGTTCAGGTGTCCCTTCATAGGAGCAGATATCTGCCCCCAGGGAGGGCTGCATGACATGGCCCCCACTCCATTGTGAGTAGGGGGAGGGTGCCACCACCCCTTCCCATTACAAAATTCCCCAGCGGTTTGAGGTGCCCCACAGCCCCCCCTGTAAAATACTGTCTACCATTTTCACATGTTTCCTTTGTTTACCCAACTCCCCTTGGCACAGATGGCCACAATAGTGTGCCATTCTGCCCCCTCGGTGCCCAAAACCTACTGCCCCACCCATTGGGGGACCTGTCCGACATTTTGTGGTGGCTGTCTCCCCCCCCAAATTGGGGGGCACCTCATGCAGGCCTCGCTGGGCCTCCTACGAACGGCTGCGGGAGGTACACCCCCCTCTATTTGGGGTGGGGGGAGAGGGCCACCAAATACTTTGGGACAGGCCCTCCAGTGGGTTGGGCAGTAAGTTTTGGGTACCCTTTGGGGCAGATTGGCACACCAATGTGCCCATCTGCACCAAGACAAGTTTGGTAAACAAACAAACAAATTGTAAATGGTGGGCTGCACTTTAGTCAGGGCTGAGGGGCACCTTAAACCGCCAGAAAATTTTGAAATGTAATACGGGGTGCACCACTCCACCCCCACCACAAATGGAGGGGTAGGGAATCTCATGTAGCCCTCCCTGGGGGCAGATAAGGGGGGCCGTCATGCCCTCCTCCCTGGGGTCAGGTGTCCCTTCCTAGGAGAAGATATCTGCCCCCAGGAAGGGCTGCATGGCATGACCCCCACTCCATTATGGGTGGGGGGAAGCCACCACCTCTTCCCATTGCAAAATTCCCCAGCAGCTTGGGGTGCCCCACAGCACCCCTAAAATGTTGTCTATCATTTTCACTTTTTTCCTTTGTTTACCCAACTCCCCTTGGCGCAGATGGCCACAACACTGTGCCATTCTGCTCCCAGGGTGCCCAAAACCTACTGCCCCACCAATTCAGGGGGGCATGTATGACATTTTGTGGTGGCCCTCCTCCCCACCCCAAATGGGTGGGGGGGCACCTCATGCAGGCCTCCCTGGGCCTCCTACAAACGGCTGTGTGAGGTACACCCCCCACCATTTGGGTTGGGGGGAGAGGGCCACCAAAAAATGTGGGACAGGCCCCCCAGTGGGTGGGGCAGTATGGTTTGGGCACCCTGGGGGCAGAATGGCACACTATCATGCCAATCTGCGCCAAGGGGAGTTGGGTAAACAAAGAAAAATAAATAAAGTGGCTGGCTGCACTTTGGGGGGGGTCTGAAAGGCTCCCTAAACTGCTGCAGAATTTTGTAAAATGAAGGGGGGCTTCCCCACCCCCACTCCCCATCCCTGTTGCATTTCATCATTATTTGTTTTATTTTTATTTTGCCCGCTTCCCTGGGGGAAGATGATCAGCCATCTGCCCCCAGGGTTATCCATAAGTTCCCCCATGCTTTGGGGTCTGGGGGAGAGGGCTGCTTACTGTAAACAGCCCACACCTCTGTCCCGCTTTCAAAACAAATCCCTGGTGGTCTAGTGGGAATTTCTGGGTGGGGATCGAGCGCTCTAAGCCTGATCCGCACCCACTAATGCTTTCACAAAAGGTGTGATGGATACAGCCGGAGATCGAGGGGGAGAAAGGTGGAGACTCACCTTTCATTTTCACTGCGGCGGCCCGAAATGACTGCCACAGTGAAAATTACTTTCACTTTCACGTCGGCGTGCTTTATGTACGCCGACGTGAAATTGAAGATAATCCAGCCCCCGGGCAGTGAGGAGAGACCTCCCACCGACATAGCCCGGCGGTTGGATTACTGTTTTGAGCGATCCCTACTCTGCAGGGATTGCTCAAAACAAGGTGCCAAAAAGGATGAGCTATCTCGTCCTTGGCAACACAGAGGTAATGTCAAGGACGAGATAGCTTTCCCTTGGCACTTAAGGGGTTAAAAGACCAGAAAAAACAAGGTAGCTAGGTGGAACATGTGATGCTTATCATGCAATAGAAAAGGCAATAGAAAAGGTCACACTCTGAGATTAAGATTGTTAGAAAAAATGTTCTTGTAATAAGAAACCCGTCCATCGGTTCTATTCTTGCTGCTACTGCTCTTGCTGCTGATTGGCTCTGGTCAGCGCTCAAATTTCAGGTCTTCTGGCATCTTCTTCCCCTTTGAAGACGTGATCGTTGGATAGGGGAGCAAATTATTCTACTCTTTAAGCGGACCACTGCATCTTGCATTTTACATACACACGCCTCACAGGTATGAGGTCATGGCACCAGCAAGCTACCGTTGCCTAGTAACCCTCGTGTTACTTTGGTGTTAACTAAAGATCTGAATCAGTCAACAAGATGGCCACTGCATTCACTTCTAGGTAAGCAGTCATCCACATTCAAATGGCCTGTGGTGATTGGCTCCTCATGCCTACTTAGAGTCAAGCACATGACCGGCAAGCAAAGCCGGCCCATCATCCCAAGGCCTCTCCTCTAAGGCTCCTGTCCGAGCCTGTCACAGCATGGAGGAGTGGCATAACCACTACTCATCTCTCACCCTGCTGCCTGCACAAGCAAGTTAGCAGGCCGCTTGGACATATTCCAATCTAGGTGTGCACCTATTATGTTTAGAAGGCCCCTCGGCTGCATTCAAACTTCCCTGTGTTTTCACCATGCTTAATAGGCTCCTGTGCCTTTATTCTAATCTAGGTGTGCCTCATTACACCTTATGTTTAGTGGGCCCCTCTGCTTTATTCAAATCTAGGTGTGTTTTCAATATGCTAAGCAGGCCCATTGTCCCTATTCAAATCTAGATGTGCCTTATTATCCTCTTAGGTTAGCAGTCCCCTTGGCTTTATTCAAATCTAGGTAGGAGTCCCTTATGCTAAGCAGTTTCCTTGGCCTTATTCAAATCTAGATATGCCTTATTATGCTCTTTGTTTGGCAGGCCCTTTCGGGTTTATACAAATCTAGGTGTGCTTCCACTATGCTAAGCAGGGCCCTTGGCCTTATTCAAAGCTAGATGTGCCTTATTATGCTTTATATTTAGCAGGCCCTGTGGCTCTACTCTAATGTAGGTGTGTTTACAATATGCTAAGCAGGCCCCATGGCCCTATTTAAATCTAGATGTGCAGTATTATGCTTTATGTTTAGCAGGTCCCACAGCTCTATTGCAATCTAGATTTGCTTTTACTATGCTAATTAGGCCCCCTGGCCCTACTCACATCTAGAGGTGCCCTACTATGTGTAACTGGCCCTTTGGCTTTATTCAACGCTAGGTGTGGTCTCACTATGCTCCATAGGCCCCTCAGCCTACTCAAATCCTGATGTGCCTCATTCCACTTAGAATGCCCCTAGGCCCATTCAAATATAGATTGGGTCATTTCAACTTAGGCCTCAACAACCCTGCAGACACCCAGACACTTGCCATTGCAAACACCATGGAAGTGCAAGGCTTTCTTCATCGAATAGCCAAACCGACATATGACAACGGCCGCATTCTCGATTGGCTTGCAGATTGCAACTGTCGCACAAACATTCTAGCTAACAACCCTTGCCCATGGTCAGACCACAATCTCCATCAACGACAGAACCCAGATGAATATCTCGCACCAACTCACCCCGGCGATACCGTCTAGAAATGCACGTAATTTCACCCCTGACAATATACTTCCCCTATTAGTACCACTAACTAAATACCATCATAACTACTCTGACCCCACGGACTTGATAGCGCTCTACAACCAACCTTCCTTGATGCTGTAAACAAAATTACCCCTGTGGGCAACCGCAAGCCCACCCAACTGCCCACCTAAATTCTTGGTACACCCCCAACCTCAAAGACTTATGGACCACAAAAAGAATGGCTGAAAGTGCTTGGAATAAAAACACCTTCATTTGTGAACAAACACCACTTCAACACTGTGACCACAAAATATAAATAGGCCATCCTCCAATCAAAAGGCAACTCCTACAATGACAGAATCACATGTGCAAACTAAGGCAATAGAGAGCTCTTCATGATTTTATGGGAACTAGAATCCCCAGCCCCTTCGCCAGACCATTGTAACAAAGACATGCCCTGTTGCAAAAACATTCAGAAGGACCTCCTTGGTAAAATCTCATTACTCCAAAATCAAATCAACCTCAACAAATCCAAACTAGCATCAGCTGTCCTGACCCGTGACATGCAACCTACTCTGTCCAATCCTATGCCTAGATTTGAATTCACCCTTGTAACCATTACAGAAACTTTCAAAATCATCTATGGCCTGAAACCATCCAGATGTTAAGGTGACATCTGCCCAGCCTTTCTCATTAAAGACTGTGCTGAAGAACTTGCCCTCTTCATCACAACCCTTATCAACAACTCATTCTCCTCTAGCAATTTGCATGAAAATCTCAAAGAAGCATGGGTACTCCCACTTTTAAAAAGAAAACCTACACTGGACCCTAACATCCCCACCAACTATCACCCTATCACCACAGTACTCATCCTTCTGAAAATACTAGACAGAGTAGCATGTGTGTAGATACAAAAATACTTGTCAACACTCAACCTCCTTGGCCTCCGCCAGTCAGGCTTTCACCATGGTCACACAATGGAAACTGTCCTCCTGGATCTTAATATCCAAATGGATGAGATTAAAGACAAGGGCAATATGGCCATAGACCTCTTACTTGACCTCTCAGCAGCCTTTGACTTGGTGAACGCCTTGCCTCAGCTGCCCACTTCTCGGCCAATGCCATGAAGTGGATCAAATTTTTTAATCCAACCATACCATGAGAGTATTCTCAACTACCGTGGTGGCACCCCAGTCCCAGTAGCCTGTGGAGTCCCCCAAGGCTCCTGTGTCTCGCCAACACTATGCAACGTCTTCACCAAGCCACTGTTTGACCTCCTATGGGGGTCACATAAAGTAACTACATGGAGGATTTCCAAATACTCCTTCCCATCACTGGCAATCACCACACAGACTCCAATGTCCTGAACAAAATCTAACTAACTATTCAAGCCTGGATGGCACAAAACAAGCTTTGTCTTAATGACAGGAAAACAGAACTACTCCTCATTGGCAGTCAATCTCGTTTAAATAACGTATTTGATGCTTATAAATCATTCACCATTGATGGCAACATTATCATCACAGCAAAAGAGGTACAAACCCTAGGAGTTTACCTTGACCCGTCACTGTTCCTGACAAGGAAAGTCAATGCCATTGCTTTAGCAGCGGCCTACAACGCCAAACTGATCAATGCCAGCAGACCCTTCCTGACCACAGACAACTGCATCACCCTAGCTAAAGCACTTATACAGTCAAGGATTGACTACTTTAACTCCCTCTTTACAGGATCTAACTCCCAAAACATTAACAAACAATGAAAAAATCATCCAGAACAATGTTGGTTAGATGCAAGATGCACTGGCTCCCTGTCTGGGGTCATATAACATTGAAAACGCTATCTCTAACACATAAATGTCTGTCAAAGAGTGGCCCAATCTATCTAGCTAGGAAAATATCCAAAGCCCAGCATAATAGACCCATCCAATCTGCGTACTCCTTCCGCCTTGATTTCCTTCGTTACAGATGCCAAAAAGGGGGTAGCTGTAGTTAACCAGCGATTGCGGCCAAACAATGGATTTCCATGCCTTTAACACTGAGATCAGATCCCTCCCTCTGGTCCTTTCACAAAGGCCTAAAAACATGGCTCTTTTGCCACGATAGCTAGAAGCACAAGATCTCTAGAAATGCTCTCATGTGAAGGAACCTTACACACTATGTCTTAACACTCATTCTATGTTCCTATGAAATCTACTGTACCACTGGAACAACTGTAACTTAACCTCTCATATGATGTAACCTAATGTAACGTGCAATGACTGTAATCTAAGATAACACTGAACTAATGTAACTATCATTCTTATGCAACTAGCACCTAGATGCCTCAGTGCTTGGTGCGCTTAACAAATGTCAAAATAAGTAAAAAATAAATCAATAAATCCAGGCCCTCCTATCCTACACTTTGACAGCAGAAGCTCTTACTGCTTCTGTTATATGGGGTCCATAAAACTGGGCCTTATGCCATCTGCAGATGAAATTGTGACACAATACTACATCCTCGGGGTACAACTGAGGAGGCTGTAACAGTTTTTCTATGTCAATATATCCACATGCTTCTTTGTTCCTATCGAGCCCCCCTCCGTTGTCTGAACCTGTTGGGCAGTACATTTCAGAGATTTAGTTATATCCATCAAGTAGTCATGCATTTCTTGTCCATGTACATTATCGGAATCCTCAGCACCAGCTCACGAGGTGTCAGGTGGTCGTCAGAGCCTGCTGGATGATTGCGTAAGTCGAACAAAGCCAAGGGAAGGCATTGCAGCCAACTCTTATGCAGGATGTATTTTATCTTTGCAATGTATTCCTTATTCTGAATAGGGATGTTATGTGCTCAAAGATGTTGTTTACAAAATGTGGTTGATTATCGGAGCATAGCACTTTGCATATGCCCCACCTTGGGAACACTTCTAATACGAGTGATTTTGCAGCCGTTATGGCATTTGGATGTGCACAAAACATGCTTCGATTGAGTTGGAAAAAGGGCATACAACTGCAATCATATATTTGTAGCCATTGCAATTTTGGAGGATATCTAGATAATCAATAATCAAATGCCAAAATGGTCCAGTAGGACGGAATATTGCTCCTCCCACCATTCATAATGTATGACCAGCACTAAACCTCTGACACGTTGTGCATTTTATAATACAATTTTCCACATGCTCATTATGATTCTGGACAAATCAGTTATCCGAAATCACTGCTGCAAGACATTCTTTGGTGATGTGTCCTGGGCAATGGACTTGTTCCAGAGCATCTGTGAACAGCTCAATGGCCATGACAGGTTTTCCTGTGCTATATTGGTGCCACACAAGTTCACAGGGGGATAATGAACATGGCTTTGTTGCCACAAGGAATCATATCTGTGCCTCTCATATGCACTGCACAGTTAACCACTGCTTTTGCTTATAGACTTTCAATGGCTTCCAATAACCTTTCTAACAATGGAGCGTGCTGTACTGGTGTGTCATCTGCATGCTGGTGGCTCCTCCACTTTCAACGTGACAACCCTGACTGTACTGTTGTTGTCACGTAGGCGGAGTCAGAGTACACTGCCACCCCCTCATCTTCTTGCTCCTCAAGCGCTAAAATCATGGCTACCAATCCTACTGCCTGCGCTGAAAAATGTACTGGCAATCTTATGCTTTTCATAACCTCAGCCTTTCCATGGTATATTGCCTTCATCACTGCTGTTACACTGTGTCACAATCCACTGCTCTGGTCAATCGTCGATGACCCATCAATGAAAACAATCATGTCCCTTCCTAGGGCATTTCCTCTGACACAGGGGGTACATCATCATTAAAATCAGTGTAGGTGGTCCAATCATGTACATAATCCCCTCTTCCACTGTTTCTGCTATGCAACTTGATGGGTTCACTGTACGACATCTAACATTTTGATTGATGGAATTGAGCTTATGACCTCATAACTTAATGCTCTTTGGGTGTCAATGTTCTTTTAGGCTTCTCAAGTATGGTAAAACGAGCATGTTCCGCATATAATGTTACTGAGCAGCAGATTGTAATAGTTGCTGACTTCTCAATTTCAAAGTCTACAGCAGCCAAAGCTTGCTCACATAGGTTGTGGCCTCTCATTACTGGGCCTAAGATCCCGCTGTCATATACCAGTGGTTTGTGTCCCAGTGACATTCTCTGTGTGAGACCAGCACAACTCCATTTAAAGAAAAATTCTTCATTAAAATCTGGCATCCCTAAAACAGGAGCTATGCTGATTGTTTGTTTTATTTCATCAAATGCTTTTATCATCTCACTTGTACATGCCAGGTCTCTCCTTTCTTTCTGAACCATTTTTAGTTCATCTAAAAGTGTTCTAACATATGTGCTGTAGTCAAAGACCCACATCCTGCAATAATTGCAGACTCCCAAAAACTGCTGTATCTCATTTTTATTATTTAGTATGGCCGTTTTTGCTGATTGCCTCTGCTCTTTCAGTTGTCACTTTAATTTGTTCCTTTGATATTATCTACACTATTTACAACACCTCTCCCAGACAATCTAAAAGAGTTCTAACATACATGCTGTAGTGAAAGACCCACATCCTGCAATAATTGCAGAGTCCCAAAAACTGCTGCAGCTCATTTTCATTATTCAGTATGGCCGGCTTTGCTGATTGCCTCTGTTGTCACTTTACTTTCTTCCTTTGATATTATCTACACTATTTACAACACCTTTTCCAGACAATATTGCAGTTTCTTATTGTACACTTTGCATCCTT
Organism: Ambystoma mexicanum; assembly: GCF_040938575.1. NCBI lineage: Eukaryota > Metazoa > Chordata > Amphibia > Caudata > Ambystomatidae > Ambystoma > Ambystoma mexicanum. Next base: position 422,294,007 of record NC_090926.1, on the reverse strand, counting down.
TCTCAGCCAAAAGGGTCAATAATTTCACTGAGTATTTCCTGCAGGCATCCGGTCTTGCACCCTCAAACTAATAAATCAACCACATACTATATGACCGTAGAATCAGTTTGGACATCTCCCAAGTCCATTTGCAGCATTTCTTTGAAGACACTGGGGTCACAGTACCCCTGTGACAAACGGGAATGTTGTAATCAGATTCTGTGATAAGTAAACACGGTCAATTATTGTGAATGTTCATGGAAGGAAATGGCAAAAATGATGTTTTTCAAATCAATCATTTTAAAATATTGGGCTGTAGATGTTCTGTTCTGTTGCACAATATGGTTTCCTGATTTAGCACTAGGGGAAACTCTGACTCAACTATATGCTGCAAAAAGGCAGCAGTGGTCTCATAGATACCCTCATCAGCTTCCTTGGACATGGGATACTGTTTTACTCATGGTAAAATAACATTTTTCTTCAGTTTTATTTGTATCGCTCATATTCCTTTTAATAAGCCACCATCATATGGACCATTGTTCCACAATGAACTCAGCAATTTTAACAAATCTCCCTGCATTAATAATCATACTTTCCTTATTAGTGATATTAATTGTGGAACCTCCCTGTACTCAATTTACAAATGATATGTGATACAAATATCAAAAATCACTTTGTCATCTGGGTCATCACCTTCAAATGAACTGTCGTCAGTCAGGTCAGTTAGTCTGTGTTTTGAATAAAGTGGTACTACAGTGTGCCAGGTCATTAATGCACCATCAACTCGGTGTAATATTACTCGCTCACTGCTGCTGCTTCTAATTCAATTGCTGTGATCTACCTTTCCTCCACATCTGTGGGTATCTCTCATCTGAACAGAAATTCTGAGAGTAGTCTCAGTAATTTGTCTTGTATTCATGGAAGACATGCCAATAGAATATGTACTCCATAAAAGAATACTGCTGGGTTTAGTGGCACTCGTCTCTGTGTTTTTTTTTAGCATAGAATGCTCTAATAAAGGCACAAGCATTCACATGAAGAATGCATGGTGTATAAAAAGTATTCCCTCGTCACTGAAACAAATTGTCATGTTTAATTTACTTATCAGGTCCCTCCCCAATATATTGACTGGTGTCTTTCGAGAGTATATCAGTAGCATAGACATCTCATGGTCTCCTATGGTTATTGGCAGATTGTCTGTAAAGGGAACCATTATCATAGCCCCAAAGAATCCTTGTGCATCCATTGATATTGGAAATTCCCCCTCTACAACACAGGATCTCATTGCCCCCACATCCACCAATGAGGAAAACATCTTTTCACCTATAGTCACCCCGACCCTTGGTTTCTCTTGGGGTTTTGGGGTAATCAATAGAATTTGACACATCAAGTCTCCCTGTGGGCTGTCCTATTGTGGATACATGTACAGTCCTGTTCCCGTAAAAAGGATTTCCCCCCACTACTGTCACCCATCCTGCTTTACGTGCTGCCGGTGCCTGTTGCAATATGTATGGACCCCCATCGTACTACTGCATTCTGGGGTATTTGTCATTGCACTTGTGTTTGCTGCATCTGAGATTGTACTGCTTGTTTTTTTATTTTTTTTATTGGACATTTGTATTGCACCTATACACTTGTGTTCTGAGGCACCACAAGACAAGATGGGGGGGGAGTGGCGACATGGTAATCACAAAAGCAGAACAACACAAATGGTTATATTGGCCTTATGGAAATCCTAACCTGCAAGTGTATGAAAAGGTGATAAGTGCATGGGGAGGGAGTGGAGGGATAAGTGCTGGAATGGTTAACCTCCAATGGAGGGGTGGGAAAGTGCTGGGCAGGCCAAGGTAGATATCATGCACCCAGTCGGGCTAGTCCAGGAAAGGGAGCCTGAGAGCAAGTGCATGAAAGGATACAGGGGGACTAGAAGGGGGTGGTCTGGCCCCGGTATGACTCTGAATGGACCAGACCCCAGTCACAGTGGCAGATCGGGAGTAAGCACCCAAGGAGGTTGCAGGAAGGAAGATGAGAAAAGGAACGGTTTGAGAAGTTTCCGGAGCTTAAGAAGATCTGACTCAAGTCTGGGGGGACATTCCAAAGGGAAGAGTCAGCCGAGGAAAGGGATCTACCTCCCACTCTCTGCTTGGAGAAACATATGACCTACAGAGACTTGGAGACAGATGACCAAAGGACTCTGGCCAGGAGGTATATGGGGAGGCAAAGCTGGAAGTAAAGAAGTCCCAGGCCCCAGACAGCCAGGTTGTTGCATTTGTTGTTGTAGAGCTTTCTGGGTTTGCAGCATTTGGACACTTGTGCTTTTTGATACTGCATATAATCAGGGGCATTATATTCTGGTCGTGCAGCATTATACAGTGATGGGTAAGCTGACCCCCCTCTTGGGAAAAATTGTTGCCAGTTTGGTGTCAAGCTTCCCCTACTTCTATAAAACCATGGAATGTGTCACAGGTTTCCACATGTCAAACACTATGTTGGAGATCTTCCTTATCATGGTTGCCCTCCATTGAACCCTCCTTCCTGTGGTGCTTCTAAACCAAACCCTCTACCTCTGGGTGCAAACTATCTTCCCCTGGGGTAATAACTATATTCCCCCTTTCTGAAACGTTTTCATTAAACCTAGGCTGCATCTGCTGTGTCTCCTGCCCACTGTGATTCCCTCCATTATTTCTTAATATTGCTTCTTCGATTGGCAATTTTGGCAGCTTGTGTTGGGCCAATGTTGCATCTTCTATCTTTCTTTCCTCAACCTTCTTTCAGTCCTTCTCTTCTTCAAGTCTACAATAGACAATTGTATCTCAGCCCACAATCTTCTTTAACTGCCCATGTACCTCTTATGGGAGTCCCTGACATAAAATATGATAAAAGATAGTTATATTGTTGCCCCACTCTTTCTTAGTCTCTAAACTGAATGTGTTGTATATAGGCAGCTCGGTCTTTATCCAATCCCATTTTCCTTGTCATTATTGCACTGTTCTCTGATGTGTCAGGGAGCTGTAAACTAAGTGCCCTCCACACGTCTACTCAGCAATTAGTAAAAGGTGCACCATCATGTTGAGTATTTTGTGCCATCACCCCAGGAAACCCTGCTCGTTTCCAAGTGTCACCTGATTTCTCACCCAATATAGCAGAAAACAAGATTTTCATGTCTATCACAGGTGATGTCATGCCAGATGTCTCGCTAATGTTATGCCAGCTGTCTCTCTCCCTTTCTCTCTAATTCATAAATCCACTTCCCTGCACCCGCTGTAAGTGACAGTAATTTATAAATGTAGGTCTTTTTGTCTGTTTGTGGCTGAGCGATGGACTGGGCTAGTCCTCTACCTTTCTGTAATAAAGGGAATTATGTCAATCCAGTTTTGCGCAAGGGTGCAACCACGCCCTTTGTCCTTGTTGGCACTTCTGTCATGCTAACTTTCTTCCGACCAGGTACATTTTAAAATCTCTTTACATACTGAGTCCCCTCCCAGCTCATTTCTGGGAGCCACGTGTATTTAATAGGTTTCAGCCTTACAGCTGGTTCCTCACAATTCGACCATGCTACCTCTTCCCTACACCAGTGCCCATAAATGGGGCCAATGGAGCCTCCTCTTCCCCACTCTCCTCGTCATCTTTGTCTTCGGACATTGTGTCTTCGTCCTCTATATCCTCAAAATCTAGTCTTCTAAGGGGATCTATTTTATATGTCCCACTCATTACCTCTTCCATTATATTCCTGCTTTCCTATTGCTGATATGTTCCCCAGCTTCCTCTTATGCTGGTATCATCTCTTTTGTTCCTGGGTATGCTGTCCCCTTTTCTTCTTGTGATGTTTCCTTCCCCCTTGATTAATAATGTGCGTCCACTCATAATGTCATAAACCTCCTAGAGGCATCTCTCTAAATTTCTCTCATTTTCCCTTTCTTTATTTTGCCTTCTGTCTCCTTCCTTTCCTTCCTCTCCTTTCCATCTCTTCTCCCTTTCCTGGTCATCCTCGTGTCTGCTGTCTCTTTCTTTCTCCTCTCTTCATCTTTCCTTTTCTCTCACATATTCCACCCTCTTCTCCTTCTCTGCCTCATGTTTATCACTACCTTCTCTCACCTTCTTGTTACCTTCAACACCACCCTTTCAATCTAGTTTCAATACTATCTGCCGTCCGATCCATTGATTTCATACAAACTCTGTCTCACCCTTTTTCGCTCTGCATGACTTCTTCTCTACAACACTACTCGTATTGCATCCGAGCCTTGTGTCAGCTTCTTCCTTTAATAATACTGGTCTCTCCTTGCTTTCTTTCTCGCATCTCATACTGTCCCGATCTTTATACAGTGGTGGCACAAATATGGGATTGAAATACCCTGCAGCGGTCATTAATGGATATAGTCCCTGAACAGTCGGGAGCTGGTCACTAGTCTGGGGAGGAGCTGTGGGTTCTGTACGTTTCTGTCATGCTGGTTGAGCATATACAAAAAAGTAGTGTTGAAGGCCTCCATGTCAAACGTATTCCACCCAATTTCTATCTAGACACTTGTTGCATTTTCTCAAAAAATATAATTTTAATCATACATCAAACATAGTCTTTTCCCTGTATCTCCAACTAGGATGGACGTGCCATTATTCCTTGCTGCACATCCATTGCAGCCTCCATCGATTGGAAACAGATGCCGGAGCGTCTAAAATGGCCACCTTGATTTCACCCATTTGGGAGCTGCCTGCTGGTGTAATGTACCTCCCCGTTCCCTGCCGTCTGATTGGTCTGTCACATCAACAAATACTGACGCCCAGCCAAGCCATGGGGTGGAGCCGGGTGCAGCATTCAAAGGCCAGCTTCCAAGGCCTTATCCTGTCTTTTCCCTGTGTATCCAAATAGGATGGATGTGCCTTTATTCCCTGGTGCACATCTAGTGTAATCTGCATCGATTGGAAACAGACGCCGGAGCATCTAAGACACCCGCTGCGATTTCGCCCATTTGGGAGCTGCCTGCTGGTGTAATGCACCTCCCCGTTCCCTGCCGCCTGATTGGTCTGTCACATCAACAAATGCTGAGGCCTGGCCAAGCCGTGAGGTGGAGCCGGGCCCAGCATTCAAAGGCCAGCTTCCAAGGCCTTATCCTCTCTTTTCCCTGTGCATCCAACTAGGATGGATGTACCTTTATTCCCTGGTGCACATCCAGTGCAGTCTCCATCGATTCGAAACAGACGCTGGAGCATCTAAGATGGCGGCTGCGATTTCACCTGTTTGGGAGCAGCCTGCTGGTGTGATGCATCTCTCTGCTCCCTGCCGCCTGATTGGTCTGTCACATCAACAAATGCTGAGGCCCGGCCAAACCGTGAGGTGGAGCCGGGGTCAGCATTCAAAGGCCAGCTTCCAAGGCCTTATCCTGTCTTTTCCCTGTGCATCCAACTAGGATGGATGTGCCTTTTTTCCCTGGTGCACATCCAGTGTCTCCATCGATTGGAAACAGACGCAGGAGCGTCTAAGATGGTTGCTGCGATTTCGCCCGTTTGGGAGCTGCCTGCTGGTGTGATGCACCTCCCTGTTCCCTGCCGCCAGATTGGTCTGTCACATCAACAAATGCTGATGCCGAGCCATGAGGCGGACCCGGGCCCAGCATTCAAAGGCCAGCTTGCAAGGCTTTATCCTGTCTTTTCCCTGTCCTTTTCCGGGCCTTGACCACACTGCCAATTCCTGCTTGTGACCTACAACAGCTGCCTACTTGCCCCTTATCGACATCAGGCAAGGGTCGTGTACTCGCTGTGTTCTAGCCTCCCGGTATAATCATTCACGCTGCCTTAACGCTCACTCTTCTCATCCTTTGGCATTACGAGAGTGTTCACTATTTAACTCTGACGCCACAGACTTTTGCCTTAAACCTGCAATCTTTCGCCTCTTTTTTTCGCTAAAGTAATCTTCCGCCTGAACTTCGTCTGTATTCATGACTTTACAGTAATTAAACTTTCTGAACACCCACAGACATATGCTACAAAGTGAGCGGTCACAACATAACTCCTTCTTATCCAACATTACACCGATCTGCTCCTTACCGCGTTCCTTGCTGTGCCAGAATTTGCAGATCTGAATCCTCCCAATTATGCTGCCCCTTGTAATTTCGCCATTCCGATGCTGTTACTAACTGGATATCCCCGCAACATCCACTGTTTCTTTATCGTTGTCATATATTTTGTCTGACTGTCTCCATATGTCACAGTGCAACTACATTGCAGTTTTTGTTGCCTCACCAATGGTATGCATTCTTGCGCTCACACCTACAAATTGCCTTCATGCAATGACTTCAGCATCCCCTCCTATCTAACAATCTATAAGCTTCTGTTATACTATGGTTGTATTTAACCCCTACCTCCTATGTTGCACCTTTATAAACATTCATCTTGTCACCATCCCACTCCCTTGGTTGCTCGTGCATGTACATGACTCCCACACCTCCCCTGGTTGCCAGTGCGAGTGGACAACCTCTGTGCTCATTTGACCCTCATGCACCTGGTGTAGCTCCTCTCAGAAGGCGAACATTCCGTCCAAATATCCATCTACTACCTGATTCTGACCCGAATGTATTTGTTGAAGTTCCCTGCAAGAGGCGAACATCCCATGTACATACGTATTTGCTACCTTATTCGACGTAATGTAATTGTTGAACTTCCCTATAAGAGGTGAACTTGCCATTTATGTACTTATCTGCCACCAGATTTGACCCCTGGGCCTCATTACACGGACAGCGGTGGACCAAGGTGCTATTAGCACCTTGGTCCATGCCGGTAAAATACCGGCACCGCCTTGGTGGAAAGGGGAATTACCGCCCTATTCCAAAGTTGGTGGGGCGGTAATTCCCCCTTCCCCATTCCCATTTTTGCCCCATAGGGCATAATGGGAATGGGGAAGGTGCTAATTACAGCACCGCAAATTGTGGTACTGTAATTAGCTCCCTGGTCCCTTTGCGGGTTGTTTTTTAATGCCTGCAAAAAGCAGGTGTTAAATTCTCCAACCCGCAAAGGGACCTCGTAGTAATGCGGTAAGGGTTTACCGGTACCGGTAAAATACCGGTACCGGTAAACCCTTACCGCCTACCGTGTAATGAGGCCCCATGTATTTGTGGAGGTTCCCTACAAAAGGCAAAAATCCCATTTATATACGTATTTGCTATCTGATCTGACCTTATATAATGGTTGAAGTTCCCTATAAGAGGTGAACTTGCCATTTATGAACTTATCTGCTATCCGACTTGACCCACATGTACTGATTCAAGTTCACCCTAGAGGCGAACTTCCCATTTATGTATGTACTTGCTAACTGACTTGCACTTACTGTATTATTGGAACCATTGTCTTAAGTCAATTGCTGAGATGTCTAAGGACTTTGTGCGCTATACAAAATAAACAAAAAACAAGCAAACAATAAAACATGTAATGTACATATTTCCACAAACACCACATAGGGCCTCATTACGACCTTGGCGTTAAGGGTTTAACGGCGCCGTAAAAGGTGTTGGCGCCCTTAAACCCTTAACGCCTGATTACGAGGTCCCTTTGCGGGACACGACCTTAACGTCTGCTTTTAGCAGGCGTTAAGGTAGGGTGCCGCAAAGGGACCTTGGTGCTAAGTACGGTGCCGCTATTTGCGGCACCGTACCTAGCGCCTTCCCCATTCCCATTGAGCCCTATGGGGCAAAAATGGGAATGGGGAAGGGCCCATGGTGAATGGGGAATTACCGCCCCGCCAACCTTGGAATGGGGCGGTAATTCCGCCATTCACCATGGCGGACCCCGGCATGGACCATGGTGCTAATAGCACCATGGTTTAGCGCCAGGGTCGTAATGAGGCCCATAGACATTTAATCATATTGTGTACCCTAGCTATAGATCTACTTAATTTTACAGTCACAAAAAATCCTCAGGTTTTCAACATAAGACCCAAACAAACATAGATCCAACAATCCAACATATATATATATATATATATATTCAGTAATTCAGTAAAGGGACATTATGGTTAAGTTGCGCTACTAAAAACCTATGAAATTCAGTAAAAAATAACTTTGCCAAAGAGACCTTATGGTTCCAAGTAAAACCGAAAAACTCCTGAAATTCACCAGTTATGGTAAGCTAAGCAACCATAATTCGTGCCACCACAGTGCACTGCTACGACTAACACCCAGGACGTCAAAGATGACATCACAAATGTCATTGATGACATCACTGATGACATCACATGTCTAGGGGTGTCCGCAAAATACTAAAGACGTCCACATGTTCGTAACTATGCAAATTAAAATGTCCTAAGAGCATTTCCCCTGTTCGCATTGTCCGCAAGCAGAATGAATATGTCCATAGAACACATAGCCCATCCGCCTGTCTGGAAAGTTGTGAGGCACATTTATTTTGTTTGAGGATCTGAACACTGTCCGTAGAACACCTGCGCGCATGTGTATCACACCTTTGGCCCCTATGAACATTGTGCCTGTCCGCAACTGTCCACCACCCGTGTGTCACACTTTTAATTAGTTCAGGGATTGGAATACTGTCCGTAGAACACCTGCACGCATGCGTAGACCCGACCCCGTGCATTTGGTGTCCTACGGACAGCCGTCCCATTCGCAAACGTGTCTGCAACATCATGTGACCACACCCGCGCTAAGTGTAACAAACACCTAAAAAGTGTTTTTTTGGGCAATCCAAAGTATTTTCTTGGGAAAGTTCACCCTTGCATATGTCCCAGACCATGTCCCTGGCAATCTGCATACCTTTTGGAACTTTTTGAGCACGTTCTTGTTGTTTGAAGTGTTCGCAGACAGTTTGGGTGTCCGTGAATTGTGCCCCAGCACCCCTATAAAACGCCATACCCCAGAGCTGCTCCTTATTCTGTTGTTGGGCTTCCAGGACAGAGACTGGTCATTGTTCATTGGATTGCTCTTGCTCTTTAAAACAACTGTCCTGATGGCATCCACGGCTGCTGCTCGTGCTACTGCTGTCTCAACAACACTCCCACTCCCTCCACCACAACACGTCCCCATGGGCCTACAGAGGGGAACATGTGTGAAGATACAGAGGAGAGTGATGAAGAGGATGAAGAGGATGAGGTAGTGGAAGTCCCTACTACTAGTGCTCACCATGATTCTTGAGTGTGGCGGTTATTTGCCACTCTTGATGGAGCACCAAAAGCACGTGCAAACAAGGTGACCTACAATCAGTGCAAGGTGGTGCTGAGTCGTGGGAAACCGGGTTTGTACAGCTATGTTACTACCTCAATGAAGCAACACATAAAGTCGTTCCACGGTGGGGCTATTTGTAAGGTTGTACCTTACGATAAACGTAGTAGGTCGGTTGAGTTCCCCTGCAGCATCCTCCGTTTCTGCTCCTGCCACCTCAAGAGACACTCCTGTTGGGCAGCACATCCCTCCAGCTGCCTTTCAGGCCATAAGTGATACTGATGATCCTTACCTTTCGAAGGTCACAGTATTGTGCATGTACTGCGACACAGTACTCTGTAGGGGGGAGAACCTTCGAAGTGCTTTCGAGACTGTGGTCAAAGAGCATGAGAAGCACGGCTACCTACCTGAATAAGGCCCACCCTACATCTTCCTCTCTCCACCTGCCCTTTCTTATCCCCGTGGTTGATGTCCCTTCCTTACCCACCTTTCACTTCTTTTCCTTGTGTGTTGTGTTTAAAAAACCAAAAAAATATAAACCAACAAAAACCAAAAAAAAAAGGCTCTTTTCTGAGCCGTCTTTCACAGTTCAAAAATAGAAGTGTCAATAAAATGCTGGAGGGCCTGTGCTTTTTAAGAACTCTGCTCTGAAAAGATTCTTTTTGTGGTGTTTGTTTGTGTTTCCAAAACTTCAAATGGTCAACACCTACTGCAAACTAGATTGCTGTAATTCCAAAAAAGGTCACAATGCATTTTGTATATTTCGCAGAAAAAACTGATTGCCAGCATAAGTGAGATGTACTCCATCTCTACGAAAAATGTGTGTACTACGAAACATAATGTTTTCATTGTGAAAAGAGGACATACCAACATCTCTCAAAAAGGCACAGACAGCCTTGTTGACATTCTGCCTTGCTTTCTCCATTTGTGGACCAAATGAAGAAGAGTGCAACCACATTTGTCTCTGCGCAATACAGGAAAAACATTACTCTGGAGTTTGGATACATGTCCATGACTTTCCCAAGTCCTTCTTTCATTGCAAATTGCAAAGAGATTCCAGTCACATGTCCTAAACTGGTCCCTCTACAATTAATAATAACATCTGGATGACACTGTGTCCCCAAAGTAGCACAAAGAGATACCAAATCCAGCTACTTCATTCCACGCACTCCATGCCAATGCACTTCCACATGAGGGACTCTAAGATGTACAGCCACTCCACAGTGATCTGCATGCACCTCCAACCAATTTATCCACAAATCTTCCAAAATCCAGACAATCTGTTTTCTGAAACACAAAGCCATAGCTATCTGCTCTCCTATCAAGAAAAAGACTTTCTGACAAAGTATCTGCCCACACGTCACACCCAGTAAACCCTATTGACCAATCTCTTGCTCTGCTAGTTCTCATTTGCATGCCTCTCAAACTCAGAAATCCTGTATGTAATACGCGCTGCCTGCGGGCAACCGCTGTGTCCGCGGACAAAACAAACAATTTGAGCGTGGGGAATTAAAATTTAAACAGTGTGCCCCATTTCCCCTTTGAGATTGGCTCTTGGCTTTTTTTTCTTATTTTCCTCCAAACATCTTCACATTAGCTTCTCCAAAGCAACCCTTATGTTCCAAAACATCATGGCATTTCCTGAAATAGATAAAGACATGGCAATTCAGCACTTTAGATGCACTGTTGATTACTCTGAGTACAAATGGGCTGTTACTGAAAAGCACCTAAAGCAACTACTAGTAAACTCTCCGACATTTCAACTTGCAGATTCATGCACATCCACATGCATGAACACAAACTACAGGTATGAATATTTTCCGCACAGTACATGTATATTTCTTGTATAAATGCACATACATGCCAACATTCAGAACCATCTTGTGGAAATCGATATAATATTGTGACCCCAATCGCATTGTTTAAATGTATGTTGGCCTACGCCAAGCTGTCTAAAGAATACCATGTACATAGGTTCCGCGGCAAGGTCTTGACCTTAATGTATTGTGTAAGCCGCCATCTTGGATCTAGCCGCCATTTTAGGTACTCTTGCAGTGTGGAAGTCACCCTGAATCACAAAATGGAGGCCGAATGACATTTTGAGTAAGACTCCGGCCATGGTGACCTCCGCACACGTGAATAAATAATATGTCCGCAGGCCACTTGTTAGGGTCACGAACTAAGACCTTGTCCTCTCTTTAACCTGTGTGTAAATATGTAACTGTATCAGCGGAACTGATCAAATTATGTAAATTGTGTGTTCGACCTGGCTACGAACCCTAGGCACGGTTCCAAGAATGGTTAACTTGCGAGAGGGCTGGCCAATGCAGGACCAAAACGTATAAAAACCCAAGCATCCCGATGATCGGTCTCTCCCACTTTCAGTGTGAACCTTACGTTGAAGGTTCGCGTGTTAGTCAGAGGGCCGAATAGCTATCCGTATGTCAATTGACGTTGGTAACTTTGTAACTTTGAAATAAAGCGCTTTGTATGTCCTTTGTAACCTGTGTTGGTGTGTTTCCTTTTGGGCTTCCCGGCCTCATATCAATTTCTCTGTTTCCACAGTTGGCGCCCGAATAGGGACCCTCAAGATTGATGCCGGATCATTGAAGGTTGACGCAGACTATCGAATCGGGATCGGACGGTGTGATTCTGTGGGCCCGACCGATCGAGACGCGATACCTCGGCAGCGCTGCACGATCCGATCCTTGGGCGATAGTCGTGCGGTCTGACACGGCATCTTGACGAGGGTCCAATTCCGAGGCGGGCAGATTTGCCGAAACCACCGAACGCAGGTAAAAATTCGTTAGTTGAAGTCCTTTGTAAACCGTACGGTCCTCCTTAGGTTTGGTCAGGTGCAGTCATGACCCGGCTCTTAATTTAACCCTGACAATTTGAATTTGGCGTATTGTATCTGCAGACACAATTATTGGACCAGGTAACACCAATTCTTTGAGAAATGGCTGGGAAATTGTCTAGCTGCTTTAGGGCTCTGTTCCGCAGCGATCGACAATCTTTGGAATTTAGCCGTCCGGCACCACAGGAGGGGTCACCGGCGTGTACTATGTACTGTAAGTATGGCATTGGTAGTATTGTATTTAATGACATTTGGCACAGACAGACCAGAAATGCCTCCGAATTTCAGTGGCCAATCAATGGTAGTTTTGAGATCCCCCGTATTGAATACTTAGAATCGATCTTGCTTAACAAAAAGGCTAGGCCAGCAGCCTTTGATGTGTTACAAAATTGGAAAAAGGAAGCATTGCCGGGCTTAAAAGTAGGGATAAACATGCACGTCGTCATAAAACAAATGCAGAAAAAGGCATTGTTGTATGACAAGGGAAAACGATTAGAAGAAGCCCAGAAAATGGATAGAGCTTTCTCGCTCGGGGTCCAGAAAAGTTACCCCTCTAAAGATTTCCATGTTTCCGAGGAGTTTATTGAGAAAATATTGAACGAACGGAGGCCTGATTCTTCAGCGCCACCTCCGTATGCTCCTGTTGTGGGCACCTTGCCCGTTCCTGCTATTGTTCCCGTTGCTATTCCTACTCCCCCTGAGCAGCCTACTGCTCCTAGTTCTTTGGTTGTCGCTCCTCTGTCTATTACACTACCTCTCTCCCCTGCACCCTTGTTAAATCCACCTACACTTTCGATTCCGGGGAGTCCCGTGTTCGTTAAAACAGATCCCGGTGCAGGGTCAACAATTGTGACTCGTAGTACTGTTCCTGCGGGCATGAAACAGGAACTATTTGCTTGGGCTAAGCATTGCATGGAAAAAGGTGATCAAACTGATGTATTTTCAACATTATCTAATTTGCACGATTTTCCCCGAGAAAAATGTTTTTATTGAAGGACTGGGGATTCACTTAGGTGTAATGTGGGGTAGATTGCAGACTTCGGATCTCCCACAAGGGGTGAGAGATCTGAATGCTTTGGCACTTTCGAGGGATACAGAGCAGAAAGTATATGGACATGTTGATAGGTTGTTTGAGTTTAGGAGGGATTTTGAAAGGTTACAAAACGAGGATGATGAGGACGATAGGATATATGTACAGAAACGGTTCCTTTCGTGCCGAAGATCAGCACCTGAGGAAGTACGAATTTGTACCAAAGACGCGATTTGATGGATCTCGGATTCATCGATACCGCCAGATGAGGTGTATGACACATATAGTCAATACACGGTAGAGATGCAAAGAAAGGTAATCCAAGTGATGGTACAGCACTTACAGGAGGAATGTATAAGGAAGAAGGTTGGTTGCCCCATAGAGTTATTGGGTATTTGTAAAAGAGCTTTTTCGCCCGACACTTCTACAGCTGCTTTAGCGCTCGATTTGGCCCTATTGCTCAGAAAGCGGTCGGAGGTCCCTATATCTCAGTTGCCTATGAGAGAGGTCCCTCCGACCCTTGTCCCAAAAGTAGAAATCCCCGCCGACGCGGCGGCTGGTACTCCCGCGACGGATATCCCTGCACATTACGTATCGCAGTTTGTTCACGTCCTGTTCTCTCGACAGGAAGTGAACACGATTAGACAATCAGTCCCTGATATTAGGAAAAACCCGACAGGGTTTTATAAAGAAATAGAATCCGTCTTACAGTCTTCTGTGTTCACCTTAAGTGACATGGACTTATTGTTTCCAGTGCTTTTGCCAGTTGATGTATGGAAACAGGTACGGACAGTAGATGATGTGCCGGGGCTAAGGGATACATGGGTAAATCTGATTAGAATAGATGGGGAACGACCAGCTGGTGAGAAACCACCCCAGGTAATACTTACCTTACCCGATAGAATAGTTGCTAAACTAAAAACTATAATCCCAGAAAAAAGGATTATTTGGGACAAGCTTACGGCCTGCGTCCAAGGGAAAACTGAAGGTACTACTGAATTCTTTAATAGATTTGAACAGGTGTTCTCTGACTTCAGTGGACAGGATTTAGGCACAGAGTCGGGGAAGAGGTTGTTTGTGGACAAATTTGTACGTGGATTGTTGCCCGACATCCAGTCACAAATTATGTCCTCAGAGAGCGCTTGGCAGGCAAAATCTCAGTCAGAGGTTTTGCATATGGCTCAGTATTATGAGAATCGGGTTAATAATGAAAAAGAGAAAATCGAAAAAAGAAGGGGTGACTTAAAGACTAAGGTATTGTTGCAGCAAATTGTCAGAAACCCCAGAGGAGGTACGACACAGACTAGAGGTCAGTACATTCCAAGAGGAAATACTCCTCCAAATTCTATAAATATTAATCAGTGTGCTTATTGCCGCCAGGAAGGTCACTGGCGAGCACAGTGCCCTGCCCTTCGTCAGAGGTCAGGAGGCACATTTGGAGGTATGGGTAGGCGACCAAGGGGCCGCCCCGGAGCAGGGGGCCCTGATAGGGGTCAGCTTCTATAAGATCCCCAACAACCTTTTTCACGGGAAAATCAGACTCCGAGTATGGACTCGAGAAATATATTTGATCACCCTTCTGCTGCCTATCTTTCTGAAGAACTTCCCTTTGACGAAGTTCTGCCTTACTAGGATTGCCCGAAGCAGCGTTTGGAACCTTTACCTATTCCCGTTATTCAGAAGGGCCCCTACGTTGAATTATTGGTGGGGAATAGGAAACATCAGTTCTTGATCGACACTGGAGCACAAAAGTGCTCCATTGACCATTCTAGGGTTCCAAACATCCCACTGTCAGGGAAAACAAACGTTTCTATAGGGTTCTCTGGTATACCAACTGTTTGTCCGGTTTCTGCGCCGGCATATGTTTCTTTGGGTCCTTTCACAGACCAGTGCCCTTTTCTTCTTACTTCAAATTGCGGAAAAAATTTGCTAGGGTTGAATTTGTTAAAGAAACTGAATGCAGTGATTCATTGTTCCCCTGACGGAATAAGATTAACAGTTTCACCACAGCAACCCTTTAACTCCCAGTACTTGACCCGACCTCTACCTCCCGAGTTTGACATTGTCCCGGAATGTTTGTGGGCAATAGACGACAATGATGTCGGGATATTGCACATCGAGCCTGTTAAGATAGTCTTGAAACATGGGGTTAAGCTACCGCGCATTCCGCAATATAAAATTTCAATTGAAGGTGAGCGTGCTCTGAAATGCATTGTCTCCGATTTTGTACATCGTGGAGTGATCGAAGAGATAACAGGTAGCTTATGTAATAGCCCGATCTTGCCAGTATATAAGAAAGGCGACAATGCAATTCCGTACCGGTTTATAATAGATCTTCGTGCTATTAACCGAGTGGTAGCCCCACAATTTCCAATAGTGCCTGATGTAACTACGATCGTAACAATGATCCCTGCTACGGCTACACACTTTAGTGTCGTAGATTTGAAAAACGCCTTCTTTAGTATTCCGATACATGAGGAGAGCAGGTATTTGTTCGCGTTCACCTTGGGGGGACGCTCGTTTACATTCACACGGGCACCTCAAGGGTATACTGAAAGTCCTAGTATCTATAGTAGAGCCTTAAAGGAGCAGCTCGACACCCTTGAATTGCTACCTACTTGCACGCTGCTTCAATATGTAGATGATTTGCTCCTGGCTGCAGACTCTGAGAAAGCTTGTAAAGAAGGCACTATATTGTTGCTTGTTCATCTAGCTGAAAATGGTCACAAAGCTTCGCTTAAAAAATGTCAATATTGTTGCCAGGAGGTTGCCTATTTAGGCTACCTCCTGTCAAAGGAGGGGAGAAGATTGACACCTGAACGAATAAAACACATTTCTGGTATGTCTGTCCCAAAAACACAGAAGGAAGTCAGAGCCCTGATAGGGATGGCGTCCTACTGTAGACTGTGGATCCCGAACTTTGCACTAGTGGTAAAACCGATGTTGGCTTTGACGAAGAAGGGCATTTCTCTGCCACTGCCATGGGAATCGGAACATCAACGATCATTTGAGCTTCTCAAAACCGCGCTATGTTCAGCACCGGTTCTGGGTACACCAAATTACGATAAGGCCTTTGTGTTGTTTGTGCATGAATGTGATGGATGTGCTTTGTCTGTGTTAACACAGGAACATGGAGGGAAGAATAGGCTGTGCGGCTATTATTCCTCCGCCCTCGATCCTGTTGCATGCGCTTTGCCGCGATGTCTGCGCGCTGTTGCTGCTGCCACTGCGTCTGTAAAACAGAGTGAGGGGATGGTCCTAGGCCACGATTTAATCTTGTACCTCACTCTGTTGATATTCTATTGAATAAAACTCAAACGCAACACCTTACCTCTGCCCGGTTGACAAGGTACGAATTAGTCCTATTTGCTCCTCATATCCAAATTAAAAGGTGTTGTGTTCTCAATCCGGCTGAACTCTTACCTCTCCCGCAAAATATTGTTTGCAGTGATGAAGGATTACATGACTGCCTGTATGCCACCGAACAAGAAACAAAGGGCAGGATAGACCTCTCAGATACTCCTTTGGAGAATGCAGAAGGGGAGCTGTTTTGTGATGGCTCCTGCTTCAAACTTCCGAATGGCACATCTACAGCTGCTTATGCAGTTACTACTTTGAACAAGATTGTTGAAACTAAAAGGATTCCGCATAACTCCGCGCAGGCCGCGGAGATTATAGCGTTGACCCGCGCTTGTGAGCTCTCCCAAGGGCATAGAGTCAATATTTATACGGATAGCCAGTACGCCTTTGGGGTGGCTCACAACTTCGGAAAACTGTGGTCGGAAAGAGGGTTTCTGACCTCACATGGGACCAAGATTCAGCATGGTCCCTTAATAGTACAACTACTTTCAGCGCTCTCACTCCCTGAACAATTAGCGATCATGAAATGTGCAGCACATCGCAAGGTCATAGACAATGTGGGCAGAGGAAATGCTTTTGCAGATTTGATAGCTAGACAAACAGCCACAGACCTTAGCACAGACATGTACACCTCGAGGGAAGTGAGAGATGTTTGTATAATAGATGAAGGCATTGGGTCTGTGCGAGATATGCAGACTGATGCCTCAGTTGAAGAGTCTAGGAAGTGGGCTGAAGGCATGGGAAAATTGGATGATGAAGGGTGTTGGGTGGACGCATCCGACGGGAAATGGTTGCTTCCTGATTCTTATGTGTTAGCAATGGTTACAATGGCACACGGTCCAATGCATGTGTGTGCCCAGCAAATTACGAAGATATTACAGCAGGTTTGGGTGAATGATAAAATTTTGGAAACTGCAAAGAGACATGTTCAGAATTGCATGATTTGCCTGCAGCACAATGTGGGTAAAGGGACAGTGACTCCAAGGGGAAGTTTCGGGCCCCCCTCTGTCCCCTTTGAAACCATTCACCTTGATTTTATTGAAATGGAGCGATGTAATAACTTGAAATATGTTCTTGTCATCATTTGTGCTTTTAGCAAATGGGTCGAGGCTTTCCCTGTCAAAGATGCTACCGCCATGACTACCGCAAAGATCCTGGTGAAAGAGTACTTCCCTCGATTTGGGCTCCCGAGGATAATTTGGTCGGACAACGGCCCCCATTTCATCGCAGCCGTAATGTTGCAAATATGTGTTGCCCTAGGGATTGAGAAACGTTTTCATTCAGCTAGGCACCCTCAAAGTGCGGGGTTGGTAGAGAGACACAACGGTATTTTGAAAAACAAACTTGAAAAACATGTGCCGACACTAAACTAAAATGGCCCGACGCTTTACCTATTGTGTTGTTAGCTATGCGCACCACATCCCAGACTAGAACTGTGCTCTCTCCGTTCGAGGTGGTAATGGGAAGGCCTGCTAATATCTGGGGTCTCCCTAAACCTAAAGCCCTGAGGGATGTGGATAATGTATTGCTCATAGATTACTGTAATCAATTGACTAAAAATCTGTATTTCATTTACCACGAGGTGAATGCTGCCTTACCTGTACGGTTTACGGGCCCAGGACACGATATACTGCCCGGTAGCTGGATCCTGGTGAAGGCCTACGAGAGGTCTTCCTGTCTTGCGCCTCGCTGGCGCGGACCCTACCAGGTATTATTGGTCACCAGGACGGCAGTGCGGGTGGCAGGAAAGAAGAACTGGATACATGCAACGCATGTTAAGAAGATCCCTCACCCGACGCCACACGCTACAGAAGAGACAGAACCCCTCGCTGGTGCTACAATCTCTGATCTCGGAGTAGCAGGCAGCGTTGTGAGTGCGTCGGAGAAGTTCTCTGAGCCTGAGGAGCTCGGGGAGCCGTCCATTTTGTCTCCGCACTCTCTTGATCAATCGCTTCCGGAAAATTTTGTTTCGAGCTCTGCGACTTCCGTCGCCACCGACACGACGCTCCCCTCAGGGAGCGACGATACTTTGCTTTTGGATTCAACAAACTTGGGTACCATCAGGTACAACCTTCGACCACGGAAATAGAATTACCGCACGAGTGTCGTGCATCTGGAAGGAAAAGAGTGATTGAAGTACTGTTGTCTTTTTTTTTTCGAACAAAGAAAAGGAGGGTTCTGTTGGCTAGGGTTGGGAAGGACTCAGAAATCGCGCGGCCGAAGTGCCGCCAGCAACGAACATTGGGGCCGTCGATCGGGATGACCATGATGCCTGCCGCCTTCACCGCTGCTCCCCGTATTGAACTATTAGATAAGGAGGTGATCAAATCGAACAATGAACAATGTGCCTGGGCCCCGAAAACGTACTGTTGTGTTCTCGTTCTGATTATTGTTATTTTTGCAACTGCTGCCGTGGGACTTTGGTATTTTGAAGAAATTTATCCTTTGAAGCCTCTGTTACCGACCAAAATCGTACCAACTGTTTTGACTCCCTCTGTACACCTTCACACTCTGTCCCCTAGGGACTCTCGGCATAGACAGAAATATCATAATAACACATTGATGATAGTGATGAATGCTACGCATGCTATTTTTAATAAGAGTAATTGTTGGATCTGCACTCACTTACCACAACATGGGAACAAGGGACTGGGATGGTATATACATCCCTTACCTTTAACAACTTCTTGCTATGCCTCTCTTAGAGCCCTCTTCTTTGGCCGATGGAATGATAGCATCTCAGGGAACTTCGATGGGACTAATTTGAATGAATTTGAAAAACGTGAATTGACTCCCCTGGGATGCTCACTTTTCGCAAATAGAAGTAAACCTAACGTCGCTTCTATTAGGCCGTCTGATAAACTATCTTTTCCTTTCCAAAATCTAGTTTCTTTTAAGATGGCTCCGATAGGCAATAAGGATGCCATGCCTCCTTCTTATTCTGTGAATCATAGTCCTGATTCAGTTCCTTTCTGTGTACAAAGAAATGGCACTAGGCCAATGGGAGACTTCGAGCCTTGTGTAAATACTGTAAACTTGACTGGGGAAAATAGGCCTTTGTATGTAGGGGGACCCGTTTATTTTGTTTGTGGTAGTTTAGCTTTTCCCTGGTTGCCCAAGGATTGGCAGGGGACTTGTTATTTAGGGATATTGTTACTAGGTGTATTTATAGCCAGTACCTTAGAGGTATCTAAGGCTCGCCCGCGACGGGATAGTAATGGAGACACCCCTGGACAAGTGTTCGGGGATATAGCCAAATCAGTAGTGCCCTTTTGGGGACAAATAGCAAATTCAGAAAACATTAGGGGATTAGCGAGGGTGTTGGAGAAAACGATCAACCGGACCACGGACTTACTTTACAATATGACCTTAGAGCAAAAGGCGATAAGATTGGTAGCACTTCAAAATCGAATGGCATTAGATGTCATTTTAGCCGAACGAGGTGGAGTATGTAAATTAGTGGGGTCCGCTTGTTGTGTTTTCGTACCAGATTCTTCGCCAACAATTTTTAAAGCAATTCAGAATTTACACACTCTCAGTTCTGAAGTCCATATCCCTGTAGGAGACTGGAACCTTAGTACTTGGTTTTGGGATTCTTTACGATCTTGGGGGTGGAAGGTGGTTTCTGTCATTTTAGGTATTTTAGGGATTCTGTTATTTCTTTGCTGTTGCTTTCAATGCCTCCCGAGTATATGTGGAATGATGGGGGGATGTTGTGCTCAGGTAATGAGCGCAATAGGGCATAAGATATACACCCCCAATCTGGCAGGGAGATTTCCACAGGGAAATTTGGAGACCTACATTTCCCCATAGAATTGCATTGGGGCTACAGTAATTTCAGGCGGGAGAATGTGAAAAATAATTATATTTTTCATTGAAAAATCGTGAGTCTCCCTCCTAAAACGGGAGGGTTGGCATGTATGAATGCATATAAACAGAGTAACTGCCTGTTGCCCTGTATAACCTGTAAAACAAGCTTACTGTCATTTCTCCCATCTGCTATGATCAACTGTCACTTGCAAAGTTGTCTGCTCTCCAAATGTTTATTTACCAATATTATTAACTGCAATGTGCAAACTGTTATTTTCTTCATTCATTCTATCATTTGTGTAACCACTGACACCTATTTATCCACATTTCAACCGTAATAGCATTTAATGCATCATAGTGAATAAGATGTACATAGAATTTCCTTTCTATACATTCTGCATATTTAACATAGGGCCTCATTACACGGAAGGCGGTAATCCAGGGTGCTATTAGCACCCTGGACCATGCCGGTAAATTACCGGCACCGCCTTGGCGGAAAGGGGATTTACCGCCCCATTCCAAGGTTGGAGGGGCGGTAAATCCCCTTTCCGCCATTGCCCTTCCCCATTCCCATTTCAGCCCCATAGGGCTCTATGGGAATGGGGAAGGCGCTAATTACGGCACCGCAATTTTGCGGTGCCGTAATTAGCTCCGAAGTCCCTTAGCGGGTTGGTACTTAACGCCTGCAAGAAGCAGGCGTTAGTTCCTCCAACCCGCAAAGGGACCTCGTAGTACGGCGGTAAGGGTTAACGGTCACCGTTGCCATTAACGGTGACCGTTAACCCTTACCGCCGTCCGTGTAATGAGGTCCATTGTATCATTTCAACTTCCTTCATAAATGATTACAATACTAATCAAACACAACACACACAGCTATCTAACAAAGTGTCATTTCATGTTAAAAGGTGGGGGAAATAACAGTATAAATATGGAAAAAGGCTTTCTAGTGTGTTATAAAATGACATGCACCCAGGATGAGTACATGCATCTTCATTTATGCAGATAGCCAATATCATTTGAAAGGTTCCCAGCTGAAATAACACCACTGCCTCTACAACTGTTCTTCCAATCAAGACAGCTCTCTCATTCCAGCTGGTTGCCCATTTCGTTCTAGAATTTACAACAGCATTCGACTATGCACAGGTGAATTCATGTCTATCAAATTATCTACAACTATGTACAGTGCTGTAAAGCAACAAATACAACATTTCCCCCTTCCCTTCAGTCTGCAACACAAGCAACAGATCCTTTGTTGCAACCCTTAGTTTATTTCCGACTCTTCCATCTCCAAGCACAACAGAATCATCCAGTACTTTGGTAATGACCTACTGAGTAATAAGCTGCTGACCACATCAAATCCTTCTGCTTTATTTCCCACACCTTCACAAATGCATACATTGCATACTTTTCCGTACTTTACCCTCTAAAAATAGCAAACAAGGCATACGATTATTTCTTCTATCTCCTAACATCCAATAACACAGCCTGTGCTCTGTGCGCTTACTATTGCACTCATTTCTAAAGCACATTCAACTAACACATTCTAAATGAAATATACAGAATGCACATAAGCAAAGGAAAGTGCATGTGCATGCTATGCACAGTTATCAGAAAGCACTACTACTGCAAACACAAAGGAATCCATGTCTACATTAACAACAGTGCTATTAAAACACACATTTACTAACTTCTTTCTTTCACAATTGCAGTGAAGACCACTCCCCTGAAAAGCAGCAGCATCTGCAGTACGAAGGACAATTGTACTAGCATGCAACATTAGATACAGTATTAGTGCTTAGCCTCACCAGCTCCATACTTTGTATTGTAATCTGAACACCATTATAGTAACAGACAAATACAAGAATAGCCTTCCCAACCTGATGTAGCAGCCCATTCCACAATCACACACCTCTACATACATCCTTATCATCATACTCAGACACTCATGCACAAAGCCCTCATACACTGCACAAGATCCCAACCCACACTTTCTTTTTTTCTCCAACAGACCCCAAAGTATGCCTATCAAAAAGTAACTCCGTAGAAAGCAATGCAAAAGTAAACAAAATGAAACTAAAACTCTCCAAAATAAGCATCGACCTCTAGCAGAATGTGTACAAAAATTTCAAACAAAACAGCTAATACAGTCATGAAACGAATCAAAACAAGCTTCCAGTACCGAAATGTTGCCTGCTCTTTCTAAATGTACAACAAAACAGAAAGTTATTAACACCACTGCAGGTACCACCAGTGCTCACACTGCACCTATCAATATTGATGAAGTGGCAAGTAGGCATACCAAAAACATTATTTTACAGAAAATGTTCTGCCACAGAGCCCTTCAGAACCTCATGAAAACAGGAGAGAAATCACACACAACCCTTAACACCTACCATAGAAAATTATTCCTAGAAGCTCTCATTGACAGTGCAATCTTTCTGAAACGGAAATTATTTATTTAAGTTTTAAACAGAATGAAACCACTAACAAAACTAAGTACTAAACTACAAAAAAGACTTCTCAATAAACGGAATTTCAAGATAGCTCCACAAACATCTGTGGAGGTGAATGGAGTCACACCACGAGAACAGAACCATATTTCAGTGAAGAAGCATACAAACAAAAGCAAATAAACCCTATTGCAATACATAGCAGTGGACAAGGGTATGAAAAACTTAATACCATTATGGAACAAGAAACGCTGCTCACAAAAACATCCCCAGAAAACTTAGTATCAACTCTCCATTCCGCTGAACCAATACGTCCCGTCTACAAATGGCCATGCACATCAATGTGTAACATAGCCAAAATATCTTTCAAATCTTTACGCCAGTTCCTCAATCAGCATGTGAAAGGCAAAGACACATTCAAAATGAAACTATTACAAAATATGGACTCCTGTCCAGTGTGCACAAAGAACTACAAGGACATTCATAAGCCTGCATTTCTGGACCTATTTACAAAAGCACCTTCCACCATATCAAAATGATATCAACACATCATTCAACTATAGGAAATCTGGTCAGTAAACTGTATTATGCCAAAAGTCCTCCTTTAGCACTAGCCAATTTAAATAACAATCTTCTATATGGCACAGCCAAACAACTACTCGAAGAAATAGAGCATAACTAGAGAAAATATTTTGGAACTGAAAGCCACTTACAAAATGCAATAGGTTTACAACAGACTAGCAACAACTGTACAGATGGAAACCTTCTTTTACACACATACAAAAAAGAAATATTAAAGTTTAAAAGTACATCTGCTGAAGTACCAAACCATGTGTGTGTGTGTTGCTGCAAGACTTTTTATAAAAATGCACAAAAACTGTAGACATAACCTACAAAATAGGAGACAATGTAAATTTCAAATGGTTCCAATTAGCTCTCTATTTTATAGCAGAAAACAAATACGAGATTACTGACCCCTTAATACTTTGCAGTTACTGCACTGCAAAACTTGACAACAACCAAACACCTTCATGTGCTATCACAAATAACTTGGAATTATTCCCATTACCAAAACCCCTGCAACAACACAACTTGTATGAGAGCATCATAATTCAAGCAGTGCACCCTTTTCAAGCAATAATACATCTTTAACCAAAAACAGCAAAACTACCTCCCTCTGAATTAGTGAAAGGCATTTGTGGCAAAGTAGTTTATTTGCCATTAGATCTCAAAGAGAATGTACGCACTCTGGGAGTGCAACGTCCAATAGATCAATCTTTAATTATCTTAGTAAATGGCGTACCTACAAAAGACAAAACAATTTGGCAACAACTTGTGGACTTACATAAAGTTAGACAAGCCCTGCAATATCTAAAAGACAAAAATGAATACTACAGAAAAATTAATATTGAAGAAAACCTGAGGGAAACCACTGAAATAATTCAAGAGTCATCAGAACCTGGTCAATTTCAACTTCTAGATCCTGCTGCAGAATCCAGTATTTTAGACCATTATACAATTCATCCATTACACTCTAAAGACACCATAGATGATGCATTGGAAACGTACAAAATTTGACAAGCCAAAGGATCTCCAATCAGCATATGGGAAAAAAGTATAGAAGCATGTGCCTTTCCTCTACTCTTTCCTACTGGGAAAGGAGGAAGGTACGATTATAGACCCACACAAATTACAGCATCAGAATACCGCTCTTTACTAATGTATTCTGAAGAATCCAGATTCAGACAAAACGTGGAATACATATTCCACCTTTTCTTTGAAAGTGAACTAGCAACTCTATGCTACGGAGTTGCACACACATTGGAATCATATACCCATTTTCAAAATATATCAGCAAATATATCAGCAACAAAAAGTGCAAGAAAAAGATGAGATTTTACAGTCAAGCATTGCAAATCTTTTAGCAAATATGCGTGGTACAAAAGAATACTGGGTCAGATGTCACTGAGATGTACATTGTATGTTAAGAAACCTAGCCCCACCCACTTGGTTTGTGACATTAAGTTGTTCAGAATATGCATCGGAAGATTTACATGATTTCCTACGCATAGCAAACAAAAACAAAACAAAAATAGAGATACAAAAACCAGGAGAACTCTGCTCTCTAGATCCTGTAAATGTACCAAGATATTTTCATCATCGCTTCATTGCTATGCTACACTTCATTTGTAATAACGCTGTACCTCCCCTCGGAGAAGTGCAACACTTCATTTGTAAAAAGAATACCAAGCCAGAGGAGCACCACACATCTACATGCTTTTGTGGATTAAAGATGCTACTAAATTTGGTCAGGACAGTGATGCCAATGTTTTACAGTTCATCCAGAAATATGTCACTTGTGAAATCCCTTCCCAAACAACACATAGTGACCTTCATGCACACATTTTACAATTTCGAAGACACAAATGTGGGAAATATTGTCGTCGCAAATATAAAAACAAAGGGAAATGCTACACCAAATGCTGCTTTGGTTTTCCTAGACCAGTTTCAACAACAGGTCAAGTAAACAACTTTCAGGGTAATTCATAGAATTTCGCTGAAAAGTGTCGCAAGCGGCTGGCGCAGAGTGTCCGCGTGCGATTGACTGCGCCAGGCACGTGCGCTAAAACCGATTTCCGCGCACAGCGTATTCATGGATTTCATGCTCCCAAACCAGCCGTGGCGCAGAGTATCGCAGCGACCCTGCAGCAGCGCCAGTAACGCCCCCAAGAACGCCCTTGCGCAAGGAAAAGCCATCAAAATCGCTAAATCATCGCAAAGGGCTGCGCTAACCCTGGACCAGTTACAGGGCTGCCAAACAAGGAACGCAAAGCGGGAAACGTGCATATCAGGGGTACACGTGAAGTCATACACGCGATTAGCCAGGGTACGTGTATTACAGGGGTACGCGGGAAGTTTAACACGCGATTAGCCAGGGTAAGTGTATTACAGGGGTACGCGGGAAGTTCAACACGCGATTAGCCAGGGTAAGTGTATTACAGGGGTACGCGGGAAGTTCAACACGCGATTAGCCAGGGTACGTGTATTACAGGGGTACGCTGGAAGTTCAACACGCGATTGACCAGGTTAAGTGTATTACAGGGGTACGCGGGAAGTTCAACACGCGATTAGCCAGGGTACGTGTATTACAGGGGTACGCGGGAAGTTCAACACGCGATTGGCCAGGGTACGTGTATTACAGGGGTACGCGGGAAGTTTAACACGCGATTGGCCAGGGTAAGTGTATTACAGGGGTACGCGGGAAGTTCAACACGCGATTAGCCAGGGTACGTGTATTACAGGGGTACGCGGGAAGTTCAACACGCGATTGGCCAGGGTACGTGTATTACAGGGGTACGCGGGAAGTTCAACACGCGATTGGCCAGGGTACGTGTATTACAGGGGTACGCGGGAAGTTTAACACGCGATTGGCCAGGGTAAGTGTATTACAGGGGTACGCGGGAAGTTCAACACGCGATTAGCCAGGGTACGTGTATTACAGGGGTACGCGGGAAGTTCAACACGCGATTGGCCAGGGTACGTGTATTACAGGGGTACGCGGGAAGTTCAACACGCGATTAGCCAGGGTACGTGTATTACAGGGGTACGCGGGAAGTTCAACACGCGATTGGCCAGGGTACGTGTATTACAGGGGTACGCGGGAAGTTCAACACGCGATTAGCCAGGGTAAGTGTATTACAGGGGTACGCGGGAAGTTCAACACGCGATTAGCCAGGGTACGTGTATTACAGGGGTACGCTGGAAGTTTAACACGCGATTGACCAGGGTAAGTGTATTACAGGGGTACGCGGGAAGTTCAACACGCGATTAGCCAGGGTACGTGTATTACAGGGGTACGCGGGAAGTTCAACACGCGATTGGCCAGGGTACGTGTATTACAGGGGTACGCGGGAAGTTTAACACGCGATTGGCCAGGGTAAGTGTATTACAGGGGTACGCGGGAAGTTCAACACGCGATTAGCCAGGGTACGTGTATTACAGGGGTACGCGGGAAGTTCAACACGCGATTGGCCAGGGTACGTGTATTACAGGGGTACGCGGGAAGTTCAACACGCGATTAGCCAGGGTAAGTGTATTACAGGGGTACGCGGGAAGTATAACACGCGATTAGCCAGGGTAAGTGTATTACAGGGGTACGCGGGAAGTTCAACACGCAATTAGCCAGGGTACGTGTATTACAGGGGTACGCGGGAAGTTTAACACGCGATTGGCCAGGGTAAGTGTATTACAGGGGTACGCGGGAAGTTATACACGCGATTAGCCAGGGTACGTGTATTACAGGGGTGCGTGGGAATCATCACACGCGATTAGGCTGGGTGGGTCCTCACAGGTGTTCCCTGTACACCCTCCACGGCCCCTGCAGGCAGTCTACAAAACAGGGGACTACCCTGCACACCTGCTCATGTCCCCCTGCACCCCCACCCCCCCAGCAGTGCAGGGGCAGCCTCCACCAGGCCCCCACTCATGTCTCCCACCACCCCCACCCTCCCGCCACCAGGGGCAGCCTCCACCAGGCCCCCACCCATGTCTCCCACCACCCCCCGCCACCAGGGGCACTCTCCACCAAGCCCCCACCCATGTCTCCCACCACCCCCACCAGTGCAGGGGCACCCTCCACCAGGCCCCCACCCATGTCTCCCAACACCCCCACCCACCAGCACTGTGGGGCACGTGGCCAGCAGGCAGTCAGGCAGCAGCAGATGGCAGGTGGGAGCGTGCTCAGGGCTCTGGGGGGCAGTAATTTCGCCTCCTGGCCAGGAGCGTAGTCTCTCGTGTGTGAACGCGTGGACAGCCTGATAGGTAGTGAAATCCCACACGTCAGCAAAGGGCCTTAGCGCGTAAACCCGTCAACAGCATATGCGCGCCTATAGTCACCTGCACGTGCAGGAAATTGTTGCGTGACACGTCCCAGTGTCAAAGCGTGTGATTGGTGAAAATGGATGTACACGTAGAAGTGACAAAGCGTGTGATTGGTGAAAATGGATCTACACGCAGGACTGACAAAGCGTGTGATTGGTGAACGTACACGCCGCGTAAGTGACGCTGTACGTGTGGGCCTGTATATAAGGTACATGTAGAACACCATTTCCTTGTACGTGCTTTTCGTGGAGAGCGAGTGGGTGAAATCTGTACTTCTTGTCGTTTCACACGCGATTTACTTCACGGCGTTTCCAGTTCGTATTCCCTGTTACCTCTGACAGCTTTTTCTCTTTTTTCTCTTTTACTGGTTTACCTGGGCCTGTTCCCTCAAACAGTGTCCCCTTCTACTGTTGTCCTGTCTTCTCAGACAGCGCACACATCTTCTTTTGGCGGGGGTTTAGCCAGCCAAACGCGCTCATTCTTCACGCTCTTTTACCTGGCAGACGGTGAGTCACGCACGTATCCAACTTCTGTGCTTGCCCCGTGTGTTGCCTACCCCTTCAGAGGTCATTCTAGGCTGCGTGTGACACGCATACGTTCATTCTTGTGTTACTGGGTGCCACAGCGTAGTGCAGGTTTTTCTTTCTGCACACGTGGTCTAGGAGGGGTTGCGTGCACGTCATCTCCCTTTTTTGGGCCTCCTGTGCGTTGCGTGACCCGTCATCTTTCCCCAGGGGTTACAATCAGCCGTGCTAGAGCACTAGGGTACAATTACCATCTGGTACCCAACCCCTTTGACCCCCAATTGCCCAGGACAATTGTCTACAGCCACTCCCATACGCACATTAACATCAGTGCCATGGCTGGGAGGCGAGGATTCCGTAAGGGTGGCAAAGGTGGAAGAGCCACAAGTGGTGGCCGTGGTGGATCCGGTAGGGGACGTGGTCGTAACTTGCAGGGTGAGCCTGACCCCCCATGTGTGGAGGACCAGTCAAGGGCACCCATCATCCCCCCCCCTCCCCCCCCTCCCCCCCTCCCGTTGAGGCTGAAGTGGCTGACACCATCCATGCTCAGCCCTTGTTGGACCAGCCCATTGTGGCACCAGACCTGGCTGACTCCATGGCTGACTTCCAGGTCAGCAGGGCTACGACACGTGCGCTGGTGCACGTTGATGCCATCATGCCACGTGGATCTGGGGCTGCAAGGTCATCTACTGCACCAAGGAGGCAGGGCGGAGTGGCTGCAGGGGCAGGGCTGAGTGGCTGCAGGGGCAGCTGCGGCTCCATCCACCCCAGCCCTCACACACCCAGCCAGGACAGTGTCGGTCCTAGTCCATGCTGCTGACATTCCCCCTGACACCATCACACTCGAGCCAATGCCTGCACCAACTCCCATGCTGAGTGTGCAATCCCACACTCCTGATACAGAGTCCACCAGGGCTCCTGCCCCTAGTGTCCAGAGCGGCGCAGGACACTCAGGATCACCACCACCTTCCAAGCGGAAGAGGAAGAGTGCTCGTCCGGCACAGGCTGATGCCCCAGACACGGCTACACAGTCCGGCCCGTCCAGGAAGCCCAGCTTCACGGATGACGAACTGAATGCACTTGTCGAGTATGTGTCCGGACATGACAACGAGATGGTCATTGTTGCAGGATCCAAGACCACACCTGCACAACGCCAGGCACACTGGCAGACCGTTGCGGACATCGTAAGTGCCCT
Organism: Ambystoma mexicanum; assembly: GCF_040938575.1. Taxonomy (NCBI): domain Eukaryota; kingdom Metazoa; phylum Chordata; class Amphibia; order Caudata; family Ambystomatidae; genus Ambystoma; species Ambystoma mexicanum. Next base: position 422,264,766 of record NC_090926.1, on the reverse strand, counting down.
TGGAATCGTGAGGCGCACAGCCAATGATTGCTATAAGCGCTGGAATGACCTAAAGCGCAGGGCAAAGAGTAAGCTGGCCTCAAGTCATGCCGCAACTCTAGTGACTGGAGGTGGGTCTCCAGTAGTAGACATGGAACTCACTCCACATGAGTCAGTCGCTGGGACCTACGTCACGGAGGAACAGATCCAAGGCGTGGGAGATCTGGCTGATTACGAGGCATTGTCCGGTGAGTGCACATGCATGTGTGTGTCATACATGTGCATGGTGTGTGTGTGAGGGCTTCTGTTTGGGTGCCAGGAGAGAGTGTGTGCGCCTCAGTCGTATGGGTCAGCCATGTGCTTCATGCAATACTTCCTGCGCAGCTGCATTTGGCCATAGCAGTATCCCTTCTGCCAACAGTAGACATCTAGCACAACTGCACGCCAGTTGCCCTTGAAGTGTCACCTTGACACAACAGATTTGCTTATTTTTCACTGTTCATTCAGTCAGTTTGTTTGCATTCCACCACTTTCACTAGGCATGTCGCTGTCCACTAGTCACATGTCTGACATGGGTATGGTAAAGGGGAGTGACTTTGTTACCTGGATATCATTTGTACACACATGTCCCTGTGCAATTTGACCATTACAGACTGGCAGCTCCAGGTGAAAAATCTGACCTGTCAGAATCAGAAAAGCTATTACATGCGGGAACTGGACTGAATGAATAGGTGCTGCCCTCCTCTCCATCTTCACTCAATAGCAATGGTACATGCCATCTGTGTGATGGCATGTGTGTTTCACCTGCCAATCACAGGCCAATGTGTGATGCCACTGCCAGGCAGCATGCAGAAAATTTGTTCATCTTCCATCTTGGTGTCATCAGTGTGTGCCGTTTGCCTGCACTTCATACGCAGTGAGGGTGCATGCATGGGAGGGTTTTAGTCATGTGGGACATGTCAATCAAGTACTGGTTCTCTTGCTTCTCAGCCCTCAATGTGTGCCATGGTGCTAATGCCTGTTTCCATTACTTTGTTTTCATGTCTTTGCAGGGGAAGACGCACCTGATACTGCTGGGGTTGTGGAGATGGTGCAGACCCAGGAGGTGTCCCAGGGCCGACCAACCACCAGTGAGGGACGTGGTGTGGTGGTGGGGGAGAACCCACAAGTGCTGCAGGTCGTGCTCTCAAGGGGTGTCTCTGGCTGCACCTCCCCCGAGCTGTACTCAGGTGTTGATTCGGATGAGACCTACGTGCCGTCGCTGGTGAGTGTTCCAGGGAGGGATTCTGTTCTGTCTCACCCACCTGCACCAGGGTCAGTACCCTCCATGGGGATGTCAGTGTTGGCAGCTACGCCTTTGGTGGTTACGGATGCAGGGTCACACTCCGCGACATCTGATCCTGTTCCTGGGCCAGCAGATCAGAGGGGGAATGCAGTCCTGCAGCCTCAGGCAGTGCCGGCACAGCAAGGCGCAGTTCGCCTTGCCCCAGACAGGTGTGGTGCCCGCCGACGTGGTGGCCGTACGCCACCTGGCAATACCGCATGGGAGCAATCCATTTACGGTATGGCTACCCAACAGGCTGCATCATCCGAGATGATGGCTCAGGCCATGGATAGGGTGGCCACTTCCATTGTCCCCCCAGAAAGGCTGATGGAGCGACTAGAGCAGGCAACTGACTCCATCTGCCAGTCACACAGGGAGGACATGTTGGGGTCCAACAGGGACAGGCGGGCGGCACTGGCGACTCTGCAGGAGGCCATCTCCATTGAGTCCCAGGGCCACAGGGAAGCCCTGAGGCAGGAGCTCCTACACCTCAGGACGACTCTTGTTGAGCTTGAGGCTTCCACACACCAAAGGACAGAACAGCAGCTGGAGCGTCTCACCCGTACGCTCTCAGCTGAGATGCAGGCAACGAGGGCGGAGGTCCGGGCATCCCGTGAGTTGTTGCATGGGGACCTCCGCACACTCATCCTCCAGAACCAGACCTACCACACCCGCATGCTTGCAGCCATGGAGGAGCAGACTAGGGCCTTGCGTGGGCTGCCTCCCATAGTGCAACCACCTCCGGATGCAGCTGCACAGGGTGATAATAGCGACAGCAGTGACACTCCCACAATAGGGTAGCCGTGTGGGCCATGAGCCCATGGAGGTGTTTTATCCTGTCCTCGGACCTCCTGGGTGGCCTCCCCAACCCCCCCGGGCCCATCAATGGCCATTTTTGATTTTTTCTTATTTTCATTTTTATTTTGATTTCTTTTATTCCCAATTTATTTGGGAGGATCTGTTGGCTCCGATCTGTTGGCTCCGATCTGTTGGCTCCGATCTGTTGGCTCCGATCTGTTGGCTCCGATCTGTTGGCTCCGATCTGTTGGCTCCGATCTGTTGGCTCCGATCTGTTGGCTCCGATCTGTTGGCTCCGATCTGTTGGCTCCGATCTGTTGGCTCCGATCTGTTGGCTCCCGTGGTTCCTGTGGGCATACGCTGCATTGTGGCTGGGCACATGCAGGCTTGTAATGTATTTGGTTCAGATGCTTGGGTTTGAGTCACACACACCCCTCCTGCTTCCCGTTTCCATGGGCTTGCAAAGGGTGTGCCCAAGTGACAGTGAATTACACAGTGACGTTGGACTCCCATTAACTGTGTGGCCAGTCTGTAGTCAATACTGTGTATACATTCCTAGTGCATATTGCTGTTGTGTTGTACACTGCATGTTGCATTGATGTGTAACTCTTCTTCTGTGTCTACCTCCCAATTTGCAGGTCCCTTCCTCAAGTCCACACAAGGACCTCTAGTCTGGCGATGGGGACCATGTTGGCAGCAGTGCACCTACAACTCTACATGGCGCCAACACTGCACAGTTGGTAGTGGTGGGAGTGCAGGCATTTCCAGGTGGTGAGACTACTAATATGTTACATTTTTGATGTCATGTTAATGGTACTACGTGCTCAAGTATGTTGTTGGTCCGGCATTGCTGTGAGCATTTCAGGTGTTGGAGGTTTCTAATAGTGCCACTGTACATAGTGAGAGTGATGTCATGTTGTGTGGATTACTTTGTTTACCTGCAATTAGCATGTCATGGCACGGTGTGTCGTGTGGCAGTGCTGGGGTTGGGTTGGCTGACATGGCACTGTCCTCTTGTTGCATTTTGCAAGTGGGTATTCATTTTAGCTGCTTCAATGTGTAACTTCACAAAACTGCATTGGTGGTGTCTGTGTGGGTAGGGATGCACACATTGTGACACTTCCAGGTGAACAATCTCAGGCTGACATGGAATTCCCGGTTCATTCTCCACACATTCAGGATCAGTGTCAGGTTGAGTCATCATTGATTGTCAGATGGAATGTGCCAGGGCAGTGTGCACTCCACAGGGCTGTGATTTCTATGTGAAGTAATTAGCCACTAGCTGTGTACGGGCTGCCTCCCCCCGTGCCCTTTCCCCTCCCATGCGCAGCGGCTGTGCATGTGGTTGGGGATGTGGGGCCACCACCATGTCCACGGCCAGGCCCCGGCGTGTTGCAACGTTGTGCAGGACACATGCTGCCACTATGATCCTGCACACTACTGGGGGAGCGTATAACAGCTGCCCGCCAGAACGGTCAAGGGAGCGAAAGCGTGACTTCAGCACTCCGAATGTGCGCTCCACTATGCCCCTGGTTGTGATGTGGGCTGTGTTAAATCTTACCTGGGGTGGCGTGGTGGGGTTCCGAATTGGCGTCATCATGTGGGGGCTGAGAGGGTAGGCACTGTCCCCTGTGGAGGTGGGGATTGGTATCATTGGTGAGGTTGTGACCTTGCTCAGTATCCAACATGCATGCATGTGCAGTGGCATACATACTCACCAAGCAGCCATGTATCGCCATGCCGCCCAGCTTCTAGGTCCCGGCTTAGGGTGGACATTCGGTAAATGAAGCTGTCGTGGGTGGAGCCGGGATAGTTGGCATATACTGAGGTGATGATTCCCTTGGCATTACATGCTACCTGCACGTTGATGGAATGCCAGTGCTTGCGGTTCCTATAGATGTGCTCAGATGCCCTGGGGGGACGTAGAGCCACATGGGTGCAGTCGATGGCACCTAGCACTTTGGGGAATCGTGCCACTGCGTAAAAATCCAGGGCGGCAGCATGCCTTTCTGCAGGTGTTCTGGGCAGGTATATGTGCCTGCGGACTGATGGGCGTGCAGTCATGATGTTCAAGACCTGGTGTAGGCAGCGTGACTGGGTGGCCTGTGACACCCCACCCACTATGGCACTTGTCCGCTGAAATGATCCAGTGGCTAAGAAGTGCAGTACATTGAGGACCTTCTCCAGGGGGCTGAGTGCTTGGGAGCACAGGGTGGGTGATGTGAGGTCATCCTCCCACTCAGTCACCAGGTCCAGTATGATGTGTGGTGGAAACCTGTACCTCCCATACACCTGGTCATCAGGCATCCCGAAAAGGCTGGTTCTGGGTGTGAATATTCTGGCCCTGACTATCCTCCTCCTCCTTTGGTAGCCCACTGCCACTGCTGCTAGGAACGGTATGTTCATCCTGGCGTCTGAGCTTGTTATTGTTAAAGTCCGCGATTTATGCTTAGCGCGTGTTCTAGGCGAGCGTGTGACCCGCGCAGCCCTGGAATCCTGTTGCCAGTCCAATAGCGTGTGGAAATTCACACGCACCACGGGATACAGCGTGTGACCCGCGCAGCCCTGGAATCCTGTTGCCAGTCCAATAGCGTGTGGAAATTCACACGCACCACGGGATACAGCGTGTGACCCGCGCAGCCCTGGAATCCTGTTGCCAGTCCAATAGCGTGTGGAAATTCACACGCACCACGGGATACAGCGTGTGACCCGCGCAGCCCTGGAATCCTGTTGCCAGTCCAATAGCGTGTGGAAATTCACACGCACCACGGGATACCGGTTCGCTGACGTACTTGCGTGTGTAAGTGGCCGCGCACCCATTAAATACACGTACATAGGCCAATCGCGTGTACGCGCACTTTTGTCCAATTACACGCGATGACACTCTGACGTGCAGTATCTCCACGTGTGCCCCGTCATCACGTCCTGAGTGGGGAACACCCGTGCGGGTCACGTCACAGACGCGCTTACGCGCTGAGGGACTCTGGTCCAATAGAATCGCGTATGCGTGCTGACGCGCTTACGCGCTAAGGGCCTTTCCTCGGATTTCACGCTGACGTGCAGGATTTTCACGTGCCAAATCACTCCGTATCAAGCTGGCCACGCGAAAACACACGGAAGCCCACGCTCCTGCCCAGAAGGCCGAGTTACTGCCCCCCAGTGCCCCGAGCAGCCTCCCACGTGCCATCTGCTGCTGCCTGCCTGCCTGCTGCCACCGTGCCCTGCCATTTGGTGCCTGCACATCAGCCATCTGCAGGGGTCCAGTTGCTGTGTCCACCCCTGCTGGAACTGAAGACTCCCGACTGGTATTACATCGCTCCACAGCCCAGCCCCAGGACCCAGTTGCCCACCCACACCTGCCTCTGGGGTTGCCATGTCGGGCACTTCCACATCTGGCACCAGTGGCAACCCCAGGCCAGAGGGGCAGAGGGGCACCAGCTTCACTGTCACCGAAGTTGGTGTCCTGGTGGAGCATGTCCTGGGGCAGTATGATGCCCTCTTTGGATCGTCCCGCGCCAGCAAGGAAGGACGGCAGAGGATCTGGGCCGACTGTGTGGTTGCCATCAACGCGGAGGGGGTGGCAACCCGCGACGTCCTGAAGATCAAGAAGCGCTGGGAGGACTTGAGGTCCAGGACCCTTGTGAAGGCCCGGCGCCTCGTGGAGGGGGGCCGGGGCCGCATGAGTACCATCCAGATGAGGGTCCTGGAACGCGTACGCCCAGCGCTCCACGCCCAGATCCTTGAGAGGGAGGCCCGTCTGGAGTTGAGCGGTAAGTGTCCATGCATTACTGTGTGTGACAGGGCATGTTGCGGTGTGCTGGTTCTATGATACTTGCCTGTATGTGTGCCATAGCCCATGTATGCATGTATGTGTGCAGGGACATCATGGTAATGCATGTGCGACCAGTGATGTGTGATGCACATGGTTGTTGCATGTGTTGAAATGCCGCATGGGGAGCCCTAATCAGATTATGAACATGAGAGCATGCCAGTCTCTGTACCTGAACATGGGTGGGGGTGAGGGATGGGTGCTGATGCCAGGTACATATATGGTAGCCATGTCTGTGTGCCTGACCTGCGTGTCTGTGACTTGTGCATGCCATGGATGCATGACACATGTGTGTGACAATGCAGAGATTCAGTAAAGCAGCAAAATTACCCTTGTATCCGCTGTGTTTGGTGTGTTTGGGGCCAGATGGATGTGACTGAGGTGATGTGTGTGCATGTGATGGGCATGAGCCATGATGCATGTGAGTTACATATCATTGAATGTTTCAAGAGTCCATTGGACATGCATGGAAATGTCCATGGCATGCACCATGCCTGTTACTGTGTGTGTTTTGCCTGGACTGGCCCATGTGTTGTGGAGGGACATGATGGACGTGTACTTTGACAGTGGTGCTCATCTGCTATTACTTCCTGTCTAGGGGACCATTGTACAGTGCCCTGATGCTTGTGTTCTTTGTCTCCCTCTACGCAGCGGCTAGTGAAGAAGAGGGCGGAGACGGCGCTGTGGAGCAAGGCGGCGGGGATGCCCCCACGGCTGCAGCGGAAGGGGTGGGTGAGCCCCCACAGGGGCCTGCTACGGTGGGAGACGGTGAGGAGCCATCCAGGTTGGTGGTTTGCACAGAGGAGGAGGAGGCCGCCACTGGGGCACACATGGGGCCTGGTGGGGGCATCCCTGCTGGTGCAAGTGGTGCAGTCCAGGGCCAGGGGCAGGAGGCAGCACAGGTCACCGTGGAGGGGCCTGTGCATGTCGCTGTCCCTGACCCTGTGAGTGCACCACCATGCACCAGCAGGGATGCCCCGTCCCAGGCCTGTCCGCAGGTAGAGGGGATGTCCATGTCACCTGACTCCCCTCCACCTGCGGACGTGGGAACCCCTGGCCGTGCGGAGAAGGTCCTGATTGGGGTCGCGTTGCGCACGGCTGCGATTCGTGATGCCGTGCGTGCTTCCCGGGAGGAGCACGCACGTCATCACGAAGTGCACCGTGCCGACGTGGCCCAATTGGGATCGGCCATGTTCGGGGGTTTCCTGCATGTGTTGGCCAATGTGGCGGCCCTCTCCTCCTCTGTGCAGGCTATCCACCAGTCGTTCTCCTTGCCGTCTTCCAGCCCAGATGCCACCAGGGCCCCCTGTGGACCTGCCCCGACCAATGCAGCCAGCTCGGTGGGGATCCCATCCCTGCCACAGTCGGGAGTCAGAGATCCAGCAGGGGTGGACACCAGAGCAACTGGACCCCAGCAGATGGAGGATGTGACGGCATCATCGGGCAGGGCACGTGCACGACGGCGTCGGTGGTTTCCATCAGCCTGGATGCCGTCGTGCTGGCACAGGCAGTTGCGTCGGAGGCAGCAGCAGGCTCAACGTGGGAGGCATCATGGCTCGGGGCCATCAACATCAGGGGTGCAGGCATCGGCCGGAGGGCAGGAGAACCCTGGAATGGGAGTGGCTTCCGTGTGGGAGAGGTTGTGCCAGCGGATAGGTGCGGAGCGGCAGCGGGCAGAGGAGGAACGGCTCACGATGGTCAGGGCGGAGGACTCCATGCGGAGGGCGCTGAGGCGGGCTGAGTGCCTCGAGGGTCTTCGCAGGGAGTTTGAGCTTGACACTGCGTTATCCCTGCGGGACCTCGGGGCCAGGGAACATGCCCGCCTCCAAGCCATTGAGCAGGAGTTCGAGGATGCCCTGGCCCATGACAACAACCAGTGAGCCGTCCGAATAGCCCGCTGCCTTTGTATATAGTTGTATAGTTAGGGTTAGGTTTCCTTTGTTTTTTTGAATTTTTTTTGGGTTGCAATTGGACAATGCACCACTTTTTTGTATATAGTTCCCTTTTTAGTTAGTAGTCAGTTAGGTTTAATTTGGTAGGGCTCATGGACCCAGGATTATCTTCTTGATTGGCTTATTTTATTTTTTTTAAATTTTTTCATGGACATTCATCTTGTTTTGTTTGATTTGCTTTGTGTTTTTTCTTATTTGCTGTTCAATACATATTATTTTTTTAATCTTCAATGTGTGGTATCATCTCATTGCTTTCAGGCATGTCATGTTGGGTGTTTTGACATTCACTTGCAGCCATTGTGTGTGACAGACATGTGTTAAATTGCATTATTTACATTGGGGGTGTAACATGTAATTGCCTTTGATATGTGGGTGGGTGTGATAATTGGTTGGGCCTTTTGGCAGGGGAGGATGGGCATTACGGACATGATTGGGGAATGTTGGGACCCAGGTGCAGGGGGGCATGGATTGGACATGGGTGGGGGCCTGCTGGCAGGTGCCCCACAGTGCTGGGGGGTGGGGGTGGTGGGAGACATGAGTTGGACATGGGTGGGGGCCTGCTGGCAGGTGCCCCACAGTGCTGGGGGGTGGGGGTGGTGGGAGACATGAGTGGGGCCCTGGTGGAGGGTGACCCTGGTGGCTGGGGTTTGGGGGTGGTGGGTGACATGAGTTGGACATGGGTGGGGGCCTGCTGGCAGGTGCCCCACAGTGCTGGGGGGTGGGGGTGGTGGGAGACATGAGTGGGGCCCTGGTGGAGGGTGACCCTGGTGGCTGGGGTTTGGGGGTGGTGGGAGACATGAGTTGGACATGGGTGGGGGCCTGCTGGCAGGTGCCCCACAGTGCTGGGGGGTGGGGGTGGTGGGAGACATGAGTTGGACATGGGTGGGGGCCTGCTGGCAGGTGCCCCACAGTGCTGGGGGGTGGGGGTGGTGGGAGACATGAGTTGGACATGGGTGGGGGCCTGCTGGCAGGTGCCCCACAGTGCTGGGGGGTGGGGGTGGTGGGAGACATGAGTTGGACATGGGTGGGGGCCTGCTGGCAGGTGCCCCACAGTGCTGGGGGGTGGGGGTGGTGGGAGACATGAGTTGGACATGGGTGGGGGCCTGCTGGCAGGTGCCCCACAGTGCTGGGGGGTGGGGGTGGTGGGAGACATGAGTTGGACATGGGTGGGGGCCTGCTGGCAGGTGCCCCACAGTGCTGGGGGGTGGGGGTGGTGGGAGACATGAGTTGGACATGGGTGGGGGACTGCTGGCATGTGCCCCACAGTGCTGGGGGGTGGGGGTGCAAGGGGACATGTGTTGGTGTTCATTAGTTCAAGGAGACATGTGCCTTTGCTGGGGGGCATGCCCATGTTGGGTGGGCTGCCTGCGGGACATGACCAGGGATGCAGGGTAGTCCCCTGTGGTGTGGGCTGCCTGCAGGGGCCGTGGAGGGTGTACAGGGTACACCTGGGAGGACCCACACTGTCAAATCACATGTGGGACTCCCCGGCACCCCTGAAATACACGTACCGTGCAGAAATCGCGTGTAAAACTTCCCGCGCACCCCTGAAATACACGCGCCCAGGCTATTCGCGTGTAAAACTTCCCGCGCACCCCTGAAATACACGCGCCCAGGCTATTCGCGTGTAAAACTTCCCGCGCACCCCTGAAATACACGCGCCCAGGCTATTCGCGTGTAAAACTTCCCGCGCACCCCTGAAATACACGCGCCCAGGCTATTCGCGTGTGGGACTTCCCGCGCACCCCTGAAATACACGCGCCCAGGCTATTCGCGTGTGGGACTTCCCGCGCACCCCTGAAATACACGGGCCCAGGCTATTCGCGTGTGGAACTCCCCGCGCACCCCTGAAATACACGCGCCCAGGCTATTCGCGTGTGGAACTCCCCGCGCACCCCTCAAATTCACGCGCACAGGCTATTCGCGTGTGGTACTTCCCGCGCACCCCTCAAATTCACGCGCCCAGGCTATTCGCGTGTGGAACTTGCCGCGAACCCCTGAAATACACGCGCCCAGCCTATTCGCGTGTGGAACTTCCCGCGCACCCCTGAAATACACGCGCCCAGGCTATTCGCGTGTAAAACTTCCCGCGCACCCCTGAAATACACGCGCCCAGGCTATTCGCGTGTAAAACTTCCCGCGCACCCCTGAAATACACGCGCCCAGGCTATTCGCGTGTGGAACTTCCCGCGAACCCCTGAAATACACGCGCCCAGCCTATTCGCGTGTGGAACTTCCCGCGCACCCCTGAAATACACGCGCCCAGCCTATTCGCGTGTGGAACTTCACGCGAACCCCTGAAATACACGTAGCCCGCTCCCCCAGGCCCGATCGCGTGTGGAACTTCACGCGAACCCCTGTAATACACGTAGCCCGCTCCCCCAGGCCCGATCGCGTGAGGAACTTCACGCGAACCCCTGTAATACACGTAGCCCGCTCCCCCAGGCCCGATCGCGTGTGGAAATTCCCGCGCACCCCTCAAATTCACGCGCCCAGGCTATTCGCGTGTGAAACTTCACGCGAACCCCTGAAATACACGTAGCACGCTCCCCCAGGCCCGATCGCGTGAGGAACTTCACGCGAACCCCTGTAATACACGTAGCCCGCTCCCCCAGGCCCGATCGCGTGTGGAACTTCACGCGAACCCCTGTAATACACGTAGCCCGCTCCCCCAGGCCCGATCGCGTGTGGAACTTCACGCGAACCCCTGAAATACACGTAGCCCGCTCCCCCAGGCCCGATCGCGTGAGGAACTTCACGCGAACCCCTGTAATACACGTAGCCCGCTCCCCCAGGCCCGATCGCGTGAGGAACTTCACGCGAACCCCTGTAATACACGTAGCCCGCTCCCCCAGGCCCGATCGCGTGAGGAACTTCACGCGAACCCCTGTAATACACGTAGCCCGCTCCCCCAGGCCCGATCGCGTGAGGAACTTCACGCGAACCCCTGTAATACACGTAGCCCGCTCCCCCAGGCCCGATCGTGTGAATAACTTCACGCGAACCCCTGTGATGCACGTACCCTGCAAATCGCGTGTGACACTTCCCGCGCATCCCGGTATACATGCACACGTATTTTTTGTCAGCGGGTGTCCGTGTTTGTGGGTACCCCTTTGCACGTCATTTTTCCTGGAGGGCCACAGTATGGGACATTCATCATGGCAGTATATAGGTGCTATTTGTTGGCGCACCTTTTGGCGCACATTTCTTACAGCCGCAGAGACGCTACCGCCTCCTTTCTTGTGGCGGTCGTGTTTGTGCCTGTGCGCTGGTTTGAGCGTGCGCTTTTTTCCCCTATTCTATTCCATGAATACGTGTTGTAGGCGAGCGTGTGGGCGTTCCGCGCACTTGTGCCCTGTACTTCCCCCGTGACGCCCACGTTTTGGCAAGTTGTTCCCCATTCCGAGTGTTACGCCCGTGTTCCGCCTACTTTTATTGCGTGCGCCGCGCTATGTGCGAATTTCGCTGTGGCCTGTGCGATTTTCGCTGTGACCTGGCGCACGCTGTTAGATGGCCTGTGCGCCAACGTGCGCCAACGTGCGCCGCGCACTTTTTTTTCGCACATCCGCTGGTTTTCTCGCGCACGGCCTTCCATGAATCGACGTGCGCTGCTTTTCGTGCGATTTTCGCACGTTCACTGCGATTTTCGCTATTTCACTGCGAATCGCACGTTTTTGCCCACTTGCGCCGCGCTAATTATTCCATGAATCGGCCTGTTGATGTCTTCAGTTAGACATAGTGTCAAAAGTAAATCACCAAAGAACACATATTACATAAAAAGAACAGAAGAATCAAAATACATCAATGATTACAATGAAATCATTGCCCTCCTATGGAATGCAAGCATAGATGTGCAATACATTGCAGACAATTCCACTGCAGTTGCATGATATGGCACAGCCTACTTAACCAGAGAAGAGGAAACAGAGATTCAGGACCTCAGGGATGACATATCACTTGACAAAACACTATCACAGAAATTGTACAGCTTAGGCGTAAACATACTCTTTCATAGAGAATGTGACTGCTATGAAGAAGCAGACCATTTAACCGGTACTACCTTTTATGGGAAATCTGAAAATATAGTATGTCTAAGTCTTGGTCCTGCTAAATCTAGAAAAGGAGTTCTCAAATCATATGAGGACAAAGAAACAATAGACAAAAATTATCCCAACAGCCTAGACATTTTGAAAAACAATTTAATGGACACATACTACCAAAACAGGAGTACCACTTTGGAAACCATGTGTCTATACTACATAACCCAAAACTTCACATACACAAATAATATTAAACCAGATGAAAAGAAGCGGTAGATACAGAGTGGTAAATTGTGGAGGCAGCTTAGTGAAACCTACCAAACACAGCTTAATTAATCATATACAATTGTCATTAAAAACTCCTCAACATAACAATAGACAAAAATTATCCCAACAGCCTAGACATTTTGAAAAACAATTTAATGGACACATACTACCAAAACAGGAGTACCACTTTGGAAACCATGTGTCTATACTACATAACCCAAAACTTCACATACACAAATAATATTAAACCAGATGAAAAGAAGCGGTAGATACAGAGTGGTAAATTGTGGAGGCAGCTTAGTGAAACCTACCAAACACAGCTTAATTAATCATATAAAATTGTCATTAAAAACTCCTCAACATAAAGAACTGTTGTACATGTCCCTGCTACAACTTATTAAACCATGGAGAAAAGAAGAAGAGTTACTAGATATCTATGACTCCTATGACGATGCGTTCAAAGCAAATGAAAGCACTATAACAGACGTAAACCTTACACAGTACCAAACAATGTTGGACAATGAACAGCAACACAAAGAAGAACTCCAGGCCCAACTAGATGTAGACACTCCTGACAGTAGTCAACCTTCTGTAACAGGAAGCCAACAACTACTTGGACAGCCACTAATAGCAAATGAGGCAGAATTAGCCATGATAGAAGAAGAAAACACCATGTGTCATTGAGCAATCTACAGAAATCACAACTAAACAATGAGCAGCATAGCATTTTCCAAGAGGTAACAAAACAAATTGAACATGGTGTGCGACATGAAAGTAAAAGCTGTACCTGCCAAGACTACAAACCTATACTACTATACGTGAGTGGTCAAGCTGGTTCAGGCTAACCATTCTTGATCAATATGATCAGCAAGTTCCTCCAACAATTGACAAACAACCAACTGTCAGATGTTGTAACTGCCCCCATAGGTTTAGTTGTCTACAACATAGGCGGTGTCACTTTACACTGATTATTACTCCTTCCAGTAGAACACCAAAACAAATTAGACTATTACAAACTTTCTTCAAAAACTGCAATGGAACTATTCAGAGTTTTCAAACACGTGAAAATGCTGCTAATAGATGAGGTGAGCATGGTCTCCAACCTAATTTTGGCTTTGATTCACCTCAGATTACAAGAGGTCCTCAAAACAGACTACAAAGAGCTCTTTGGAGGAAAACACATTATTGTTTTCAGAGATTTTCTTCAATTAACACCAGTGAAAGGTGAACCTATTTTTAAAACCTTATGGTACAAACTGAGCTGTAAAACTCTTGGCAGCATAGGAAATGTCAACCTTTGGCAATATTTCCAATACCGAGAAGTAACTTAAAACATGTGTCAGTCTGCCAACCTCGCGTACGCCAACATTTTAAAAAGTATTAGAGTTGGTGTACTATCTCAAGAAGCACAATCTATATTAAAAACCAGGCACATCCATGCACTCTATGGCCATAACTCATGCGCTACTGATGTCATGGAACAATTAGCACACAAAATGTCAATTGTTTGTCCTTGATGCCAACACATGCAAGCTGTTCAAAATTTTATGAAACAGTGTTAAAAAAAGAAATGCAACCAATAGTTCAAATTGGCTCCACAGACAAACTGGACGTACATGGTATGACACTACCCATGTGTCAACAAGCCAGAACAAGGCTAAACACCTTGGAAAACACTAACACAGCTGGTTTGGAGAAAATATTAAAATTATCTTTAAACTGTAGAGTAATGCTTAAACGTAACCTTGACGTGGACAAGGGACTAGTTAATGGAGCACTTGGTACAGTTATTGGCTTTCAAACATATCCACGTGACAACAACATTCAATAGGTATATATTCGCTTTGACAAACTATCCGAAGTTAAAAGGATAGGACTCTCAACAGCCCGCTTCCTTCTTTTCAAAGACATGTATGTATGAAGAGAACAATTTTCTCTAACTCTAGCATACGCATTCACCATTCACAAATCACAAGTTCTTACCCTAGATAAAGCATTGATACGTATTGGTAGCACAGTCCTTAAAGAAGGCATGAGCTATGTCACACTAACATGCTTACGTATACCTGTCAGACTATTTCTAATCAACTTTGATGCAACTAAAGTAAATGCTGATATTTCTTGCATTCTAGAATATAATAGACTGTGTTCACTCTACACCCCCATCTAAAAACCTATCCTGTTCCACAAAAAGCAAAACATTGTAAAAGACAACTGCTTCAGACTCAAACTATGCAAGATCTCACAGCAATTCCTCCAAAGAAAGTAAAATAAGCTAATTCTTCATCAAGAACCATAACCAAAGAAGAATCTACTGCTCAAAGTAACTCAACTACCTCTTCAAAGAAGCAACGCACACTCCAAACAAATAACTTAACACAGAACTGTCAGGTCCATTCAAATTTTCAAATACAACTGGTGTAAATTGCTACGTAAATGTAGCAATTAATATTCTATTCCAATTGCCACCAATTATTGACAACATTTACTTACACAGTTCAGACCAATTGTGTTTGCAAATGTTAGTCCTTCATAGTAATGGAACTAATAATCCTGACAACACTTACAGTGCTTCTGGAATAAGGCAGGAATTGGACTACTGTGCTGGAATGCTCACACTCACTATAAACTCACAAGAAGATCCACAAGAATGTCTAATGTACTTTACTACAAGTACTAGAAAACAAAGACATACCTATAAATGAAATCTTCCAGAGTTCATACATGTGGAAACATACATGCACTCTTTGCAGGCCTGTAGTACAAGAAGAAGTTCCTAATGAACGCTTTGTGTATGTTTCCATACCTAACGATGAATCCATTCCATTTCAGCAACTTGTACAAAATGCAAAACATGGCAAATTATGTACTAATTGCAATTCCGATAATCATTCCACCTTACAAATCCAGACACATAGTAAATACGTAATAGTAATGCTTTTACGTTATAATGCAGATGGTACCAAAAACAACTGCAAGCTGGCTGGATTCACACATGGTCAAGTATCACTTGGTAAGAAAACCTTCACAACAATAGGTATAATCTACCATGCAGGAGCCACAGCCAATGCAGGTCACTACACTGCATGTATAAAAAAGAATTGTGGATGGTTTGAATGTAATGATACTACCATTACTCTAAAACAGAGATTACCAGCAAATCTTGTAAACGCGTAATTAATATTCTTAAAACCAAAATGTAATACCTAATCTGTGATTGAACATAAACAAAACTTGAACTTCAAAACTATGATCAGTTAGAATACACCAACAAGTATCTAACTGCCCCAAGATTCTGCAACAATCAAACAGATAAATGAATACTATTAAAATGAAACAAGAAATAAACAGTTAGAACACGCCAACAGGTATTTTACTGCCCCAGAAATCTGCCACAAGCCAACAGATAGATGAATAGTACTAAAATGGAAAAAGAAATAAACAAGTAGAATACACCAACAGCTATCTTATTGCAACAATACTACCACCACTTCCAAATCAAAAACCATACACTTATGTAATTCCTCCCATTGAAATCAATGAAAGAAATACATTGTACCACATCGTAGAAAGTTTTTTTTTTTAATCCAGCATGGATTTCTTTCCACAGACCCAATGATTTAATCAACAAAAAAAGGAACTGAGCAAAGAGCACAGTACATTGGTTTGAAATATAGTACTTCTAAAGTACTAACTATGAGGTCGACAAAATACAGAACTGTCTACTATGCAATGCAATACTCATTATAAACTACCTACACTAACATGTGATGTTTTCTTTTATCACAGTGATTGAAAAAAAATGTTTGCTCCAACTACCCTTGTCATGAAAAAACTGCATACAACATTACAATCTTGACTGCATGGCCTGGCAAAAACTCTTCATACAGCCTCAACAATACACTGGGTCTCAGTCTAGCATGCAATGCACAAATGAAATACTTATTTATTGTGTATATAGGTCCAATATTCTGAGTGATATACCACTCATTTGACACTCCTTCTCAAAAAGGGGCAGCAATCACTAATGTGGTGACAAGACAAATAAGAAAATGGGTAATGCAGTTGAATTCACTTTTGAGCAGCACAGAAGATAAAACACGGGGATAAAACAGTTTTCTGTGGTTTGAAAGATAGCGCTTAGGTTAAAAATTTCCCCTGGCGAAGTCCCGTGAAGTCCCGCTTTGCCCGCTACTCTCTGCTCGCTGTTCCAAATCTTTATCTGAAGACGTGTTGAAGACGTGTTGAAATTAATTTCATTTAAAATAAGGACTCAAAGAAGCACAAGGCTTTGTGTTATTGTGGGTGTGACTATTTAAGAGGACTTGCGCGCATGCACCACACGCGCGCACCAGCGAAGTCCCGTGAAGTCCCGCTTTGCCCGCTACTCTCTGCTCGCTGTTCCAGATTTGTATCTGAAGATGTTTGAAGAAGTGTTGAAATTCATTTCATTTAAAATAATGACTCAAAGAACCACAAGGTGAAGCATATAGAACTATCACCTCATACCCACTGTTAATACATATTACGTGTATATTAATTATGTATCTTCTCTTATCTAGGCTTTGTGTTATTGTGGGCGTGACTATTTAAGAGGACTGTGTTGTTGTGTTGTTGGTTTGTGAAAACATACTACTTTTGGATTCTCACTCACTTGCCATAGATCGTTTAAGGTATAAATGATGCGAAACCTGTATACATTGCGAACTGCAATGCCTTCTTTAAAGTGCATAGACCTGAAGTTAAGTGATAAACAAAGTAGGGCAGTGCCATGTGTTTCAACCCTGCGACCAGTAGGAGGGGATTCGAACACAGATTCGAAAATAAAAAAGCAAGTTATCCATCATCCATCAAATGCAAGGAAAAACATTTCAAGCATTCATGACATACGCTTTTTTTATCCTGATTGTGTAGTTAAAAATCAGACTCAAAAGAGTCACATAGTCAGCACTCAGTCTCCTCCTAAAACAACTAGTAACAATCAGGCTGCGCATTGCTCGACCTCACATGTCTCCTTATCAGACAGTACAGTCCTAAGAGGAGTCTCCATGGCTCAAATATCCGAGGCCAATCATTGCATATCGTCGTCAAAAATTTCTGAGGATGTCGCTGTGATTTACCTCCCTTCCCCCAGGCTCCAACTTTACGCTTCAAGAATCATTTGACGATCTATCTTTTTCACCTGAGCTGTTTTCTAATGGAGGTTGCACTCAATCTAACATAGCGTCATATTTCTTGGTTCCTACTCCTCAAAAATGCTCTCCACTAGAAAAGTGTCAACCTCTTCAAAATGTGCTGAAAGTGGTCGAATTGACTTTAGAAGCCATGAATTTGACCATGCAAACTATCACCCAATTGTTTAACACACTGAACACTAAATTGGATGTACAAAGTGCACAGCTAATATCTGTTTTGGCTTGGCAGGCAAAACAAGAGATACTCTGGGCCCAAAAGCGAACTACTATAATTGATCCCATTTTGCCTCCAACGGTACTAGTTGATAAATGTCTATCACTGATAAAGTTTGGAAATGTTGCACCCTCAACATCAGCCAGGGCATTTAATACATCTTTCTCAAGTTCGCCGCAGAAACCGATGGATGTCGGATTTCCACGTAAATTCGGTGAGTCAAATTTCACCCATCACCATCGACAACTCTGAAATACTGTGTTCCCTTCCTTATATTGGCCAAATTATCAGAGAAAAGAAAATCTTGATAATGAAAATTGTGCGACTGGCCCTCCGATTGCGACTGTTAATGTCCCAGCTCAGGAGCCGTACACGATTTTCTGTAAAAATCCGCCTCCACTGAAAAATAAAAACTGACTCCAGCTGTTGGGGAAAAAATCCAAAAATGTTAAAAGTACTATAATAGGCACCTCGGCGAGTTTGAAGCATTTTATTAATATGCTCACTCTTCCCAGTAATCACAGCCAGCTGGCTTCCTCAGCGATAACCGAAAAGTACATGCAATTGAGTCAAGTTTGTAAATCAAAGCTTGCCATCTCAAATAATAATCCAACATCCATAGTGCCCTATGCTCCACTGGATAACTTAGTTCAAGCGGTCCAGATTCACGACAATCAGAAAGCTAAGTCGGAAGCCCAGCATTCCACTCAGGCGATTGGTGCTAATTCAGAGCAAGCTTCCTTGAAAAGCACTGATGCACTGACTTCCAAGGAGAAAAAAGTAAGCCAAGTTTTGCCTCCCAGGTCTAGTTCACCCTCTGAAAATGAACAAGCTGCTCTAGCGATCCGAAGACAAGAAATTTGAAAAGAAGTTGATTGCTATATGAGCAGATTTTCGTCCATACTGACACTCCAAGCTCCTTCGCTTGGGCCAGTGAATCCTAATACTGAAATAAATCTGCATTTTACATCCAAGCCCACGGTCACATTCAAGTGTAATAAAAACGCGGAAGTCGAACTTTCTGCTCCTTCCTCGACTACGCACGATGCAGAAATAGCAACATTGTTGCAATCTCTGCATCCATTGCTAAACAAACCTGTTCCCTCTGTTGTGCCAACCCCTCCTACTAAAAACCCTCCTGTAAAGTCAATACTGAAAACAAAAGTGCGAAAGGACCATAACATTGCTTTAGTATTGGGCTGTCATCCACCGCCGCATCCGCAATATGTTCTTAATCGGCGTTGCATCTTAGAATTGTTTTCAGACACCCCGTTACTGCAGGATATCGGGTCTGCAGATATTGCCCAGGTAGTGTTTTTTAATGACAACTCTGTGAGTACGGCATGTTTGTGGCTCACGTCTCGAGTCATCAGGAATCTCATTTGGGAGGCTAAAGATCAGCTCCTAGCCTTGGGCTTTATCCTATTATTGGGACCAACACGCACCCCAAATGGACTCCCAAAGGCAGATACTTGGATTGAATCAGCTACAAAAGAGCTTAGCCATGCTCTTGTGATTCCAGAAGTTAACTCAGCAGTTGAAGTGTCCTCCAAATGCTGTTGTAATTGTGATTCCAGAAGTTAACTACAGCACAAGGTTGATAATGAACGTTTTATAACGCTTGCATCCTGGAATACTCAGGGTTTTGTCATTTGCTTAATAACAAGCAAGACACTCTTAATAACCTCGATGTGATTTTATTACAGGAAACTTGGCTAACGACCGTACCTTCTTGGGATAACCATGCGCTCCATTTTTTGCCAGCATTGAGGGGAGACAAAGGTCTGCCTATGTCAGGTCTCCTGACTGGTTCCAAATTGAGTTAAAAAACTAGCATAATTTTTACTTATGCTCCACATTCCTTTGCCCAATTAACTGTTATCTCAATTGAAGCAATCTTGTACACCATAGTGAACATATACTGGAATCCCAAAGGCATTGACAATCTGAGGTTTTTAGTTGATCTTTCTACTCTGCTGGACTACATTGTACTTGTGCCGAGAATTCAGCACACAGTTGTGGCTGGCGATCTTAATCTTCATTGTCTTACTCAAAGGAATGCGACAGAAGACTCAAGATGTACAATGTGGGAACAACTTATGTTTGCAAGAGGTTTTTGTATGTTAAATGGGAGCAGACTTGACAATAGTGACTTTAAACACACTTGGCAACAGGGCACTTTAAAAGCCACTATTGATTATATTTATGTGGACGACAAATTATTTTCTAAAATCAAATCTTTCCACATAGAATCAAAACTAAACAGTGATCATCGAATGCTTATTGTAGAATGGTTGGTCACCGTGGCCCCTATCAATCCGTGTCCAATAGTTACTACAGGTATATTGTTTGTTTCCAACCAGTTAAATCGTATACAATGGAATGAAACAAACCTGAATGATTTTGACAAATCTTTGCAAGTTGCCTTTTGTCACTCTCGGGAAAACATATCATCTACTGACACTCCCTATCATGATCTTATGCAAGGCTTTGTGGATAAAAAGGCACGTATGTCTCGGACTTTTAGAGGTACCCATATGCTTGATATGGAAACATAAAATAGGAAAACTGAATTTCGCTTCCAAAAACGGGAAGCCATGAAGTCACCTTTGAGTGTCAGATTCAAAGCCCTAACTAAAGTCAAAACCTCATATAGAAATTTGCGGCAAGGTCATCGTAGTAAATTATTTCAACAGGATGGTTAGCTGATGCTACGAGCTTCTCGTGAACAGAATACAGCTCAAATCTGGAAAGTATTGAATAATGCCCTATCTCCTGCGCAGACTATGTCTCAAATTCACAGTGTTCCAGAAGCGAACTGGATTCGTTATTTTTCTCAATTTAGGCTTAGACTCTAGAACGATCTCTCACACGCCGTTTCATATTACTATCTCCAAGTCAGACATATTGTATTTCATCAAAAAAATAAGTCAGTCAAGAGCTCCGGGCCCTGATGGCCTGTCTAATAAAATCTTTAAACAACATCCTGGAATTTGGTCATCAATTCTCAAAACTCATTAACATCACGCAAAATAAACCTGCTTCTTGGAAACACTCTTTAATTGTTCCCATTCATAAAAAAGGTGATCGATGTCTCCCAGAGAATTATAGGCCTATCACCTTATTAGATGCACCCGGGAAACTATATAGTCGCATTATTTTACAAGAACTGAATATGTGGACCAGTAAAGAGTGTAAAAGAGATCTGTTTCAAACTGACTTTGTTGCTGGATTAGGGATCTTTGTGAATCTAATCACTTTAAACATGCTAAATCTAAATATGCTGAACACAATCAACCTATCTACATGGCATTGGTGGATTTCCGCATAGCGTTTGACTCGGTTGATCGTATGTTACTATTTCATAAATTACAAAACTATGGTTGTCCATCGTCCCTACTAACTGTGAAATAAAAAAATGCACACAAACACTAGTATGCAAGTTAGACTTTCACTTGATGGCTTATTATCGGCAAATATTGAGACCCTGAGGGGGTTAAAGCAAGGGTGCATTTTAGAATCAACATTGTTTAACCTCTTTCTGTTGGATATAGGAGTTTCTTTTGGAGATATAGACTCTGATTCACCAAAGTTGGGACTACAAAAGATCATATGGCTTTTATATGCCGATGATCTTGTATTACTCTCCCAAACCCCTAAAGGCTTGCAAGGTCTGTTAAACAAATTGGACGAGTACATTTGCAACAACAATTTGACCATCAATGTGGCTAAAACGCATATAGTAATTTGTCAAAGAACGACAAAAACAAAAATGGTAAACTACCAGTAGTGTCTGCAGACTACGCCATTACAGGTTGTTTCCTACTATAAATACCTAGGGATTCCCTTCTCAGGCTCTGTGAAAAATCAAATCTATGATGACACTCTGAAGGCCAAATTTACAACTTTAATATCCCAAGCAAAGATTATTTTGCACAAGTATGGCAAATTTACTTCAACTCATGTTCTTACCTTCTTTAATCAGAAAGCAGCACCTATTCTCTCCTATGGAGCGGATACTACTTTACCGAAATGAAGAACATGTTGGGATTGCTTAGAAGGGACATTTTGGAAAGCTGTTTTTCGTTTACCCTCCTGTACTCCTATTTGCTTTCTTAGATACGAATTGGGCCTAATTTTATTGTTTGGACAGGTTCTCTGGAAACTGTGTAACTTTTATCGTAATTGTCTATTGGGACGTAATACTCCGAACATCTTAGGCTCAGTAGCGATGTACATCGACTCTTTTAAAGATGCGTTTCCTAAGAAGTGGGTCAAAGTTATTTTGATTGCGCTTGTTGATGCTGATATCACAATTGATTTATTACTCACTAACCCTGAAAAAGCTAAGAAACAAATGTATTGGCATGATTGGATTCTGACACAACAAATTTGCACAAACTATGTAGATTTTGATTTAAACCTGTTCCCACACAAGAAATTTAAACAAATGGGTCATTATCTTATAAAGTGTCCATCACATTTTGTGCATGCTGAAATGCTAAGGCTACGCCTGAATCTTTGGCCAACAATTCAGATCCTGGCAAGACGTGGCTTAATCTCTGAAAATGAACATTTTTGCTGATTTGTCCTGCATTGTGTGGACTACGTTAACATTACTTTCGCAATTTATTGCAATTTTCTTCTGATTGTTCTTCCTATGAAATATAGAGTTTATTAATCACGAGCAACCGAACCACTATCCATATTGCGCTTACCCATATTGCGCTTACGCAGTTCATAAAAACAATACTGCCACGTGATCCCATTTTTAATGAAAATTGAAAACCGTATTGTTGTATGTTCTGCAACAGATTGTGTTCAATTTAAAAGTGCTGTAAATATTTTATGAAACTTGGAGTTTTCCTTTTTACTAAAAACTTGTGTGTTATTATATGTAAATGAACTCTTGAACACATTTGTGTTGTTTTTAAAGAATTGTGTATAATAGTGATTACTATTGTAAAATTGTAAAATTGTGGAAGAAAAACATGATGTTTTGTTGCTAATTAATTGTTTAATTATGTTGTAGTTATGTTGTAACAAAGAAATTTTGAAAGGTTGAATTCTTCAGCCAAACAAATAAAAAAGAAAAAGAAAGTCCCCTTGCAAAGTACTTAATTCACAAATTAGCAATTCTACACAAATGTAAGTAAGCAACAGATATTCAGGAATAAAGAACAGTGTATAGGGTCTGTATACAACCTTCCCTCCCCAAACAAGAGAGAACATGTTTTTGGAACTTTTACACTTTTAAAATGACAGTTGAAAATGGCTTAGGAAAACAATGAAAAGTGTGCAAAAATCCTTAAATTGATATAAATTCCTATGAGAACAACACCAAACAGGTCCTAACAAACATAAGCTACAATATGAGCAATAATACACACTTTGAATCCGAATGGAAGTTTGGAAATATTTGAATGGGAATACACATGTGGAAAACTTTTGCAAAAATGCAAATTCCCGCCTAATTTTCACTATGCGATTTATAATAAAAATGGGTCAAATATACTATTTCTGGATTGGTTGTGGATGTAGATACAGGTTTTAGGTTTAACTGGGAGTTCAAATTAAGTCTCTAGCTATAAAATTGAGGAAGTTATGCAAGTTTGAATGAGTGGCGTTTTTGAGAAAAATGAACAGAGAAAAACAGAAAATCGGTTTTAAATATGACTGTTTGGTTTTACTTTAAGTATTTCAATGTTAAGAAAAAGGAGAATATCACCCGGGAATCTCCACAGTTACGCACGGCCGATTGTAACCCATCACGTGGCGGATACTTTGTTTTTCTTTTATGGGAATTACTTTATTTAATCCAAATCACTAAGGGCTTATTGTCTAGTAAAACAAATAAGGGAAAATCAGCGCTAACACTAGGGATTACAAACAGGGTTGCAAGAATGGTTCTGACAATGTAAAGGTCCTTAAGTTAAAGGTGGGATAGTTTGAGAGATGGGGATGGGACAAGGAAAGACAAGATATGCTATGGTTTACTATGATTCCTATTTATAACTATAGTCCACTGTAAATTAAGATTGGACCATCAGGGTTCTGGTCACCCAGATCGGGTTGACAGAAGGCAGGACACTTCTGGTGGGATGGTCAGCTGAGCGGTTTTGGTCAATTGGATTGGCACCTTAGACTGGATTGTATTGGATGGGCCCTTCTGGTTGCTGGACACTGTAGATCAGCGGGATGGTGAGTTTCAGCAGGCAAGCATGAATGGTAGCAAGCCAGACTGGATCAATGTTGCTTTGGGATGGTTCAAGATTTGGGCCTACCTGAACGGAGTTCAGCTACTGCTGAGGCCTGGGAGTCGCACAGTAGTCTGGATCAGGACAAGATGAAGAATTCTGGAACAGGGCACTACTCGGAAATCAGGATGTAGTCAGGAATCAGTGTGTGTTTGTGTGTTGTGAGGTTCCCTTATTTACCATGCCAAGTGGCATCACTAAGTTTATGGTAGGGGCAGACTTACAACCCACACCCACAATGCTGTGATAGGTCAAAGGCACTAGCCTTTTCCTGGTTGGAAGACAGAAAGGCTGTCATATTTTATGATGTGACTTGGGAAACTCCCACATCATTTGGACAAAAAATGTAACTTTCCCACAAATACACATTTCTATAATCATGCCCTCTAATAAAATCGGACACATACATTACATATTTAGTGGGTTACATTTACACCAAACTCTCACGTCAGTGGGAGCTGGCTTTGTCTTTCTGTGGAATTTTGTCAATTTTAATCATAAAGATTTGGCCTAACAATTCCTAATGCGGTACATATCTGTGCAATCAACCCTGGAACACGGGCATACAATATTAGAGTTGTAGCATTAACAGTCTCTTCGCAATTAGTATTTTTGTTTAACTTGTGTTCCTTATGCAGTACAGAGTTCAATCACATCTTCAAAGAAAGAGCATAAAATTAGATTTACAGCTACCAACTTTTAGATTTATCCTCCTTCGTGTGGCAAAGTTAAAAGTCTTTAAAGCTTAATTACAAATAGGCATTTAACCACCAAAAGTCCTTAGCATTTTTTTTAAAACTTTTCTTCCAACTTGCAACAGCTGTCAAATTCCTTTGATCAGGGTGGGGGTCCTCTTCCTTGAGAGGGAGGTTTCCTGCCCCTCCCCGGTGGGGATGAGTGTTCAAGTCTGCCATTGTCTTTGGCTGGGGCCCAGACAAAAGTCTGATGAGTTCTTTGTCATGTGTATGCGGGAACCTCCCAGCAGCAATTAGTCTGTTCCTGCCAGAAGTGGGGTGTCACCCATTCCCAGGTTGAGGCTGTCAGATCAGAATTAAATAGTTAATTAACCCAGGACTGGGTTTTAACTGTAAGTTACCTACATCTTTCATTAAACATATAAAATGACACATTTTATAGGTAGATTTTGACATTTAGCAATCCTTTGATATTTCTTACAAAATTCGACCTTTCAACAAAACATGCTTTTAAACAGGTGATTTTGCACTTTTATCCTGAAAAAGCACATTTAAACTAAGTCCTTTAAATCAGGTTTTCCTCTGCAGCACACACATTTTATTCAGCACCAGTTCTTTCCTTAAGTGCTGGGATTTGTTTTGCAGTCTGGATCTTTGTATCCAACCTTTGTTTGGACTTCTCTCTGTCCAGCTGAAATTGTTTACATGTTGCCATTTTAGACACATTTTACCCGTGGAACTGAAAACAAATGTTGTTGGGCTGGTTTTTCAATGAGGCCTGGCTCTTCTGAGCCACACTGGATGATCTGTAACCCTTTTACTCTCAAGGATTCACTGGAAAATAAATGGATCTAGCACCAAAACAGCACTTTGAAGGTTGCAAAGCTACATTTTAAAAGGTATTTTTGATTTTCAGGACATTTGTGCTGCATTGCTCCATGTTGAATGCAACAGAATCCACTGGCATGCTTCTGCAGTGAGAATTCTGTTTTCAACTGCCCCTTGAATGTGTGAGACATGGTGTGCAGCTTTTTGTGGTTGTGAGCCAAACACAGTTTTGCAGATTTTCGCGCGCACAGGGGTTAGCGCATCCATTTTTGGCTGTTTCTTTCCCCATTTGTAAGTGATGCAGTGGGGCCCATTGGGATTGGTCAAAATAGCCCACAAAACAAACTAACACACATCATCTCACTAACCTATAAACACTATTACACTACTTTGAATCAGTACACACATTTTTGCAAAACAGATCCCCGAAGCAGCCCTCACACCACAGTCAAAATATTTGGTAACATGGATGTGTTATGCTGTGGTGGTTGTGGCCAGAGCTTAGAGTCTTCGGTGCATGGCCAAAGGCCTACGGCACTTCGGCCATGCACCAAAGACTCTAGTACAGGGAGAGCAAAGTTATAAACCACCCAAAAGTGCTCTTCCTATGGGTTTAGCAACTTAAACATAACTACATGTAATAAAGTGCAAACACAGCCCGTGGCTTATCAGGGGACACTTAATGTCGTGCAGTCTTGCTAGTCCTTTTATCCAATGACTGCTCTTGTTTGCAGTGTTGTGATTGCTTCTTAAAGAGCTGACACGGTGTGTTTCAGTTGTCAATAGAGCATTAGGTGCTGTTCCTGCCAATCACTACATTCATCAGGACATATTCAGTAGTTTTGACAATCAAATGTATTCCTGTGTCTTGTGGTAGTCGTCAGGCCACTAGTGAGGTCTAGTATGGCTTACTTGTTTCATTCAGCATTGTGCCACTTATGCCAGTACCTGCGGAATGCGGTACAATCTCTCCCTGTGGGTCTGACTTGTGCTGGTAGCTCCTGGGAAGATTGAATCGAGTCAGTGTTGGAATGTACTGGCCAGTAGGATTTTTTCCACCCACCAGGGACACAGTTTGTGAGTTTCATCTCAATACAACTGGTCTCCTGAGAGTACTGTGACTACCATTGATTTGGAGAGATTATCCTGCATTCCACAGGTACTGGCATTTGCGGGTCGGAATGTACTGGCTTGTAGAATTTTTTCCACCCACCCAGAACGCAGTTTGTGAGTTTCTTCTCGCTACAACAAGCCTCCTGAGTCTAATGTGGCTACCGTTGATTTGGAGAGATGAACCTGCATTCTGCAGGTACTGGCATATAGGCACAATGCTGAATGGAACAAGTAGGCCATACTAGACCTCACTAGTGGCCTGACTACTACCACAAGACACAGGAATACATTTGTCAAAACAACCTGTCATGTCCTGAAGAATGCTGCAATTGGGAGGAGCAGCACCGAATGATCTATAGATGGCTGAAACACACTGTGTCTACTCTTTAAGAAGCAATCATGACACTGCAAACAAGGGGCAGGTCATTTGATAAAAGGACTAGCAAGACTTTAAGTGTCCCCTGATGAGCCTGGGGCTCTCTTTGCACGTTATACATATATGCTGGTTCTATGTTTTTTTTGGTCTTATGTTGAAAACCTGTCGATTGTTTGTATCTGGAAAACTGAGTAGATCTATAGCTAGCCCATACAATATTTTGAAATGTCCATGTGTTGTTTCTGGAAATAAGTACATCACTTTTTTAACTTTTGATGTATGAATGAAAAAAACAACAAGCGTCTAGATACGAATTGTGTGGAATACGTGTGACATGAGACCTTGATCACCACTCGTATATGTCAATTATAGCCTGGAAGATTAAGGCCTACCAGGCACCCTGTGTGTGAAGTTGCTGGTTGAGCATCCAGTATTTATTACTTTGCGACTCAGCATCTTCTTATTTGAACATTTTAAATAGTTTGAGCATACTCAATCTATTCTGTAATTGTTTCCCCTTATGATTGGCGTCTAAAAATGTGCACATATGTTGCAGCACCATTTTTGAATGAGTGTCATCTTGGGGCCATGGCATAAACATTTTGCACGCCATATTTTTAAACCACTCAACGTGGTCCTTGAGAATGTTGGTTTTGTATCTGGGGAATGTCTTACATAAATGAGCAATAGGGGTGCCCGCCATGCTTACAATATAAAATGCAACTGACCAATTATTAATGAATACTGTTTCAGGTATTGCTCACCTTCTATCTGCACCCTCCGCACAATATCTTCCCCAATGTTAACATACCAACAAAACTCTCTGAGACCAAATCCTCAATATGCCACCATATGCCAAAATCCTTATTTTGAGCAGCACCAAAAATGCCACTCTCACTCCAGACACCTTTACCTGGTCAACAACACCAATTCACTTCTCCTACCAAAAAAAAAAAAAAAAAAAAAAAAAAACAACTCTATTATTCTATGTAACCCCACAACACAAGGCTGGTGCCAGAACACATTAATACAAATCAAAACACACCCATCTTTGAATATAAGTGGGGGATTCCACTCTGTATCTCTGCCGCATAAGAAGGTGTATCACATGATCTTCCTCAACCCTTGTCAAAGTTATACAATCCATTCATATTTTTACTTCTCATAAATCACAGACACACAAAAAACCCTGAACCCCAGTTTTAACATATACCATTTATACTCACACACAGGCATCATCTGAGAGTCTCCGGTGTTGAGCCTCCTCCAGCTGTCTGCTTCCCTACATGCCCAGTGTGGCTGTCAGCGGGGACGGGGCTGGGATCTTAAGTCAACAGATGTTCCTGCCGACCTCTCTTCTCTATTGCTCCACTTTCCACAGACGAGCATTGCTGTCCGAGGGCACACAGCAAGGAGTCCTTAGCTGTCCAGAAATGTCTAGAGAACCGTCCTCTTGTACCACGTGTTAAGTAGGTGCTGAGGATCACTCAATCAGTCTGGAAAAATACTCAATGATGAAGGACCCAGGTGCATGTCAAAACCCAGCTTTATTCAAACAACAAATCTAAGCTGGAGTAACATGTAAGCATTTCCTCTTGTAGCTCTCGTATTCCAAACAATTGCATGCTGGTTTATTTATAAAATGACATCAGAAATTATGTGACATTACATTATCAATATATAAAATCTATGTGGTGTTGTGGTTAGTTAATAGGTTGAGCTACATGTAAAATGTTTAGGGGTTAGTCACTCAATTGGTGGATACCTATCTGATGGTTTCACCTGGCACCATCCTACTTACAGATACTATTTCTAATACATCGCCATGGGGCTGTTTGATTGGTTGGAGCTATCCATCATGGGCAGTGTGGCAAAGGGGTTTCTTATTGGTTGGCATCTAGCTTATCAATCTTGGACACTTTGAAAGGACCTCAAGATACAAGCCATACATAGAATGTGGATTGAGAGGTCCATGGACTGCTCTTCTCTAATTAAAAGTTACCATCCCTCATTATCAGACAATGAGACCGGGCAATCCCTTTGTACTTGGCCTTGCGTGGCACTTTTTGTCTATGTGTGATTTTAGGTATTATTGCAGGTACCCGAACTGTGTTTGGTTCCAATGAATGGCCAGTGATCTCCATGTCTGGGTCACGTGCTTAGAGACTGTATGTGGAATTGAATTACCTTCTATTTAGGGTTTAGCTAATATTAATGTGTGTCATGTTTTGTCTTGCCTTTGGGGACACTCTTGGGTTATTCTTCATGAAGTCTTTTGTCTTACTGCTCTACTGCACCCATCAAAGACTGTTGTGCCTTTCTGAAACCTTAATCTGGGAGTATGCTGCTTGTGTCTTGGGAATTATTATCTCATGCCTTCATTCAGCTGTCTCAATACTCCCATATTTCCCTCTAAGATTGGCGATTGTTGCCAGTTACTCTCTGGGCTCTGCACAAATATGTGTTTCTGTGAATTCATCCTTTTTCTCTCTTCCGAGGCCTTGAGGCCTTTCTTCAGTCTGAGACGTGTTGCAGCTTCCTTCTTTGGGAAGATGGCAGCCCAACTACACTCTTGCTTCCATGTTAGCAAGCTATATTCACGTGTCATTTGTGTTGCATTCACTTTATACATTGTTCTTGTTCATGTTCTTCATGTCTTATGGATACTACATCAGTATGATTTATGTCTAAATGCATATATTATCTATTGTATGTGTTCTTCATGTGGAATGCATGTTTTCTTTGTGTCTAATCCATGCACTTCTGCTATGTGTACTTCATGTGTATAGCCATCTAGTTATTCGCTATGATATGATATGAAAGTTTATTTATATAGCGCCTATATACATGTATATACAAACTACCTGCCAGTCTACTGGTCTCATTAGCTATTCTATTCAAACCAACATATTCATGATCTTAGATACTTTTGCATTTCAACCCAGACTCTTGGGGCAGTAGGGCTGTCTCAGCTGGTATCCTTTCTCACCTGGACAATACAGGCGAAGGGTAGGAATAGGAAGTGGTACTTGCATACTCATCTGAGTAGGAGCAGCAGGTTTTACCTGACCATTCCTCTGCCCCATTACACCACCACATAAACTCCGGAAAACATTTCAAAGGCTTCCCCGTACTTATTCAATTGTAAAGCCTCCCGTTCCAGCACAGGAGCAGGGAGCTTTTTAATAGGGTGCCACCACTACGCAAGCTCAGGAAGTCTTCCAAAGCTTCCACTTGCATCTTATTAAAATGGTTTCTGCTCATTGTGTTCCCCTCTCACAGCCCATTAGTATGACAATCAGAAGACAATATTATGTCCTTCAGTAAAATAGCCATCATCCCCAATAAACATGCCAGGCTTTGGAATGAGAATCCCTGTGGCCTTGGAGGGCTGCACAGGCAGGCTGGTCTACTTGTGAATACAAAGGGGAAACCAGCTTTGCCTGGTACACCAGTCAGCCCAGGAGCACTTGAACAATTGCTCGCTACAGCTGATGCTCAGGGTTAACTGCACCTGCCCACTGGCTCCTTCATAATGGGAGGGGCAACACAGCCCTGTCAGCCATTATGAAGGAACTGTTCTTGGAAAAAATAAGACTTTTGAAAGGCAATCTTTATCGTAAGCCAAGATGGACGGGTTATTTTTTTACCTTACTTAGTTGCTTTCCTGGGGCAGGGAGAATGTTGCTACTCAAAACTGACAGGAAGATCTGTGGGGTGAAATCGAATTGTGGCTCCACACCCCATCAGTCACACTCCTTGCTTCAACCAAGTTCCTTCACTGTCCATGCACTCACATGCCATGTACACCGAGTAAGCCTTAACAAATGCAACATGCCACCATGCATGCATCCGAAATGCATACCATTCACCATAGTGACCGATTTACTGGAAGACAACTGGCACAGCTGCCAGCAATGCCAACGATTATTGGTGTACATGTGTTCTTAATTGGGAAATCACATTCTAAATACTGAAGACTATAAACAGTAAGGAACTGATTAGCAGAGCATTTTCCTATGGGATTGCGCTATTGAAAAACGCTTCTGCGAATCAGCCCCTAAATTGAAATACACTTTGCATTTCGTTGTTCTTCAGATAGACCTGTCAGGTTATAGGGCGAGTTGCTGCTTGTTGTATGTGTTTTTTTTACCTTCTACAGTGTGGAATGTTCGTGTAGTCAATCAACATTTGATAGACACACAACCCAGCCCTGCGTGACCTCCAGAATGATCTCTACCAACCGTTGTCTGTCCGGATGCCTCGAGATGTAACTGCAGATGTGGACTGGCATGCATGCGTTGGCTGTTGAGAGAGGTGAGGCCGGTGTTCGTATCCCCACTTCCCCAAAACGAATTCTGTGTTTCTGGCAGTCTCTATATAAACCACTATGATGATCAATAAAAACAATTTGGAATGCACATTTCAAAATTCCTTTATTAACGCTTTATATTGGGGGTGAATTGGAACTTAGAAGGCGATGCGGTTCGAGTTGCTAAAACTTCACAGAAAATTAACTGAGTGAGACTACTTACTCATCCCAAAATACAGGGACGCATGCGCAAATGAATCTCTCTCCATGGTGCTGAAACAGCGATTGTCCATGTATGCAGTATTTTAAAATACAAAAATAATGACCTGGTATTTAACTCAAGGTAAAGGATAGTATAATAAGAACCCATTTCAGTAACCAATCGTATCTTCACACACCATCCTCGGTGTGAAGTTGATTTCCCAAGCAGAGGAGTGTGGCACATTACAAATAAATATCTTCTTTCCTCTATGTTACGAAAGAATTACTCTTTTTGTATTACACGTATTTCTACTTTTGTGTTAATATGTACGGGCTTTGCATCACGTCAGTCGGTACCTGGCATCGTTTGCCTCCATTTGCTACAGGACTCGGTCTCCACGGCAACGCCAAGGCCTGCTCCCTGACTCTACGATGCTAGGGAGAGAGACGAATACAAAAACGCGAAAATAAGTGCATGTTTCATTTACATAGAAATAACATTTCAGAGATGAATCATTACGCTCCACGTGCCCCCCAAACCCTGCGCTCGCTGCTCCCCCGACCCGCTGCGTGAAAATATGGGCATATCAGTGCTTGACTGCCGACCGGCGGAGTTAGAGGGAGTCCCGGCTGGGAGAGTGGAATAAGAACACCACGGGTAACATCTCAGGCTCGCGTGGTCCCACTGTGCTCTCCACACCTGCTGCAATGGCCGGCTGGTCCGGAGGATGGGTGGGGATAAGAAAGATTTATATGGCA
Source organism: Ambystoma mexicanum (assembly GCF_040938575.1). Classification (NCBI taxonomy): domain Eukaryota; kingdom Metazoa; phylum Chordata; class Amphibia; order Caudata; family Ambystomatidae; genus Ambystoma; species Ambystoma mexicanum. The sequence continues at coordinate 422,232,627 of NC_090926.1, read as the reverse complement.
GTCCCTGCAGGGCTTCCTTCCATACATTCGAGCTGAGTGGAATGTGGTATCTGGCATTACCTCCACGTCCACTCTTCCTCGTCCCAGTACCCAGTATTCAAGTATGAGGTCGCCCAACTCCAACAGGAACCCATTTTCTATTGTCGTTTCCCTTAGCCACGCCCCTCCTGCTCCCGCCTGGGGGTGGGGGGAGGTGGTTAAGGGGGCCCGCCCCGCCCACGGAGCAGAGTGAGTTTCTGGAACTGCTGGGCCTGGATGAAGTAAGGGGGTGCCAGCTTTACGATGGGCTGCTCATTCCTGCTTCTTGTTGTGAATTGGTTGGATGTGACAGGTTGTGTTCCTTTTCCAGGTGTAGGACAGCAAGGTATGGCACTGTTGTTACTTGACAACGCTTTCGCCTTCCTCCTCCTCTCCCCCTCCCAAGAGAAGAAAAGGGTGCAGAGTGCCTGAGGACAAGTTCCTTCTGATTTTCAAGAAGGCCTTACAGGAGGAGGGTATCCATGGTCGCTGCAGTAAGGGGGTCTCTCCTTCATCCTTTTCCTCCTCTGATGCCTCGTCCTCCAGCTTGGGCGACTCTCACTCCTACTGTTCTGGAGAGTTTAATTGCAAATATCTGGACAAAGAGGCGATAGCTGATGTTCTGCTGAAAGTGGCCCACTACATGGGGTTCCCGAAATCTGAGCCCCTGCCGGCTCTGTCGATGGGTACAAGACCTCTCTGCCCCAGTTCAAGAGCACACTTCGGATAGGTTTTCCCCTCCTGGCTGAGATAAAGGCTGAAATCCAACAGGAATTGACTGAACCGGATAAGACTGCGTTCCCCCGATTTTTGGCTAAGTTATATCCTTTACAGGGGAGGAGGCTGTCATTCCACATGTCGTTCAGGTCGATGGCATCATCCCTAGCCTGGTGGGGAGGTCTTCTATGTCTGCGGGGGATGCCATCAAGTATGCGATAGGAAGGTGGACTCCACCTTAAAGAAGGCTTTAAGGTTTGCCCATCTGTCCTTGCGTTCTGCCACATACCCCTCCTACACGACCGAAGCTTCGCTTGGGGTCTTGAACTCAACCATCAAAGCTGCAGAGGATGGCTTTGATCTGATTCTGCTTCTTTCGGCAAACAAGGCTCAGGTGGAATTGTTGTCAGACCTTGTGTATGATGGTTTGATGTCCATGGGTTCCGTCATCGCGGGTCACTGGCACCTTCACATCAGGGATTGGAGGACAGACTCTCGGCAGAAGTCTACAGCAATGAACATTCCTTTTGAAGGCTGAAAGTTGTTCTGGAAAAACTTGAGGACAAGGTGCACAGGGTATTTAAAGTTGGCAAACATGCAGGGCAGTTGCGGAGGAGGTTGGCTCCTGCCTCCAAGGGCCCTGACCCTGCTAGACATCCCGAGTATCTTAGGGGTCGCTATAGTGTACAGGGTCATTCTGTGAAGGGAAGGAAATGGCGCTCTGGGCGGGTCTCCCTGCAATGCCAGAAGAATTCCTGACACCAGGCCAGTTGGGGGTCTTCTGAAGTTCTTTTGGATCCCATGGATCCGTCTTTCTGGAGATGCATGTGTCAACCAGCTGGTGCGTTGGAGGAACAAGCTGGAATTTTTGTATCCCCTCTTCTGTCCGGCACGATTCGGATGTCACTCCTGAGGCACCCCATAAAGATGTTGGTCATGCATCAGGCCCTACGGGACCTGCTCTCAAAGAGGGTAATTTAATGGGTTCCACAGAGTGAGCAGGGTCTGGATGTATACTCTGTTGTGTATCTGGTGCCAAAACCCTCAGGGTCATACCGTCCTATCATAGACCTCAAGCCCCTTAATTGTCACATTCTGACTCAACGTTTCAAGATGGAATGTTTGCCCATGTTATTCTGCTTGTGAGAGACCGGGATTTCCTGGCATCCTTAGATCTACAGGATGCTTACTTTAAGGTTTCTATCTGGTCCTCTCATCAGAAGTTTCTCAGGTTGGCTTTGGGTGAGGATCATTTCCAGTACTGTCCCTTGACATTCAGCCTCAAATATGCACACAGTGTCTTCACCAAGGTTCTGAGACCAGTCGTAGCCGCTATGCACCTTTGTGGGATTCAGGTTTTTCCATATCTCGACGACTGGCTCCTGAAAACCTGGTCGGAGATCCTTCTGAATCGTCATGTGGAAACTACCTGTGCCCTCCTGAACTCCTTGAGCTTCCTTGTCAACTGGACCAAGTCTCACCTACAGTTCTCTCAAGACCTTCAGTTTTTCGGGGCCAGGTTCTGGATGGCGAGGGGTTGAGTGCTACTTCTGTTCACAACGGCTCGGAGGTTGAGGGACTGCCTGGTTCTTCTTCTTTTCTCGGCCTGTGTGTTCCTTGTCCCCTGGCCAGGCTTCATTGTTGTCACTTGCTACTCCTCATCCACAAGTTCTGGGAGGAATACACTCTGGACTTCAGTGCCCCAATTCCAGTGGTTCCTTCCCTCTGGGACATGCTCCAGTGGTGGATCCATCTGCCCATTTTTCTAAAGGGGTTTCCACTCTGTCTGACCTCTCTGATTATCATTTACCAGAGATGCCACCCTGTTGGGGTGGGGTGCAGTGTTTTTGGGACAGACTCAACAGGAACTGTGGTTTGACGTGGAGGCATCCAGGTCTTCGAACTGGAGGAAGCTAGCAGCAGCCTTAAGGGCTCTAAGGGCCTTTGCCCTAGTGTTGTATGGGGAAGCGGTTATCTTGTGATTGGCATGTCATGTTAGGGGTTGGGAAATGCAGTGGTGGATTGCCTCAGCAGGGTGTTCCCTTCGGAGGATTGGGTGTGGCCTTTCAGAGGATGTGCAGGGTGCTGGGGTCTCTGATTCTGGATCTGTTTGCCTCTCCCCTGTCCAACAAGGTTCCCTCGTTCTTTTCCAGGTTCTCCTCCCAAGGGGTATGGGGAGTGGATGACGTGACCTCCCCATAGCCAGTGGGGCTTCTGTATGCAACCCCCCTAACCCCCATTCAGTAGGTGATGCTCGGATCAAGGATTCTCAATTGGAAATCATCTTTGTTGTTCCTCTTTGGCCCCACAGGTGTTGGTTCCCCCTCCTGCTGGACCTGGCAAATTCCCTCATACTTCCTCTGTCAGGGCGTCTAGATCTGGTGCTCTGCCCAACAGGGGTGGTGGGCTGAATAACCTGGTCTGGGGGTGAGGGGGGGCTGGAAACTGAAAGGGCTCTGCTTTTTTTTGTGGGTCTCTCTGCGAAGGTGGTGCCCTTCATTCAACTGTCCCATGTCCTTCCACCTTAAAGGCCTATGAGGGTCACTGGGGGCACTTCACAATCTGGTACCTGGTTCAGGGCTGTTCCTCTACCTTTCTCCAGGAAGGCTTCAACATGAGTCTCTCTGTCTCCACTCTGTGTGCTCAGTGGGCTGCCATCCGCTCCTTTTGGGGTCCTGACATGGGTGGTCACTCTTTGGTGGGGAGGCTTCTCAAGAATTTCACTTTGGCCAGGGCTATCTCTGCATCTGGGTTGCCCCCCTGGGATCTCCCATTGGTTCTTCATGCTCTGCAGTCCTCTCCTTTGGAGCCATTGGAGGAGGTGCATCTTAACACTCTGACCATTAAGACAGTCTTCTTGGTGGCTATCATCTCGGCTCAGTGGTTTGGTGAGATTGGTGGACTCTCCTGCGAAGCACCCTATCTGTTGGTCTCCCCGTTGCCTTGTTCGTTAAGTGTCCCCCTCCATCCTTCCTAAGGTGGTGTCCAAATTTAATGTTTCATAGGAGATTGTCCTTCCTTCCTTTTTCCTCTCCCTTCCGCCCCAAAGGAGGCCTGCTGGTCTAATCTGGATGTCAGGAAGACTGTCCTGGTTTATTTGGAACACAGTAAGGTCTTTTGTTCCTCCTCCAGCTTTTTTGTCACATTTGGTTGCGCTATCCTTAGGAGAAAGATGTACGTTCCCACGATCAGTGGATGGATGCAGAATGCCAGCTCCTTGGCCTATTCTTCTGTGGGTTCTCCCCTCCCTTCTGGGTTTCAGGGAAGGTCCACGTATGGGATGGCTTCCTTTTGGACCGAGATGTGTGCGATTCATATTCAGGACATTTGTTGGGCCGCCACCTGGTCTGACCCTGACACATTTATTCACCACTCCTGTTTAAACCTCCACTGTAAGGAACCTTCGGGGCTGGAGTCTTGAGTGTGATGCTTCTGTGAATTGCTTTTTATTGATACTGTCTTGGATTATGCTTCAATAAATTGGTGTTGGTCAGGCTGCATATCCCATTTTGGTCTGTGGTGTTTTTAATCCAGGCCCATTCTCTCTGGAGTTGGCATGCCCATATCAATAATCTTGATTACTCCTAGTCCTAATCTTCCTCGTCCAAGTATTGCTTTCCCGCCTCTCCCCCATTGTCGAATGGGCCTTTCTGGCAGTGTTATTTACTGCTGTGGGTCAGGAATGTGGTCTTTTATGCCCAGAGGTGGGAAGAGGAGGGGGCGTGGCTAAGCAACATGAACATAGAAAAGCGGTTCCTTAAGGAGGTGGCCCACCTCATACTTGAGTACTGGGATGATGAAGAGTAGGACTAGGAGTAATGAAGACTACTGGTAAGTAATCCAGAAAGAAGCATGGTCAGGTGGCTATCAATCAAAGGATGTGGGCGAGCGCAGTAGCAGTCAGGAGCCATGCTGAACAGTGCCTGGCACACAACGGTCTCTGGTCAGATCTCCCCACCTTGCATGGTCATGTGATCATAAAGTGCGACTCATTCTTCCCAACTCATCAGTCCTTTGCGGTAAGGATGGTCTGAAATTTCCTCAGCCCGTCATCATGGTGTTATCATATGGAATAATACACCCACCAATTACATTGTACTGTTATTATGCAACTTCAGAGTTCTGTGCAAGTTTATAGCACATGAGCACGATTGTCATGTGCATAACTTATAATTCCTTAACTTTTGATAAATAGGAAAAAACACATGTTGACTACTTTTATAAGGATAGTGTAAGTCTTGCTCGAGTTTTGTTTAATCATGACCAAATATCCCAGTTCCTTGATTAGGCTATAAGCACTGAAGTGACTTTTAATATCCTTTCATATGAATGGTATGTTTGTTATTTTTGTATGTCTTATAAAACATGGCCACACGGTCCTCTGTTTTAATACTTGATCTTTTGCCTACTCTGATGCAAGCGATCTTTTAGTTGTTTATAAAGATTATACATGCCGAATCTGATTCAAACAAATAAATGCACAGCTTGTAATGTAAACACCAGCAATGCATAACCTATTTATTTAATCTTTTCAAACACGCTCAGTACCGGAAACCAGTTTCTAACCGCGAAACTGGGATTCAAACCTGTGTAACTGAGCATTATACCAGTAAACGTCCCTTATTAATGTCAAGTGACAGAAATCTATTTCAGAGGAATCAGAAAAACTAGTTAAAGCTTTAGTTAATTATTGGAGTGGCATCTGTACTGTAAATCAGTGATGTGTTTGCTCTCACAGCAGGCATTGTTATAACACTCACATTTATTACGTTACAGTAACAATTATGTCTGTCCTATACCAGGTACGTAGTGATGGCACGTTATTTTATACCTTAGACATGGTACACTCCATATACCAACCTTACTAAGTTCCTTACTACAGTCTAATCATTACTCAACTCTAACGAGACTATGGCATCACTACAGTTAATGTATAGCTTATCACGCATGTGTTCTGACATCACACTGTCTTGTGCAGGGTTCAGCAAAAAGTGTGACTGGTGAGCACAAAAGCAATTGCAACTTATGCATAATTAAATGGACAAATCTATTGAAAATCGTTTGGAATGAACTGTGCTTCTCTGAGAGTTTATCGTTATTAGAAGATAATTATGCGTGCATTGTGCTTGGAGTATATTGGACAGTGCTGGAGGTCAGGAGAGGAGAGCTGGAATCAATCTGTTTGTTTCTGAAAATGTTATAGAAGACAGTCATCAGCCATCTTTGAAGATGGCCAAAGGTAAACTACTTAAAATCTTGCTTCATGTCTGAATATTGATTTATTTGTTATTGTTATGGACCAACTTCCGGGGCACCAGTGGTCCACGGATGAGTATCGGTTTCTAAACCGTCAATCAGCTCCACACCTCTAGTATACCAGAAGGTATGGGATCCGAACAGATTGGAAACACAAGCAAATTATAAACCTCCTTGTCAAATGTTGGTAACGTGGACAGAACAGCAGGCTTCTCTCCGAAAGGTCCTGGATCGAGGGTTAGTTGCAACACAGCTAAAATACATTTATTACCCAATGATAAAACGTACTAAAAAAAAGCGGACCTGGCTTTTCCCTGTTCTCTCCACATCATGAACACACAGGTGAACAGGGCGAGTTGGGATACATACAGACCAATTCGATTTCTCATCATACTACATTGTAGTAAATGTGTAGGATATTATTTCCCTGATGTACACAATTCATGTGTCAGAGTTCAATGATATATAAGAATGCATTCATAACATAAAACAAAACAGTTTCCCACAGAAGTAATAGTACAATACATTACATGTGTGAGCAGTGCATATATTTCGACATTTTTATGATCACTTGGTGCATGCATGAGTTCACTTAAAGAGGTTCTTAGAAGCAACTAATAACAATGCTTTACAACATTACTGTAGAAATGAGTAGAACATCTCATGTTTTTGGGAATGGAGTCCCCGCCATGAATTAATTACCGTAATTATGCATTAAGTGGATTTTGAGGCAGTATATGCAATCCCATAGTGTTTCTAACACATACACTAGCAATGCCTAACCACGCTACCCTCTCTGAGATTATTCCACAGAGTGAAACCCTGCTGGAATATAGGACTAGACAGCCGCGTGAGGAAATGTGAATGACACATTTAATAAAAAATAATTGGTCAATGAACAGCTTGTTTTTAGACAACACACCCTTGTGTGGCTTTAGGAGGTCTCTGCTGATACATCATGTGTTGTCATTACAGATTCAACCCAGCCAAACAAAGACACCACTCCCTTGCAACTGAGCGAGGCGTGCACACGGCCCTTTGAAATTGCACGCTATGTGTCCCATTGAGGCTAAAAAAAGAAATGTCTAGCATCAATCGCTACAAAAACTAATCATACAGACCCCGCGTTTTAACTCTATATCCACAATTCTATGTTTTGTCATATATTTCAAACACGGGAACCCACAAGAAGGAGATGTGAAAAAACGTTTCTGTCCTGACGAAGGCCGCTAGAACTAGAGCATTTGTCAACCGCTGAGGAGGCCTAAACAAAGCCTTGTCTACAAGCCAAGAATACAATAGTGCAACAGAGAACACTGTTCAACTAGCCTAGTCATTTAGGCAGCCATATTTGGATAGCCCCAGTCAATTGTAAGGGTGCATAGAATACACTCACCATTTTAAATTAAAATTGTTCACACATGTAATGTATTGTACTATCACTCCTGTGGGAAATTGTTTTGTTTTATGTTATGAATGTATTGATCTCAATCATTGAACTTCTGACACATGAATTGTATATAAGAGAATACATTTACTACAAATGAACTACAAGTCATATGAAGAGAAATCAAATGTGTCTATATGTATCTGAACTCATCCTGGGCAATTGTGTTATTATGATCCAATGATAAAAGGGACTGTCCAGTCAAGATGTATACACAAATCTAATTTATTATCATCACAACAGACAGTTATAGCACAATACGAAATACAACCCACCCTGTAAAGGAATGCAGATGACAGACAGTTTCAAAGAAGGAAAAGGGATGCACTCTGGATACTGACCGCAGGGTAGTCGGTATAGTAATTAATGGGAATATTTCAAGGATATTTGGTTTCAACACAAAGGGAGCAATGGGTCATAAAATATGACACTAGCGGCCTTTGGAGAAGGGCCAGGGGGACAGAACCATATGGTATGTTGTTCTGTAGAAGTTCTTGATGCTCAACAGGGTCGAGTTGGCCTCAGGGCGCTTTGCAGCTTCTGCAACAGACTTCAAGACAGGAGAAAGCTGCAGATATCATGCAGCAGGCAGTTTGGTGAGCAAAGCTAGACTGATGGCTGCAGGCTGGCCTACATGGCAGCTCTTGATCAGGAATCATTGTCTCAGTGCTAGCAATGGTTCTGAAGTGACTGTGTGATAACAATAGTCAGTGGTGCAGTCGGTTGCAGATTGAGGGGCTGGACTGGCTTGAAAATGTACTTTGAGGTGGACGGCCCAAAGCTAAGGAGAGTGTTGCAGGCATCAGCCTTGTCCTTGGTTTGGTTCACAGACTCTCTGGCACTTCCCACCTAGGAAGCTTGCTACAGAGTCAAGCAGGGCATGATCTGTGCTGGCTGGGTACCAGTTCTGGAGAAGCCGGAGGGTTTTCAGGATTCGGTATCTCCCTCTGTTCCATGGGAGATGTTAAGGGGAGGAATATGGCTTCCCTCTTGGAGGTCCTAGCCATCCTTCACTGGCGGAAGATCTAAGGGAGACTGTATCTACAGCCAGGGTCCAATGACGGGTTCTTCCTTCTGCTTCCGGTGAAGCCTTCAGGTGATCTGCCAAAAAATTGTCTGAGACCTCTTTTAAAGCCAAATGAACCACAGAGATTGGTGGAGGCTCGGCCTGCCTTAATGAACCAATCTTGGGTCCCCGCCAACAATCTACTCTATGTGTGATGTCTGTGGGATGTTTCACCCACGCATCCAAGCCCTACAACATAATTGTGCATTACTGGCAACGGAAACATCATAATGGCCGCCGGAAAGCATGCTGCTTGTCAGAAATCATCCAAAAATGCACAGGGAAAACATGAAAAATAGGTTGCAATCTATTTTTGTCTCTGTCAATGTTAGTACAGGAGACCATTGCCAGACCATATCTTTTGGCTGCACACAGAGCAAAACCAGTGCAAAGGAATATGGTGCTGTTCAAAATCTGTTTTAATTGATGTTAAAAATTGCTAAAATCATGGGCACGAAACCACCAAATGAAAAATCCAACTTCTGGTCGGGTGTCCTACATTACTCTACTGCAGAATCCACATCAATACAATGTTAGCAAGGATCATATGCCATCAAGTAAAATCCCCTTTTTGAAATGTATTAATTCAAGACAGCTGCCAAAAATGGGTGCAATACCGGTGCTTGCCATTGACCGGCACTGGTGATCTAAATTCCGACAGGAGACCTGTATTTCTGAAGCTAAACTGTAACTTGAGTTAGCTGAGACTTCAAAGGCTGGCTGTCCCCGGGAAGCTTTCACACCTAGCCTTCCCAGCAACAGCACAGGAAATCACACCATCATGTTAATCAGATGGAGAGTGGCACCCTGGTCTGCTGACCTCAGTCAAGACAATAGACTCTTTCAATTGAAGAGAATATGCTGATTTGGGTGTGCCTGAACAACTGCTCTGGGAGAAGGCACGACATCTGATCTCTCTGAGTCAGAGCCCAGTTTGTAGGGGCGGGGACAAACAAATGGGTGTACTGCAGTGGAGGCAAATGTATGTTTTATTAAATTGCTTATAACATATTGTATCAAGTTGACAGAAATGTACAATTTGGGGATTCTTAATATGAAAAATGCACCCACAATTTGAGACGAAGCTGGACGCTGTAGGATGTTCTGAGGCCAAGCCCTGTAATTATTAATATTGTAATGTCTGTGTTTACTAGAGACCTCAAAACTTACTGTATTATGCCCAGAGAGGGCGTGTACCTCCGTGCTAGATTTGATGAAAAACCAATATTGCGAAACCCATCAAAAGTGCAAAATGTTGTCACTTCTGAACCCAAGCTCTTAGAAAGATCAGGGTTGAACAGCGACCTTTCTTAATTCATCTGGGATGTGCACATGTAATTTCAACAACTTGTGTATCTGCGAAGCATGTCTGGTTATGAGAAATTGTTTTTCTAAGTAAATGCTAAGGGGAGGGACTTCAGTCAAGCCATAAACATTGTGTGTCCATTCTGTGATTTCAAAGCTGCAAAAGTGTCATCTGTCATTCTGAAATCTTGACTTCATTTCTGAAAATCTACCTCCACAAAAACGTCCATATCTTTTGAAACGTATGTCCTAGAAGCGGGATTTAACTGTCATTTTAAAGCTAAGAACCTATGCTTTCCTACAAACCCAATTCCAACTCTTTATAGTTTATTCGTAATCGCGATCAACGCACTTGGAAAAAGTGATGCGAATTGCAATTTGACTCATTTTCACCACTTGTAAAAATAGCTGCTTCTTGCTTTCCACTGCTGAAATTCGTTTCACTCTGATAATCATTCCTGAATTATTGTTAGTGTTGACCTGAACTAATTCAAAGTAGCTATCACCTACCCTGAATCTCCTATAGGGAATTCAAATCATTTTTAGCATATTTTTCACTTCATTGCAACCACATTTAAAAGTATTTGGCCTGTGTTTTAAAATCATCCCTGTTTCTCTAAGCTTGCTGGGGGGCAACGGGAACTGAACTGCTTTTGAAAGTATTCCTGAAAACCTGTGTGCCCTCATTTCCATCTCTTCATATTGCTTAGGGGAGGAGTGAGGAAAAAGTGATCAGATTATCTCTTGTTGAAACCATATCCAGTTTATTTCTGTGCTGCATCCTTTCCATCATTGCTTTTCCTTGAAACGATACAAAGTATTCTCTGCTACCTCATCCTTTCTATACCAACTCCTAAGTAATTAAGGAATTGTGCTATTCTAATATTATCCATTGTAGATCACTGTGCATACTCATAAGTGTACTATCAAATATTAATTTATTCATAAGTGTGATATATATATATATATATTGTTTAATATTTCCAATAAACCTTTTCATTTGCAAAACAAACCTACTTCTTGGCTCAGTGAGGTCAGGGGGATTCCAAGAGAGGGGTGTTATATAAGGGTTTATCATCCAGATTTAAGAACTTGACATAAAAATATATAAATAAGGGCTTCCATTGGGCATTCCAGACTAGGCATTGACTTAGTGAGATTGCTAGATTGAAGTCACTTAAAAAGTGGGGGCTCGTAACGGGACGTCTGGATTAGATCTACCACATGTGCAGCTTAATACAGTATTCTAACTGACAGGATACATAAACTCTGTTGGGTCACCACGCTGTGTTACGCTGTAAAAGCACTCCTCAAAGGAACGCTCTAAGGAAACGGTCTGTTTTGCAAAATAAAATACTAACTTCTGTAAATCAGGAAAGAAATCAATTTCCAGAAGGACGACACTGGTAGACATCAAAATAGCCAGAGAGCACCTCTTACATAAGCTATTTGTGAGAGGCGAATGGATGGAATAGGATCAGACGTGTTGTTGCAGGTAATCACACCCCAGATCACTGTAACAGGGTCAGATATATGGGGAGATCAGGGTCCCTTACATGTGGCCCTGAGTGAACTATACATGTCCCCTAAAGCCAAAGATGAGCACAACAAGATTTCCAGGATAGCGGCATATTTATATTTATATATGGAAGCCATACAGGACAAATGTGCTGAAGGCCAAGATCTGGCAAATAGGCAACTGATGGCATTAGAGAAGGCCCAATCTGACCTGGACTCTTCTGAGCAGAAGCTGCACAGGAGCCAGGAGTCCAAAATGATAGTAGACAGTATCTCATCATTAAAATAAAAGAGGATATGGGTATCCTGTAACAGGAAAAGGCATACCAGGATACCAGATTTCTGGCCTTGCAGAAGGAGTACCAAGAAGATGTTGACTCCCTACTGCAGAGCCAGAAAAAGCTGGAGCAACAACTGGACTTCAACAGGGCATGCGCAGAGCAGGTAGTCACTCTGCAAAGCCACCTAGAAAGGGAAAAGGCAGAGAGCAATAAACTGATTTTGAAAGACATGGATACCCAGGCAGAGTTTGATGAGGAGCGCCAGAGAGCTGGTGCCCTTCAAAGGCAGAGGGACGACCTGGTGGCACAGATGCAGGCTCTTACTCAGGAAAGGGATACTTTAGGCCAGGAAGTCTGCCACTTAAAAAAGTAAATGGGAGAAAATTGACGGGCCCTCCAGGGACTGGGTGACCTCCAAAAAGAGCATCAGAACTTATTAGAGCACACGAGGAGGGTGGAAGATGCTCTGGCAAGAAAGGAGCAGGCCAGTAGGGACGGTACTCAGGGGGTAACCCTCCTGCAGCACAGACTGGCCCAGTACCCCAAGACTAACCATGAAGCACAGAGAGAGAATGAGGCTCTCTGCCAGCACAATGATAGGCTCCAGCAACAGGTAGCCATGCAGGAGAGACTGATAGAGTCTAGTAAGGCCTTGATTGAGGAACTGAAAGTGCAGGCTCTGGCAGGGCAACAGGGAGCAGGGGCTGATAGAGATGAGGTTCGCTGGGAAAGGGAAACACCTGAGCATAACCTCAGGAGCCCTAGTACCAGGGGCCTTCATCTCTCCCAGTCCTTGGACTCTGCCACCCCCATGTCCCATGGCGCACAGGAGCCCAGGGCCACAGGGATGGCAGATTACTATCCAGCCAAAAGTAGGGGGCTCATAGGCCAGTACCTCCCAGGAATGGATGGGCGGGCATCCGGGTATGGGCCCCCAAGTACAGTGCAATTTAATGGGGAACCCCGAGAGAGTAGGCCCTCTAAGGGCATCCTAAAAACATCTGCCCAGTTAGGTCAATGGGCGAGGTAATCATCAAATCCTGGCAGCAAGGAGGAATCTGAAGACACCTCTGAACGTCACAGGACACAGGAGACCAGGTCCCCACATTCTGCCAGCCCTTCCTAGGCTCGCAGAATCCGGGAAAACCTGGAAGATAAGATGGGCACCTCTGGGAGCAGTGCTTCTGAGTCAGAGGATGAATGAACCAGGGTTACCCGAACCAAGAAGGCCAATAAGGCAAAAAAGGGCCTTGCTTAAGGACCCCTTAAAACAGATTAAGGCAATCAGGAGTGTCATCACGCCTTATGATAAGAACGCCAAGTATTCTGTGTGGGAACACTTGGGGCTCTTTGAGCAAATGATGGAGACTTTCCATTTGAAAGACAGCAGTAGCTGCATGCATTACATCAAATGGACATTCTCCCCAGAATACTCCAGTTTCTTTGCGGGGCTGGAGGACCAAAACCATTCAAGATGGTCCACATATAGGGCGGCCATCTTGAAACATTTTTCTGTTCACCGGAATCCCCAAGAGGCTCGCAAGGCAGCCTACAATTTGCAATGTGGGGAGGATCAGGCCCCACAAGAATTTGTGCAGGAATTGAAGCGTGCCTTTGCGCAGACTACCAAAAGGGTGCGCACGGACAGCAAAGAATTTGTTAACACTTTTTTTATGCCTTGCCCAAATACATCATGACCCAGCTAGTGAGAGATTTTCATGAGAAAAGGTCACTAGACTGGTTCATTGAACAGGCCACCCGAATCTATGAGGAGCAGAAGCCCATTGAAAATAAAAGTAATGCGCAGAAAAGCCCGAAACCGACCAGCACCCCTGCTGCTGCCAAGGTGGCAGAGGTAAAGGTTGCCCCCTTTTTGGATTTGGAGATGGGGGACCTAAAAACCTGCCTGCGCAGAATAATTCTAAGCCCAGAAGTCCCTCGGGCCAGTCACAGACAGGGAGTCAAGGAGCTAGTCCCACAAATGGGGTCCCTCACTCCCCTGACTATGTAAGTCCCCGCTACAAGGGAAACCGACCCATTCTGGGTTATGTATGGACTTCTCCAGCCCAAGGGGGCGGATCCAGCCAAGTGCCTAACCCGGGGAACTTCCCTCCTCACCTCCCCCAGAAGGGCAGAAATTCACCAAACCTTGGGCAGAACTTTTTCCCCAGGTATCCACAAAGTTTCCAACCCCAAAATCATCCATCCTTCTTTCCCCACTTCCCTGAGCCCAGACCACCTAATCCGGGAGAGGGGAGGCCAAGGGTGGAGGGGTACCCAAATCTTCCCAACCCGGGGTACTACCAGAGAAGGGATAGCTACCCTTCCCGGGATCAGCCCAGGGGAGAAAACCGAACCCTGTATCAGACTGAGCGGGTTTCACAGTTAGAGCGCCAGGTCCAAAATATGGCACGGGATCTGGGTCACATGCTGAGGGCTCAACAGAACCCTCAGATGAGCATGCCGGCGTAGAATGCCCCACACTCTGGGCCTGGTGCTCCAGAACAATGATGGGGGTGCACCCCGATAAACCACCGGTTCCCAGGGAGAAGGCACAAGGAGAAGGGGGGTGTAACGCCTTGGAGGAAGCTTCCTTACCCACTTGTAAAGAGCAACTGGAAACCCAGGAACTAGAAACAAAATCTCCTACCCTGAAAGTCTGCCACCCAAGGAGCAGAGAGGAGGTAGGAGAAACAAAGGACCCAAACAGACCCAGTTCGTGGAGGAGGTACAGATCTTACAATTTGAGGGAGAGGGATCCTCAGAGGATCCTGGGAAAAGGATTTTCTCCATCAGAGATGGGGAACTCCTCCCAAAGAAAAATGGGTCCCAAGCGATTCAAATTCAGACTGGGTAGATGTGGGGACTGAGCTAGCGCCACCCATCATCTCATCCCAGAACCAACAGCATCAAAATCCCCTGGTTCAAACCCATTCTGGTGACTGCCTCCAAAAAGGGGGGGTGGCCCAGAAACAGAACCAGGGGAACCCACAACGTCTCCCATTTCTAGTTGCCAACTTTTTCTTTCAGATTCCCAAGACTCTTCACAGAATTCTGCCCAGATCTCTTCTCTTTCCTTGTCCAAAACCAGAAAATTGTGCCACCAGTTGTCCAAAAATGTGCATTATCTGTGCCCCCTTGAGGAGAAGGAGGGAAGATACTATGCCCCGGTACAAGTACAGGGGCAGGGTTCAATTTTGGCACTGGTGGAAACTGGATCCCAAGCTATCCTTCTGTCCAAAAGAGCCTTTGATGAACTAAATGCAGGGAGGAGGGAGAATTACCAAATTCCTCTCACCTCTCTTCCTGGACAACTTCAGAACTTTGACGGGAAGGAAATTCCCATTGAGGGGACTGCGGATTTGGACATTAAAATTGGGCGACACAAGGTGAAACACCGGTCATAGTAGTGACTCCATAGGGCACCCCTTGTTTACTAGGGAATGGCCTGGTGAGAAGGTTGTCACCCCTAATAGATTGCGTAAACAAGGTCCTCTGGACCCAGACTAGCCGACCAATAAAATTAAAACAGAGTGTCAACCATGTTAGTTTAAACGGCACATGCCACAGGGTTGAACAAAATTCTGACCAAGTAGAATTTCAGAACAACCAAATTCCAGATGTGACAGTAACAGCAGTAGGACAACAGATTGGTGATGGGGGGTCCTCTCTATTTCTGAAAATCAACCTTCCTTCCAGTTTAAGGTGGTATTCCACACTGGAAGGAAACACTCTGAAATTCGTTACTAATACACAATCAGACATTCCCACTCCAATAGTCCAGAAAGCTGTGAAATCAGCTCAGAGCCTGGCTGATATTCAGCAAATTGGAGAGCAGTTGTTCATCCCTGTTCAGTTAAATGATGGGAAGGACTCTGTTCTGGCCCGGGTGTGTGTGAACAACAGTAAGAGCTTCATCAGCGAAGCCATGTTCCGCCAACTCCCAAAAGATCCAGCGATTCCCATATTCAAACTGAAAGGCAAATGGGAAATGGATCTGGAAACACCCAATTCCAAATATCTCCTGCCAAGCAGGAGTATGCTCAAAATCTCCATTGGCAACAAGAGCATAGTCCATAATTGTTGGGTCGTGCAAGACGTCACTGCCGCCTTTTACTTAGGCAGTGACATTCTCAATCGCTTTGCCATCAGTTTGGACCTAATGAACTTCAAAGCTTGGTCCAGATTAGCGGATAATCCCATGGACTTTGATGATCAGAAAAAGCATTTAGGTCAGCTCAATTGCTACCTTACGCAGTTGAAATTCAGATTAAAGAGGAAGTCACCATCCCAGAAAGGACCCGACAATTCTCCCTGGAAGTGAAAGTTAAAAGAGGACAAAAATTGAAAAACCCTGATGCTTATATTCATCTAAATGCTTCTCTCCAACAGCAAAGGTTGGGGGTAACCCCAACACCATTAGTCAACATAGAACAGGATACCATTCCAATAGAGGTGGATAACAGCGACTTAAAGAGTATTACTCTAGCCGCAGGCACCATTATTGGAATGGCGGTTGATGACCGACATTTTTCCATTGATTTAGGAAAGGAACTGTTAGGACCAATCCCCAAGGACTGTTTTGACAGTGACAGTGATGACAATACAACACCAGACAGAATCTTTACCCGGCATGGGGGGAACTTCCTCGTGTACACTTCCTGCCCTTATGGTAAGGAAGATGTGACTTGTGACTTCAGGAGGGATGAGGTGATTTTCCAGGTCCATGAGGGCCGCCTTTACGACCTGAAGCCTCCAGTCCAAATCAGCACACTGACCAGGGACTTCTCCACCCAGCTGGAGGAGGCCGCTGAGATAGCAAAACAAGAAGTCTTTCCAGGCTTCAGACAGATGGTGGAAGAGAGAGTCAACCTAGCTGATGCCTGTGTGACTCTGGAGCAGAAGCAAAAGTTGAAACAAGTTTTCTTGGATTTCCAAGATCTCTTTGCGGTGGACTCATATGACTTTGGTCGCACCGACATCCACACAACAACAATTCCCACGGACCCTGGCATGACTCCAGTGTTTGTGAAGCAATAAGGCTTGCCTCTCGCATCCATGGAGTCCCTTACTGAAATAATTAAGAACCTTGAGTCCCGGGGGATAATCCGTCCAGTTCACTGCACCTTCAATAATCCGGTGCTGGGAATATTGAAGCCAAACGGCCAGTGGAGACTCTGCGCCAACCTTAGGGAGCTCAACAAACGGGTCCATACTTCCCGATGGCCTCTTCCCTACATAGACCAAGGGCTGGCCCAGATCCAGGGGTCACAGATATTCACTGCAATAGACCTGACCAATGCATACTGGACTGTGCCTGTCAGTAGGGAGAACCAATACAAGCTGTCTTTTACCTTTGGAGGCTAGCAGTACACATGGACACAGACTCCCTTCGGATACCTCAACTTCGGCAATTAATTCAACATTTTCCTACACAAGGGCATGCCCGACCTGGGTGCGAGGGGTAACCTGGCTTATGTAGATGATGTCCTCATCAAAAGCTCAACTGTGGAGAAACACATAGCGGAGATCCACTATGTTCTGACCCAGATGAGGGCCGCCGGAGCAAAACTTTCCTTTCAGAAAGCACAGTGGTGTAGAACCTGTGTCAATTTCTTGGGGCAAGAGATTACACCTCAGGGTCTCTGTCCCCAGGAAAAGAAAGTGGAAGCACTTCAGAAACTGAAAGACCCCACAACTCTGCGGGAACTAAGGAGCCTCCTTGGACTGACTAATTACAGCAGAAAGTTCATTGAGGGCTACGCAGAGATCACCAGACCCCTGATTCATCTCTTGAAGGGGGGGGTCAAGTGGGAATGGGGTCCAAAACAATCTGAGGCAGTAAGACAGCTCAAAAGATGCCTCTCACAAGCACCTTGCCTAGTTTACCCTGTCAGAAACAAGGAGTTATTCTTGGAGACAGGGTTCTCTAATACATGCTTGACTGCAGAATTATATCAAAAGCATGACAAGGTCAATAAAATAATCTCCTATGCGAGCAAAACTTTATCCTCTGTGGAGGAAAAATTCAACGATTGTGAGAAGGCACTCCTGGCAACGGTGTGGGCATTGAAGAATTACCGCCCGTTTATCCAGGGGAAACACATCCTAGTGGAGACTCCACACCAGCCTCTGCAATATCTCCAAAGTGACAGAATCTGGCCCGGAAATGTGAGTAATTCCCGAATTACTTCCTGGATTCTGTCAATGCAAGGCTTTCCTGTGGAGGTCAGATATGGCCAAAACAAGAAGAGTCCCCTCGCGCAAGGTCTGGCTGACTTGCATGAATGTGCCAGAGAAAACTGTCTCAAGGACGAAAGTCTAAAAACCAAGGACAACATGGAGGCATACCTTATATCCCCACACAAAGTCTTTGAAGAAGATAAGTGTGAAGGAATGCCCACTGTCTTTGTGGATAGATGCTCTTACCATGTTGACAACAACAGGGAGAAAGAACTTGTGGCCGGCGTAGGGAATGCATGGGTGAATGAGTCCCCAGAACTCTCTGCCGGGTACAAGATTGGTCCCCACAGTAGTCAAGTGGCAAGTTGATGGCGGTGCATCAAGCCATCCTCACTTCTGTCCAACATCAACTCCACAAAATGTTCATAATCACAGATTCGGATTATATATGGAAAGGGTTCGTGGAGCACTTGGTTAATTGTTAAACCAGAGTCATGTTATGTGCTAATAACAAACCCTTGAAACATGGGAAGTTAATCCAAAATATTGATGATCTGGTCGCCTCAAATGGGATGACCATCTACTGGAAAAAGATCAAGGGTCATTCCAAAGTAGAGGGACCAGACAAAACTGGAAATGACTTAGCTGATCAGCTGGCCAAAACCGGGGCCATCCAAGGGAATCTAATAGAGATTGAGTCCCTGTTGGGGGAAATCCAGGTCACTGCTATCACTAGGCCCCAGACAAATGCTCACAATGATCTTTCAACTGCACAATGGAGTAAGGAGACCCCAGATGCTGATTTGATTATGGCTCAGAAGGGGGATCCAATAATTGGTAAGTTTTACCAACACATTGAGGACCCTGAGAACTTTCCCCTGACGGATACCAATTACATTGGGAAAGAGGACCTTAGAGTGTTGATGAAATGTCCAAAAATGTTCTGAATCCAAGACGGTTTGTTGGTAAAGAAATCCCAAGCTGGCCATGATCAGTGGGTGGTTCCTACCTCATTCCAAAGCCTGATGTTAAATCACGCCCATGATGCGGCCACAGCCGGCCATAGGGGGTTTCATGCCATACTTGAGATCTTAAGAGAAGTTGCATACTGGCCACACATGGGGCAGGACCACAACCAATACTTGAAGGGGTGTCTTGTGTGTACACAATTTCAGCCAACATCCCTCACACACTGTGCACCTCTCCAAAAGAGGGGGATGACACTGCCATGGTCAGATTTGCAAGTCGACTTCATAGGCCCCGTGATTCGCTCCTCTAGGGGAAATAAGTACATGTTCACTGTGACATGCTTATTTACTAAATGGGTGTGGAATGTCTCCCGGCCCCAAACTGCAAGGCAGAAACAGCAGCTGCCCTGATGATCAATCACATCTTTTTGCGTTTTGGACTACCCCAAAGGATTGAGTCAGACAGAGGTAGCCATTTTACCAGCGAAGTAATGACTAAGATGTGGGAGATACTGGGGGTTAAAAGGAAGTTACAAATTGCTTACCGACCAGCTTCTTCTGGTGCCGTAGAATGTTACAACAAAACTATTGTGAGCATCTTAAAAAAGTTTGTGGCAGATTCTGGACAAAGTTGGGATATCCGATTACCTCTTGTCCTAATGGCCATCAGATCTACCCCTTCATCTGCAACTAAAATGTCACCATTTGAGCTGATGACTGGACGTAGGATGGTGCTTCCCCAGCATTTGCTCTGCAGGACCCAAGAGCAGACATTGATCAATGCCTCCACAACTCATGAGTATGTTGAAAATTTAAGAAAACACCTTCAACATGCTTTTGCCTATGCTCAGTGAAATCTAGAGAGATCAGCCAATAGCATGAAGACCCACTATGACTTGAAGACTACTAGGAAAGAATACAATGTGGGAGACCGGGTCTATCTATACAATTTCCAAAGGCACCAGGCCAAACAGCGGAATTTTCTGCCTACATGGAAGGGACCTTTTGAAATTATAGACAAGATCTCACCAGTCGCCTACAAGATCCGCATCCTCATAAGCAGTTTGGCGGAAGGGGAAGACACGTGGGTCCATATATATCAGCTAAAGTGTTGCCATCCCAGGCACACTTTGCAGCAACTGGAGGAGTCCTCTGCAATCCCAGAGGGGGCCGCTCCAGATTAATACATTTCCAACCCTAAAATATTCCACATATAGTCTCTAAAATATCATGATAAGAATGCAAATGTCTCCTGATTGAAAGAAAATGTATATGTTCGCCCCACTTCATTAATAGTGGTGGGGAAATGTCTATGAATATGTTTCTGCCGCTTTTGCTTTGTCATCCTAGGAGAGATAAACCATGGAGACTGACCAAGGAGGATGACCCAGGGACCGGGAGAAAAGATCTGAGGGTCCTGGGGTACCGCCCAATACACCCATCAGGACTGGCGAGGAGAACCGATCGATCCACCCTGATGGAGGAAAAGATGCTGAACTTTGCCATTGGGGGAATCAGAAGAAGATGAGGCGAACATCCCAGATCTTGCGAGTTCCATCGATGAAAGATCAGAATGGCGATCGCAAGAGGGGGGCTTGTGGGATGTTTCACCCACTCATCCAAGCCCTACAACATAATTTTGCATTACTGGAAGCGGAAACATCATAATGGCCGCCGGAAAGCATGCTGCTTGCCAGAAATCATCCAAAACTGCACAGAGAAAACATGAAAAATAGGTTGCCATCCATTTATGACTCTGTCAATGTTAATACAGGAGACCATTGCCAGACCCTATCCTTTGGCTGCACACAGAGCAAAACCAGTGCAAAGGAATATGGTGCTGTTCAAAATCCGTTTTAATTGATGTCAAAAATTGGTAAAATCATGGGCACGAAACTACCAAACGAAAATTCAAACTGGTTGGGTGTTATACATTACTCTACTGCAGAATCCACATCAATACAATGTTAGCAAGGATCATATGCCATCAAGTAAAATCCCCTTTTTGAAATGTATTAATTCAAGACAGCTGCCAAAAATGGGTGCAATACCGGTGCTTGCCGCTGACCGGTGCTGGTGATCTAAATTCTGACAGGAGACCTGTATTTCTGAAGCTAAACTGTAACTTGAGTTAGCCGAGACTTCAAAGGCTGGCTGTCCCCGGGAAGTTTTCACACCTAGCCTTCCCAGCAACAGCACAGGAAATCACACCGTCCTGTTAATCAGATGGAGAGTGGCACCCTGGTCTGCTGACCTCAGTCAAGACAATAGACTCTTTCAAATGAACAGAATATGCTGATTTGGGTGTGCCTAAACAACTGCTGGGAGAAGGCAAGACATCTGATCTCTCTGAGTCAGAGCCCAGTTTCTAGGGGCGGGGACAATCAAATGGGTGTGCTGCAGTGGAGGCAAATGTATGTTTTATTAAATTGCTTATAAAATATTGTATCAAGTTGACAGAAATGTTCAATTTGGGGATTCTTAATATGAAAAATGCACCCACAATTTGAGACAAAGCTGGATGCTGTACGATGTTCTGAGGCCAAGCCCTGTAATTATTAATATTGTAACATCTGTGTTTATGCTAGAGACCTCAAAACGTACTGTAATATGCCCAGAGAGGGTGTGTACCTCCGTGCCAGATTTGATGAAAAACCAATATTGCGAAACCCATCAAAAGTACAAAATGTTGTCACTTCTGAACCCAAGCTCTTAGAAAGATCAGGGTTGAACAGCGACCTGTCTTAATTCATCTAGGATGTGTACATGTAAATTAAACAACTTGTGTATCTGAGAAGCATGTTTGGTTATGAAAAATTGTTTTTCTAAGTAAATGCTAAGGGGCGGGACTTCAGTCAAGCATAAACATAGCTTCACTCTGACTCATCCTGACTCACTACTCTGTTCTCCAGTCAGGTCACAGTAAATCATTTAACCTATTAGGATCCACAGAGGGTTGGGCATAGAAAGTCAGCCTTCCCACCCACTTTCAAAAGACATAATAAGAACCACTGAAACCCAAATAGGGACTGCTCTTTCCACTTTCTTGCGCAGCACTTTGCCGGACCAGACAATATCCAGAAGGACCATATCCAGATCTTAGACTCCAGGTAGACTCCAGAACTTGAAGCAGAGAGGCCTGAACCAAAAGCTGAATCCTTTTCAGCAGGCCTCAGAATCTAGCAACCTAACTAAACTATTCAACAGCCGGGCAAGCTGTTTGATTCTGGCTAGAACCATATCCAGACCCAGAAAGCAGAGCTGTATCCAGGACCCGTCAGACCCAGACCAGACCGCTGTGCCATGCTGATAGCAGACCAGAGGCCACGCTGTGAGCAGAACCAGTGCCAGAGACCGTCCAGTGGCGGGAGTGCAGTCCCAGGCCCATTACAGTCCAAAATTAGGAGTGAGTATACAGCCAGATCTCTACAGAACCAATCTCTTAGTCTAAAGTGATCCTATCCCATCCACTTTTACCTGTCCAGAACTGCATAGAAATTGTGTGTCCATTCTGTCATTTCAAAGCTGCAAAAGTGTCATCTGTCATTCTGAAATCTTGACTTCATTTCTGAAAATCTACCTCCACAAAAACGTCCGTATCTTGTGAACCGTATGTCCTAGAAGTCATATTTAACTGTCATTTTAAAGCTAAGAACCTATGCTTTCCAACTCCTTATGGTTTTTTCCGTAATCGCGATCGACACACTCGGAAAAAATGGAGCGAATTGCAATTTGACTCAGTTTCACCACTTGTAAAAATTGCTTCTTTGCTTTCCACTGCTGAAATTCGTTTTCACTCTGATAATCATTCCTGAATCATTGCTAGTGTTGACCTGAACTAATTGAAAGTAGCTATCACCTACCCTGTATCTCCTATAGGGAATTAAAATCATTTTTAGCATATTTTTCACTTCATTGCAACCACATTTAAAAGTATTTGGCCTGTGTTTTAAAATCATCCCTGTTTCTCTAAGCTTGCTGGGGGGAACGGGAACTGAACTGCTTTTGATTGTACTCCTGAAAACCTGTGTGCCCTCATTTCCATCTCTTCCTATTGCTTAGGGGGGGAGTGAGGAATAAGTGATCAGATTATCTCTTGTTGAAACCATATCCAGTTTATTTCTGTGCTGAATCCTTTCCATCATTGCTTTTCATTGAAACCATACAAAGTATTCTCTGCTACCTTATCCTTTCTATACCAACTCCTAAGTAATTAAGGAATTGTGCTACTGTAATATTATCCATTGTTGATCACTGTTCATATTCGTAAGTGTACTATCAAATATTAATTTATTCATAAAGTGTGATATATATATATATATATATATATTGTTTAATCTTTCCAATAAACATTTTAATTTGCAAAAAAAACCTACTTCATGGCTCAGTGAGGTCAGGGGGATTCCAAGAGAAGGGTTTATCATCCAGATTTAAGAACTTAAAATACAAATATATAAATAAGGGCTTCCATTGGGCATTCCAGACTAGGCATTGACTTAGTGGGATTGCTAGATTGAAGTCACTTTCATGTGAAGGTAAAGGGGTGAAAACATGCACTACTAAGTCCCTCCCATATTCCTGTCTGTTGTGGATCAAAGGGCCTCTCTGGTTAATGGAGCTCTCTGCGGTTCCTGATTAAAGCGACATGACATCACATTTCACTATCAATCGATACTGAGGGTGGGAGGTAGCTTCAGGTTTCAAAAGTGCTTATGAAAGGGTGTTAGGTATTCCTGTCTCCTTTGTTAGCCTATGGAGCCAGGCCCCAAGTGGGCTGTTTGAATTAAACTCTGATTAGTATGCAAATTCTACCACCAGCTACAGAGCTCAACAAAATGACAGGGCAGATCGATGGAGCGTTTGTTAGTTAATTAGGCTGGCCAAGGCAGGGGGAAGGCTGGAGATGCATTGTGTACTCCACCTGTTAGATCCCAACTAAATATGATAGGGGGGAGGACTGTGCCTGTAGGCTGTGTCCACCCAGAGTACACGGGTCTATCCATGTGTTGTGCGATGCGCATGGGAACGTGTTTGCAGATTAGCCCCTCACATTTTCCTGAGGTTGATCTACCATCATTCAATTTCATTTAAAACATTTAAAAAATCCCAGGGGAGTGCACACCAACCACGCGGATGGTCGAATTCCTCACATGGCCCCCAGCCTCAACATGTGAACCACCACCTTACTGAGGGTCTGGCTTGTCATCAAGGCAAAAACACCGACTGAGGCCATCTGCATTTCCATGCTGGGAGCCTAGCTTGTGCTGTATGTCCATACCTAATCCCGGGGTGAGTTTGGACGTGGACAAAAGAGAAGAACACAGGTATGAATCTGCCTGATAGAGAGAACACGATTGTCTGAATACAGGCTGATGAGTGAAGACACCATAGGTATTCCGGGCAGACACACCAAGGAAACAATGATGAAACGTTCCTAACCAGAGCTCTCATTAGGAGACAGCTCTGCCAAGAAAGGATCGGGTCGCGTGAGCATTCAGGATTGGGTCCATAGTTTTGGACCTCCTCCAAGAATTCCTTTGCTGATGATGTTTCGAACTCCATATTAGAAGTGTGGCACAACAACCCATCAACTTCCCTCCTGAATAAGGTGGGATTAAGTTGAGGGCTATAGTTGGTAGCCTGCTGATTCTAACTGAAACGCGTGTCGACAACACTTGTTGCAGAAGAAATAGGCACACCAGTACACTAAGGAGGTGCAGAAAAATCATGTGAACTGTTGTTACAAGGTCTTATATGTTATATGACCATTTGAAAAACGTACTGTTGTGTAGCACATTATGTGAACATATGAGTGACTATGTATGATGGAGAGAATCTAATGGAGTATGAGTTACTATGCATACATATATTCTTGGATCATCTTGAGCCTATGTTCTTCGAGTACCACCAAATGCTTGCCTATGTGTAAATAAAGTGATATATTTTGTATAAACAAGATTAAATATTTTCTTGCCTTCCTCAATCTCACTGGTTCATTTGTTGTATTTAACTTTAGAATATGTAGAGCAGTCATGAACCCCTTCTTCCCCATGCACTGTATCAGTAATCAATCTAGTAGGATTCACCATGCAACATCTGACAATGTTTATTGGACAGTATAACGTCATATCCGAATGCTCGCTGTGTAATGAGTGTTGACTTTGGTTTTTAGAGAATGGCAAACAGGGCATGCTGTATGTACAATGTTACTGTGCAGCTCATCGTTATCGTGGATGATTTTGTCTATTGCAAAGGCTGCTGCAGCCAGTGCTAATTCACATGGGAAATTCCCTTTCATCAATGGATCCAATATCCCACTGTAATAAACTAAAGGCTTGTGCCTCATTGAGGTTTTTCGTGAGGACAGCCACCATCGCATATCCATTTGAATGTGAGAATGGATCAAATTATTCCTTGTAATCCAAATGCAGGGGCTGTACTTATTGCTTGTTTCCGATCCTCAAAAGCATTGATATTTTAACCTGCCCACGTTATGGGGCACTTGTCTTTCTGTTATTCCTTTAATCCTTTTGATAGGGGTCGAATGTATGTGCTGTAGTTAAAAACCTGCAAACAACAATAGTTATATAGCCCCAGGAATTACTGTAATACTGTCACTGGGTGGGGTATATTTGCAATTGCATCTGCTCTGCAAGGTGTCATGCTCATCCCTTACATTGATATTATCTGGCCTCAATATAGTACTTCTTCCTGGCAATACTGTAATTTCTCCTTGTCCATCATGTATCCCTTCATAGCCAATAATGTTAATAACATTACCGAATCTGTTCAGCACTCTTCCTGTAGTGCTAGGTGCCTGTATTTTTTCCAAGTCCATCTATAGCACCCTGTTGAAGACAAATGGGGACTCACAGTACCCGTGTGGGAGCCTTGTGTGTTCGAGCCTGATAACGCAATACATAAATTAGGTGTAATATTGTGAATCTTTGTGCAATGGTATGGAAAATAAGGCATTCTTTAGGTCAATGACCAGGAAGTGTGTAGCATTAGGTGGTATGTTGCACAATAATGTAGTCGTGTTGGCCACAACAGTACACTTTGCCTCCACAATGTTGTTTAAAGTGTCCAAATCCTTTATAAATCTCCAAGACCCTGCTTTTGTTTCATTTCACAGAATACACTGCTGTGATGCATGGCAATTCAGATGGCACAATGATACCCTGTCACTTGAAGGCAGCAATCATTTACTAGATGTCTATCTCTGCCTCATTTGACATGGGATATATCTTTAACTTCGGGTAAGATTTCTCACTTCTTCAATTGTCTTTGTTTACGCTCCAATCCCTTTCAGCAAACCTGCATCATAAGGGCCACTAGTCCATAGTTAACTTGGTACCTTTGCCAAATCTTTCTGTATGAAAGATGGAACCTTTTTCACAAGATATATTATCCGATTTGTTTCTCTGAACTGTATTTGCAACTGGTATGGAATACAAATCTCAAAAACGACCTCATCATCTGTATGATAGTCTTCAAATAGCTCATCATCTGTCATTTCGCTCAACTGCTGTGTTGAGTGCAGTGCTATTACTGTATGCCAATTAACACCATCCTTGTTTGTTCTATGTAACACTACTCTATGTAACACTACTCTGTCCACTCATAACACTAGTGCTTCAAAATGTATTGTTATTATCTATCCTTGTACCACATCCGTGGGTACTTCTGCTCTGAATAAAACTCTGTGGGTAATATTAGTAATGTAGCCTTTATTCGCGGGAGCCTAACAGTACTTGTACTCCATAAAATAATAATTCTGAATTTAAAGGCATCCCTCGTAATGCTTTCTGATCATAAACTCCCTTGCATTTGGATAATGAATGCTTTGCATTGAACATATTATCCCTTCCCCTGTGAATGATATTGTCATATTTACTTATTAAATATCTTCCCAATAATTTAATTTGCATCTTTCGGGAATATAACAATGGCACATCCATCATATTCTCTCCCACCATTATTGGTAATTCCTTCGTGAATGGAACCTTTGTCATAGCCCAAGAAAATCTGTGTGTGTCTATTGTTTTTCCTGATGGTGGATGCCTCCCTCCCCGACACAAGATCTTGTTCTCTGGTGTCAGCTAAAAAGGAAAATGTCCTACCTCCTATTGTCACCAACACCTGGGGTTCCTCTTCTGGGTCGGGAGTTACTGATAGTAATGGACATACCAAGCTTCACTCTGGCCTGTCCTATTGAGGGTACATGCTCATCACTGTTCTGCTAAAGAGGTTCCCTCCCATCACTGTCACACACCCTGTCATGGGCACTGGAGCTTGTGGCAATATGTTCCTGTCCCACTGTCCGGAATGTTGTATTTGCAGTTGTAATGGAATTAGTGATTGATGTTTTACTTGTGACTGCTGTATCTGGTGCGTGTGCTGCACAATATGGTGTTGCTGCTGTTGTGTCTGTTGCATCAATGACTGCTGGTTATATTGTGGAAATGGTCACTGTTGCGTGTATTGAAATGTGCTTTGCTCTTGCTGTGACTGTGTATACTGTGACGGGGAATACAGCCCCCATTCTTTATCAATATTGTTGCCATCATCCACTCATTGCCCTTCTGCTCTTACACACTTGTGCATAATGCCCTGTCTTCCCACACATCCGACATTGCCCTTCAAAACCTCCACATTGTGGTCTCATTCCATCAAAACCTCTTCTATATTCACATCCAAACCCATACCCTCTTCCCCTACGTACATACCTCCTGCCCCATTGGTAATAATTACTTTCTCTTCTCCCTCCTAAATATCAGCTTGCCCCCTGCTTTTAATATTCTTGCTCATAATGTTCTCCCCACTGTTTGTTATCATTGCTCCCTCTACTGTTATCTTTGCCAAATTTGTTTGTACCAATTTAGCTTCCTCTTTCTGCCCCCTTCTATTTTCATTCAGCAATAATGAATGATATACATCTGTATTTCAGGTAATTGTTTCATCTCAATCCCAACATATTTCTTCAGCTGTTTCTGCACTTCTTCAGGAAGACCATGGCATAAAATGTGATAAAACATTGGTATATTGTTGTACCAACATCCCCTTGTTTCCAAATTGCACTTCTCTTGTATTTCATGTATAAATGCTGCTCGATCCTCATTGATCCTAATCTTACATGTCATAATCACACCCATGTCTGATGTAGTTGGGAATTGTATCCTCAATGCCCATCAAATGTTCACTTTGCAATCGCTAAAAGGTGAACAATCATGGGCAGTATTTTGTACCGTCACATCAGAATGACATGCTCTTTTCCATACATCATCTGATTGTTCTCTCAATATCGAACCAATTGAACTCTTCATGTCTCCTACTGCCAATGTCAATGTCATGCTGGCCAACCATGTCTCTATCTCATGAATCCACTTTCCTGCTGTCAATGATGGTATATCAGCCATCAACTTTTAATTATCTTTTTGTGGCCATGGTATATATACTGAGCCAGTCCTTACTCCATTTGGAGCAAGGGTAATTGTGTCATCCCTGCCCTGCATACGGGTGCAACTGCACCCGTCTTCCCTTTAAACACTATCAACATATGGCCTGTTTGAGAGCCTGGCAATTACCTTAATCTGGTCATGTGTGGAATTGTTTGCCCTGAATTTATTGGGAGCAGCCCTGGGAGCGATGGACCCATGTTCTGGGCTAGTTTGTTATCCCACAAATGTATTAGTGGAATTTCTGGTGTTTCAGGCTCACTTGCTTGATGAGCTTCTGTTGCCTCTTCTTCCTCTTCCTCATACTTTTCTTTATCTTCCCACTATTCTTCCTCGCACTCTATCTTTTCGATCACCTCATTGCTGACACCTCGAAGACCTTCCCTCACATACACTCCTCTGTCTGTGTCCTCTATAATATTTCTCCTAACAAAGTCTGCAATTTCCCTCATGTTCTCTTCTCCTTCTCGGTCCTCCATTACTCCATTACTTCTATTTTGCTGCTATCATTAACATTCCTTCACGATGTCATTGTCAGTGCTCTGTCCAACTATTTTAAATTGAATCTGACCTCCTACCTATTTGTCTGGTGTAACTGCTGCTTCTTGACCCCCATTCTCATGTGTTACCTTCTTCAACTCTTCTTTTGCTTCGTGTATCTTTGTTTCTAAAATGTGCCATTCATCATTTTATAATCATACTGCAAATGTGATTTTTGTGTCACCATGGTGTCTTTGTCTCTATTATCACCTTCATAAAGATAAATAGATGTACCCTTGCTAGTGAACAATACTCAAGGTAATACTTGGGGTGGACCAGTTCAAGTATTAAAGCTGGTCCAACAACTTGTTTTAGTAAAGTGGTTGGTTGCAAAATAGCAGATCCAATCGGGGGGTCAAAGACATGTACAAACCATTCACTGTGTTCAGAAATACATAAATGCAAAGCACAGAGATTTATTTTCTCATACGGACTAACACATAGTGCATAGATTTAAAAAAATAAACAGTGCTGTAGAGTACAGAATACATGTGCAAAAACAATACTAGTTCATAATGACATCACTTAACAAAAAATAAAATGTAATATATACAACCAGATAAACATAAAATCCTGTATGATTAGTATACAGATAGGTTTCAATAATTTCATTATTGTTTGACAATATACATGTTGATATGGGTGAATAAGTGTTTTTCTAAATAAATCCAAAGTAAACAACTTGAGAGAGATATGGCTTCCCAAATCTCATTAAATTTCCTAATTTATGGGTAATTCCTTTTTATAGTTAATATTTCTTCCAATTATGACAATAAACGTTCCAGGGTCTTGGGGAAAACAAGATATCTTTTAGGCCAATGTGGCAGAGACTGAAGGTACAGAATCTCGTACAAAGAGGAAACAAACAAACAAGTGTTCCCAGTTCGAATCACGTTTTGGCGGATTTGCATCAAATTGCGTCCGCCTTCATCAGGGCTCCGTAGGGGCGACCCTGTAATATATATAGAGAGAACTCCAGTGAGTATAATTGTGAAGTGCCCATACTCAGTAGAGCATAGTAAAACATAATACACGCTCTCAAAACACCGTGCTGGCAGCTTACCTGCCGGTGCTTTAGATCCCAAGTACTCGGTTCTGAATCACAGAGGGGCCAGGGGCTGAGCATTAGATTATCCTCCGGTTTGGCCCTGCTGGGAGATGTAGACCCTTGCAGTGGAGGATAAGCTCTACATCATGGTGCTGTGTAGAGGGTAAACGCAGAGAGATGGGGTAGTACATGAGAAACAGGTGGCTAGACCACATTGCTTGTGGTGGAGAAACTTGAAGGCAGTGCATAGACAGGAAATTAAATTTCGCAGTAATGCTACAAGAATATATTTAAAGGCGAAAAGGCAGGGTACCTGCTGAACAAGTAAGGATGATTCACTGCAGGGAGAAAGGGTTGGACGTGCTAGTGATATTATTCCTCTTTACTTCGAAACAGCCAACAGATTGCTGTAATCGGTTCCTGGAAAGGTCAGGGTAACTAGGGAGTGTAAAGGAAGGAAAAGAGAGGAAAACATGAATGAACTGGGCAGTCAATGTAAGCCTATAGTAATCTGGCTGCAAAACATTCATCTATGTGATTGTAGAGAGTGACAGTTAAAGGGGTGGTACGGAAGAAGAGATATAAAGAACTCCCGTGAGGGTACACTGTCAAGAGATTAGTGTGGACATGTGTAGATGGCACAGATAGCATTAGTAGCGTGTCGAAAGTAAGAAGTGGTCCACCATACAAATAGACACTGACATCTCAGTGCCGTCATATAGTTCGTGGCAAGAAAAAATTGTAGTTGATTCGTGTTATAGTGACCCCCGGTGTGCGTTAGATTTCATCTGCAAGCATATCACGGAGGCGGGTAAAATACCTTTCGTAGGACGAGCACCCGTGTATGTCTCGACATCAGGTAGCATGCTGGCTAGCTGGGGTGGACTGCTGCTAAGCGTACTCAGGGCGACCGTAAGCGCTGGGAGCCAAGGTCTAAATGACCGTGTCCTTAGCAACCGCGCGTGCGTTGATCGGGTAGCTCCAATGCGCGGGTCAATCCCGTGAGACCAGGAAGTGCTGTGCAGTCAGAGTGCTGCCGCGCGCTTTTCCGTCTGATTGTTTAATCAATCGCCATAGCGACCCGTGCAAAGCATGGGTCTGCAGCCTTTGAAACGCTGCGTACGGAGACGGTCCGCTGCTCATCCCATGTATAACCTTCACCTTCCGAGGCAAAACTCTGGAATTACTGTACCCTGCAGCAGCTGCTTGCAATTGATATAATCCTGGCACAGTCAAGAATGGAGCGCATGTTTGAGAACGAGGAGGATATGTTTGCTGCACACGCCCTTCTTCCTCTCTTTTATCTACACGTTGTTTTTTAACCTGTTCCTCCTCTTCAAACATTTTCCATAATTTGAGTATAATTAGTCTGCTCTGTAATTTCCCTCTCTTGTGTCTGGCATGTAGGAATGTGTACATATGTTGCAGCAGATCTTTCAAATGCATCCCTTCTCGAGGCCATGGCTGAAACATTTTGCTGGCAGTGTCTTTGACCCATTAGACACTTTATTTAAGGATCTTTACTTTATATTGGAGATGTGTCTCAAACAAATGAATAATGGGGGTGTCTGGCATTATAATATATATATATATATATATATATATATATATATATATAACTCAACTTACCATAAAATTCAACAATCGCCTCTCCCTTTCCTTTTCTCACCCCATCACTCACAATTCTTTACAACATCGACCCAATTTCCTCCCTAAACCACACCAACAATACACAATCTCCATCTATTCCATCCTTACCTGCAAACAATACTAACTGCTACTCTATCAACTGACGAAACACCTCTGCTGTCCTATTATATACCAAAACAATACCTACACATAATCAACTTCAAATACATCTATTCTACAAAGCTGTCTTCCCTTTATATGGGGTATCTCCACTTTTATCTCTTATATTGCCCCCCCAAGTGAGGCTGAGTCTTATGCCCTACTGTGTGATCTTCCCAAACTACTGTCGGATGTATTTCTTTTCTCTGTTTTCAATACCCTTCAATTAAGTTTAAAACTACAATCAACACATCCCTTCCCCGACGTTGGGTCCATATTTATCGCACACAAGTATACTCATGCTATAGTACCCTGAGGTCCGTCAGTGTTTTCCCTCCTCCATCTGCCTCCTCTGCGCTCTGTGCCTAGCATGCCACGTGCAAGACTGGGCAGGACTTGCGGAAAACTAGTTTTCCTGCCAAACTCTTCTTAGGTGCGCACATAGACCGCTCCCAGCAGGCCACTACCGATATCCAAGTGGGACGCAGCGAGGAGTACTCCACCCTCTATCAGACTCTGGGGATCTCAGCAATGCCTCCAAATCTTATGATAGGCTCAATTACACCAATACAGAGAAAACACTCAATAAATTGAGGAACTCCAAGTGCATGTGAAAACCCAGCTTTATTCAGATACAAATGGCCAGTAGAGCGTACAAAAGACAATCTCAAAACAGCGTTAGGAACAACAAGGTTTTCAATAAGAAAAACACCACGGCTGATGTCATGGTTAGTGATTATCATATACAACTTCAGTTCCCTTATTCAATTGGTTAGTGAAATATAGAACATATAGGTATAAATCAAATATCTACTATTGATTCTTTCAAAATCTACTAACTCCTCCTAGGTTCATCCTTCTAAAAATGATACATTTTAATCTAACTTGAAATTGGTTGGCATTCTACTACACTACTCAATAAGGTGAAGAAGATTCTGATTGGTTAAAAAAGCCATAGAGAAGCCGACAGAGGGAAGCTGCTATTCATGAGGGATTTTAGCCCAGAAGAGGGGGATCCAGGGGTGAAAAGCCATCACCCATCGTACATACAAAAAGGAACTTTTTGTTTTGCTATTTTGAACCCATCAGATCCTCAGAGGCAAGAGGCTTTTGAAGAAAAGAGACTTAACCACTGAAGATCCTGATACCTGAGAATGGAACTGTAGTCTTGTGCTGAGAAAGCTTGAGAGTGTGCTATGCTCAGGAGTCCCGCCTTGTCCCATGCTCAAAACACGGGAAAGGGAGACCCCTGGCTATAACATCCTGACTTATCATTTGCAAACACTTCTTTCTTTCTTGTTCACACTATCCCACACTCTTTATGTATTTAATTGTAAGGATAGGAATTTTTTTTTTTTTTAGTATAAGCCCTTTTATTTGACAAGACACCACTAGGACTGCCTTATTATTATTGAATGGTCATAGCTTGCTCCCATCTTAGATTTTGTTTAGATTAGGCATTTTTGCCAACCTTTCTAAACAGATTTATAAACAGACCTCGAACTGTGATCACTTGTGTCTATTTATACTGTTGCCACCATGAGTTCCTTACACATGCCGCCATTCATTAGTCCCTGCCCATGTGAGCTGCAACAACTCCCTACCTGCCAATGTCTACACTACTTGTATAGCCCTGTCTGGGTATTCTTTGACCTGTCCCGGATTTTGTGAATGCACACTACTTCTTGCCCTACTTGTATCGCACAACCTATTAAACTCTTCATGGCAACTGGGTGACCATTAGTGTTTTACTAACTGTTTCCATAACATTTCTCAGGTGGTACTTTCATTCAGGCTCAGGAATGGTTGGGGGCTTGCTAGACCTAGTGCACCTTTATCTTCACCATCACAGTTGGGTGTAAGAGTATATTAAAATGTGTACACTCTTAATGTTGTCTTTAACACACTCATGTGAGGGCCATTTTGTTTTTCTTTTGCATTTTCTTGATCAGGTCAATTTTATCCCTTTAGCATATCTTATCAATACTTGAAAGAAAATGGTTTGTGCGCTCCTTCAAATATCCTTCTGCAAATCAGTTTGATGGTCATTCATTTGTTGGCACTTCTTACTATTTGAATAGCGTTCTGGAATTAACCATTTCCAGGGAAATGTATGGGAGATGTGGGTTTGTGAGAAACCTGAAGGTGTCTCACCGGCTAGTCCCTGGGGAATTGTCATCCAGGTGGCCAGGACACAGCCACTGCTTTTGGATCCAGTTCCTTGGGGTGGACCACTGAGGGAGGATCACCTGGATGGCAGGTATTTGTTTGGAGTGGAAGTGTGACACCGGACAGTGAGATGTGATACCCGCTTCCATGTAACACCTTGTTCCATCCTACCTGGTAGGTTACGTAGATTCTCAACTCTCCCCCTTTTTTGACACAGTTTATCGTGGACGACTCACTGTGAGGAAAAATGGACTAACACCTGAGCCGTATACCTGACATGTCCCACTACAATGGTCAGGCAGGGTCAGGCAATTACTGATCATTACACACACCTGACTTCTATCACACTTCCCCACACGGATAAAAGGCAGAGCATAAAAGCACACTCTCAGCAAGACAAAGAAGCAGCAGTTCCAAGATGGCAGTTAATACAAGGCGAAAGACGGCAAGACCGGAGAGGATTGCAAGAAGAGAAATACTCTTGACCTTTTCACCGACATACTGCATCTTTCATGAGCCTTCAAAAGTAGGAAACGTAAGACCTGGAATGAAAGTTAAGAATACTGCATTGTGTGTCAGAGGTATCCGGGTCTCTCCCACGTCCATATTCAAGGCGAGGAGAAGTGCTTCCCGCCGTGTTACTGTCCTTGGGTCTGACAACAGAGCATACCCAGTGAAGTCAGCACAGTCAGTGAGTTGGGGAGACTGATACCAGACCAGGCGGTGTGGAAACCAAGGTTACAAGTGGTAACATAGTATGAAGAAATTATTAAGACAGCAGATGATTGAATGAACTTTGAAGATAACATACGATACCGTAGACAGAGTAGTCCAACATGACATGGGTGCTCATTCAAAAGTCTCTGTCAGGTATCCAACTGAAAGGGTGCAAACGCTAAAATGCACCTGAGATAGGGTTCATCTAAACTACTCACGTAGCATCCTCTACAAAACCTCAATGATCCATTTCAGCTTCGACAGACATTCTATGGAATCCCCATTGTAACAAGTAGGAGGAAGGCCTTGAGGACGACCAAGGTTGAAACACGTGTCGGCTGACCTTATGATGAAGTAAACATATATAAACCTATCTGAAGGACTCTGAATTAGTTGCTCATTAATATGTAGCTCAGTAACTTTGGTAAAACAGAGGCAAATTCACCTGAATCCAATTTAAAACTTTCTATAAATCCTTCAAATCTCCAGTTGGGTGGGCTTTGTGGAGTGATGTAATCAGCCTACAACCATCAAAGCAACCACAGTGGTTAATTGCGCACTTGTTCAATATTTGAACCCAAACGCCTTACAAGTTCAGGTGCCTCTCAGATAGGGTTGATAAAGACAAGCACTGCCTAGAGCATATTGATACTGTTCGCTCCATTTCCCGTACAGCTTGTGGATCCTTACTGTGTGCCATTTCTTTTGGCCAACTGTAACTGTATATATGTTTTATAATAGTGTTGTGTGGGTTTAAGTATTGCTACTGATCTTTGCTTGTGTTTGATTTAAAAGGCCTTTAATAAATGTATATGTATTTTTGATATACACATGACTAAGAACAATTTGTAGTGTTCTTGCTGTGTGTGCTCATTGTGGGCTTTCAATCACCCTCACCCCTCCTGAGACCTAGTCTTGACCGGCACCAATGCTACCTTGATTGGTTTGGCTTATCCAGAAGGTTACCCTGTTTCAAGAAACTAGATTGGCCTTCTGAACCTCTGCCCACCAGGTCAGAGTTCAGAAATTCATCTTAACACTTGCGGCCACATTGGTATAGTATTTTATTTTCTTGCCGAGTATGGGGCGCTGTGAGGCGTTCCATTCATGGAGAGAAACCCTTTTTTTTAAAAAAAACATTTGTTTATGTTTATGTTTATTGAGTTTATATAGCGCTTCAAGCCAATGTGCTTTACAGTATAACAACAGGTACAGTAATGAGAGAATCATATTTACAAACATGAAACAAATCCGTGGAACAATATGTAGAACAATTTATTTAAAGGATGGGAAGGGTGGGGGAGGGGAGAGGAGAGGAGGTAGGTGATGGGGGTTACAATGTCAGTTTATAGGTCAGGGGAGTGGAAGGAAGGGTGAATGGGAGGGGACCGGGAAGGGGAGAGAGTCCTCTGGCGACCTCCTACGCCCATGAGTGTTTTCAGTGACCAATTTGAGGTCAAGAGGGGTGGGGGAGGTAGGGAGGGGAAGGGGGGCAGGGGGTTAGAGGGGGAGAGAGGTAGGGATGGAGAGTCAGGGGGGAGTGAAGAAGAAGGGCTTTCGGAGAGGAGTGGAAGGATGAGTAGGTAGGGGTGGAGTGGATAGAGAGAGGTAGGGAGTTCCAGTGGAGGGGGGCCAAATGTTGGAAGGAGCAGAAGCGTGAGGAGGCACATGGGGCAGAGGGTACAGTGAGAAGGTAGAGATCTGGTGATCGGAGAGAGCGGGAGCTGGAGGGGGAGTAAAATGAGAGGAGGGAAGAGAGGTAGGGGGGACCAGGTCATGTAGAGATTTGTAGACAAGACAGAGGAATTGAAATTTCGGTTGTGAGAGGAACGAATCCAGCCGAGTTGAGAGAGAGGTAGAAATAGAGTCTCAAGGGCCAAGAAGACATAGAGTACGGATAGAGGAGTGGTAGATGGATTTAAGGGGAGTCAGGTGAGAGACAGGGAGTCCAAAGGGGAGAGAGGAGCAGTAGAAGAGGCAGGAGGAAATAAGGGAGAAGAGTAGAAGTTTAGAGGCATGGAAGGTGAGAGAGGAGCGGGTCTTGCGGATGTTGAAGAGGTGGTACCGACAGGCAGGAGAGGTTAGAGATATGTAGTTGGAGAAGGAGAGAGAGGAGTCGATATGGAGGTCAAGATTGCGGGCATGGGTTGAGATAGGGAGGTTGGAAGGTGGAAAGTGGATGAAAGGAGGGGGGAAAGGGAGAGAGTGTTAGGAGGGAAGAAAAGCACTTTAGTCTTGTCAGATTTGAGGGAAATAAAATGGCAACCATGTAGTGCACTACATGGTTGCTAATGACGATATGCCCCTCGGTGTCGGGGCCCACCCTGTGGGTAACTGTCCCCTCACCTGCGTTAAGGGATTCTTACTTTGCTCGGGCTGTTACCCACAGCATGGGCCCACCACCTTGGGGCATTTCACCTCATTGGGATCGAATAATATTTAAAATAATGGCCAGACTATATCTTCATTAGACCAAGTCCCCTAAATCCCCCCACTCCTGATTCGTTTATTTTGGTACCCAATTACCATGTGTTGCGGGCCATCTGGGTTAGAGACCAACCTATCTAAATCATTTTCTTCGCGAATCAGACTCAGACGGATCAGACGATTCAAAATAAAATGTTGACCGAAGGAGTCAAAACCTGGTTTGTTTCCGATTCAGCAAAAAACACTGAAGGAACTCTTACCCTACCAGTACCAGAAGAAATGTTCGGCCATTTCTTCTGGTAGCAGCTGTCATAGCCCAATTGGCAGCCCACCAAATGCAGGCCGAAGCAAGGCTTCAAGAAAACTTTACGAAATTAGTTGAGTTGAAAGCCAGACCCCTACTACCACAGGGGATACTTCAACCATACCTAGAAGGCGAGGACCTAGGAAACTTCTTTCTGAATTTCAAAAGATGAGCCGAACAGTTAGGATGGGAAGAAAATGTAAAAAGATGTTATTTGGGGCCCCTGTAGAGAGGTGAACTACAAACCGCCTACCAACTACTTAATCTTGCCCAGGGAGCCAATTTTATATTCATAAAGGAAGAGTGGGCCAAACTTGTAACTTCCATCGGCAATAATTGAGGGGTATTAGATTACATTCTGGAGAAACCCCCCCTTGAAACGGGTGAACGTATCAAAAATATTGTAGCCCTTTGGATAAATAACAAATCCATGGAAGAGTTGATAGAAATTATTACTTTAGAACAGTTCACCAATTCCTTATCCCCTTTTATGGAAAATGCGGTATTACAATTAAATCAACCTACCCTAGCAATGGCCATTGAAAACCACTCAGATGCTGCCAAACGCTTCCACTCAGTACATCAAGGTGAGGAATGGAAAGATTACAAACCTATCCACCGACCCCAACCTCAAGGAGTAGACAAACAAGGAGGGTAACATAAAATCAACGAATGGATACCAAAGGAAAGAATAGTAACCAAAAGATCTGACCCAACAGCTAGAGAAGAAAGTAAAAGGAAAGAACCTAAAGGAGGCAGACCACTCTATCTGCTCTTCATGTAGAGAAACTGGGCCTTTGGCCAGACACTGTCTGAAAAATTTGAAAGAAGAACCTATAGAAATAGGCAGTTTGAAGGGAGAAGAGTGGGCAGAACCCGAGGAAGATCTAGACACCTTCAGCATATGTGTGTTTCTTTCTTCTGCTGACTTCACATGTGAAAAAGCTTGGGTAAATGGGTAGCAAGTGAAGGCGTTAATTGACTCAGGTAGTAAGCAAACCAAATAGTAGCCAACTTTGTCACAACATCCTCGAGAATGCTACCCTAATTAGAGTTACCTGGGTACACAGGGACAATTAAATATACCCCGAAATACACGTCTACCTTAACATCAGTGGCGAGTTTTGTTTAATATTTTCCGCCATCATTCTGGGGCTCCCCGAGGAAGTCATCGGCGGGTCGGGATTGCCCTACATTTGCTACCCTTTTGCAGGAACCCCCACCTTCCTATAGAGAGTTTTCACCTCTGGACTGCTGGCACTATAATTACTTTCCCAAAACTCTCCAATATGGGACTGGGAAAAGACAGAATCCCATAAACTGCCCACAATACATACATAACCTACAAAACCAGAGTCAACCCCTAGAGACCAGTTTGATGGTTATTTCCGGAGACCAATAAAACCACCTCACCTCTGCCTACACACTTAAAAATAAATCAGTGGAATATGCGAGAGTCCTTGGATATATCTCATTCCTGTTCATTACTAGGTCTTAACAATAAAGAACTTGGACAAAGACCAGTAATATCCACCTTGCATATTGGAAGGGTACGTGAGAAACCTGAAGGTGTCTCACCCGCTAGTCCCCGGGCATCTGTCATCCAGGTGGCCAGGACATGGCTATCACTTTTGGATCGAGTTCCTGGGGTTGGACCAGTGCAAGAGGATGACCTTGACGGGGGGTCTTCGGGGAGTGTAAGTGGGACACCGGACGGCGTGATGAGATATACCCTTACCTGTAACACCTTCTACCCATTAGGATAAGTAGTGTCTTAACCCCGCCTTCGCCTTTTTCGACACAAACACATTCTAACAGACAACTAACTATGAGGGAAAATGGACTAACTGCCGAGCCATATACCTGACATGTGCCGCTACAATGGTTAGGCAGGGTCAGACAATTACTGATCATTACACACACCTGACTTCCATCACACTTCCCCATATGGATAAAAGGCAGAGCACAAAAGCACACTCTGAGCAAGGCAAAGCACTCAAGGAAGCAGCGGTTAGGAGATGGCAGTTTAATAAAATGTGGAAGAGGCAAGACCAAAGAGGATTGCAAGGAGGGAAATAACCTTGACCTTTACAACGAAAAACCACATCTTTCATGAGCCTTCAAAAGTAGGAAATGTTAGACCTGGAATTAAAGCTAAAGAATCCTGCAGTGTGGGTCGGAGTTATCCGGTGCTTTCCTGCGGCGAGGAGAAGTGCTTGCCACCATGCTACTGTCCTTGGCTCCTACAACAAAGCAACCCTAGAGATGTCAGCACAGTCGGTGATTCGGGGAGACTGATACCAGACCGGGCTGTATGAAGATTATTAAGACAGCAGATGAATGAATGAACTTTGAAGCTAAAATACGATAGCATAGACAGAGTGGTGCAGCATCTCGTGGGTGCTCATTCAAAAGACTCTGTTAGGTATTCAACTGAAAGGGTGCGAACGCTGAAAGAAAGAGAATTGTGAAATCAAAGTGGTCCTGCAACGGGTCAACCCAAACCCAGTGCACATTATAAAAGTCTTTGGTACTTGATGTAAAATTGACATTGGTCTGACCCGGCTGAGGGAGACTAATTGTGTTGAAGGAATCTAAGCCCGGCAGAGGGCGATCTGGGGTGAACAGTGAGTCACCTGAAAAGGAAGAACCTACGAACATTGTGCGATAAAGTGAAAGGTGAAGCACAGGCTCGAGCCCAGCAGAGGAAAGCCTGCGTGTAACTTTATGCTAATAGGATCAGAGCCCGGTTGAGGGGCATCCGGGGAGCATAATGAATCACCCGATGTGAATATTTGTGAAAATCTAGAAGGGAAAATAACGCATTGGTCTATTTGGTTGCATCAGGCCCTTTGAGCAAAGTGACCTTTGAGAAGCAAGGAGACTTAAGCTCCCAAGGCCCTGATGCTGATCAGTGAACTGTAACCTTGTGCTACCGAAGCCAGAAAATATGCTCTGCTCAAGTGAACCGCCTTGTCCTGTGCTAAAAACGTGAGGAAGGGAGGCCAACAGCCTGAAAACCTGACATATATTTTTGAACACTTTCTTTTTCGTAACATTAATGCCCACACTATTTGTATTTAGAGGTAAGGATTGGCAATAGTTGTTTTTAGTATAGGCCCTTTTATTTTGACAAGATGTGGCTAGGACTGCATTATTATTATTTGAGGGTCATAGCTTGCTCCCATCTGTAGATTTAGGTTTAGAAA
The DNA here is from genome assembly GCF_040938575.1 of Ambystoma mexicanum. Taxonomy (NCBI): domain Eukaryota; kingdom Metazoa; phylum Chordata; class Amphibia; order Caudata; family Ambystomatidae; genus Ambystoma; species Ambystoma mexicanum. Next base: position 422,192,208 of record NC_090926.1, on the reverse strand, counting down.
AGTGTTCGTCATACCCTTTTTGAAGTTCAATAAATACCCTTGAACTGTGTTTGTTTGATGGTTTATTTATTTATATAGCGCACCTAATCCGTAGGTATCTGGGCACATTCACAATGTTACAAAAACATTACAATATGATATCACAATATTAAAGAAATACAGGTAGATTATTTACAATACATCGTTATGTCATAGGTGGTCAATTGTTTCTGTCTTACTGTTGGTGCCATGCCTTCCTTACAGGGTGCTGTAGCAGAGATGTGTTGTACACAATCTGTGAATTTACAAGTGAGTGATGTTTTGTCTTACCACCAGACCAATACCAGTTTGAAAGGTTGTTGTGCTATTTTATTATTCAAAAACATTGCCACCCCAGTCAGGTACAATTAATGCCAATGCAACTCTATAAGCACTCAGTCTTTCTTGGTGAGGTCTTGGTTGAGAGCATTGTGCATTCAAAGCCTTTGAGACCACTGTCACACCGAGGAAATGGTCCATCAACTTCATCTTCCTTTGGTGGAACTGGACTTGGTCTGAGAAGCCACAACTCCAAGATATAGCTTTGGGTGAACTGTGCAGGAGCCTGAAACAAAGGAGCACAATATAAGAAGGCAATCACTGTCACCACCAGCCCAATACAGGCGATTGATTCACATTCCCCACCAATTTCATTTTAGATTATCCACCCATTGTCTTGACATTCAAGGAAATGTTTCATCTTTTCTTGATGGGTTTTACATTGGTTGTCAACTACCTTGTTCACATTTAAAGGGAACTGGGGTAAGAAAACATGTGGTGAAATGTGGGCCTTATCTTGGCAAATGCTTGATGAACCTTCTTTTCTTTTGGTGCTTTTGCTGCAGGGGAATCTTTGTATCAATATATATATATTTTTTAAGATATCCCGCAAAGAAGCAGTGTTCAGAGAATGTCCGGGACATGTGCTCCTGATGTGGGTAGGCACTGCAGATGAATGTTGTCTGTGTTTCTAGAGAGGAAATGGACTCCAAATTTATGAAGGACTTTGGAAAATTTACTAGACCAACTTCCAAGATAAAACCACCACTGTGATGCACATCTTCTCAGCAGGGACAACAGAATCCACTTCTTGAATGTCAGACCATGACTCTCCCTCCAAACCGGGATGAAGCTAAGACCATGGCTTAAAATGAGACTGGGTCACGCATGAACTATAGACTGAGCCAGAAGCCAGAAACAGTGCCGACAACAATCGGTCTGAGCGATGTGTAGGCATCTGGGATGTGGTCTTCCATCGTGCCCTGGACCAAGAAAGCAACCTTAAATGTGCAAACTGACTCCCCACCTAAATGACCCAGTGCTTGTCCCATTTGCACCTTTTCCATCACCGTGATTCCTGAGGATATCCCTTTGCAGACGTATGATTTTTGCAAGCACCCAGCACATCTGCTGATCATTTATTTTTGATTATTTATTTTTTGTTTTTTTGTTTTATTGGTTAATTACATTTAAACCTTAAACATGACTTCAACCTTAGTTCCTTACAAATATGTTCCAAAAGCCTTGGTCAATATCGGCCTGCAAACATCCACAGTTAGTCCTCCAGCTTCTGATTTAGTTCTAAGGATTCCACTAGTTGAAGAGACGCCAGTGTCAATCCCAACTTTTCTACTGCCAGTATCCCTTGCCAGCAATCATGGTCAGTTTTTTAATCGAAGAAGCTTCTATATTTGTTCAAGAAGAACATTTGTCTTTTGCTCAACTTCCTACAGTTCAATACCAGATGTTTCAGTGTCTCAGTAGCATCTTGGTTGTTGCAGAAGCGGCAGAAAGCATTGTCCAGGAAGATTTACAATTAAACTTCCCTTGTGTGCAAAATATTCAATCGGCATCTCAACAGCAGATCCCTAAAAAAGGGAGATTGGAATTTCGCAAAGTATTTGGGCAATTGATTCAGTGCTTTCCATTCGCAATGTGGGACAAAACCGGTCTTACTTTGTTCCCTCATTGCAAGTGTCTCTATCCAATCCCTCCTTTGTAGGTTAGTTTTCACTTTGGCCGGGTTGTCCGTCAACAATTTTGTGTCCATCTCATTCACAATCAAATATTCAGTACAGCGTAATCCCCAGGCTTGTAGCAGTTTGTCCTTTGGGATTCCCTGAATACTTAATATCTCAAACCTTATTGCTGGAGTGGGTCTCATACATATCTGAAACAGGCAGAGGATTCTCCACATAGCTATGGATCTTATCGATTCTAGACGTAGTTCGTACCTGATCATATAAAGCGGGACTGGGTTCGGCAGTCTCAGAACCTTTTTCCAGAAGTACGCTTCCATAGTTTCCCATACCTTCCAGGAGAGATTCAAAAGTGAGTTTGAGCCATAAACCAGGACTGCAACCACCTTTTGCTTGTAGAAGGTCCATATTGGTCTTATGGAAAACTTCCAATACCGTAAGTGAATGGCTTTCCCTTGGTTGGTCAATTTTTTTAATTTTTCTTTCAGTGAATTTAGCTGACCTTGTTTGTTAATCATTTATCAATTAGAACTCCCAGATAGATAATGGAGTTCACGTTTTCCAGTCTTTTACCATTGATGAACCATCATGGTGTATTCCTTTTTCTGGTTTTCTTCTGTGCTGCTTCCATTATCATAACTTTGGACTTGTTCTCGTTAGCCCGCATATCTTTTTCATCAAGGTGTCGCTTGAAGGTGTCCAATCGTCTTTGTAGACCAATTGCTGTCTGTTGTACATAGACCAGATCGTCAGCATACAGCATCCAGGGTATTAGCCCTTCATTTAACTTCGGAGGGAAAGCACGGACCTCCCGTTGTGAATCCCCCAGGTCTGCCATGTATAATACAAAGAGGAATGGTGCTAGGGCACATTCCTGCTTAATTCCTCTATGTGTTTTGATTCTTTTCATGAGGGCGCCGTCTCTGGTTAATCATACTTGTATAGATGTATACAAACTTCGGATGGCTTCCTCCAGGTCCGACGGGCAGTTCCACTTTTTTAATTTGGCCCAAAGATACTCTCTATTTACAGTGTTGAACGCTTGGGCCACATCCATAAATCCTAAGTATAGCTTGCTGTTGGATTTAACTGTTCATACTTTTAATAGATTCAGGAGAAATAGGTTTAGCGAAGTTCCCACTCCAGCTGTAAAAGCGGTTTGACGCTTGTCGAGAATCCCTGATGATATTGCTCATTTTTTAAGGTCTTGCAGCAGCAGTGAGGAAAACGGTTTCCCTTTTGAATCAAGAAGGGCTATTGGCCGGTAATTTGTCGGGTTACTTCGATCTCCCTTTTTAAAGATTGGGACGATCATTACATCTTTCCAAGATGGGGGAAGTTTTTTAGTTTTCACCACTTGGGAGAATAGTAGCGTTATTAAGTCTGTCCAATGTTCTTTGTTTGTCTTTAATGTGTCATCCGAGATGCCGTCTGGTCCAGCCGCCCTCGTTTGGTTCAGCCTCTTGATCATTATTAAGATTTCCACGCGGTCGAAGATGATATTCCAGGGGTTATTAGTTTTCTCCTTCTCGATTAATTGCGGCTCAGCTGATTGCAGCAACACTTTACTTTCAAAGAGTGCAGTGAAATGATAAACCCATCGTTCCTCAGAAACTTGCGTTATACATACCGCTGCTTGAAAAGTGTTCCCGTGATTTATAATGTCCCCGAGATTTCTGCTGTTATTAGTCGATATCGCTGTTAACATTTTTTTCTGCATCATACTAGCCACGTTTTGTTTGAGTGGCTTTTCTCGAGTTTTTATATTTTTGTTTCAATTTCCGCACCAGAAATTCTTTGTCCATCACCTCTGACTTTTTCAATTTTTTACATTTTTTCTGTATTCTTTTCTTTTTAGTACTAATTCAGGATTGTAGGCATGGTTCTTTGTGATGAGGGGTGTCTTATTTGCTCCCTTTTGTATTACAAATTCATTTAGCAGCCATCGATAGTCCACTTCTTCCGGGTTCTCAAGCACACATTTATCATAATTCTTAACCAATTTGGGCAGGACCTTCTGGTGAATTCGTAGTCTATTCATACCCCAAGTTACTTCAACTTTATTTGAGATCCGGGAGCAGAGCTCTTTTGTTAATATAGAGAATTCTGTTTTCATCAGTTCATGATCACTCTTGCTTGTTTTTATGATCTCAAAGGATTTTACCCACTGTAGTAGATTGTCAGAGACGAAACAGTAATCAAGACATGCTCCGCTGGATCATCTGTGTCAGGTGTAAGTCCCTTTAAGGTCACCAGGAGTTTGGGCATTTAACATATTCATGTCTCTTATTTCCATTTCATTTTTCCAGCGAAGGGCCCTATCGTTAAGTTGAGAGATGTTTTTAACTACTCCTTCTTTGGATAGCAATTTGGTATTTAGATGTCCACAGATCATTATTGGTTTGTCACTTTCATGTAGCATTGCTTCATCCAAAGTTTCTTTGATGGCCGTTAGATAGCTCTCTGAATTAGGGATTTTTGTTCACTCCAGTATGTGTTTATTAGTAGGAGATTTATTTGGCCTTCCTTTAGTTGTTTCTGGATTTCCAAAATTTGGACATAGGGATTGGGGGTATGATGGACCAGGACCTTAAGACCAATCCCTGTTTTAACTAGGGTTAGCAGACCAGTGTATGGTCTTCCCAGTGATCCCCCCTGGCAGGATTAATAAACACCTCATAGTTCTCACATACCGGTCTCGTCCTAATCCAAGTTTCTTGGAGACAGACAATTTTGTACTCATCTAAGAAATTGGCCTCTCCAGAATATAAGTGTTGAAAGCCACAGGTGTTCCATCAGGCAAAGAGGAGACTCTTATCCATTCCAGACTTCTCACTCTATGTTAATTTTTCCACCGCCAGTGCTCCAGCAATCCACGCCCAATCCTGGTGCTGTTCGCTCATTGGTTTCCTTGATTTCTGGGTCTTAATTTGTTTTCTTGAATTATCTACCGTGAATTTAGGCATTGCAGCTAGTTTGTCCCGGTTATTTATATCTGCCTTGACAGAAGACTCTAAGTCTATTGCCTTGATCTTCTCAGATGGATTAGACTTCCTTCCATCTGTTTTTTGAGCGTTGTTCTTTTCTTTATGCTTTTCTCCGTTGCAGTCATCATTGGTGTTTGATTCCCTAGACTTTACATTCCATATTGGTTTGTGGTGGCTTGATTTCTCCTTGATGCCACTTATTCTTATGCTATCATTGTAATTCGACAGCTCGTAACCTCTACCCTAAAGTTCCTTTCTCGCTGCTAGGAGTTGGTTTTTAATTTTCATTGAGGCCAGATGTAAAATTACTGCGTCCATCCTCTGTTCACTTTCAAATTCGACTATTCTGATGTCATTTGAAGAGAGATTCCTTAGTTTAGATGTTTATCTTAGTAGATTTACCACTTTTTCTTTGTTTAAGATCAGCTGTTTTGAGTGCTTAGCCCTGCTGACTAAACGTACTTTCAGCACTCTTCCTCTCTAGGTGAGTGCGCTCTCCCGGGATTCATGGGTGACCTTTGGGCAAGGGTTTATTTAGTTATTTTGTCTACCTTTTTTTTATTTGCACTTTCTCCCCTATTTGTTCTTATCGTGATCAAGTCCGACCTCGAGCGGGAATTATTTTCAAGTACCGCTTATTTCTTCCGTTTTTCTTCCAGGGTAGCGAACTCTGTCAACTTATTGTCCTTCTCCTTCAATCGCCCTTTTCTTGGCTTAGGCTCTTGTTTTCTGTCACCCTTTAGGTTTTTCATCTGGGGGGTTGTTTTCTCTTTAGCTTGAGGTTTTGCCAGCTCTTTCCGGACATTACCTTCAATTTCTTCCCATTCATCAGAGTTTAGATCGTTCATTCTTCCTCCTCCTGATTATTTAGGATGGCTTTCAGTAGGTCGCTCAGGTTGGCCACCGATTGCTCTTCAGTAGGATCGATGTTGAGGCTGACATCCGATATTTCTATTGAATTCTCTTTTTTATTGGCCGAAGCGGAGTCGTTTCCAATGACAATTTTGCATCTAGCCTTCTTTGCACATTGAGTGGAATCCAGTTTAGGTGGAGTTCTTAAATTCCTAAGGAATGCACGCGAGCCATTAGACTTTTTTTTTTTAGATTTTCATATTCTTCTCTTTCTTTTACACTTCCTTCGAATTCTTTAACTCTTGGTGTTTACTTCCTGGGCCCACTTTTTTTCATAGTTACTGCTGGTGTCTCAGGGCCAGTGGCACCTTGAAAAATGGCAGAAATTGTATTTGCGTTCTTATTCACCTCTTTTAACTTAGGGCGAACAACTGGATCGACCCCACTGGGGACAATATCATTCTCATCCATCTCTAGCTGAATCAGATCTTGGTCGTCTAACACTTTCATTACTGAGGATTGAGCTTTCGTAAGGCTCAGCGATTTCCTCGAGCTTAGACCCTTCCCTTGGAGATCTTACCTTGCAGCAGTCATCCGTTCCTCCGTGGTAGAGCTTACCATCGATCTATCATTGGATTCCTTTGCAGAGCTGGTGGTGCTGTCAGTTTTCTTCGTACTTTGTCTCTTGCATTTGTAATCTTCAATGATGAGTTCCATAAATTGTGACTTGTCATTTGTCTCCCTCAGTAGCAATTCCGATAGGCGTCTTTGCCATTTGTTAGCCCGCTCAGTTTCACCATTTAGCCTCACTTCAAGTCTCTCGGTGAAACGCTCCAAATTTTGTAGATGATGATTGATCTTATTGTTGCCGGTTTTTAGTTCTTGCAGTGAGGTATTTAATGTCTTGTATAGTTTTACAAACTGTGACAGTGAGATGGTCACTGCCGCCATCACGATGTTCTGTATATGGGCTAAATCTACCTCAGTATCCTTTGTGTTGTCCAGCAGCCTGTCTGACGGCGTCGCCAAAGAACCAAGGGTTCGATTCCCCTGGACTTCAGCTTCCCAGCCAGGAACTTTCTCTTGTTTGCATACAGGAACATCTTGCGAATCAGGCAGGACTTTGCTGCTCTTATGGTGCTGAGTATCTCCATTCGCTCTTTGGCGTCCTGCCAGCATTTCAGACTTTTTTGCCGACTTTTGGAGTGTTAAATCATCCAGGGCGGCAATTTTTTCGGTTATAAAAGACAGGCTCTTTTGCTTTTCTCTAGCGATTCTCCATGTTAGCGCTGTTATATCTTGGGATATTTTCTCAGCTACAGAAGAGTTTGAGTAAGATTCCGTCTCTTTGATCTTTATGGGTCGATTGGAAATTCCTTTGCAATTTCCAGCAACCTGTGGGAGATCATTAGATGATGATTCAAAAGAATACCACAGCTTTTCTTTTTCCAACACCTATCCAAACTTATTAGGATTTTTCTCTATCCATATCTCTTCTGGATCCTCTTCCCAATCAACTAGATCTTCCCAATTGGAGTTATCATTTCCATTGATTCCACGTATCTTTGGATTGAGGTTTATGACTTTTAAGGTAGGAGCCGGAGTTGGATGGAGCTCCACCAATAGGAGCCCCGTTTGAGCAAAATCCGTCTGCATCCCTTGGAGCTTGCATTCATGCAAAAATCTGGCATGTTGTTTGTCCATAATATCTAAGCTACCCTGCAGGCCCATCGGTTTGTATGGAGGTCCTTATAAGGGCCAATGCCAGTAGGCCCCTTCGAATTTTTCAAAATGGGCTTGGTGCATTCGCCCATCGATATGTCCCCCTTCCGTGATGGGCTGTTAGCAGCTTTTTGGTTTGTAATGGAATCCTCCATTAGATCAATGTTTGTCCCCTCTCTTAGATGTAGGGGCTGGTATCACTGATGGTAGGGGGCCGGACAGTCCATTGCTGGTAGGGTACTCAGAGTTCCTTTACCTCCTTCAGCTCCAGGCATCCCCACCACATCCCCTCCCTCTGCTCCCGGCAAACCCACCACCAGTTCCTCAGTGTCCACAGGCAGTGCGGTCCGCAGAGTTTCCTTCTTGGGAACAGACCACGGCCCGCTTTTGCATAATGGATTGGCGCTTGGGGGCATGGTCATTCCAACCTGCAGCCCATCTGGGTTGCCAGGGTTCTCAATACCTTTCGGCGACAGCAGCTGCAGGCAGTCAGCTGACTTTACCTCAGCTGGCGTGGTCCAGTCTCTGTTTCCCTGGCTTGCCAGCAACAGACTCAACTCTCCTGTTAGGGCATTCACCCTCGAGTCAGCTAAAGCGGCCTGTGCTTGTTCCTCTTGCAGCACGGGGGTCTCATTAATGTCTGCACTATGCCTCATGGCTTTTTGCCATGAACGTCTATTTTCTCCTGGCGCTTCTGCAGCAGCCTCCCCCACCCCTCCTCGCTGGGTATGAGATGTAAATGTGCATGGCTGAAGGGGGAGCGGGATGATGGAGATACGGCTGATTGTGAGAGAGAGGTCAGCCATTTTCTCACCTCATTGCGTGTTCTTCCTGGCTTTGGTTTTCCGACACTTGTCATTTCACGGGCTGGTTTTGTTTTTGACAAAAGTTGTTTTCTCATTCACGCCCCCCAGAGACCTTCACTCTGGGCGAGCAACGTAGTGAAGCTCCTCTCGTCCCGATGGACGTTGTGCAGCTCCTCTGGTAAAAGATAGCTCCCCCAGCGAACAATAGCAAACACCAATTGCTACCACTTTCGCTCTGCTTTCGCAGGAGGAAGTGGTTTTATGTGGTGAACAGGATGTAGTGCAGGAACCCCGCCTTCAGGGGAGTTTAAAGGTCCAGTAACAGAAATTGCAGCAAAAATCCTCCTCCAGCACCAGCAAACACTACTTGCTACCACTTTCGCTCCGCTTTTGCGGGAGGAAGTGGTTTTATGTGGTGAACAGGATGTAGTGCAGGAACTCCGCCTCCAGGGGAGTTTAAAGGTCCAGTAACAACAATTGCAGCAGAAATCTTCCTCCAGCACCAGCAAACACCACTTGCTACCACTTTCGCTCCGCTTTTGTTGGAGGAAGTGGTTTTATGTGGTGAACAGGATGTAGTGCAGGAACTCCTCCTCCAGGGGAGTTTAAAGGTCCAGTAACAACAATTGCAGCAGAAATCTTCCTCCAGCACCAGCAAACACCACTTGCTACCACTTTTGCTGATTATTCAATCCTTGAGAGTTTCTTCTGGAGGCATACGTAATACCAGGCATCACAATTGGCAGGCATTCCTCTGAAAGCCCTTGATGTATGTTTTTCCTTAGGATGTCCCCTTGAGTGAGGTAATCCCGTGCCACAGACTTCTATGTTGATCCTGCAGGACACACGTATGAATCCCAGCAGACCCGACTCAGCCCTGCAGTTACAGCACTTAGAAGCAGGAGGAATCTGCAATCAGTTGCTATATAAAATAGCGATATTTATTATTAAGCTGCCGGCCTTTTGAGGGTTGCATAGTCTGCTAGATTAAATTCACTTCATCATTTGAAGAGCGCGCCTTCTTGTCATTGCCAAGTTGCCGATCACAGATGGGTCCAATGCAAGTGTCAGAGTTTGCCCGGGACAACAGAAGACCCCTTCGCATTAATGGGACTCCAGACTGGCTGCAGTGCACGTACTCTGGGCAGGCTGAAATGGCGGGCTCTGCCAAGTCGAAAGGCCTCCTTCCATTTTAGCCCTAATGAGTATGGACGGAAAACCTTCGATAGAGTTCTACAAAGACATAAACACATTTTAAAAGAATCTTAATTTGACAAATCTCCTCCAAAGTTAATAACATTGAGCGCCTTGCATAAATCCTGGAAAGGGCCTCGGCAAGTGGTGTCAATAACGTGAGGGATGAGGCGGGGAGGGCCATACATCAAAAAAGGGATTGATTAAAAGCAACAGAGCCTCGGGAAATATTAACTGTGTTTGATATTTCAGGCAGTCATTCAACCTTGCGGCTAGCAGAGATGAAATGGATTCATTAGTGAGGGGAGACACAGTCTCCGCTCTTTGCCACAGAGGCACGCTGCATGCGGGGCGACACTGCGCTGCTGTGGGATTAGTGCTTACAGCAGACACAAGTCCCTCAGTGAGGAAAGGCTGGACTCCCGTTGCGTCGCTATTGCCGGTGACTGGCTGCCATTCCAGGCCATGTACTTCAGCAGCTCTAATACAAGGCCACCATTCCCCAGAGTGTTTATGGTCAGTGATGTGAAATGGATATAGCGCTTTGAGCTGGAAATCCTGAGGTTTAGGATAACCAAGGGGCACATTGGAGGCTGTTTTTTTTTTCAGCCTATGACCCTGAGGGCTCCAGGTTTTCCCAGCACCTGAGAGGACAGAGGGTTCTGAGGAACTGGGAGTCCACATTCTTAAGTTCCTGGGGAGTAGATGGAGCAATGGACATCAGGGTCCTGCTGGCTCAGGTTCCCAGCAAGGTGTAGAGCTCTGGGCCCCAGATTATTTATGGGCCACTGAGGTGTGGAGGTAAAAGCGGCTCATTTTCAGTGACACGGGTGGGTGCCATGCTGCCCCAGGAGGTACCCTATGTGCTGTGACTCGCAGTTGATCGATGGTGTGGAAGTAACTACAATCCACTGCTTCCTCTTGCTGCACCGACTGTGGCCTTGAGAAAGTACACTTGTAGGCCCGTGAATCATTGAGATCACAAAAGTGCGCCAAATATGTCTATATTCCGTGTTCGCTTTACTGTCTCCTTTTCTAACATCTGTTTCCCTTTCCTCTGCTCATTAATTTAGAAACGCTCCCGTGTATGCTATGTTCTTATGATTCATTTCACTCCCACTCACTCCCGCGTTTCCTCGCTTAACATTTTACACCTCTCCCCCTGTTCTCCTTTTCATTTGATTCGCTCCAGCTTTCTCGCCAGACAGGTTCGCATTAACGGGCCAGAGCAATGAGCCCAGGTGGGAGATGCGAGGTGTCCCTCTGCATTAGCCTTGCAGAGGCTGGGTCTGGCCCTTCCTGCGGAGAGCTCGCGCGCCTCTCTCTGATAAAAAGCCCAGCTCAGAACCGTCATGGTTTTGTATCCTGCGGACTGCCGCGGGAGTCCGCCACGTGCCCGTCGCACTTCCTGCTTAAGCAAGCCTCTGTGGGGGAAGAGGATGACGTGTGCATCCCCCTCTTCCTGTCCCGCTCGGTTTGCTGGCGCGTATCCCTTGACCGCGTTCGACGGAGGCATTTATTCACACATTTATAATGCAAGAGTTTTTAACTATTCAGTCAGGCCAGGTGTGGCATCACTGTGGAAGATTTTGAAAAGGCAGCTTTGCATTGGGTGGCCAGACGTCCAGTAAATGGTCCCTCCATCCACCCGTCCCTACCATAAGTGCAACAAAATGTACACTGCAGAGGGGGGTTGGGGTGTAACTGGTGATGGACAGGGCAAACTTAGAGGCTCTGCCCCCTCTGTTCTGACACAAGGGTTGTGTGGCGTAGAGCCCATGTATCCCCCCCTTTCCCCATCTGTACCTCTCCCACCAACCATCACACCCCCACCTCCCACCCTCTACCTGGCAGAATCACCTCCTCAGCCCAGCATTAAACACAAATGTACACATACATATATAACTGACAAAAAACGTTGTTAAAGAGACGTTATGGTTAAGTTGCTCTAGTAAAAACCTGAGATTCAATGGACAAACGTTGTTACAGGGACGTTATGGTTACAGGTAAAACCGAAAACCCCTGGAAATTTGCACGTTTTGGTCAGCTAAGCAACCATAACTCACGCTACCCCTGTGCACTGCAATGACTAACACCTATGACATCAAAGATGACATCACAAATGCCATTCATGACATTGATGACATCACATGTGTACTTCGTTTTGACGAAAAGCCTCCACAAGGGATTGGCATTGTAATGTTGGCAGAAAACTATCAGAGATCATTGGAAGCACTATTATAGAGATAAGCAGTTCATTAACCAATGAATTCCTATAAACACCATTGCATTACATAGCTCTTTCCAGTACAACTGTTGGCACCATGCTAATGCGGACAATAGTCGCAGACTATGCGTCTGCGGAGATCGTCTGGCATTCAACCTGCTGAGGAAGGCAGGTGCTCTCTTACATAGTGGTACCACTTACCAAAAGCAAGAAACATATACAAACAGCATCATGTGCAAGAATTGCAGGGAAAATACACTAGATTTGCAAATTGTGCACTTATGAATCAAACAGGACAAAGGCATAGGGAGTGCACCATAACGGAATGCATCATCCACAGAAGTGACGTCTGCCTTCACCAATCTTACTGCACTGCTTCTGGAAAGGGGAAAAAAAAAACAAACAGCCACAGTAATGACTGGAAAGTGCTAAGACCTGAACATCACTACAATGTAGTAAGGACCTTGAACTTTGTCTAATAATTGCACAGGTGCTGCAGTATGCAATAGTATAGAATCATAACATGTCTTTCTGCAACGTAGCATTGGCAAGCACCTTAGAGTGGCAGGATGAGCATTTCCCTCATGACGCAATGACTTCCCATTGGTACGCACAGTGCTGTGAACCGTAAATTATGTAATATATATTGCTTCATGTACACCAAACACATTCTTTTTTTGGAAAGGAAAGCAAGGCAGTACAGCAGCATTCGGGCGTAGGAAAGGAAAGAAACTCTGTGCATAGGGAAATGGACTGCGTGGAAGTCAAAGTGGAGAAATTGGTGAACAATTGTGCCGCTTTAAAGGTTGTGTAAATGGACATATTTTGGACAAAATGAAACAGCACTGGCACACCTGCATGTGTACTTCTTCCCCCTATCGAAGCCCGCCATTCCCTCAAAAACCTTTTCATGGGAGAAGTTACAGTAATAGATCAATCTCTTCCTCCCTTTACAACCAAGTTGTGCAAATCCCCATTTCCCCACAATAAGTATCCATTTCTGCTACCCTTCCCTTCCCAAATGGGGTGTATGCATGTGTACAAGTAAACGGTAATAGTGAGAATGTTGCTGAGTGTTTGTGTGATATTCTTTTTTTACCTGAAATGGGGTTCTGACTCAGCAGCACACAGTCCTCGTTGCAATGACCACAAGTAAGAAAAAGGTAAGTGTCCTACGGACACCGCAGCTGTTCGGCCTATCCACAATGACAATGGAGGCATCTGTATGCCACCAGCAGGCTCCGCATATCCGCATGTTGTCCACCACCTATCAATGCGTGTCGGAGCACACGTTTGTGCGTAGTGCAATTACACGCGTGTGTATCTGTTCCTCGGTGTCCTGGTAACATTGCCACTGTGCAGCATATGTGAAGGAACGTTAATTAGGTCGGGGCGTCCACCCACACCCTACAGGTAGCTATACAAATAAACTTATCACTTGCTGTACCCTATAAATAGCAAGCATCACCCAAAATGGTCAGCGTACATGTGGCACACTTTTAGTCAGTAGAGAAGATGCAACGGTGTGCCTAGGACATCCATGCACATGCACAAAATGCATTTTGCCCAAAAAGCATCCAGCGGACAACCGTCCCAAAGGAGAACATTGGTGATGTCCCCATGCAACCGCACCCATGCTGCGTGTGGGCCATTATTTCAGGGACAGGAGCCAGACCCTCGAACACCGGCAAAGTGCAGGGTTGAGCAATGTACAGAGTATTTTCAGAAAGTACACCACTTACAAACATACCACAAAGTGCCATTGCACATGTATGTATGTTTTGGAACAATGTAGGCCTGCTTTCCAGGTGGAAGTTGTTCACTGCAACCCTACAAAAGGGCACACCGCAGAGGTGCTGTGCAATCTATTTGCAGCTTTTCAGAACAGAGTAGCAGGCCAAATAGGTTTGCCCTGTAAGTAATGGTGCACCAACTATGTTGTGCTACAGTACATCTGCAACTAATAGCAACCATGTCAGTACAGCTGAGTACGCACAGTAATGGAGAAAATTATGAACAGGTCTTGCTGCGACCCACACTGAAGCTGCAATAGTCCCAGTTGTCCCAATCTCTTGGGTAGGTAGCGGCAAAGGGGAATATGCACACGTGCGTTTCCCCAAGGACGGTGAGGGCCGTGTCCCAATGAAGCAGAAACATTCCTTCTTCCCTTTCGAGTGTCTTCTTTGCAGCACACCGTCATTGTGTACTGTTAAAAAGTTCCACACGCTTCCACCAATGACATTGAAGAGCTCTCCATGTAACAGTATCAGTTCTGTACAACAATCCTCTGCATACACACCACGCCCAGAAACGTTGTTGCACAATCCCTGTGGCTCCACCGTGCCATTTCCATGGGCGCCATACTGAAAATCACCTGATGTGGCTTTCGTGCTGCGTGCAAGTGTGGGGTAATAACTTTGAACCAGGATAGGGGGAGTTCGTGGTAAGGGGTGGCTCTCATAAGAGCTTTTTTTTAGATGCTTCTAGAGAAGCACCTTTTTTCACTTTTTATTTGTTTTTTTTGTGTTTTCTTGTGCGCACATTGTTACAGTAAAATCTTCACCGCATCTTGTAGACGGGCAAACAAAACAGCATTACCAATGGGTGACAAAGAAATGCCATTTGCTTGGGAAAATTCTGCATTTCCACAACCAATGAGATCATTGTAGCAGAAGAACATCCCAGCAGCAGCCAAAAAAGTATACATGCTTCTGTTGATCAGACACTTTCCTGCCTCTGACTTGGAACAACTTTCAGGTGCAATCTCCCATACTCTTTGTGGTGTTATTGATGAGAAAAGCACAGTGGCAGTAGGAAAAAGCCTAGTTTTAGCAACTTCTTCAGTCAAAGGAACAAGCCTAAACAAGACATGTAACCCATATGCATGCCGCCGTAGTGGATGGCGATAACATCGGCTTTAGCAAAAGTGGCCAGGTTTTTGTAAACTGCATCCATGTCGGCAAAACTGCACTCGTAGACACCGTTCAACAATGCGACCACCCCCTCAAATCCGAAATTGTCAGCAAAGTTTCTTTCCAGGGCATACTGTGCAGATCTAGTAGAAAGGCATCACCTATAGGCAACACAATGCGTTTCGCCATGTCAGCCAGCCTCACTACGCAGAGTGCAATGTACAGCAGTTTGACCGCCCCTTCCTGTGAACCACACCCACAGTACCTGATTGGATAATCACAAAAGTCCCCTGTCCATTGGTCAGCAAGGTAAGAAGCACAGATTGTGGCACGTGCAGTTCCCAAAGTACCGCGAGGGCTGCCTCCCAGTAAAGCAGGAGCAGTCCTTCTTCCCTTTCCACTACCTTTTGTCCAGCACAACCTCATTGGGTACGGGTAAATGGGCACACACGATTCCAACAATGCCATCCAAGACATTACCCTCTAAGACTTTCAGTTCTGCACAACACTTCATAGGTACCATTGCAAATTCAGCCTGCTAGTGTGCTGTCACTGGGCAGCATGTCCAGTAGAAAGTTCAGTAAAAGATTGCAATATTTGTGCATCCACATTCATCCACTTGCACACCCATCACCACAAAAAGGAGGTACAGAAACATTTTCTGCACTTTGTGTATGACTGGATTATTAGTGCCTCTGCACACAGTATCGGCCACTGAGCGGCCATAACATTATTTAAACGCATAGGGCCTCATTACGACCCAGGCGGTAAGTTACCGCCTGGGCCGTGACTTTACCACCATGGCGTAAACTATGTTTACGCCATGGTGGTTGGCGGACTTACCGCCCCATTCCGACCTTGGCGGGGCGGTAAGTCCCCAATCCCCATTTACCCTTCCCCATTCCCATTTTTGCCCCATAGGGCATAATGGGAGTGGGGAAGGCGTTAATTACGCCACCGTAAATTACGGTGGCGTAATTAACTCCATGGTCCCTTAGCGCCATGGATTTTAACACCTGCTAAAAGCAGGTGTTAAATCCGCCATGGCGCTAAGGGACCTCGTACTCAGGCGGTAAGGATCGGCGCTGTTTACGCTGCCGTAAACCCCTTACCGCCTGGGTCGTAATGAGGCCCATACTGTTTTCTTTTCTCCATCACCTACCATGAAGTGGCATTCAGTGATATGTGCTTGCAACATTCTCACTAAGCCATATCATACAGGGTAATATCGAAACAGAAACTCTGCTTTCCTTCCGACAATGCTACAAAATGTTTTCCCCACTAACACACCTCTGACGTGAATTATAAAAAAGCCACCAATAGCAGCATTGAATGTATGGTACCAAGGGAAAGCAACTTTCCAAAAGATCACTGTCTGCACAGCTGTACTTCTGGCTATGCTGCACTATTACAACAGGCTCTTATTAAATCTGCCCCCTTCTACTCTCCGCCCTCTGGAACGCATCCAGAAGAGGAGTGCGTGACTTGGGATGGTGTCACTCCTGCACTGAAATGTCGCCAAAAGCTCCCAGTGGCTGCGAGGAATAAAGTGAGAAGACTCTGCATTATGCGGAAGGCCTTCTGGCCCCCAGGACCTCAATACCTTCAACTGTAACTCCCTATACATTTGCGTGCACAAGCTCTTCCCTCATCTGCCTCCAACTCCCTCAGGGTCAGGCGCTTATGCAAAAAACCAGATGGTGGTAGTTGTGCTTTTTCACCTGTGGCCTCCCTCTGCAACAGCCTTACTGGCTCCCTGACACTTGTTCCAGAAGCACCTCAAAGCCTTTCTCTTAGCCTCTGCTGTTTCTGCTCCTCTCCCCGGCTAACTGCCTGACGTAAACTGATTCTGCACTACTTACCTGGCGACTCTGTGATGTCGGGCTCATGTCACTTCGACCCTGCCAGGCAAACCCCTGCACTGGCTTTCTAGAAAACCATGCACTTTTCTGTATGGCTACCAGTGCATCCACCACCTGTTGTGTGCACTTATCTGTGCACTTGGCACAATAGGCCCTTATTTTTTGACTTATTGTCATTTGTTCTTCTTCCCATGTACTGTACCTTCCCCTCCCTCCACCCATGCACTTGGGCGATGAACCTCACACCTGGTCTAGTAGGGTTGTTGTCTCTGTCTCTCCTCTGTTCCCCTCCCTTGCCTTGTTGCGCTTTGCTAGACGTGTGTGTAGGCGCATTACGAATGCCATAGCATACAATTGCACATCATATGATATCATACACACAATGCATGCACCACAGTAGGATGCCTGCCACTTACCGTGTACACTGCAAAGTTGTTTTTATTTTTCCGCAGTACCCCACTTACTGCAAACATTTTAAAAAATATTGTGCACACACAGCACAGCTTGCATATTACTAACTGCAAATAAATACATACAGTTCATACATGCACTCAGGATGCCCGCCCCTTACCTTGCACACTTCCACCATACCCATCTGCACTTATTTGTGCAAAGAGACCTTCTGGCACAGTGTGCGTACACACCAGACCCACCAACCTTATAGAGCAGTGTCTTTCGCTCCACAATTTCCTTTCCATGTCTCCCATCCAGAAAATGGCTGGATGTGGCACGTGGAAGTGTGAAAGTACAGCGTAATCCGCTGAGTTTTTGTGCTAGGGAGGGCGGAGGGGTGAGGGGTTTGGTGGGCTAAATATAAAACAGGATAGGGATTTGGCTCGTGAGTACTGTCTCAGAAAACAAAAGTATTATTTTTGATTTTCTTTTGTCCTGTTTTTGTTATGTATATGCTTGCATACAATTTTTTATTTTTTTAGCTCTTTCGATGACTTTCTATTTGGTTTTCCTCCTCACATTTGTGTGGACTGAACGTCAACGCTTATCTTTTTTACAGGATTGTCTGCACGCTGCGTGCAGAGTGGCAAACAAAGCAGCATTGCCAATGGAGGTAAAAAAAAAAAATGCCTTTTCCTTGGAACCACTTAAAATCTTTCTTGTTAATGCTGTCATAGTCAGTGCAGAACATCCCTGCACTGCACATAAAGTCACACATGCTGTCATCAACTTCTTGAGGTGACGGAGCAAACGTGAGTACAACATGTACCCCAAATGTAGCGCTCCATAATGCACGACCACAACATTTCCCATCTGCAATTGCACCTGCCACCTTTCACCCTGCATGCATGGCTCCATGACGTTCGGTTGCCTGTGCTGAACGGTATGTGTGTGCCTCTGTACATTGTCCATATTGCAACTTTCTGATGCTGCTAACTTCCTTTCATGTGGCAATGTGGTCAAACACTTTCTCAAACAACAGTCTTATAAGGGCCTAACCATTGAAAACGCATATGTTGACATGTGGCTCCCTATTGTGCAACAGGGGCAATGGTGAACACCATATGCTAATGTACGCATAACAGCTCACTTATGCTA
Source organism: Ambystoma mexicanum (assembly GCF_040938575.1). Classification (NCBI taxonomy): domain Eukaryota; kingdom Metazoa; phylum Chordata; class Amphibia; order Caudata; family Ambystomatidae; genus Ambystoma; species Ambystoma mexicanum. The sequence goes on along the minus strand of NC_090926.1, from coordinate 422,174,098 downwards.
TTCTACCAAGTGCACAATGTCCTCCGCAACTATTGTGTGCTACTCACCAACTTCAAATGCATGCAGAGTGACAACTGCATCGCTGCATTATGTTGTGGTGGCTGTGATGAAGGCCTAGGCTGTTGGGTGCATTGCTTATAGGCTACGGCCTTCGGCCATGCACCCAACAGTCTATGCCTTGGGCACACTTACCACAACACAACAGAGCCATGCAGGCGACCATGTAGGCATGTTCCAGAAAGCATAAAAAACAAAAACAATTACAGCACTTCCACCCAACCGCTGCACCATAGAGAAGGGAGGCAAGGACATGTGTTCCATTGTTCCATTTACCGTAATACAGAAACATATTACTGTGTTTGGCACTGCTACCCACTTCCAATAACAAAGCATTATAAGCATGCCAACCAAACAAGACAACAGTGGGCCTGCTCCCAACACTCTAGTACATGCATAGAAACAATGGTGCATAGTCCACTGCAACACTTACTAATCTGCGCATGTACACTACGCAAGCACATATAAGACTCAGTTGCATCGTGACCTCTGCCATATGTACACTATTCTGTTAGTGTACCCAATGGACACACTGCACAACTGGTCACGGCAGCATCTCACCCATACACTGACAACTGTAGGTTGTTCTGTCAATCACCACACCCTGCAACCAACATTGTGTGCACTGCAGCCAAACCACACACAAAAACCAACAATGTGGCATCTACTTTCAACCAGCGGGCATACTTTCTGTGCTAGAGCTGCAGCCATGCATCACTCGGGCTACGGACTTATCTCACACAGCACACCATAGGACACACTATGTTTAAATCCTCATGTCTCGTGGAATGCACTCCCCTTCTGCAAATTAATAAATGAAACACTTAAATGTAGGTTGACATGGCTACATCAAACTAAGAAATGATGACACTGAACAGGAGGCAAGAAATGTCATTCTTATAATATATATTCTACTCAATGAGACATCACCCTTCCTACTCTTCTGGGATTGCTGGGTGTTGGGGGGAGAAATCCACCTCTTGAGTGTCAGTCTCACATGTGTTCTATCTCAATTCTGGAGATGAGAATTCCCTTTGGCCATCATCCTTCTTTCTGGGAGTCGGAGCACATGAGTCTTGTGAGGAACGGCCATCCCACCCTTCTCCTTCACTCTCAGCTTCTGTTTCTTCAATTTGGCTCATGTCCACACCCTGGTTGGTGGGGCCCTTACCCTCAGCCTTCTAAAGGAACTGCATTTGTTTGGGACAGTTTGAGAGTCCCTATTGACTGTTATAATGCATCCCTTCATCTCTGTAACTGTCCAAGGGTTAGGCTCAAAGGGTAAACTCAGTTTTCTGTTAGGTTACCTGTTTTAACCAACCCAATATCACTCCTCCTCATGTCTGAAGTCATTGTGTGTTTTGATACTTTATTTTTAATTGGTGCCTAGCTGTCTCTCTCTCACTCTCTCTCGCTCTCTCTCTTTCTCTCTTTTTGAAAATGTGATTGTCTATACCCAAGCTCTCCCTCATCGGATGAGCATCTATAATTCCTTTCATAGATCAATGCAGCTCAAGACGAACAACGAGAAGAAGGACAAGAGGGAGATTACGTGATTATAGCCATTTTAATAGATCGGGATGGAAATGCTACAAACAATACAGATGTACCATCAACAATCAAGGCAAGAACACATCTGTACTGATTGACACTAGTGCCTCTGTTAGTATGATGGCCCTCTCAAATTTCAAGTGGGTCCGCAAACCTCGATCTCTCGTATCCACTAACATTGGAACATTCAGATTTGTTGCCTCCAAGACCATTCGATTCGAAGGTGAATTCATGGCTGAATATAACAGCCTGTTCAGATTAGAATATGTTCTGATGCATAAAGATAGAATAGCGAGGTACCTTCTACTGCCTGTGCCAGCTGGACCCTGTCTGGGGATGGGCAACAGAACTCCAAAGCAGAGTGGGAGGCACTGGCTGTCATATGGGGATGTGAACATTAACACATCTATGTTCATGAGCTGCCCATTGTTATCCTGATGGCTAGAATAGAAAAATGGCTATTGTATTTCCAGAAGTATGACATGAATCGTGCAGTGATGAACCCCCGGCATATGTTGTAAATAAACCTTTACAAATGCAGAGCAAAACACCTCAGCCAAGTGTCCACTACAGAACCAGAAAGTCAGAGGCGACAATGACCCCTGTAGCCCCGTTATCACTCTTCCATACCTTCTCCTTCCAGTGTATCACAATAGATAATTTTTTAGACATTTTGAATTCATTTCATCCAACGTCTGGGCCAGGTGAACCAATGATACAGCAAAACACTTGCACTGATTGTCAATTCCTCTTCCAAAGATGGCATCATTCATGATGCTCTAAAAAGATAAACAATGCCTCCACATCTAAAAAAACATTCTCTGGATTCTCATTTTTTTCATAATTACAGATCCATTTCTAAATGCCATTATTTGTTAAAAATATTTGACAAGGCAGCTAATAGATCAAGAGAACAAGATGTTGATGACAAAATATATATCTAGTTTTCGAACCAGTCACAGAACAGAAAATGCCTCATCCGGCTACTCGGAACCAATGGAGTGTTAATGGAGTGTTAATAGACTTACTGGCAGGCCTTGACACTATTGATCATAATATTTTGTTGGGTAGAGTTAAATCAGAATTAGGGCACTCAGTCAGATGACACACAATTGCTTTTTTGCACCCTTGAAGGGATGACATTCATCATCTCTTCTATCTTCTCCAACTGCTACACTATCACCTACCCCCCCCCCCCTCTCTTACAAAGTCTGGAAGAAAAAGACATACCAAGAGCAAGCTCTGGCCAACCAATCGCAGACCAATCGTAGACATCTCGGTCAGTGCATCTTACAGACAGGTCTTCACCGACATCTTTTTCTCTGTCACCATACCAGATCTATGGACTCCTCATCCCATCTCCACTCTTCCACTTTCACATCCTCTCCCAAGGGTGGCACCAAGTGGGAAGTCCACTTGACCGGCTTCTCATCATCACGCTGCATCATTAATGTCGACCACACAGGCACTATCTTGGTTCTGTGTCCTCAACCCAACCTCCTCCTCTTTCACAGGCGTCTGCCATCTCTCATTAACTTACTTCATTCATCTGTCTCCCCCCTAACACTCTCTCTGACCCCCCCTGAATGGTGCACCATGCCCCTGTCCTCCACCTCAGAAAATCTTCAATGCCTGAGACCTCCTTCACCTGGCTACTCTTAACGCCCACTCAGCTAACAAACACTTTGCCAACATCTGCCTCCTTCTTGAAGACACTGACCTTGACATTCACGCTCTTACCGAGACGTGGTTCAATTCCAGCTCAGTCACTGTGTTCGACTCCTTCTCCCTGATGGCTTCAAGATTATTTCCAAGACACAACCTCACCATGCTGTTGGTGGGGTTGCCTTAATCTTCCCTGAGTGGGTTCCTTCCTCCATCACACCCACCCAGCCCTATTCATCCTTTGTGGTCCTGGTATGCAAGTTGGTCATCACTCCCTTTTCCTCTCTGACCATTGGCATTATCTACAGGCCCCCAAGCACTACCAAGCTGTTCCTCTATGATTGGGCTGATCGCTGTTCCTCTCGCCTCTCAACCACCCCCAGTCTCCCCTCTTAAGCAATTTCAACATCCAATTGGACTCCCCTGTCACATCATCCACTCTCTTCCTTGGCCTCTGAATTCCTCTGTCCCTCTCCATTCTCCCTTCTGGTCCAAACCACTTGGCTGGACACACTCTGGACACCCTCATACATTCTGACCTCTCTCTCTCCCCCCTCTGGTCACACCACTCCCTTGGTACGGCCACTCTCTCCTCTCTTCTCACCTAGGTCCCCTTGGGTCCCCTGACTGCACCTCCTCCAGCCCTGCCAACCTCATTCATGAACATCTGTTGATAAAACAAGTGTCAGCTGCTGCATTCGCATCCACCTTCACACCCCCTCTCCCCACACCCCTGACTCTTCATCTGTCTATTACTAACACTCTGGACATTCTTTCCCCAGTCATGAGGATCCACCTGAAACCTGCCTCTAAGCGTAACACCTCGTATGACTCAGAACTTGCAGCCCTGAAGCGCAACTGCGTAGCTGCGGAAAGGAACTGGCAAACCTCAGGCACACCCTCTGACACACTGTCCAGCCCCCTGCTCCAAAGGCAATATAGACTCTCCATCCGTGCAAAGGAAAAGGCCAACATCCAGGCTCGGTATCGGGTTGCTCCAACAACACGGCTGAACTCTAACATTTGCAGAGAACTAGCTAACACTTCCACAGTCTCCTTCTCTCCTCTTCCATCCGAGGCCCTCTGCAATTCAATGGCCACACACTTCACCACTAAAACTCTTGAAATCCTGAATACCCTTGCTACCCATGCCCCCAACCCCTTTCCCACCCTCCCTGCCTCCTAGGGCCGTTCACCCTCCTTCTTCCTCTCGTTCCTCCTTCTTCCCCATCACACCCGATGAGGTTACCAGAGTTGTCTGCTCTATGAAAGTCTCCTCCAAACAGGTCTGCCCTCACTCCTCCAGGACCATCAAGGACAACATTGGCTCTCTCGCCCCCACTCTGGCTGATTTCTGCAACCATTCTTTTGCCACTGGATCCTTCCCCTCCTCCCTCAAGAACTCCCCTTTGTGCGCCTTCTGAAAAGATCCTTCACATATCCTACCTGTCCAGCTAACCACCACCCCATTTGTGTTACCCCCTTCCTTGGGAAGCTCCTGGAGAAGTTGTCCTTCCCCCAACTTACCTTACACACTGAACATGTAGGCGGTCTCCACGAACATCAATCTGGATTCCGAGCCTCCAGAGGCATGGAAACTGCTCTTCTGAACACATGTGAAGAACTGCAAACATCCCTTGAATCCAACTCTCCAGCTGTCCTCATTCTACTGTACTCTCCTCTGCCTTTGACACGTTGAACCACTCTATCCTCATAAAACAACTCAGTTATACCCTGGGCATCTCGGAGCGGGCACTGAACTGGCTGACCTCTTTCGTAACTGATCGTCTGTCCCAGGTTATTCTGGGAACCTTCTCCTCAGCTCCCTCCTTCTCCACCTGTGGTGTCCCCCAGGCCTTCAACCTTTCCCCCTGTCACTTTAACATTTACCTGGCTCTGCTGGCATGCACCATTTCCTCTTTCTCCCCCAATTTCCTGTGCTATGCAGATGACACTCAATGCTTCTTCAAACTTTCTGCTGACTCCTTTGCTTCTTCCATCATCCCAGACTGCCTATCTGCCATCCAGTCCTGGTACACTTCCAATGATCTCTGCCTCAATGCCAGCAAGACTGAGATCTTTCCTATTGGGACCCCTGCTCCCTCTTTCTTCCCCTCACTCTGGCCATCCTCTATGGGTTCTCCCCTTTCTCCTTCATCAGCAGCCAGAAACATTGGAGTCATCTTCAACTCCTCTCTATCTGTCCTTCCTCATATCCAGGACATTGCCAAGAAGTCCAACATTCAGCTCTTCCTTCTCAAAGAAATTCTCCCTTTTCTTACTTTACCTCAGAAGCTCAATGTTACCAGAGCTCTAGTTGTCTCTAGGCGTGAGTACTCTTAACAGACTTCTCTTGAATCTACCCTCTTTGTCTCTACGACCCCTCCAGGTAAACCAGAATAGGGCAGCTAGAATCACCCTTGGCCTCAAGCCCAGGGACCCCATCTCTCCTGCCCTAAAAACTCTCCACTGGCTCCCGGTTGCCGCACGGATTATATTCAAATCCCTCTGCATCAATCATCCAAAGGGCTGTCTGGGGCCAGGGACCATTATATCTGCGACTTGCTGTTACTAAATAATCCCCCGCTAAACCTCTACATTCTTCCGGAACCAACTCTCTGTGTGTGAAACGTTTTGCTAAACAGAGTGCCGGAGGCCGATCTCTTGCTTCTGTTGGCTCCCTCTTGTGGAACACCCTACCCCTTCCTCTTCGTCTTGAGCCAGACCTCCTCAAATTCCGGTAGCTGCTAAAAACTTTCCTTTTCACTTCCTCCTTCCCTTCTTCCCTCCTCTGCAAACCTCACTGTCGCTGTGATTGGTGAGCAGGGTCCTTATGTGTCCTCGGGGCCCTGGCCTCCACACCCAATTGCCTCAGCTTCTGCTTACACACAGCACTTGCCTCAGCACCCACTGGCCTAAGTCATTGTAGGCCTGCACTTACCTGCTAATTGCAGCTCAAAGCTCCCTTGCACTTCCCATACTCGGCACTTGCATCTGCTGCTCACCCACGCGAATAGATACTCCAGCACTTACCCCCACTCCCTCTTCCCCCTTCTCTCTCTGCACTTGCACGTTTTGAATACGCACAAAGCATAGTAGGTTCCGTCTTTATCATCCAGTGTACATTGTTTTTCAATCCCATGTTCCCTCCCTGTTGCCATGTGGGCGCTTTGAAACACAATTTACTTATTGTATAAGCGCCTAATAAATGCACAATAAAATGTGTGTGTGACAGTTTTTATTTACACGGTCTGGAGCCGAAACAAAACCTTCACAAGAAGAATATATATTTCTTATTCTTTATTTTCCAAATTCAGGCAGCCAGGCTGTCAGCTGCATGATGTGATGATGGCAGTCACAGGGCTGCCTCGGCATGTTATTTTGTTTCTTTTGTTAAATGTTACAACAACAACAGGAGGCTTCAGGTCAGACCCCTGGTCGTCAGCCGATACACCCGGCCACCCCCACTGTACAACAACAGACAGACAGTATGCCCCGGCCATGTCCACACAAGTCACTGAGAGCAGGTCATTTGGCCTTTGATATTTCGGTTTTGCTTCCTTTTGAACTTGCATTCAAAAGGAGGTGAGTGCCGACTGCTGAGTAAAGTGCTCTCATTGCTGAATGAATGGGTCTGGCAGGTGTCAGGGCGTGGCACTGGTAGGCAGGCACGAGGAGGTGAGGCACCACATGACCCTGACCGGATCCGGATCTGTGCAGGCACACCTCAGTGTGCTGAACTACAACAGAGCCAGAGAGAGGGAGGCAAGTGGCAGCGGACACGTACCCAGTGATGTGCTGCTCTCTCCTAGAAACAAGTACAACCGCATACAGACAGTAAGCCCCGGCTTCCTCCTTGGTGCCCTTGTCCACACCAGGCACTGAGAGCAGGCCATTTGGCCGTCATTGCTTTGGTTTCGATTACTGTTGAATTTGCATTCAAAAGGAAGCGAGTGCTGACTGCCGAACAAAGTGCCCTCAATTCTGGATGACTGTGTCTGGCAGGTGCCAGGGCGTGCCACCAGTGGGCAAGCACAAGGAGGTGGCTAGGTACCACCTGATCTTGACCAGATACGTATCTGGGCTGGCGCACCTCAGAGTAAAGACCTGCAGCAGAGAGTGGGAGGCAGGCGGCAGCCGACACGAGGCCGCCCCCACCCGAGCCCTATTGTGAGCAACAGCCAGCCAGGCCAAGAGCAACGCCAGACATTAGACAGCCCACTAAGCCAGTGCCACAGAGGTAAGGACACAAGGACGGGTCATGTGCGTCATAAAACGTATTGGGCCTCATTCCGAGTACGGCGATAACCAATGGCGCTATTAACGCCTTGGTTGACGCCGTACCCGGACCGGCAGCGCCTTGGTGGATGGCGGAATTACCGCCCCATTCCAAGGTTGGCGGGGCGGTAATTCCCCATTCACCAAGGCTCTTCCCCATTCCCAAATGAGCCCCCATAGGGCTCAATGGGAATGGGGAAGATGCAAATAACGGTGACCGTTCATTACGGTCACCGTTATTGGCTTGGAGGCCCCTTTGCGCCCTCGACTTTAACACCTGCTCAAAGCAGGCGTTAAGGGCGAGGGCGCAAAGGGAACTCGGAGTATGGCGGTAAGGGATCACCGTCACCGGTCTCGTTACCGGTGGCCGCTATCCCTTACCGCCATACTCGGAATGAGGCCCATTGAGTGAGGGGAAGCTTCAGGCCTGCGACGCCACCGCAGATCCGCTCCTGTATTTTAGAATGGGGACCAACACAATTCCGAGTGGTGTAGTGGTGATTAATTAAATTGCCTGATTCTCTACTAATTATATGTGTGTGGACTTATAACACAGGAACATGATGTCGGCTTGGACGTGATTTATACAGCTGAGATTAAGTTAATTTGTTAAATTGTGCCTTTGGAGTTACCCCACCACGAATCTTCAAACGCTGGCCTTTGCTCTTAATTACAATATAGCAGTACTCTAGTCATATTACAAGTGCATCCTCACAGGGGTCCTACGGCAACGCAGACAACTTCCCCATCTGTAGGAGAATTTAATCCAGAGCATTCAGTAAAAAAGGAAGAACAAAATAATTATTTTTTTCTAGATAGGTCACAAAAATCGAGCAGGGGAATCGTTTGGTATGTTGGCCAGCAAAGCGCTGGTCAGCATGTGCTAATAAGCGGGGGACATTTGTCAAGACTGACACAACATCATGCTTTTAGTGCATGGGTAGGTGTAGCAGCCATCTTTCGCCTTCGCCGTGTGGCATTTTTTACTCTATGGGCCCTTCGGCGATGAACATGTTGCGGTCGCGAGGTAATTAAACTTCCTTTCTGCGGAGTTGTTAGGTGTTATTGTTACCGTGTTATGGTGGCCCTAGGTTGTGTGCTTATAAGTGGCTTGCAAAATAATCATTCACACATGTTCAATAATAATTGTATCTTGGTTAAAAAAGACATTATTAAGCGGTCCGATTGCACGAGTTCTCTCTCCCGAGTTAATCGCTCATTGCGCAGGTACAATGGAAGCAATAGTATGCGACACAGAACTTTCCAGGAAATACTTTCTTTTCATTTTAATAATTATTGTTGGCGTTTTCCAGAGCGCTGCATACCAGAGTTAACCGTTTCCGAGAGCTTGGCAACAGTTGTTACATTTCACATTATTTCCCATATTTGTTGTAGTCCATTTGCCAGGGGCCTCAAAAGGATGACTTGATGAGTCTGATCAGTGGGGCTTCGAACCTTCGCCCATATGGCAGAGCCTTTTCCTCAGACGTGCGTGCGCTACGTGTACAGCTATCCACGTGACTTTAATGCACAGAGCACGCGTTCAAAATCTCCTGCTGCGGTACAAGTGCTCTGAAAAGTGATGTTACGTGACAGTAGTTTATACTGTACCAGTGTGCCGTGGTTTTACAGAGAGACTGTTCCTTAGAGCAAAGTATGTAAAATTTCAAATTTGCAAAATAAAGAGATGAAATCAGAGGATTAGTTCTTGGGACTGCAGGTTCAACAGCCAGCAACTTAACCACTAGCATATATTTTTCGAAAATATTGAGGCACCTACCTTTGTTGGAAGGATACAGCATGGTAGTAGAATGGTAGTAATAACACAATTACTCAGAATATTAACACATTTAGGATAAACCCAGGGGTGAAGTGCAAAAAAAGAACTAGTGGTACTCTTGCAGCATCCAAAAATGAGGGAGTGGGATGGTCAGACAGATGGGGGGGGGGTGTGGTGTCTGAGTGTCGCACATGGGTGGGGATGGGGGGGGTCCGGTGACCAGGATCACACACCTTGACTCAAATTGTTGGATTTCAAGGTCTACAGTAATAATGTCTTATAGAGTTATTCACCAAAAACACAAATTGCATAATAAGGCCACATGACAACATGTAAATCCTTATAGCAACGTTAGGCCACATAATTATCATTGTGGATTTAATTTCCACATCCTGAATGGTAAACTATAAGTCCCAGAATGCAAGATAATGCCAACCTGAAAAGTCTAGTTAACCCCACTGTACTTCCAGAGATTTAAGACATGTAATACAAAAAGTTGTGTGTGTAATAAACAAAGATAGACAGATATGCAGATTCCCTGTCCTAAACTTCCAGCTCGTTTTTATTCATGATGTTCAAAACATTTGATTAGTGACTTAAAGAAACGTTTGCATGTCAAGATAGTAGACATCATGGATATAAACAAATCTTTACATGAGTGCTTTGTGTATCTCACTTTAACTATCACAGATTTGTGGTGATTTGCAAGCTCTATGCGTTGGAAATGTTCTATCATGCATATAAAAGGCTGTGCGTGTGATAAAAGTTTGCAACCTGGGCACCTCAACCACCTGCAGAGCCACAGACGCTATGTGTGTGAGAATGTGTCTGTCAAGCTGTGACTTGGGAAACTAGTAATGCCTGAATACCCGACCTCAGCCAATTCTATAACTGACTCGAGAGAAAGAGAGACCACCCAGGATGCGTTTCTTCTTGAGTCTTTGAATTAAAGATACACTCTGTAAACATTAGAAGGACTAGTAGTATGGCGTACCAATGATTTATTTTACACTTCCATGCCTGTGGGTATTCAGCTCGGCATGCTGAATGCCGTGCCTTTGGTAGAATGTCCACCATTTTCTAGTTATCACTGGGGAAGATATAGTCATTATAATCATAATTGTTCTTTTATAACACGCTTAATACCAGCGTGTGGTTTCTAAGCGCGGGATCAGGATTCAAACCTGTGTTGCGCTGCATTGTATTGCTTCCAAGACAAAAGTTTGCCCCCTAGGCTAAATCATGTATTTGCCCAACTACTAGTGCTAGTGCACAGTTTTTAAGGTCGTGGACACTCTACTCCTTTTTTGTGACAGAACAGACTAACTATGGTTTGACTCCTAGATATTGGATGATGCTTGATATCCAGGTGGTGCTCATCCAGTCTGTGTTACAAGCCCTGCACTGTATTTATATGATACATGTGTTTATTGGGTTTTCATCATCTTTACTTTGTTTGTTTTTCCAGGCAGGGCGCTGTTCAAGTATCCACTCTAGCCAGGCTTTAGCAGAGCTACCAGCAGCCAGTCAGACAGACAAGTCCACCACTGTGGGTAAGTAACCACTAGTCATTGCATATCTTCAATGCGGTATAATGGAAGGTGGTCCTGTATAGCACATTTCAGTCACTTTGGTGGCCTTTATTATGCACACATTTTGTCAGCCCCATGGGCCACCCTTGGCTCCAGTCCAGTCTATAAGCAGCAGTAACCAAGCAGAATTATTCCTCCACACCCAAATTAGAGTTAGAGAATAAGTCACTCTCATCTTTCAATCTGGCCAAGATTTATTGTGAATTTGCATCTAGGCTTAATGTGTTCTAGGACAAAAGAATCATGTGGCTTACAACTCTCTCAAAGGCCCTGTTGCAGAGCAGACACTGGGGTGTTGGGTGTCCTGACCCACGTTTGAGCTATCATGCTGCAACATTTGGTGCTGTGGGCTTAGAAAATCCAAGATGGCCAAAAAGCCCACATGTGCGCCAGAATCCAGGAGAACCACGCAGTTTGTGCCTACACCAAAATGGCTGCCTAACTTGCCACCCACCAGTGCGAGCATGATGGGCCAGGGTGCCATGAGTGGTATGGGTGCCAAAGGCAAAACAGCAGCGCCTGTTAGCTCAAAAACGCTTTAAAATTACCTTTGGTTTCTCTGAATGCCAGCTCAAAATGCCTATTTTCAAACATTGCAACACATCCAAAAATCTCATTGAACACCAGCGGACATCTGGCAGAATGAAGTATGTGTGCATACAAAATCTGGGAAGATGAAGAGCCCAAAACAATGTTCATAACAAAACTGGCTGAGCTATGCATGTCAGCAGCCTAACTGAAACTGGATTATAACCACCAAAATCGAAATGTTTAAATTAACTGAGTTACCTACTTTTGAGTGTCACATAGTTTGTAACTGTTAAGATGTCATAGTTTTGAACTTAGAATCAGCATTCTAGCTGCATATGTAAAAATTGTATTGACTTAAACTGGGGAACAAAAAGTGACATTTTAGCTGAAACCTGGCTTAATGAAACTGAATTCTGCCTGACATCTACCCCCGCAGGAGTTAAAACCTGCTCAGCCACTCTTCCCCTTGCCAAAAGGAGTTGTCACCTCTCTGATTAGATTAGGGGTGGAGCAGCTGGGGACTACAGGGAGGTGAACAAAGGCCTGTCCTGGACTCAGGCAAATGTTATATTGGGGGCGTCGTAAAAGTGGCTTCCTCTTGGGAGAAGTGGGAGGAGAAGTGCCTCTGGGAGCCACCAGAGCTGGAGGCGGGGACAGGCAGAAGCTTCCCCCATGTGCTTTGGAACCTAAACCACAGCCATCTGGGCCAGAGCATAATTTTAAAAAGATAGATAACTCATAGTGCGGACTTGTCAGAATTATATAAGTAATACCATTATTTTTGTGATTTTTCTGTGAACATTTTGAGATGCGTTAGGACCCTGTGGTGTATTCTGGGGGTTGCTAGCGGAAAATAGGGTCTCACTCCAAATGTCTGCATGTTAAAAATCTGACACTTCATCAATTCATGTCCATACTCCTTGCGCACATGTGTGTAAATTTGGGTAAATGTCCGATATTGCAAAACCAGTTAAAAAGCGCAAAATGTTGTCATTTTTGAATACAAGCCCCCAGGAAGATCAGAGGCGGACAAGCATGGACCATAAGGAATATATAATGTGCACATGTAATTTCAACAAATTGTATATCTGGGAAGGATGTATTTGAATCAAATATAGATTTGTGGGCAAACTGACCAGGGGAGGATCCTCTGACCCATAAAACCCACAGCATCACTCTGACTCACATTTCCTTCCCCAATCATGGGAGAGGGGAGAATTGGGCCAATGACAAGTAGAGAGGGGCAGGTTTAGCTAGGCCCAGGCACACACCCATTCTCAAAACACATAAAAAGAGACTGCTGGGACAGGTAGAGACATTCAAATCCAGTTGCTGCGGAGCGTTTTGCCGGACCACACAACATCCAGAAGATACCAGTTCCCTACTGACTCCAGCTACATACTCCAGAACCTAGAACTTATACTTTAGAACCTAAATCAGAGGCCTAAAACCACAATCTATTTAACCTAAGTAGAACTGCCTCCTAACTGTCACCTGTCATTTGTAAAGCTGCACCACTGTCATTTGTCAATTCTGCAGCTGCAAAGCTGTCACCTGTCATTTTGAGTTTACTTTAAATCCGAAAAACAACCTTTACAAAATCGTTCATATCTCTGGAACCGTTTGGTTTAACTTTCCTCTGAAAGCTTAGGATCTACACTTTCCAACATGCCTAGAAACGTCCTACTCCTTATACTTTTTCCGCAATTGCACGCACCCGCAAATTTTACCGCGATTTGCGATTCGGTTAAAAATCCAGCCACGTGTAACCATCAGCAGTCATTTCTTTCCTTGCTAAAAATTCGTTTGCCTCTTAATCACCATCTCTGAATCATTGCTAAAGTGAGCCTGAACTCATCCCAAGTATCTCTCACTCACCCTGAACCTCCTAAAGGGAATTAAAAGCATTTTCAGCATATTTCTCACTTCATTGCCACCACATTCAAAGCACTTGGGCCTGTGTTTTAAAACTCATACCGGTTTTCTCTAAGCTTGCTGGGGGGGGAACTGAATTTCGTATTGTATTTGATTGCATTCCTGAGAACTGTGTGCTCCTCTTTCCATCTACTTCCATGTCTTACATTGCATAGGGGAGGGGGGCGAATTGCCAGAGAAAAAGTGATTATATTATCTTTTGCTAAAATCATCTCAAGTATTTCTGTACTGACTTTTATTCCTCATTGCTTTTCCCTTGAAATCATAAAAGTATTTTTGCTACTTGATCCATCCTATACTAACTCCTCATTGATTATAAAGAAGTGTGCTAGTGTCAGATTACCCATTGTTGATTAACATTATATTTATAAGGGCGATATCGATTTTTAATTTATTATAAAAGCGTGGTATCTATATTTTGTCTTATTTCTCAAATAAACCTTTTAAATTTGCAAAACAGAACTACTTCTTGGCTCAGTGGGGTCAGGGGGATTCTAAGAGAGGGGTGTTATATAGGGGTAGTCATCCAGAACTCATGAACTGGACATAAAGATATATCAATAAGGGTTTCCATTCAGTATCCCAGACTAGGCATTGATTTAGCTGTAGTGTTGAATTGAATCTTCTTACAGGGGTGGACGGGAGAATGATTACACACATGTCTCCTTTGTGTGCATGCAGCAAGAATTCCCTTGCTATATATGTAAGTATTGCTGCATGCCCCTTTGTGTTTTTCATAATGTAATAAAAATGTAGCTTTCTTTTTTGGATACTATTTTTTCTGAGATGTCAGACCATAATACAGTGTCCACGCCACTGGCCACGAGAAAACATGCATTCATCCAGTTCAATTACCATGCCATTGTGCGGGATTACTGTAACACACATTTTATAGACCCAACCGGATTTTGTTCTCTTTTTGGGGGAGGGAGCTTACGGTGAGGTTGGGATCAGTCAAACCTGAAAATGCTGACATGGATCCAATGGAAAACACTTGTGTCTTCTAAATGTAATTCTAGTTGGGATGTTGACAGGCAGGTTACTGAGGCCTACTGTGATAAAGGCAGGAACCCGATGCTCATTTAAGGTTATTTTATTTTTTAGAAGAGACATGGATTCAAAAAAAAGAAAGGGAGCAGCAGAAAAATTACGAGACAAGGAGAAAAATCTGTTTGAAGTGGAAGTACAGCAACATAAAACAAAATAAGATCTGTTTACAGTTCAGACCATCAAAATGTCACGCAAAATTGTTGGGAGAACAGTGCAGGAGCGTGACCAGGCATCTTCTTCAGGTGCAAGTGTTTAACCTGGTTCTTCACAGGAGCCATCAACAAGAGCTCAAGATGTGAGAAGAGAGGAAGTGACAGAAGTCAGAGTCTCTGCAGTTATTGGGGACATCTCAACAGAGGCAGATGAAGCAACTAACCTGTCAGAAAAATTGAAGGTGCCACCACAGAGGGAGTGGTAAAAACCAGTTGGTTCAAAAGAACTGAGAAATTTCCACCAGAGCAAGCGGCATGCAGTGCTACTAGTCTGTCAGAAATATTGGAAAATGCCCCCACCACAGAAGTGGCAGAAACACGACTGCAACAAATAAACAAGGACATCCCCCCAGAGGAAAAGGGAACGAGCGATACCAGTTTGTCACAAATAAATGAAAGTTCCCCCACAAAGCAAAATTCAGATATAGTCTGTTAAATAGAAGAACAGATGATATTCAAGAGGAAGTGGCAGTCAGTTGTACTTTTCTCTTACAAACCATTGAAGATACACCAACAAAGAACGTGGCAGAAACCAGTGTGTCTGAAATAATTGAGGACATCCCTTTAAAGGAAGTGGCAGGTGGTGGTGGTACCAGTCTGTCACAAACAATTGAAGATTCCACCGAGGAGGAAGTGGCAAAAAACAGAGCATCTGAAATAATTGGAGACATCATCCCTCCAGAGGAAGTGCTAGGTACTAGTCATTCGGAAGAATCTTTATCTGCTTTATGAAATACAGAAGACTCAGGGAACTGGGGTGTAGAGCACAGACCAAAGAAATATGATCCACAGGTGGCAGATTATGTGTTTCAACCTCCAAATTCAGATCAACCTTGCCATTTCCTTCCCAGGTTCCCCAAGGCTCTAACCTCTTGCCCTGGCTTTTCAACCAACACCTGGCAACTCTTGCCCGCTGCATTGCCATTTTCTGCTCAAATTTCCAGTGCTATGCTGACAACACTCAACTCATTTTCAGGCTGCCCTCAGCCACCTCCTTGCCTTCTCTCATCTCTGATTGCCTAACTGCTATTCAAGATTGGTGTGCCTCCAACAATCTTTGTCTGAATGCCAGCAAGACAGAGATCCTTCTCATTGGCACACCTTCACCAACCTTTCCCCTCACTCTCTGTCCGGCCTCCCTTGGCCCACCTCCTACACCCAACTGTGAGGCTCAGAATCTCGGGGTCATCTTTGACTCCACACTTTCCTTCTCCGCCCACATCTCTGATGTCTCTAAAAAGTCAAACTTTCTACTGCACCTCCTCAGAGGTACTCTTCCTCTCCTCTCCTTCCCCCAGAAGCTCACTGTCTCCCAAGCTCAGGTTCTCTCTAGGTTGGACTATTGTAACAGCCTCTTTCTAAATCTACCCGACTCTTCTCTCCACCCTCTCTAACTAATCCAGAACAGGACTGCAAGAATTGTCCTTGGCCTCAAGCCCTAGGATCGTATTTCTCCAGCTCTGAAATCTCTCCATTGGCTCCCAGTGGATGCAAGGATTAAATTCAAAACACTCTGCATTGTCCACAAGGCTTTCTGGGGCCTGGGTTTAACATACCTTCAGCCATCCCTCTGCAAATACCTCCCTTCTCAAGCTCTTCGCTCCTCTACCTCTAACTCCCTCAGGGTCAGTCGTTTTTCATGGAAACTACCTGGGGGTAGATATTTGTCTTCAGCGGGGGCCTCCCTCTGGAACAGTCTCCCTGCCACTCTTAAACTTGAGGAGAACCATCTCCGGTTCCGGAAACTCCTTAAGACCTTCCTCTTTGCTTCTGCTTTATCCCCCCCTCTCCTGCTGGTCTGTTCTCTCTCAGCATTGTGCACCTGGCTTACCCTTTGTCTTCCAGGCCCAGGTACCTGCTTACCCTGCCACCTTCCCGCACTGCCTCCGGGCCACTCCCTGCACTGGGGTCTGTATATGTACCCAGACAGTGCCCTACAGATTCATATATAATGACCTTTTCAGGGGTCGACATGAGCGGTCTGCTCCTCCACCGACAGAAATTAGTTCGAAGTGAGCAAATCAGAAAAAGGAGAGACACAATGAAGTGCGTTATTCACTGTGTTAAAGTCCTTGGGAAAAGGGGGCTCAGTTTTATTAGGAGATTGAATGTTTGATCAGGATAAAGAAGAGCTGGTTCATGGCAACTTCCTTGAAATCCTTCTGCCAAATAAGACCGACCTCTAAAGGAACATATTGAGGCAATTCAATCCAAATCCAAAAAGAAAACTGTGCAAGTACAGGGTGCTTATGTGACCTTCATGTCAAAGACCATAGTTCGGTATGTGATTGAAGCCATTTCCAAAATGATTCAAATGGTAATTAGTCAATAAATAAAGGAAGCAGGAATATTTTCAATTCAGATAGACTCAACCCAAGATGTGAATGTTACTGATCAATGCTCTATAATGAATTATTAGATATGTTGAAAACTGTACACGAATGCCTGCTAGCAGTAACCAACTGCACTTTGTCTACTGGAAGTTGTCTCTTTGAGTTGGCGTAGAGTGTTATTAAAGATAATGGTCTTGACCAATGCAAGTGCATTGGAAATTCAACCAATGGTGTATCCAATGTGCAGAGCCAGTACAATGGTCTCACATCCTAGCTCAGCAAGGAATCCCCTGGTCAAATACATGTGTGTTGCTATGCACATGTTATATATATTGTGCTTGTAGATCGGACACAAGCATCTGCAGCCTGTTAATCTCCTGTGCTATCTTTTTCCGGGAGTCCTACAAAAGGATGGATGTGTGGTGTGAGCTCTATGTGGAAGGCTGCACAGTACAAATAATAGGAGAAACAAAGTGGTGGGCAAAGGATGCAGCACTACGGAAAGTCTTTGGCTCCTTTAATATAAACCGGACAAAGCAATGTTCATTGATGTGGTTGAAGCACTAAATAATATTGGCTCATATACAGATAAACTGAATTCAAACGTCTGTTACCAACCTTTGAACTTTGCTGAGACTTTGTGCAAATTCCAAACAGTGCTCACAGCCCAGTTATATCTTTGAGTATTTAATTATACAACCCCATTATCTAATTACCTCCAGACAAGTGGAATGGACATCGTCCAGGCTCAATGGTCTTGGACACATCAAATGTTGTTGCTGCAGAGTCAAGAAATGTTGCTTCTGTATACTGTGCAGCAGAAAACTTTGCAGAATGGGCCAACGTCGGCTTGGAAGAACGAGGCTGTGATTAATGAGTGGAAACTACACTTCCAGAGGGGAGAGTGTGCCACCAAAAGAGGATGCCTGGAATGAGTGCAAGGGATGAACCGATTACTTTGGCTAAATACTATTTTAGAGTTAGTGCACATGATGTTAAATGTTAAATGTTAAAGGTACTTGTACCGCGCACCGTCACCAACAGAGTTGGTCCCCAGGCACTCTAGCAGATCTGTAAATGATAAGGTGGGCCATTTATAATAATGGTAATGCCATTATGGTCAACATTTTTCAAAGCCTAACTAGTTGTTTTAAAACCCATTCATCTTTTGCTGCAGATATATAATTTCTGGATCCAAACATTTTCGATGAAAGTTTTCCAGCCAATACTCTAAGAAATATTTGTTCCTTACTTGAAAGACTAGATGACTCTATAATGGCATATAGGTTGAGGGAAGAACTCTTGGACTTTGCAGCCAGTTCTAAACCGAGGAGAACACTTCCAGAAGAGTATGCCTTTGAAGACCTAGGTAGTGAAGATCCAGCACTAGAAGAAGAGTTTGGAGACCAACCTAAACATTTAGTACAGAAATGCAATACATGCTTTAACTGTGCTGTATGTTGCTACTTAATTCTTAAAAGGTATAAACCTTTCAGCAGTGCTTACCGTCAATTGTATTTGGCCTACAAGTTAATTTTGACCTTATCTTGTACACAAGTAGCATGTGAAATAAGTTTTTTCGAAATTGACAGTTATTAAAATTCGCCTAAGAAACCACCTCAGCAAGCAAAATCTGAAAGCCTTTATGCTCATGTCTCTGCAATAGAATGCTTTTCCAATTGCAAAATACCGACATAATCGAGCTGGTTTCACAGAAAAGTGCATTGTTGAAGGAACTCTTGATTGAGTGATTTTCTAGGTTTCTAGGAAGAGTTATGTGGCAGCTTGTCTATACAAGCAACTTTGTTCTTAGATTGCATGGCCAAACCACATATCGTGAAGGCATACAGCTTAATTTGTCTTTGAAAGTAAAACAGTAAATTTGAGTTTGGATAAGCCACCAACTAACATCTTAAAAACCTAGTGTATGGTATATGCAAGATTCACATTTGACCATCATCACTTCAAACACTATGACCTCAAAGACTTAGGTCAGTTGAAATATGGCCAACATGTACTCTGAAATCAAGATGTGCCCAATCAAAGTCCAAAGTGGGAATGGTGACAAGCAACTTAGAATCATAAGGTTTCTGTTCCCGAGAAGATGGTACCCTTCATCTAGACAGTGTTGACATGTCTGAACTGTCATCACCGGGGACAATATATGAATCATTCTGGTTTACATCTTTGTGTACCATCAGATTTTGAGTACATCTATGTGACATTCAACAGAAAAAGACTTTCCACAGAATGTACTGTAAGCATGCAAAGTTATTTTATCTTATGAGTTGTGTTGTAATGTAATGTTTGAGCATAAATGTAACTGGCAAGGAACTTCCGGTGTCAACATTTGGCTGTATTGCTTATTAAGGGCAAATATATTTGTGTTACTGGTGTAAACTTCCATGCATGCCTTGATTCTGGTTCTGCAAAGTAAGTATCCGATTAAGCTATGTGATGATGTTGCCTTTTTTTAAAAAGAACAAAAGGAATGTAATCACTGGTTTTCTGAAGCGCTTACACAAAGCATTACATGCAACAAACACCATAAACCATCCACAAGTAGACATTTCTCTAAAGATGTGAACTGGCGAAATTCACGGATGAGGGTTTGTGGGCCACTCTTTTGAGGTGAGGGGCAGGCCACTTATTCTTAGGTGCCCAGACCTATTTCTTGTCCCAGTCCGACCCTGCCCAGCAAGGTCCTTAACATCCAATCGCCTGCAGTACGGGATGCTGTAAGCTGCCTCCGTTCTATCTGTGCTTGCTCCTGTACTCCTGCACTCCAAAATGCCCTTCACAACATGTCCTACAGAATAAAATATACATTTCAATTGAGGCAATGATAACACACTATGATGTTCTTCATTGCATTTACCTAACCATTTGGCACATAGAAAATGCAGCATTACAATGGGATTCTCTAGTTGGGTGATGGGAGCATTTGACTTCTCTCACATTTATGTATGCCCTGTGCTCATTATTTTTGTAGCTACAGATACATGGGGCAGGATTATGTTCTGATTCATCTTACAACACCCGTACAAGGGTAAAACACTTGTATATCTTTGGATCGTTTCTCCTGTGTCTCCGGCATGTTACCATCTGCACAGTATGCAGTTAGGGCCCACACATGGCATTGCTCATCATCATGGCAAAATGCACAGCCAGTTCTTCAACCATTTGATAGTATGCCACAGCACACGCACAGAATGATCAGGCACATGCCTGCGACACCACAACTCACTGATGCAGGATGACCCAACAAACTCACCTCATCATTCAGTGGATATTCCACAAAAGTGCAGTCAATACATTTCCTGGTACAATTGGCCAGCGTATCGCTAATGTTGCTCACCATGAACTCTTGTCCATGGTCCCACTAAGGGGTGTTGCTAGGTCTGAAAAAGGTCTGGGGCTGCGCTAATGTCAGATCTGTCGGTACTCGGGGCTAGCCTGCCTTTTGGTTTTAGCCACTGAGCTTTTAACCCAGGGCTATAGCTCCCTCAACCCCACCAGCCCCAAGACCTCTGGTTCCAGCTCCTCTTCATCAGTCCGCAATGCAGCTTTCGTGCCAGTCAAAGTGGGAACCTGCCGGACACAACTGAAGTAACAAAGCAAATTAGCACCAGAAACGTACCACCATTTCTGTGAGCAACCTTTCCATGGGAGAATGTTCAGGCTATAATTCTCATGGGTAAGGGAGACAGCTTTGTATTTGTATTTGTATTTCATTTATTTATATTGCGCACCTAACCCCAAGGGGTAGCAAGGCGCAGGGGCAACAAGAGGATTGCAAAGCTTGGTTACATACAGGGCAGAGAAGTCCAGCCGTGGTTACAATGCTGGACACACCAAAAAGAAACAACGCGCGCCGAAGAGGCATGGGTTACAGAAGTATACAACATAGGCAATACTATTTACAATACATCGGTTGTCTAGTGACAAGGTATCTGCACTGATCAGTTGGCAACCTAAATATACATATTTACAAACATAGTAGTGGAGTGTCAGGGCAGCAAGAGAGCTTGTTAGGTGTCATGAATCTTGAGCCAATGGATGGTCTTAGTTCTAAATAGGTGGTAGGGGAGGTCCTCCCTGCAAGGAGGTGGAAGGGAGTTCCAATATTGTGCTGCTTTAACCGGAAAGCTGTTCCCACCCGACATGGAACGCTTAAACCTTGTCACCAGGAGGAGATTAGAATTGGTCATTCTAGAGGGGCGAGCAGAGGTGGGTCGTGAATCTAGAGATAAGGTATTGAGGGGCTGCTTGGTGGAGGCATTTGTGGGTCAGGGAAACCGATTTGAGGAGTATTTTGTCTTTGGTGGAAAGCCAGTTGACAGACCTTCTAGTATCAGAGATATGGGTTTTCTTTGGGATACTGAGGGCCGCTCTTAGGGCATTATTTTGAAGGATCTGAATTTTGTTTGTGATGTATTTGTTGCATCCTACATAAAGTGTGTTGCAATAGTCCAACTTGCACAAGATCAGAGCCCTGGCTAAGGTGATACAGTTAGACGGAGAGATAAAAGGTTTGGCTGCTCTGATGAGTTTGCATGTGTAAGAAGTGGTGGATGCCATAGCATTAACTTGTTTTTTAAAGGTGAGGGTGGAGTCTAGGTAGAAGCCAAGGGTTTTTACCTCCTTGGCTACTGTGATCTTATTGTTGTCAATTACGAAGGAGGAGTAGTTTTGGTCTAGTTTGTTCAGGTTATGAGTGGACCCTAGAATGAGGAGCTCTGTTTTGTCATCATTCAGGCATAGACCGTGTGAGGCCATCCATGCCTGGATGATGAGGTACACTTTGTTGACGAAGGCCAAATCCTTGTCATAATCCCCCATCAACGGGATGAGGATCTGTGTATCATCGGCATAGTTAGTGTAGGTGATACCCAGACCGTCTAGATCATCAAAAAGGGGCTTCGTGAAGATGTTGTACAGGGTCGGGGAGACGCAAGATCCCTGAGGTACGCCACAGGTGATGGGTGTTGGGTCGGCTGCTGCTAGTAGGGAGAAGACTCTCATCGTGCGATTGTTTAGAAAGGATTGGATCCAGTCAGTTGCCTTATGAGAAAAGTGGGCGGCTTTTTGAAGGTGGTCGCATAGGATCTCGTGGTCGACAAGGTCGAATGCAGCCGAGAGATCAAGAAGAATCAGTAGTGCCACTTTACCCTGATCTCTCAGCTCATCTATCTGTGCCTTGAGATCTATGAGTGCGTTTTCGGTGCTGTGTTGAGGCCTGAAGCCCGATTGTCTGACTCCTAAGAGATGGAAGTGCTCAAGGTAATGTTGGATTTGTTGGTATGCTATTTTGTCGAGGATTTTAAGATGGAAGGGTACTGTAGTGATGGGACGGTAATTGGTGGGAGTAAAGGGATCTAGATTCGTTTTTTTAAGCAGGGGGAGGACCCAAGATTGTTTGAGATTATTAGGTACGCTGCCTGATGTGAATGACGCATTTATTAGTTTGGTAATAAATGGTGCGAGATCACGAGCCGCATCCTTTATCAATTGTGCGGGGCATAGGTCCCCATGGCAAGGTTTGAGGGTGAGGATGACCTTTTCTTTGAAATCAAAAGAGCTGGAGGAGTACTTAAATGCCAAGGGCATCATGCAATAATTGAGTGCCATATATCAGCCTGAAGCAAAGAGAGCACTACAATTGGAATCTGAGTAATGTAGTCATTGAGTCAAAGTTATGGGACAGAACTGTAAGGGAGTAATAATCGAGACAGTATTAACTTCTGATGGTTACACTGCCAATTATTCCATGTGAAAAATTCTGTTTCACACACTGATAGGGTGCAGGGACGTCATTTAGGGGTCTCCAGGGGTCGCACCTGTGACCCCTGTGGTCTCCCTTGCTACCCCTGTTGCCCCCCTTGATACCCCCCTATGAGCCCTGAGGTCTCTCTTGCTACCTGTGTGGTCTCCCTTGCTTCCCCTAAACAAAAAAGCATTTTTTTTATTGAGGCTCCTGGGCTGTGGCCAGCAGCGTGTGGCTCTTCGTTTCATGATTGGCTGGTTTTCTGAGATCTATAGCCGGTAAGATAGCTCAGTGGGTTGAGCGCTCGCTGCTGCCATGTGTTTGTGATCTGCAGGTTGCAGGTTCGACTCCTGGCAAGGTAAATACAGCCTTTCATCCTGCTGAGGTTGATAAATGAGTACTGACACAGGTTGGGTGATATTGTATGTATATTTGTTCTATATGAAGCACTTAAGCATAAGTGCTATTTACTAACACATCATTATTGTTAGACTTTGGACGTCTGCTTGCATTCACAGTACTTTGGTAATATGGGACTATACGCACTGATATTAACGATACATATGGCGATCCATTCTTGTATGAAATGTATTTCACTTTAATATGATATTGTAACCATATTTTTCGTGGTGTATTTGGAAACAATGCTGTGTGATGCCACTTCCTGTTTTGTCAATGGGTGAAAAGGTGTGTTCCATCGCTTCCTCTAATGTCACTTGGAGTGGGGACAAATGACATCACTACCTGTGACGTCCCCAAAGGTCAAGGGTCACGTGATGTCACTTCCGCTACCCCTTGCATCTTGATGAAATGACGTCCCTGACAGGGTGGATGCTAAATACCAATCTTTGTCCCCCAGGGTTGCAAAAGGCAGAAGTGATTAACATCAATTATGTGGGATTTGTTTTAGAAGATTCATCAACCTGTGTTGCTCCGTGTTGTCTTGCTTCCAAGGAGCACACATACACATACTACCCCTGCAGTTCACAAATCCACTATTGGGGGGCGAACAGATTGTCCAATAAAATACAAATCTCTCTGGGTGGTGCGAATGTCAGAGATAATTTACCACGCTAGGCAGTGTTGCCTTCATTTTGTGTGACACCAGTGAACGCCACTTATGCCATTGTACTTCATGCGAATGCACACATGGCATGAACTTTCAGAAACCATGAATCCTCTTCGGCATCCTAACATGTTCGGCCAAAAATGCATGTCTCACAGGTACTCAGGTACTGGAGCTATTGTTAATACCTATTTCCAAAAAGACACCAAGAGCCCTCTGAGGTGCTTGTCAAACCCCAGAATAATATTGAGCGTATTTTCATAACTTGTCTGCATTTCTCTCCATTCCGATTATTACTCTATCCAATATTTACTGCATTTGTGGACAATAATGGCAGATAATTATGAGCTACCCGAATGAACTGGCCTGAATGAAGTAAATACCTTTAAAAAGCATTACGGGCTACTTACAGCCATTATGGTGCACAAATGAAGTCACTGAAGCAATTAGTGCCTGGTTTTCCTACCGGGCAACAAACACATCTGTGCACTGCATTCTGATGTTACTTGATCCAATGTGACACGGGTAAGCAATGAAACATCTTTTATTACACTGAACACCTTTTCTACCACTCCGGCACCCTCTTGCACCGCCATCCGCTCGTCTGCCTCAACGTTCTCCCTTCCAATGCTCCGTCCAGGTTCTAGAACGAAGTCCCTCATAAATCTGTCGCTGGCCACATCCCCACCCCCAAATACACAAAAAATCAGCCCCCCCAAAATACCCCAAACCAACCTCACCAAGATTGTAGAAATGAAATATAGTATATAAACTGCAAAATTCTTCAACCAACTTTCGGGTTCTAGTTACCCTTTCAGACACGTCTCCTCAGTGTTTCATTTTGAAGTCTCTTCCTTCATGGTTGATGACTCTCTGTTTCGCTGCACTGCACTCCCCACACCCATAACCACATCATACTCCATTATGGATTGTATCCTTTTGGGCCCCTGGAAATTCTCACCCTGACATTTCACATTAATCCTGGGATTCTTCATAAGCACCCACTCACCCACCTGTCACGATTGGGGCCTCATCCAAAACTATACATCAAATTGTTCTTTGTATGCTGACTGTGCATCTTGTATGGCACGCAAAGCAGCATCCGATCCCATCACTGTTGACTTTGCCAGCCCTACACAACTGGGACACAAGGAAGTCCCTGGTTAACTTCCATCTGAGATAAAAGTGGTGATAACCCTGTAACGAGTGGGGTGTGGTACAGTATACGCAGACCATGTTTCAAACCATCTCTCTCCAAAACAACTTAGATTTGAGGGCTAACTGAACTCCATCATTACTGAGACAATTCACTCTTTCCACAAGCCCATTTGCCCTTGGGTGATAAAAAGACATTCTGGTGAGATTGATCACCACATTCTCCAGAAACCACATAATTACCTCTCATATAAAGTGCACTCCATTATCTGTCATGATTTCCTGGGGAAAGCATGCACTGAAAAATATATCCTATTGAAATGTAATGATTTCTGCTATGGCGGCTTCTCCAATTGTCCTCTAAGCAACCCTTTTTGAATTAGAGTCAAATAGGACACAAAATAATCTGACTGCCCCTTCATCCCAAACCTTGCACATGCCCCACCACATCAACCTTAGCCCAAAGCTCTCTTGGCACTTTTGTGGAGTCTCTCTGCTATTCCTGGATGTGTTACTGTACACTCAGAACACACCCTTACAACGCGGTCTGACATAATATCTATGCCCAACCACAAAACCGTACTTTCAGCCTCCTCTTTGTGCGATTGCAACCTACCAGAGGTTCTATTTTGCCCTTCTTCCTCAGTTTGCCTTCAATAATACTGAGGGCGTATTGAAGAAAATTCACAGGGATACAGAGCTTGCTTGCTTGGGCCTGTACCCCCTGTGTATTGCCTTCTTGGAACCCTATTAAAAAAAACAGCAGTTGCCACCAGAGAATATTAGCATTTACTAAAAGCTGTCTGTCTATTATCAAAACTATGAAAAGCTCTATACTCAGAACTATGAAAGACCCTGGAAAACATAAAGGTTGACTGCGCAGCATCACGCATGGCAAGCGAGCATGCAGCCCAGCCAGCAACCACAGCTCTATAAGGGGAGCACCACGTTCGAAGAGGGGGAACAAGGATAAAAATGGCAACAAGTCATCGACAAACAAACAATCTAAAATTGCAAATTGCACTGTTAAAAATGTGCTACAACCTCAAACAAAACTCTTTGGGCACCTCCCTGCGGCATGGTGATAATGCAAGTGGTCTATACTCAACACCAAGCCACAGTTTGAAGATCACTTCATCTAACACAGAAGTTACATTAGAAGATCCTGGCTAAGATCCTGGCCAGGCGACAGAGAATGGAAGAGAGTGTCGAGGGGGGCCACGGGGGTGAGGGTGAAGTGACTGGTAAACACTTGCATACCAGCCTGGGGGCAATTTCTACACCTGACTTGGATTTGGCTAGCGTAACAAGGAATCTGAATGCCCTGCTGACTCTATTCACCAAACTGGCCCTCGATCAGTCACAAACTAAAGACATCATAGCAAAAGCGGTGGATGTGATCCTGGTGTCTAACTCAGAGCATCATGAGGGGGAGCAGCTGCCAGAGGAAGCATCAGTGCCAGCGACCTCATATCAATCCATCAGAAAAAAGACTCCCATCAGCCCAGCCTTGTAACAAGTTTTATCGCAGAGCAATCTTCTACTGGTGGTATGAATACCCAGGTCTCGGACCTAGTGACTGTGATGGCTGAATCAGAGGAGGCTGCGCTAGCAGCACCACAGATGGAACAGTCTCTGAAGATCAGTCCATGAAAGAAGTGTGAGAAGAAGAAGCAGCATCCCAAGTGTTGTAGCATTACTAGCCATCCTCTTAGCTGCTCTAGCGGCAAAGGTTCATGGTTTTTGTGTTTTCTTTTACCCTGCCCTACAAGAGCGCACTTCGGTCACCAGGGACCTAAGGGGCGGTACCACCAGGCAGGGCAGATGACCCTGCATAGGCCTTACAGTAATTTTCCTTGCTCACCTTGCCCCCCTTCTATTCTAACTGACCCCTCAGTGCAAGGGCTAGATGTTATCCCTACAACAAACTCGGCACAGACTCAAACCGCCGAGATGCTGGGCAATTTATGTGACAGCACATCGGTGCCAGCTTACTCAACTCAACGGAGCGAAGCTCTTTCACTTTGCACTCCCTGCCCAAGAAGCCTCAAGCCCCCAATTTTGTCTCTGAACTACATCTGGTGACTGCGGCAAGAAGGCGGTCTTTGGGAATCTCATCAAAATCGAGGAAACCTGCCCAAAAGCAAAGAGTCTGTTTTGTAACAGATCCCATCTGCTAGATGTTTGGAAACAGATTCCAGGTCTCTTGGCCATTTCTAGTGCAGACATCCTGCAAGTTGAACTCCCGAATTGCTTTAGTGCTACAAACTGGGCACTGGTTGAATGTGTTTCTCCTATTGTGCATTGCTTGTTATCTTTGCACAGGGACTTATTGTCCAATTGCGGTCTTTGGCTAATGGTTTGTGTCCAGCAATCAGCTGGGGCCAGGGTGGCAGTCAATCCTGGGGGTCTTTGCACATCCCAATTCATAATTGTGCCGCTGGACATGAGCCCACTAGGGTTACATTGTTGCTTTGGGATGCATCTGTTTCGTCCGAAGTATGTAGGCCCTATGGGCGACCCGGGGGGGGGTGGGGTGGGCACGAGGTGAGGTATGGACATTGACAGCATGCTAAGACAGTTTGTGCTTTTCCTTCCGATGGCGCAAGTGGTCCATACTCTGTACATGTATCCCCAATCCTCTCCACAGACCACTCAGAGCTTAAACGATTGTCATGGTACAACACTGGCATCACGAAGCATATGGTTGATTTGGAGGGGTTAGACATGGTTTGTTCCCATGATATGATAGCAATGCAGATGACATGGTGACTTGTGGCACATGACCTCCAGGGGTATGTCCCCTTCCATATCCCAGTGTTAAAGGGGAAAATAGGGCGCCTGAGTGGTGGCCTAATTTGCTGGGTAAAGGTGGGCTTGTTTATGAATGTTTATAACCGCCAAAGCACCCCTGTCAATAATGCCCTATTGTTGTTTTTGGGGGACAGAATTATTGGTTGGAGGCAAAGCCACTCTGGTCCAGTAAAAACTATCGTTTGTGGGATCCTATCCTTCAATTTGAGCCACTTGTTGTTATGGTAGGCCTCCAGGAATACGAGGACCGGAGATGGCGTATGGGAGAATTTATGGCGGACCATCCCAGGAGAATGCATAGATTTGCAAGAGAGGCAGCAAGCATGTTCTTGACGCTGGGCCTATGGGCATGCAATGGGAATTTCCAAACCAATCAGTCAGCGATTAAGACCTATTGCATGCATGCTAATTCCAGTTTGATTGACTACATTTTGGTAAATGTGGAAGCTTGGGTCCATCTGTACGATTTTTTGGGGTGTTGAAGAGGCCAGAAAGTGACCATAACCCGACTGTAATCCTGGCTAATGGGTCATCCTTTGGTGTAAAAGGGGAGGGCCATAGCTGCAAGCCAACTCTAATGGAGTTAGGAGGTGAAGTGAGGTGCCCCAATAAGTGACATACGCTGGACCTCGAAGTGAAAATTCCACAATTGTACGCATCTATCCTGCCTCTCCTGGAGTCCTTTGCCACTCTGAGAGATACAATGTGTATTATTTGTTGCAGGGCTATGAAGGCAGTATGCGTGTTGTAGGAAATGGTCTGAGTAATCCTCGGTCTGTTACTGGCAGAAGGACTAAGAGTGGCACACACTGGTATGATGGGGTTTGGTGAGCAGCCAAAAAGGTGCTAATTGTATATGCTGGGTGCCCCAGGGACCAGGGCACATGGGCCCTTGTGGTTGCAGGAGCGCATTATTGAAAATTACTCAGGAGGGAAAAGGAGAAATACTCTGCGTAACTTTGGGGCAACCTTGGACTTCTGAATCCGGGGATGCCAAAGGTTTCTGGCACCATGTTACTGCATTAAACAGCAGGGTGGACCTTCTGGCACAGGATACCATCTCTGTGGCGGTTGGGTCTTGCACTTTGGACCCCTGTATAGTAAGCACAGTGGCCATGGTTTCAGCCAGGAGCCTGCCCTCCTCTATAGCCCTGATGTGAAGGCTGCCACCCCTCTGGTGCTGTTGATGCATGATATCAAGATGTCAATAATGACACAGAAGCCGGGGAAAGCTCCTCGCCCTTATTTAGTCCCCATTGATTGGTTTAGACAGGAACTGACTATATGGCTCCCCTGCCTGCATCCTTTTTTTAATGCTCTGCTTCCCTACTCTTGGACCGGACAAATCCTCATCCCTATATTTAAAAAGGGTGGCATTGGCTGCCTGGCCAATTATCGCCCGTTTTCCCTCCTTGATGCAGGGGGCGGAGGGGGGGGGATGTTTGCTAAGGCGTTGCTGGGCCACTTGGAGGACTGGTGCTAGTAGGTGGGGGCCGTTCATCAGCAGCATGCTGGCTTTCAACACAGTGTCAGAACGGTGGAGCAAATCATGCGGCTTTGTTTAATATTGAAGAGGTACACTGTGTTAAAATCCATGAAGATCTATGCGGTCTTTGTGGATTTGAAGACTGCTTTTTACAGTGTACCGAGGGCAGGCCTGGGAGCCACCCTGTCCAATTTAGGTCTGCCATCTGGCATACTGGGTACAGTCCAGTATCTATACTGTAACAACAGAGCAGTTATTAGATAGTCAGGGGGTAAAAATGACACCGGTGTACATCAGGGATGCAGTTGTGCCCTGATTCTGTTCTGCCTCTTTATCAACAGAGTGATTGAGTTTCTACTGGCAGAACAGACAGTTGTCCCATCTTTGGTGCTGGAGAAAATCCCAAATATATTATTTGCAGATGATGCAGTACTGCTTTCCCTGACCTGCAATGGGCTAGGGAAGCAATTAGCTATTTTTGAGGCATTTCGCATGGCCAATGGACTCGAAATCAATTTACAGAAAACTCATTCCATGGTGTTTTGCAAACCATGTATCAAGTAGCACCCCTGCCTGAAAGTGGCTTTGAGTGGGGGCCCCATTTAACAGGTCGCAAACTTCGATTATCTGGGGGTCCGTTTAATGGCCAACTGTGCCTGGATGGAACAGGTAAAGCAAGATGGTCTGAAGTTGTCCAGAAACTGCACGGCTATATGAAGATTTTCCCAGGCGCACAAAGCAGGTCCGGTCAGGGTAACCTTGCACATTTATAAGAGCCAGGCAAGGCAGGCAGCTCTGTATGGGGCCGAGCTCTGGGGCATCTGCAATCTAGTAGATAGCTGGATCGCAGAAGAGAAATTCCTCAAATCAGCTTTGGGGCTCCCTGTGAATGCACCAAAGGCACCAGTACTGTGGGATCTCGGCCTGTAGAGCATTGAGTTTATATCTTTGTTAAGATGGTGCTCCTCTGGGCTAGACAGTGGTCCACTGGTAAACTGGCCAAATATAATAGAGCGGATAGTGACGTTTTGGCTTTCCTGGGTGGCCCAAGCCTACCCTTGTTCAGGGTGATTCATATGGAGCTATCCACAGTGGGGATGGAAGGTTACTCCCTGCAGCCTGATTCGGTCATGAGGAACTCCAAAGAACTATTCAAGAAGGCCTCCAGGGTTAGATGGGAAAGAGGCACTAGACCAATCCTTCCCGCTCAGCCAGCAGAGCACCTTACTTGACCAGGAAATTAAACCCAGGGTTTGAATGCTATCTGGATATCATGCCCCCTCAATTAATGAGTGCCTTGTACATAAAGGCGTGTATTGGCATATTGCATTTGGCCTCACTTAAGCATTCCTGGAATGCGTTTTATTTGCCTTTTGTCCATTTTACCCTACTGTGGTCGAAAGCATTGAGAACTTTGTCTTTTTCTGCCCAGCCTAAAGGTACACTAGGAAGAAATATCTGCTACACTTAGTTATGCTCTTTAACTTCATTAGGACATCAGTGGTGTTGCGCTTTTGTTTGGCTAGCGATCCTAGTGTGCTTTTTGGCATGGGGCACTTTTTGTTGTCAGCATAGGGGAAGCGACTCAAGTACTTGGCCACTGGAGTGCTGGTTTTATGAGCTGTTTCCTCAATGTTTAATTTTATCCTACCTTTTTTTTAATGTGCATTATTTTCACTCTCAGCCTGCTTTATATTTTATCCTTGGTTTTATTACAGGATGCATTTTATTGTCTTTTGTATGTATTTCTATGACTTGTATGACCTTTCACTGGTCGAATTAAGTATTGAATTGAATTGAATTGATACAAAGTTAATCATTGACTTCATAACCCAACCTCCAGTCACCCGTAACCACAAATTTATCAGGCCACCTACCAGCATTCCATTTCATTATGAACTTAAGCAAGTCATCTTCCATCTCAACCTGTACCCAAGCCCCTTATGAAATGGCAGGTACTCAACTCTGTCAACCACCACTTCACTCTTCCATCTCGGATTGAGCGACAGGCAGCTGTGGCAAACAATCTGCTGTCTCATTTTTATTTTTACTCCAGGGAGATGCACAACTTCAAAATTGCACAATTGCATTTCCAACCACCATCTCAATATTCTTAGTCATGCATTTATCAGATTGTTACATGAAAATATTTTAGCTAATTGTTTGTAACTGGATCTGACCAGGAACCCATTGCCAGAAGATAAAACTTAAAGAGAGTGATCTCCCAATACACAGCCAATGCTTCCTTCTCTACAGCTGAATAATTGGCTTCTGCTTCCTTAAGAGGTCTGGAGGTAAATGCTGTAATGCATTCCCCTAGTTCACAGCCCTAGGCCATTGGCGTCAATGGTGAGAATGGTGCACCGATGCTCAATGAAATTACCTAATGTAGGTGCATTGACAATATCTGATGTAATACTATATAACACATCATTACGACCCAGGCGCTAATGGGTTAACGGCGCCGTAAAAGGCTGCAGCGCCGTTAACCTTTTAGCGCCTAATTACGAGGTCCCTTTGCGGGACCTGACCTTAACGGCTGGTTTTACCAGACGTTAAAGTAGGGTGCCGCAAAGTGACCTTGGTGCTAAGTATGGGTGCCGCAATTTGCGGCACCATACTTAGCGCCTTCCCCATCCCCATTGAGCCCTATGGGGCAAAAATGGGAATGGGGAAGGGCCTATGGTGAATGGGGAATTACCGCCCCGCCAACCTTGGAATGGGGCGGTAATTCCGCCATTCACCATGGCGGACCCCGGCATGGACCATGGTGCTAATAGCACCATGGTTTAGCGCCAGGGTCGTAATGAGGCCCATAGTCTTTACCAATCTGCCCTTAGGTCACACCCCTCCTCCTGTCAATTTGTGCCCAAGATATACTACCTCTGATACACCGCCTCCATCAGTCTATTTAATGTTCTATCTAATATGTTATTATGTTTCTCTTTTGTGTTGTCATACATTAGGATGTCATCCTGAAATACCACACTATTGGACACCCCTCTAAGATGGTGTCCATGACCCTTTGAAAAGTAGATGCTTCGTACGCTAAACCAAAAGGCTTGCACATACATGTGAATGCTTTCAGAGATGTTACAAATGATGTAATATTTTGACACTGATCTGAGAGTCTGACTTGGTTGTATGCCGTTGACAGCCCCATCACACTGAAAATCGTAGCTGTACCTATTGCTGCCAATGTATCCACAATGTTTGGCAATGGATGCCTGTCCACCCAAATGTTCTAATTTAGATCAGTACAGACTCTCACCTTCCCAATCAATTTGCCCACCAATACCACAGACGGTAGCTATTATGAACATTCAATTTCCTTACCCACAACTCTTTGTCTCTTGTTGTGATGGTTGAAGTCTTTTATCATCCAATGCGGGACTTGCTGAATTTTGTTCACCATTGGAGTGGTTCCTTCTTTAAGTTGTATATGATGTTCAAAGTATTTGAGCTCCACCAACAGCTCGGAGAGCACTTCTGGATATTTTCTAGTCCAGACGTCAGCTGCATCACAAACTGTTTCCAGTTCTTCAGCACAAACTTCAATTCAAATGTGAAGCACTCCATGTTCCCCTCATCCTAATCCTAATAAAGAGGATCCTTTCTGTGCAACATGTATGGACACCTTGAACTCTTTACCTTTGAAGACTTTGCAACCTTTCAACGGGTCTATTTATACTCCTCGATAGGGTAAAGTATTTTGTCCGGAGGTAAAAATTCCACCAGATAGCACCTCAAATTGTTGGTAGAGTTGGTCCCTGAAACTATAGACCACAGGGATAAACTGTCCACCTTCATGGGTATTTCCACCCATCATGCATTGATGATTTTGGTTGGACCTTTTTCCCCTTGAACAGCCATAACTTCAAATACATGTATCCCTTTGTTGTCAGCTCATTCCATTTGCTCCTCATTAGACTTGACTGTTTTCTACATATTAGATACATATTCTGCATCCCGAAATTGGCATGCAAGGTAGCCTTATATTTCACATTTGAGACAAGTTGAGGTCCCAGCTGGAGACAATTGATTGTTGGAAAAATGTCTGGCACTACCACAGTGGAAGCGTATATTTCTTTGCCCACTGCCCTCATGCAATTTAATATCCATACTTGCAGTTGAGTTGACAGCACATTTTACTTTATTAGATGTGTACCGCGCACCACTGAACCGGAGGCATAAGTGTGCCAATGTTTAGTTGAGTTGTATCATTTATCTACTTTCATTTGTTTGACACAGGTGGCAGTCCTTTCTATGCTGCAGATAATTGATACATTTTCTTCAACCAACACATGCTTGCCTAGCAGTCTTTCCTGTATGTTCACATTGTTGCTACATCTGACCAAGTGATCTCTTATAAGAGATGAGGTTAGATCCCCAAATTCACAAGTATGATGCACACCAATTAGTGCAGCATCATAGTTATCAATTGACTAATTTGGTTATTGCACTCTTTGGAACAATGTGTGCCTTTTTAAATACTGCGTTGGTTTTGCAGAAAAAGTGTCTTTGTAATTCCTTTAATGCACTGATAAACTCATCAATGTCACCATCCTCTACTTCTTCTTACTACAGCAGTCAATCATATATAATGCAGACTTTTGTTCCTAAATTGTTTAGGAGTACCGTTTGTTTCTTCAAGGATGAACCTTTTTCTCTTCCTATTGCAATTAACTAGTGTTGAACATGTTAGTACACCTATTTCCATACTATTCATGGAGGCCCAAGTTCCAGTAGACATGGTGGGGGTGATATCAGTGTTTCTTCAACCATGATTGTTGAACTGAGTTACTTATAGTTCACTTCGAACATTGTAGTATGTTTTACTATTGGGTTTAAATCTCTTTACTTCCCATCTGCAATAGATCAATCCTTAATATTTCACAAATATATCACTCCATCCATGTTAGTGTCCTTTTATCACACGTTGTTTTGTTCCGTGTGCCTTTAACTGTGGCAAAAACGGTGGGAAGGAGCTGCAGGGAGCGGATTACTTTACTACCAAGATGGTTGTCACATTGTGATGTCACGCAATATCCACTCCATTCAAATGGAGTTTTGCTGATCCTCGCTACGCTGCAGCAATGGCCCTCTTGCTTTTTATAACGTCCCTCGACCCCTAGGGATCTCAAGGTCATCCACTTACCATGCCCTTGATTCCCAAATTCTCTATTGCGCATACGTGGGTCACCGATTTACCACAGCGCCAGGGGTGTGAGGACAGATCCTCTCGTAGCGCTCTGACGTGATCGACTCATTTCCACTTGATCCAATTTGACATGGGTACGCAATGAACCATCTATTATTTGATTAGTCACCTTTTCTGCAATTCGGTAGTCTTTTCTCATTGTATTTATCACCACAATTAAGCTGCAGCTTGCAGCAAAACATTGGTGTGTTGTTATGAATCAATAAATAAGACTTGTGTGCACAGCAATTCATTGTGACATGCTTTCTCACATATCCCTGCACTCTGATGAGGTAGTAATTGTTAGGTGGCTGCAGCCCATCTTTGAACTGGTAAACAAATCTGCAGTAAAACCTCAAGGCAGCTTCCCCTGGATGGAACATTTCTGAATGTGTTACGGGCAGCTTCATATTAAAAAGAAAAAGAGAAAAAAAAAGAAAATTGCTTTTGAACATGCACCTAGATCTTTTCATGAAGTAATGCACTGAAAAACATTTAGCTATACACGTATTAAGATGTATTTATGTATATTACACATTTGTAGAATGAGTGTTCAGCATTCATATGAACCGTTCACATTGAAGTACAAACGGTACATTTCATAGATGTAAGCTACTCTGGGGCTTTCTTTTGGAGTTCTTTGTAATTCGCTGGTAGGAACCTGTTACATGTACACTTTCACATACACGGGTGTCCACCTCAGAATTGTCCTCATTTGCAGCGCGGATTGCAAAAGGGGAGGGCAAAAAGGTGGCATGCAGGCTTGTATGCCACCCTTTTGCACTCTGCTGTGCAAATTGAGTAAATGCTGCCTGCCATGTACACATGGAAGGCAGCGTTTACAATGGATACCTATTGAGTCTGCCTGCTTTTTGCTGGTGCAAAAAGATGGCAGACTCCACAGGAATCCCCAGCCTTTGTGTCGGCATGAAAATCCATGCTAGAGTATTTGTAGGCAGAGAGGAGGGGGCCAGTGGAAACGTAAGTTGTGTTCCTCTCCTTGTCTCCGCCATACAAATCATGGAAAATGAGCCATACCATAAAATAAAATGCGTAAAAGCCTTGCAAAAGGCTTATAAACATTTTGTTTACTGTATTGCAATCTCAATACCTCACATTTTGAAAACACACCTCGAAGTTAGACTTCACTTTAATGTGAGCTGTTATATGTATAGGAGTTGAAAAGGACATGAGCAGAATGAATGTACATATTATATATGAACTCCACAATTAAGTGTGGGAGATGTACATTCCATACATGTTCACAAATATTTATCTGAAAACTAACATCAATGTCAATAATTACTTTGATGTCAGTTTACAGGAGATCTAAATTGTCTACATGTACGAACGGTCCACCTCTTATACACCTTCTATGCATAAAAACTGACATAAAAGTCAAGCCTCACTTTAATTTGAATATTAATACTTATAGAAGGTCTACAGGCCAGGCGTTTTTCATTTCTTTTTACCATTACTCATATGCACTTTTAGGCCATGCACTTACACACCAAACACTCATCTCATACGCCTTACTAGACTCACTCATGATACATTTACTTACAACACACAAAGTACAACTGGCACACTTATGCCACATGCTTTTACACAACACACTCTTTCGACACATGCTTTTATGACACAGGCCCTCATTACGACCCTGGCGGAGAACCATGGTGCAATTTGCACCATGGTCCATGGCGCTAAGCTGCCAACTCCGCCATGGTGGTTGGCGGACTTACCGCCCCATTCCGACCTTGGCGGGGCGGTAAGTCCCCAATCCCCATTTACCCTTCCCCATTCCCATTTTTGCCCCATAGGGTATAATGGGAGTGGGGAAGGCGTTAATTACGCCACCGTAAATTACGGTGGCGTAATTAACAACAAGTCCCGTAGCGCCATGGATTTTTCCGCCTGCAAAAAGCAGGCGTAAAAATCACCATGGCGCTACGGGAACTCGTAGTCAGGCGGAAAGGTACGCCATGCTTTACGCCGGCGTAAACCCCTTTCCGCCAGGGTCGTAATGAGGGCCACACTCTATTACAACACATGCACATAGGACACAAACACAAACTTACAACACTCACACTAACATCACATGCTCTTACGCCACACACTTGTACAACACACCCTCTGATGAAGCATGCATTTATAACACATACACACTTATGACATACGCACCTACAGCACTCTCACCGATTACACAAGCCCTACACCACACCATCTTATTCCATATCTCATACAGCATAAGCTCTTACGACAGAGTCTTACATCACACGCACACACTTAAAATACACACATGCTAATGTCATTAGTACTTATGGTGCATATTCATAATACACAGACTATTACAATTAACAGGACCCATTGCTCACTGTGCTTAGAGTGGCACAGCTTCACCTCACTGATGAGACCCAAATAAGACGAAACGCTTGTCTGGGTTGCTGTTGGTACTCTTGTTCAGAGAAGAATCGCCTAGCATTTCGGTGTTGGACTGGCCACGGGGATGGGACCAGAATGAAATGCAAATGGATAGTTCTCCTCTCTGAAAGCGACACTGAGCTAAAATGTGGTTGTAGACACTCCCTAGTGCGAACCTACACAGAGAACAGGTTATTTGGCTGTGTTCTTCTTGGTAGAGGGGCTCCCAGACCTTTTGCATATATTGAAAGTAAAACATTTATCTCACACACCAACAACACAGCTCTTATACTACACAATCTTCTGACACACACTCTTACGACACACACTCTTACACCACATGCTCTTCCAACACATGCTCTTATGATGCTCTTCTGATGTGTAGTCTCACAACACACACTTAGTGACACACACAATCTCTGATGACACTCACACTTACAACCCACACACACACTTATGACACACACCCTTATGGCACAGACTCATTGGCACACACTCTTTTAATACATGTTTTTACGACACACACTTTAACAACATTTGCTCTTATGACACACACAGTTACAACACACACATTTATGACACACACACTTACAACACAAGTGCTTATGACACAAACATACACAATATGAACTGTACAAATATGTCTAGGATAGGAGCATTTCGTACATGTATTCTAATGTGCATGAGAAAACTCACATCAAAGTAATTCCTTACTTTGATATTAGATTTCAGCAGATGGACATTTCTTGCATGTACAAACTCTTATATGCCTTGTATACCCATACAAACTCACATTACAATAAAACCTAATTTTAATTTGAGAACCCATACATGTAGAAGAAATATATGATGTCCGTATTTCATGCCTTTGTACCAAACTCTCATATGCTACGTATAGGCCATGCACTCACACACTAGCCAATTACCGATAAAACACCCATCTCATATACCTTACTCCACACAACCTTATTCCACCTGCACTTATGATACACAAATATACGGGTGACACATTTATGCCACATACTCTTACATTACACATTCATATGACACAAGTTCTTACAAAACATGCTCGTATAACACAGACTTAGAACACTTTCACTTGTGCCACCCACTCTTATGACACATACACGTATCACACTCACATTTAACTCACACTGTTGACCCACTCTTACACTTCACAAATGCTCTTATGACACACACTTAAAACACCTACTCTGCACACTCACTTATGACACACTCTTATGATATACCCTATTTTGATACATGCTCCTATGACATGCTCTTACAACAAACGTTCTTACAACACAAGCACTTACAACACACACACTTATAACCCAGGTTCTCATCACACATGCTCTTATGGGACATGCTCTTACAACACATGCACTTTTGATACACAAAAACGTATGGCACACTCACACTTAAGACACACATGTTTATGACACCTACTCTTACGACACAGTCTCTTATGATACATGTTCTCACAATGAAAGCTCTAACAACACATGTTCCTATGACACAAACACACCTACACCACACAGTCTTCTTTAAAGGTATAGAAGATGTGAATTTCGTACATTTCTGAATGGTAAACATTTTATATGTCATATATATATATATATATATATATATATATATATATATATATATATATATATATATATATATATATTTGAACTCACAGTATAGTGAAAGCTCACTTCATGTCAGTTTTCATATGTATTGTATGTGTCTACACAGGTTCATTTCATATGACTTCACACCAAATAATCACACACAACTTATTTGCCATTTACACATGCCAGACACATACACATGAACCACTAATATGACTACACAACTCACATTTACAACACATGCTCTTACAACACAGACACAATACATAGTTATACCACCTTGTCACATGTATAGAATGGCTAGAAGACATGTGCTGTATGAGTGGGCATCTTGTACGTGAATTGGACATGTACATGTATGAAAAGTAAATTATGTACATGTACACTACTAAACATATAAAAACTCACATCAAAAGTCAGTATTTAGTTTGATGTACATTTTAAAAGGTATATAATATATATATATATTTATATTACATGGACGCGGTAGCGTCCATGTAGTTATGGTTAGGTTGGTGTTTCCATAGGAAGAGCATTTTTTGGGCGGCTTATAACTTCGCTCCCTCTGGACGAATCCTCACCAAACTTTGCAAAAAAAGTATATGGCCCACTCTGCAAAGTTTGGAGAGGTTTGGTCCAGGGGGGCAAAGTTATAGGGGGGTCCCAAAACGTTTGTTTTTTCCCATAGACATAATGGGAAAAAACTTTGTGCATGCCTACAGCCCAAACCGCTGGACGGATTTACAACAAATTTGTGGCAGGAGCGGGGGCTTGGTCCCGAAAGCGTGCTTTTGCAAATTTGGTGTAAATCCGTCCAGTAGTTTTTTTTAAAATGACCAAAATGTAAGGCAAACAAATTAGTGATATCTCCGTTCGCTTCGCGGACGGACTTCCCGCTTCCCTCCGCGGACAGTGCCCTGATTGGCCGAGCGGCTTGCGCGATGTCCGTGGACATGCAACGTGTTCGCTGATTGGACGGCGTGGTGCGTGAAGCGCGTCAGATTTTCTGTGGCGCCCTCCCTCTTGCATTCGCGGACGACCGCGAACAGCGCGATGACACTTGGATTAAAAATTCTATTTAGTGGAGTGTCTTGGTGTGTAAGAGTGTTTGGGGAGGGTGGGGGAGTATGAGATAGGTTCAATGTTCTGTTTTTTTATGTGCTAGACACTTTTGTTGTGTTAGATTTTTCTGCGGACAACACGGCTGTTCTGAAATGTTCATAAATAAACAGAATGGATTCGGTGAAAGTGTTCTAAGCAGACTCGTGGGGTCCTGGAATGTTCGCAGGGGATGTCCTGAAGACGTTGTCTTTATTGTTCGTTGTCAAGCTGAAAGTGTTGTAAGAACACTTGCGGTGTCCTGAAATGTTCATACATAAAGAAAATGGGGGTGTTCTGAGGACGTTGTCCGTATTGTTCGCTGGCAAGTTGAGTGTGTTCTAAGAACACTCGCGGTGTCCTGAAATGTTCGAAAATAAACAAACTGGGTGTGTTCTGAGGACGTTCTCCGTATTGTGTGCCTGCTTAGCTGTATCCAATGAGGGAATGGCACAGAGAATGAAGTGGAAATGGTAGAAGGGCTGTCTAAGAGTTATGCGGTCTGCGGACAGGGCGTGCTACATCCAGGGTTTTCCAGCAAATCCAGCATGGAAAGAAGACTGTAGGGATCAGCCAATGAGATGTTGAGGTTGTGGATTTGTGTTCAAAGAGACTGTGTGTAGTGAAGATGGCAGAAGTGGAGAAAGTCAGGGTGTTGGTGCTCAGAGATATGTTTGTGCATGGTTTACAACAGTATGCTCAATGCAGGCATGTTGCAAAGAATTTTGATGTAAAAGGAGTGGAGGTGGTGTGGAGCACTGTGCCTGATTGCAATGTACAGGGAATTGTACAAGTTTGTGAAGATATGGGCAGGATCAACAGTCCCCATGTGGTAGTTTTGCACTATGGTGCTTTCCATTTGGGCTATGTCAGTGCCCCTACTTTGTTGGCAGATTTGGAACACTTGGTTCAAGCAGTAATGAACATCCTTCCAAATGCCAAAGTAATTTTTTCTGGATTAGTACCTAGGGTAATATGGGACAATAGTTCAGTTTTTTGTCCTCAGCAAAACAATGCTAGGTGTGTAATCAACCGAGGCATGTGTGCCTTCATGCTTAGAGCTGGTATGTTCTTCTGTAATAATGAGAACATTGATTCCAGTAATGCTGTTTATTTTAAAGAAGATGGCATTTCCTAATCTTTTATGGGAAATGCCATTCTGTTTTGGAATGTAAGGGTTGCTTTGGAGAAGGTTATGTGAAGATTTTAGGAGTAAAGTAAGAAAAAAAAAATACAAAATAACAGGTGTCTGTCAAGCATCTGCAAAAAACCCCCCAAAAAACCGCTCTTTTCAGAGCCAACCTCAAAGGGGAAATGGAGCACACTATTTAAATTTACATTCACCACGCTCAGATTTTCAATATGTCCGCGGACATATCGGTAGTCCGCGGACATCGAAATCACTAGCTAGGGGTTCAGTATGTTCTATGTTACATGTATATAAAGTCAGGGATATTATGGTTAAGTTGTGCTACTAAAAACATGAAATTCACTAAAAAAACGTTGTTAAAGGGACGTTATGGTTAAGTTGCGCTACTAAAGACCTATCAAATTCACTAAAAGAACTTTGTTAAAGGGACGTTATGGTTAAGTTGCGCTACTAAAAACCTATCAAATTCAGTAAAAAAACTTTGTTAAAGGGACGTTATGGTTCAAAGTAAAACCGAAAAACCCCTGAAATTCGGCAGTTATGGTAAGATAAGCAAGCATAACTCGCGCCACCGTGCACTGCTAACACTAACACCCAGGACATCAAAGATGACATCACAAATGTCATTGATGACATCACTGATGACATCACATGTGCATTTACTTTTCATGAAAACTCTGTAGGAGGGATTCTTATAATGTTGACCAAAAAGTGTGAAGGATCATTTGAATAAATATCATGAGCTAATTAGTGCATTAAGCAATGCATTGATATAAATAGCATTCTATTATGAAGTTCTATCCTGTATACTAAGCAACTCATGCAGAAACTTAGGCAGTGTGTGCAGTATACATGATGAAGGTGCAATATTCATAATCTAACATGTAATAAGTAGCTAATAAAACCCACTTACATAATTACACTTAATACAGACAAAACACAAAGAGACAACAATACATACAAATATGAGTATATACAGAGACAGATTGCTCTGTTTCAAAGGTGCTACTTACTGTATGTATGTGTATCAAATTATGTCAGTGAACCCTAAGGAAAGGAGTGTGAGTACAATGTATACAAATATGAGCATATACAGGGAAGGTATAGTAATAAAAATAAAACTATGAGAAAGTGCTGATAACTCTAATGATAATCTGGTTTTCATTCGCCGACGACCGTGGACAGCGCGGTGAAACTTGGATTAAAAATTGTATTTAGTGGAGTGTGTTGGTGTGTAAGAGTGTTTGGGGAGGGTGGGGGAGTATATGATAGGTTCAATGTACTGTTTTTTTTATATGCTAGACACTTTTGTTGTGTTCGATTTGTCTGCGGACAACACGGCTGTTCTGACATGTTCTATATAAACTAAATGGTGGGGTGTTCTGAGGACGGAGTATGTGTCCGTGTTGTTCACAAGCAAGCTAAAATTGAGCTAAGAACACTCGCGGTGTCCTTAAATGTTCGTACATAAACAAAATGGGGGTGTCCTGAGGACTCTGTCCGTATTGTACTCTGGCAAGTTGAATGTCTTCTAAGAACACTTGCGCTGTCCTGAAATGCTCTGATTGCTTACTGGTAATCTTCATTACTCCTAGTCCTACTCTTCCTCGTCACAGTACTGATGACCCTCCTCACCCGCCCTGCAGGGAAGGTCCCATGCTCCGGATTGGTAATATGCAACTGAGTGATGTGGATGTGAGGGAGGAGTTATAGGAATTTAAAGAAATAGAAGAAGGTCCTGTGTCAGAGGCAGGGGCCTCATGAAGTAAGTACTGGGACGAGGAAGAGTGGACATGGAGGTAATGTTTGCAATTAAACAAAATGGGGGTGTTCTGAGAACGCTGTTCGTATTGTTCGTTGTCAGGTTGAAAGTGTTCTAAGAACCCTCCTTATGTCCGTTGACATTACAATTTCCTATGGGCCTTATCCGACTTTTTGTCCACTAAACAAACGATAAATCAGGCTGCTGTGTGCCGACATTATGTGATAATCCTATCACTTGCTCCATCGACTTGGCTGACCTCCTTTTGCGACACTAAATCATATCTCCTGCCCCTAAGCCTGACATTATCAAAGCATTCATATTCCCCGTCTCTCTCCGTGACGTTACAGGGTGCGTAGCCAAATGCGCCAAGGCGTCTCCAGTCCTACGCGACTTTACACAGAACCCGGAAAACAACACAGATCATCTCACAACACAGCGCACCACAATTCGGAATATGAAACTGTGATTTAAAAGCAAACAGCAAGATTGTACATTTCATAAAGTACTTTTATTTGACATCAAATGTTTAGAGAATATTCAGCGATTTGCATTTGTCTTTGCTGTCGATCCGCAAAAGTTCATCTTGAGTCACGCGCTGTTCCTTTGCGGTATACAGGGTGTTGGTTTATGATAAAAGAAGCACTATGGCCGCACTGATAATCGAAGGCTGTTCCAACAACGAGGCATTAGACCACCATAATGGTTGGTATGTTGCTTCTAGCCGCTAGTACCGTGTAAGGGCATATTGGTCCTTGGCGATTGTCCCATAAAATGGTGAGGGTCATGAAGTTGTTTAGAAGTAGCTGCACCTGACAGTTAAAAAATCCATCGGCCGGGGTCTGAAAATTGTGACATTGACAGTACGGCAGGATGCACCTGTTTTAAAAACATAAATCAGTCTCACGAGCCGATCTTCATTAAAAATGTTCATTTTATTTATTAGGGAGTGAAAATATTTGCTAGCAAGGATAGTGCAACGGAGTATGTTAACTTATTCCCACTAACCC
This sequence comes from Ambystoma mexicanum, assembly GCF_040938575.1. Classification (NCBI taxonomy): domain Eukaryota; kingdom Metazoa; phylum Chordata; class Amphibia; order Caudata; family Ambystomatidae; genus Ambystoma; species Ambystoma mexicanum. The sequence goes on along the minus strand of NC_090926.1, from coordinate 422,130,569 downwards.
ACCCTCTCTCCTCTGCCTTTGTTAGAGCCGTCTGAGCACCGGGGGACCACTTTGGCGGTGATAGTGCGGGGTACAAAACAATATGCCACATTGAATGAACAAGTACAACTTAACCGGGCTTTAACGCCACGCTATTGTTATTATATTCCGGTATAAAATAATCTAAAGAGTTACTTACATTATATTGGCATTTTCCATTGTCTACGCGTAATGCAGTCCTTAAATACGACTCCGTCTGTGCCAACAATCTTTCTCATAATGATATAATATATAAAAGCAGTTTCGTTTCAGAAATTTCATCCTTATCGTCTCTTACGTTTTTGCACCCCTCCTTCAAAAGAAGTCTTTTGGCACCATCCCTGTCTGTCAAGGTCAAAAAACAATAGAACCTTATAGTGCAAGTCGTGGGCCACTCCGGCCCGCGAGCAAAAAATGGAAGCAGCTGACCTTCACTGTGAACGAGCATAAATTCTTACTTTGCAACATTCTGTGTAAAGCCATCCCTGAGAAATTGCTTTTTATACTCCATCTTTGTATATTGTCTGCATGCTAATGAAAAAAGTTTGTTAAAGGGAGTTTATGGTTAAGTTGCGCTACTAAAAACCTATGAAATTCAGTAAAAAAACGTTAACGGGGCGGTATGATTAAGTTGCGCTACTAAAAACCTATGAAATTCAGTGAAAAAACTTTGTTAAAGGGATGTTATGGTTCCTAGTAAAACCGAAAACCCCCTGAAATTTGCCAGTTATGGTAAGTTAAGCAACCATAACTCGCACCACCACCGTGCACTGGTAAGCCTAACACCGAGGACATCAAAGATGACATCACAAATGTCATTGATGACATCCGTAGGACACTTGTGCGCATGCGCATGTCTGATTCTTTGCATTTGCTGTCCAGGGGACTTTCGTTACGTTCACGGATGTGTTGAGGATGTGTTGAGGACTGCACCTACGCTGAGCGTGGGGACTAGTTTCCGCGGTTTGTGTGCTTCCGCAACAATAAAAATGAACTTGTAGACACAAGGCAAAGTATTGTGGAGTGTAAAAATGTAATTTCACACATCCCAAACAATAAGCCACCTCAGGAGTTGCTGTGTAAAATGTATGTACCGCTTTGTAGGGATGAAGACGGTCACGAGGCACACCCCTGCGCACCTACAAAAGGCCACACCCCCGAGCGCATCTTCATTGTCCTTCTAGCTATAGCAGATTGAGGTGCGTTGCCTTTACTGCTGTAGTGACCAAAAGGAAACTAATCGGTATGGCTTCTGTGGCTGCTGTTGTGTTATTAGCCCCTGCACCACCCCCAAACCTGCCCCCATCACCACCTCACCAAGGGCTTGCAGAGAGATATATGGGTGAGGATGTAGAGATCGAGGAAGAAGAGGAGGTAGAGAAGTATGAAGTGGAGGAACTCTGCATTAGGAGCAGTCGGCGGGAGTCGTGGGTGTGGCGGTTGTTTTCTGTTCATGGGAACGTACCAAAAGCACGTGCGAACCTGGTGAAGTGTAATCATTGCGATGTGGTGTTGAGTCGCGGGAGATTTGGAGCGTACAGTTTTGGTACGAGAACCATGAAGAAGTCACCTCACTTTGTTCCACACTGTGCACATTCGCAAGGTGGTGCCATGTGAAGAGCGCTGTCGTTTGAGTTCCTCCACAGCATCCTCAGAATCCGATCCTCCCACCACAAGAGACACTCCTGTGGGGGAGCGCCTCCCTCCAGCTGCTCCACAAGCCATTCACAATGCTGTCGACCCTTACCTTTCAAAGGTGACAGTAGTGTGCACGTATTGTGACGCAGTACTCTGCAGGGGGGAGAGTTTCAAAGTGCTTTTGAGGCTGCAGTCACCGAGCACCAGAAGATTTGCTCCTTACTTAAATAAAGATCACCCTTAATATTTCTCTGTTCAGTTGCCCTTTCTTATCCCAGTGGCTGGTGTCCCTTCCTTACCTTCCTCTTGCCTCTTCTCCTAGTGTGTCGAGTGCTGTTAATCAATAAATGTAAAAACAACAAAAATGACAGAAAAGGCTCTTTTCAGAGCCGCCTTTCTCAGTGTAACAATAGAACTATTAAGTGAAGGCCGTAGACCACTATGGAGTTCAGCAAAAGTTTGCGGACAGTCGTAGAGGGGAAAAAGGGAGGTGCAAGTGGAGCAAACGCAATAAGGTTTACGTTGGGAGTAAGTGGCGGCTCTGAAAAGAGCCTTTTGGTGGTGTGTTGTGTGGGTCAAAAACAGTGGATTGGGGAAAACGGATTGTCAGATAGGTTAGTGTGATTGCAAAAGAGGGCATAATGCATTTTGTAAATTGTGAAGAAACATCCGATTGCCAGCATATGTGAGGTGGATTCCATCTCTGCGGAAAATGAAACTGCTACGAAATGAAATGTTTTCATTGTGGAAAGAGGACATACCAACATCTCTTAAAAAGGCACATACAGCCTTATTCACATTGCGTTGCGCTTTCTCCATTTGTGGACCAAATGCAGAAGAACGCAACCATATTTGTCTTTGGGCAATATGGGAAAAAAGTATTTGACAATTTGGAAACATGTACATGAGCTTCGCGAGTCCTTCCTTCATGTCAAATTGTGAAGAAATTCCAGATACATGGCCTAAACTGTTTCCTCCACCAGGAATGAGGAGTATATCTGGAGGACGCTCTGTCTGTAAAGTAACACAAAGAGGTACCAAGTCCAGCCATCTCATGCCACGCACGCCATGCCAGTGCACTTCCGCATGTGGAAATCCGAGATTTGTAGATAAACTTCAGCTTTCTGCATGCACCTTCAACCAATGTATCCATGAGTCTCCCACAATCAAGATAATCTATTTTCGAGCATGCAAAGCCATGGCTGTGTGGTGTCCTGTGAGGGAGAAGATGGTATTACTAAATAACCTCAGTCAGAACACACCTACTGAACTTTATGGACCAATCCCTAGCTCCGCTCATTCTCATTTACATCCGGCTCCACACTTCAATCCCCGGTGGTGATATGTGCTGGCTGCTAACTAACGCCATGTTCGCGGACATGTACAGGATCAGAGGGTGACAACGGTACATTAAAGTACTATTCCCCTTTTTCCCCTTTAAGGTAGGCTCTGAAAAGAGCCGTTTTTAAAAATTTGTGACAACATATCGTACAGACATGCAGTATTTTATGTATTTTTTTGTATTTTTTGTCCTTGCTTTACTCTTGCAAACATTGCAGAACCTTCTCTAAAGCAAGCCTTATGTTCCAAAAGAATATCGCATTTCCCAAAGAGGATAGCGCAACACCATCTCCTTCAAAGTAATCAGCATTGCTTGGAGCAATGTTATCGTGGCTAGAATAAAACATACCAACTTGTAGCATGAATGCACGTATGCCGCGATTGATGATGCACCTCCCGATGCTTTGATCTGGACAGAAAACAGAAGTGTTGTTCCATTGTAGTCTCGGGAGTAAAGCAGAAAAAATAACTTTCGATGTTGGGAAGATGATCATGAGTGCTTCAAACAACTGTGTCAAATCTGCCAACAAAGAACGTGAAGTCAGGTATCCCAAGTGTCAAGCACCGTAGTACAAAATTACCACATGAGGAGTGGTCATTCTGCACATGTCTCTGCAAACTTGCAGAATTGCCGTAGCATTGCCATCAGTGTCAGCGCTCCACACCACCTCCACTCCTCGCACATCGAAATGATGTGCCACATGCCTACTCTCGGTATAGTGTTGTAAGCCTTGCACAAAAATGTCTCTGAGCAGCAAAACCCTGACCCTCTGCACCTCTGCCATTTTCAGTGTGCGCACCGTGTTTCAACACAAAAGAGTAATGTGAACATCTGATTGGCTGATGCCTACAGTCGTCTTTCCATGCAGGATTTGCTGTAGAAACCCGTATGTGACACGCCCTAAAAGCGGACAAGCGTTGCCTGCGTGTGACACGTAACTCTTACCCAGTCCTTCCACCCTTTCTACAGCGGTACCAAAGCGAGTCCCTCATTGGACACAACTAAGCGGGCACACAATCATCCACCAATCACATAGAACATCGGTAATTTTAACTCCGTCATCAACATTGCGCACTTCAAAATTACTGTTGATGATTCTTAATGGATATCGCATACCATTGCAAAGCACCTACTTCACAAGCTACTGTGCAAGGATTGCGAATTTGTACGTACAGCTCCATGCATGTCCACATGCATCAGTATAGAGTGCAGGTATGCACATTTTAATCAGAGTACATGTGGAAGCCTTATGATTTAAAACAGACAAAATAATGCCGGTAAATTTCCATAGGGAACACATAACAACGCTCCCCCTTTTAAAGTACAAGATTGCCGATTTGTCATTAACAAATTGCACAAATGCTTACTGTCTTCTGCATAACCTGTACATACGTTGCAAGCATGCCTATTTAGGCATATCTCTCAACCATTTTTTTCTGAAATGCCGGTGAAATCAGCCGATTTTGTTTTTGGCGGGTGAGACGCCCATTGGAATGAATGGCTGTGCAGGAGGCTTGGAGGGTGAGTCTGCCCTTTACAAGGCGGGTGACACCCACCAAAAGCGTGTGAGTTGAGAAGTATAATTTAGGGCAGACCTCAATTTTGTATGTGAAATTGTCGGAGTTCTGTACTCTGTACTGCCAACACTAATGCTACTTGCAATGTGATTGTATGAGAATAGTAATCGCTCCCGATTGTGGTGCTGACATGTCCGTCGGAGGCTCTCCCGATTTTTGGACATCATGCTTTTCATTAAGAAGTACAAAATGTTTGCCCATCTACTACTTTGGCCTATCGCTTACAAACCTCTCTCCTATCCATACTACACTTTGTAAAGAACAAGTCATTTGCAAACCCTTTAAAAATGTAGTTATTTTGAAGGACTTTCAAGTACCATATTGAAAGTAATATGCTAAGACTGCACAGAGAGAAGTGAAATGTGCAAGTGGACTGGGTTGAAATATGAAAGTTGAAGCCTCTGACGAAAGAAGTACAAGTAAAGTCTGCAGTATCATGATGGCTGCAAACACACAAAGTAATTGATATTGTTTTTTTAATTCACAGTGAAGATTACTCTCCTGAGAATCAACAGCATCTACACTGCAGATGACAAATCCGAAGAAACCTGGTCATCTTGCACAAAAAAGTAAGTACAGTACAACCTTCATATTGTAACTACTCCTTAAAGAGGCTGTGTGGGTTATTTGTTTATTTTAGGCACCAAAGGAACATTCATTTGTAAACCATTCTACCTACAAATATCCATTTATTGAACAAAGAATAACAAGTGGAATGGCTGACAAATCCCTGTGTGTTTGGTACTGAAATAACATAGGAAATCCTTAGAAGGTTAGATTGTGAAAATAAGTTGCGGTAGCAAGTTTTTGGCATTTCGGTTATTAATAATGGTTCTCGTCACAAGTAGGGCACTTTGTACTCTCATCTAAAGCACATTGTACTGGAATGCAAACAGTAAAGTAGCCTCACCAAATGATAGTTAGAGGTCACTGTGCGTTGACACACCATGCCAAAGAGCTTCCCCATCACCCTTATGCACACATGCACACAGCACACATACATTGGACAACAGACCAAAGTATACTTTTTTTTCTCAACAGACACCAAAGAATGCCTACCAAAAAGCAGCTCCGTAGAAAGGAACGCAGAATTAGTCTCAACTACTGAAACTGTAACTCCTCCATCAAAAAGTGTCACAAAACACAGACATGTTGTCAAAAAAACAGCTGCCAGTACAGCTAACAATGTTCCTAATAATCCTGATAGTGTAAGAAGAACCCATAGTAAAAAAAGTATTTTAGCAAAAATGTTTCATCACAGAATCTTCAGAATCTACTAAGAGAAGGACCAAAATCATCCTCACCCCTTAAAATGTACCGTAGAAAGTTAATTCTACACGCACTCGTGGACAGTGCAATCCTTCTCAAAAGGAAGTTGTTCATATTAGTGTTAAAAGGATGAAGGCACTAACAAAACTAAGTATGAAACTACAAATGAAACTCAGCAATAAACAGAATGTGAACAAAAATAATTTTTTGCATGTTTGTGGTGGTGAATGGAGTCACACAACAACCACAGAACCATATTTTAATGAAGAAGCATATAAACAAAATCAAAAAACACAATTGCCATCCATAGTGGACGAAGGTATGAGAAAATCAATACTACCATCATGGAACAAGAAACACTGCCTACAAAACTATCTTCTGAAAACTCAGAATTACCTCTCGATTCAGCAGAACCACACCGTCCAGCATACAAATGGCCGTGCACATCAATGTGTGCCATTCCAAACAAAGCTCTCAAATCTTTACGTCTGTTCCTCAATCAATATGTGAAAGGTAAAGACAAAAGTAAAATGAAAGTGCTGCAAAATATGGATATTTGTGTAGTGCGGAAACACACAGGACTAAAACGACATTCATTAGCCTGCATTTCTGGACCTATTTGCAAAGGACCTTCCATGATATCAAAAGAATATCAGTACATCATTCCAAAGTAAGAAATTAAGTGGATAAAATATACTGTGCAAAAAGTCCAGCTTCAGAATTAGACAATTTAAATACCACTCTTCTGCATGGTACACCCAAATACGTACAAGAAGAAATGGACCATATTCAGAAAAAGTATTTGGGAAGTGAGAGCCACGAAAAAGTTTTAGAGAATAGTAGCAACAATTCTGCACCTAGCAACATTCTATTACACACATACAGAAAAGAAATGCTAAAATTTAAAAGGTCATCGGCTGAAGTACCAAACCATGTGTGTGTATGTTGCCGCAGAACGTTTTACAAAAGGAACACAAAAAATGTGGGCATAGCATACAAAATAGAAAACAATGAAGACTCTAAATGGTTTGAATTAGCTTTGTACCTTTAAGCTGAAAGCAAATATGAAATAAGTGAATGCCTAATATGTTGCAGTTACTGCACTGCAAAATTAGACAACAACAACACTCCATCATGTGCAATTACAAATAATTTGGAATTGTTTCCATTACCAAAAATCCTGCAACAGCTCAATTTGTATGAGAGCATAATAATTCAAACAGTTCACCCATTTCAAGCAATTATACGCCTTCATCAAAAAACAGCAAATTTACCTTCCTCTGAATTGGTGAAAGGCATTTGTGGCAAAGTAGTTTACTTGCCATTACATCTAACGGAAAATGTACACACTCTAGGAGTGGAACGTTCAATAGAGCATTCTTTAATAGTCTTGGTAAATGGAGTGCCAACAAAGGACAAACATTGTTTCCAACAATTAGTAGACTTACACAAAGTTACACAAGCATTGCAATATCTAAAAGACAACAATGAGTACTACAAGGAAATAAATATTGATGAAAGCTTAAGGCAAACAACTGAAATAATTCAAGAGCCATCAGAAACTGGACAATTCAAACTTCTGGATCCAGCTACAGTATCCACTCTTTTGGACCATTACACAATTCATCCTTTGCATTCCAATGAAAGTATAGTTGATGCACTAGAAACTTACAAATGCGACAAACCAAAGGGTCACCAATGAGTATTTGGGAAAAAAGTATGGAAGCATGTGCTTTTCCACTGCTATTTCCTACTGGCAAAGGTGGGAGATACGATGATAGACCCACTCAGATTGGGGCATCAGAATACCACTCATTACGAATGTATTCGCAAGATCCCAGATTTAGATAAAATGTGGAATACATATCCCACCTACTCTATGAAAGTGAATTAGCAACACTATGTTATGGAGTTGCACGCATTCTTAAATCTGGAACGTACTTTCAAAATATGTCAGCTACACAGCTAATACAAAAAGTACAAGAAAACAATGAGGTTTTACAATCAAGTATAACAAATTTGTTTGCAAACATGCGTGGTACAAAGGAATATTGGTTTAGACAGCACATAGGCATGTGTTGCATGATCAGAACCCTTGCACCATCAACTTGGTTTGTTACGCTAAGTTGTGCAGAATATGCATGGGAAGATTTACATGAGTTCCTACGCATAGTAAACAGCAACAAAAACAACATAGACATATTAACACCTGTAGAACTTTGCTCTCTAGATCCAGTTAATGTCTCAAGATATTTCCATCATCATTTCATTGCAATGCTACACTTTATTTGGAATAAAACTGTTCCTCCCCTTGGAGAAGTGCAACACTTCTTTTGGAGAAAAGAATATCAAGCAAGAGGAGCACCACATATTCACATGCTATTATGGATCAAACGTGCACCGAAATTTGGGCACGATAGTGATAGCACTGTTTTGCAGTTTATCCAAAAATATGTCACATGGAAATCCCTTCACAACATACACATAGTGAGCTGCATGGGCAGATTATACAATTTCAAAGACAAAAATGTGGCAAATATTGTCGCTGTAAATACAAAAACAAAGATAAATACTACACCAAATGCTGCTTTGGTTTCCCTAGACCAGTTACAGAAACAGGTGAAGTAAACAACTTCATGCCTTTAGTTCGACATAGTGTTAAAGGTAAATCACCTAAAAACACGTATTACATAAAAAGGGAAGAATCAAAATATATCAATGATTACAATGCAATCATTGCCCTATTATGGAATGCAAACATAGATGTGCAGTACATGGCAGACAATTCAACTGCTGTTGCACGATATGTTACAGCCTACTTAACAAAAGCAGAAAAAACAGAGCTTCAAGACCTCTGGGATGACCTAGCATCAGACAAAACATTATCACAGAAATTGTACAGCCTAGGCATAAAAATGCTCTCTCGTAGAGAATGTGGGGCCTATGAAGCAGCAGATCGTTTAACCGGCATTGCTTTGTATGGAAAATCAGACACCATAGTATGGCTCAGTCTTGGTACTGCAAAATCTAGAAAAAGAGTGATAAAATCATATGAGGACATAGAAACAATTGCCCGAAATGATCCCAACAGTAAGACATTCTAAAAAACAATTTACTGGACACATACTATCCAAACAAGAGTACCACTCTGGAAAGCATGTGTCTATACCACATAGCTCAAAACGTTGCATACAAAAATAATGTAAAACACGATGAAAGCAAACGTAGAAATAGAGTGACCGATTGTGAAGGGAGCTTAGTGAAACTTAACAAACAAAGCTTAATTAATCATGTGAAATTGTCATTAAAAACTCCTCAACTGAAAGAACTATATTACATGTCTCTGTTACAACTTTTCAAACCATGGAGAAAAGAGGACGACATATTAGATAATTATGAGTGCTATGACGATGCTTTCAAAGCAAATGAAAGCACTATCACCGATGTTAACTTTACATAGTACAAAACAATGTTATACAATAAGCAGCAACAGGAAGAAGAAATTTCAGGCCCAACTAGATAAAGACTCTTCCAACAGTAGTCAACCTTCTGTAACAGGAAGTCAAGAACCATTAGGACAACCACTAATAGCAAATGAGGCTGAAGTTGCTATTGCAGAAGTAGAAAACACCATGTATCGGTATCAAGAAGATACAGAGGACTTAACCGTACAACAAGGAAAACTTAACAACGATCAGCGCACCATTTTTGAAGAGGTAACAAAACAAATTGTGCATGGTGTACAACACGAAAATAAAGAATGTACTTGCTAAAATTTCAAACCTATACTGCTGTACGTCAGTGGTGAAGCTGGATCAGGGAAAACATTCTTAATCAAAATCATCAGCAAGTTCCTTCAACAATTGACAAACAACAAACTGTCAGCTGTTGTAACAGCCCCCACAGGTTTAGCTGCCTACAACATAGGCGGTGTGACATTACACGGATTACTACTGCTTCCAGTAGAGCATCAAAATAAATTAGACTACTACAAACTTTCTGCAGAAGCTGCAATGGAATTACGTAGAGTATTGAAACAAATGAAAATGCTACTAATAGTTGAAGTGATTGCAAGAAATTTACTTAAAAGTAATAATCAAGAACTCTTTGCAGGGAAAAACATTATCCTTTTCGGAGATCTTCTACAATTGACACCAGTAAAAGGTGAACCGATTTTTAAAACCTTAGGCCACAAACTCTGCCAGAAAACTGTTGGTAGCATAGGTAATGTTAACCTTTGGCAACCTTTCCAATACAGAGAATTAACTGACAACATGCAGCAATCTGCAGATCTCACTTATGCCAACATCTTAAAAAGTATTAGAGTTGGTGTATTATTGCAAGAAATACAAGCTGTATTGAAAAAGCGGCATATACATGCACTTTATGGCGATAATGCATGTGCATCTGATGTTATGGTACAAATAGTGCACACAAATGGCAATTGTATGGCCTTAATGCCAACTTGCCAATTCTTGCAAGCTGTTTCAAATTCAATGAAACAATGTTAAAGAAAGAAATGCAAGCAATAATAGAAATTAGCACCTCAGACAAACTACACGTACATGATTTGACAGTACCCATGTGTGAGCAAGCCACAACAAGACTAAACAGTTTAGAAAATTCAATCTCCAACACAGCTGTGTTGGAAAAAGTATTGAAATTATCATTAAATTGTAGAGTAATGCTTAAACGTAACCTTGATGTAGAGCAAGGGCTAGTTAATGGAGCACTGGGCATAGTTGTTGGCTTTCAATCATACCCACGTGATAGCAGCATTCAGTTTGTAAATATTTGCTTTGATAAAGTTTCAGAAGTGAAAAGGATAGGGCGCTCAATGGCTCGATTTCTTCTGTTCAAAGACATGTATGTACATAGAGAGCAATTTTCTCTAACTCTTGCATATGCAGTTACCATTCATAAATCCCAAGGTCTTACCCTAGAGAAAGCATTGATAGATCTAGGAAAGACAGCCTTTAAGGAAGGCCTGAGCTACGTAGCATTATCACGCTTACGTACACTTGACGGCCTATTGCTAATAAACTTTGATTCAAGTAAAGACAAAGCTGATATTCCTTGCATTCTAGAATACAATAGATTGCGTTCACTGTACACCCCTCATCTGAAACAATACCCTGTTCCAGATAAAGTGAAACGTGGTAAAAGAAAAGTAAATGAAACAGAAATGCAACAGAATGCAACAGGAAATTCCGCAGAAAATAGAAAAGAAGCTAAAGTTTCATTAATTGCCGCAAACATAGAAGAACCTATTAAGGAATGTAAACCAGGCACGTCGGCAAAGAGCAACATAAAAACCGAAAAATGCACTCAGATATAGAACTTGCTGGCCCATTCAAATTTACAAAGGAAAGTGGGGTAAGTTACTATGCAAATGTAGCAATGAATATTCTATTTCAATTGCCGCCAATTGCTAACAATATTTACCTGCACAGCACAGACCAATTGTGTTTGCAAATGTGAGTGCTGCATAGAAATGCAACAAGCAATCCTGACAACACATACAGTGTTCATGGAGTAAGGCAACAATTGGACGACTGTGCTGGAATGGTGAGATTCACTATGAACTCACAAGAAAATCCACAAGAATTTCTAATGTACATACTATTAGTATTGGAAAACAAAAGCATACCTGTAAATGAAATCTTCCAAATTTCGTACATGTGGAACATACATGCACTCTCTGTAACAAAGTGATACAGGAAGAAATCCCAAATGAGCGATTTGTGTATATTTCCATACCAAATTGTGAGAGCATTCCATTTCACCAACTTGTACAAAATGCAAACCATGGCAGATTATGTAGTATTTGCAATTCAGACAATCGCTCTACCTTACTGATACAATCACATAGTGCCTACATAATACTTATGCTTCTACGTTATAATGCAGATGGCACCAAAAACAACTGCAAACTAAATGGATTTACACACGGTCAAGTGTCACTTGGAAAGAAACACTTTACAACAGTAGGAATAATCTACCATGCAGGAGCTACAACCAATGCTGGCCACTACACTGCATACATTAAAAAAGAAATCTGGATGGTTTGAATGTAATGATAGCACCGTTACTCTAGCGCAAAGGTTGCCAGCTAACCTAACAAATGCATATTAATGTTCTTGAAGCCAAAATCTACATGTGTACTTCAAAATTGTCAACAAAGTAAATGAAAGACTACAAACAGAATACGCCCACAGGTATCTCACTACCCAACAGGATGGAAGAATGGCACAAATAAATGATTATCACAGATCGTTGGAAACAAATGCACAGGCAGAATCCGCCTATACGTATCTAACTGTTGTTAAAAATCGGCAGGAAGGCAACAAAGAAAACAGTAATAGGAAAGATACAGGAAACAGGATATGTCAACGACACAAATGAATGAGTATCACAAATCTGTAGGAACAAATGCACAGTTAGAATACGCCTACAGGTATCTAACTACCCAACAGGATGGAAGAATGACACAAATAAATGATTATCACAGATCGTTGGAAACAAATGCACAGGTAGAATATGCCTATAGGTATCTAAGTGTTGTTAAAAATCGGCAGGAAGGCAACAAAGAAAACATGAATGGGAAAGATGAAGGAAACAGGATGTAACAACGACACAAATGAATGTGTATCAAAAATCTGTAGGAACAAATGCACAGTTAGAATATGCCTACAGGTATGTAACTGTTGTTAAAAATGGGCAGGAAGGCAACAAACATAACATTGATCAGAAAAATGAGGAAAACACTGAAAGGAAAAAATGAAGTACTGTAACGCTCACCTGATTCCCACGGAGGCGCAGGTCTGGCTTCGAGTGCTGATGCTTCTTCAATGGTGAAGCGCAGGACTCTGAATATGGATAGAAAGGGCCCTCTACTCTGGTTTCTCCGGCTCGCAGGAATATTCCCCTGTGCGTGAAAAGGGAGTATTACCTAATGACTGAGTTATGCTCAAGCCTCCCACTCTCTTCCAACCCTCCATGATACCCTTCCACGATTCCCTGTGAAGTCTCACCTTAGGGTCTGAAAGGACGAGCTCTCCATCCTGCTTCTGACGCAGGGGCGCGTTGAACCCAGTTACTTCATTGGATTGAGGTTGGATGGGAGTTCAGGTAAGCTTGATTATACTGGTAAGGCGCTGTAAAAGTTCTGTTGCAAGTTCAAAAGTTCAAGCTTTAAATAATAATGTTCATTGTCTTTTTTCAGGTGATGAATGAAGATTCCTTTGGAGACTTCTTGCAACAAAGCGCTGACGTTGATGTCTTTTCCCCATAGGGGCCGGGGTTCGGAATGCCGGAGATTTGGCGCCGACCAGAAGTGAAACGTGCAGTTCCAGTAAAGATCTGGTAAGTCCTAGATGAGCGCTCAGGTAATGTTTTTGCATTCGCTCATCTAATGTCTTTGACTTTTTTCCCCCATAGGGGCCGGGGTCCTGCTTGGAAGCAGCAAGACCCGAAATGAAATGGGAATGACCCAACAGGTAAGTCTTAGAAGGAAACTGAGCTTTTCCTATTCCCTTCCTTCTCTCACCTCTTATTCTTGTCTTTTTCTCTAGGCTCTGGGAAGTGGCTGTGTATCCGGATGATCGCTGCTGAAGATGGAGGAACCCAGGAAAAGTGAGTGAAATGCAGCGCTGCAGCGATCGTAACGAAATGCGTTTAAAAATGATGTCTTCCCTTTCAGGATCGTCGGTGATGTCTCCGTGGTGCAGATTAGCTGGTAGGTCTCTTGTCTCCCTTTGCAGGTGACCCAGGATGCTGACAGGCGTGGCTGAAGTCCAGATGCAGGAGCTGACACGGTGAGCGTCCAGCTGCGAGGAGCAGAACAACACGAAGCGTGAGTTGCTGATCGGGTGTGGTTTAAATAGCTTTGGAAGAAGTTCTAAGTGTGTATCCTTCCTCCGATCAGGTATGTATCCTTCCCCGACCACACCCGGGTGGAAAGTAGTCCCACAGGGTAAGTAGTTACTATTCAGGCATCAAGAGGGCCTGGATGTGGCAGCATGGTCTGCATCAGGTAAGTGCACATTAAAACACTTGAACACATGTCTAGCTTTATGAGCCTGGCACCTAAGGCGCCAGGACAGAGGTCCAACATGAGCCTGGCGCCTACGGCGCCAGGACTGCGTCCAAAGGGTCCCAGCTTGGGCCCGCTGGCACTCCCCTGGGGGAAATGATGCCTGCCTCTGGGGTTGCTGGGTCGGACCTGGCTCCTTGGAGGTAGGCATCATGACAGTACCCCCCCTCAAGGCCCCTCCCAAGGTTCTTCCCTTCGGGGGTTTGGGCTTGTTCGGAAATCTCCGGTGAAACCTTTGTACTAATCGAGGTGCGTGGACATGGTTACTAGGCTCCCACGATCTCTCCTGAGGTCCATATCTCTTCCAGTCAACAAGATAGAAGAGTTTCGACTTTACCACCTTGGAGTCTAAAATGTCTTTAACTTCGAATTCTAATTCCCCTTCAATTTGAACTGGATCTGGAGGCTTCGACAATCGGGTTCCTGGTTGTACTGGCTTCAAAAGTGATGCATGAAAAACTGGATGAATACGCATGTTGGACGGTAGATCCAGTTTAAAGGCCACTGGGTTGATTATAGCTTTGATGGGATAAGGTCCTATGAATCTGGGATTGAAGGTTCGCGGGCCCTTGAGGGGTAAATGTTTAGTTGCTAGCCATACCTGGTCTCCTACTTGGTAAGGAGGAGTTTTACTTCGGTGCAAATCAGCATTTTCTTTATACTTTTTCTTGGCTTGCTGTAATTGAGTTGCAGCTTCTTTGAAGGCTCGGGTTATTGTGGAATGCAGATGATTTACTGCGGGCATTTCCAGGGTCAGAGGTGGATCTAGATCAGAGGTCCGAGGATGGTGACCATACAAAGTATAGAAGGGGGTTTGTCCGGTTCCAGAATGCACTGAATTGTTGTATGCATATTCTGCGATCCAAAGGATGTCTTTCCAATTTAACTCGGATTGGTGTAACATGCACCGAAGATATTGCTCGAGAGTCTGATTGGTTCTCTCGGTTTGTCCGTCGGTCTGGGGGTGGTGGCTGGTGGATAACCGCACATCTATTTGTGCTAGTTGGCAACACTTCTTCCAAAAATGTGAGATAAATTGACTTCCACGATCCGAGACTAAAATGGAAGGGAAACCATGTATGCGAACTATATTCTCCAGGAATTCCTTGGCCAAGGTGGAAGCTGAAGGCAAACCCTTTAAAGGGATAAAGTGGGCCATTTTGGAGAATAGGTCCACAATTACAAGGATTGTGTTGTAACCAGCACAAGGAGGCAGATCTGTTATAAAGTCCATTGACAGGGTGTGCCATGGTGCCGGTGGAATATCCAAGGGTTGAAGTAGGCCGGCTGGCCTTTTCTTTTGAGCCTTGTTTTGGGCGCAAATTCCACAAGACAGTACAAAAGACTTTATGTCTTTTCTCCAAGAAGGCCACCAGAAGTGGCGTTTGATTTTTTCCTCCGTTTTAGCGATACCAGGGTGTCCTTCCATTAAAGATTCATGATGATGGGCAATAACAAGTTCTTGCAATTCTTTACTTGGCAGAAACAACCGCTCCTGGAAGTAGGGTAAGCCATCCTTAACGGTGTAATGAGGACCCTTTTGGCTCCATTCCAGTAAGGTTGAAGAGTCTAGAAGTTGTTTTACTTGCGTTTGGATATCCTCAATAGATTGCAATGAAGTTAAGCCTAAGATTCTTTGCTCAGGTATGATGGGCACAGGTTCTAAGCTCGAATTAGGTTCTTCCATGCCAATCCGGGATAAGGCGTCTGCTTTTCCATTCTTGCAGCCAGGGCGATAGGTAATTACAAAATCAAATTCCGCAAAGAATAGAGCCCATCAGAGTTGTCGTGAAGATTGAGCTTTGGCCGTCTTTACATACTGTAAGTTTCTGTGGTCCGTAATTACGGTGATGGTGTGTCTTGCCCTGAGAAGGTAGTGACGCCAAGCCTTGAAAGCAGATTTGATGGCCAGTAACTCTTTATCGGTAATTGCGTAGTTGATTTCAGGAGGAGAACATTTCTGGACCAAAAGGCCACTGGGTGTAGTTGGTTAGTTTTTGGGTCTCTTTGCGACAGGACAGCTCCCATAGCCGAACTGGAAGCATCGGTTTCCACTATGTACGGGATATCTGGGTGCGGGTGCTTCAATACAGGTGCAGAGGTGAATTTGGTTTTCAGGTCCTGGAAGGCTTGTTCGGCCTCAAGAGTCCATTCGAAGCATTTGTTTTTCTTTAGGAGAGCGGTGATGGGTTGGACTTTTCGGAGAAATTCCGGGATGAATCTTCGATAGAAATTGGCAAAGCCGAGCATGCTCTGAACTCCCTTCACCGAGCTTGGAGATGGCCATTTGAGGATGGCGTCCACCTTTCGCGAGTCATTCGGACTCCTTGAGGTGTCAGGATGAATCCGAGAAACTCAACTTCTGTGGTATGAAAAATGCATTTTTCGAGTTTTGCAAATAGTCTGTGCTGGCGCAGTTTCTCAAGAACTGCCCTAATATGTTTTCTGTGATCAGATTCTGAAGAAGAGTACACCAGGATGTCGTCAATGTAAACAATGACACAGACATCGATAAATTCCCGAAGAACATCATTCATAAAGTACTGAAAGGCGGCAGGTGCATTGCACAAACCGAAGGGCATCACCTGATATTCGAAGAGCCCAAATTTGGTGCGGAATGCAGTCTTCCATTCGTCGCCTTCTTTTATGCGCACCAGGTGATAAGCTCCTCGGAGATCTAACTTGGTGTACACACAAGCGTCTTTCACCTGGTCGATAAGCTCAGGGATCAAGGGCAGAGGATAACGATTCTTAATCGTTATTTGATTTAGGGCGCGATAGTCTATACACGTTCTAAGGTCGCCTTCTTTTTTTGGCACGAAGAACAGAGCTGAAGAGACAGGAGACTTGGATGGGCGAATAAAACCATTGGCTAGGTACTGATCTAAATACTGACGCAAATGCAGGTTCTCAGGTTCCGTAAGAGCATAAATCCTACTACAAGGTAGTTGAGCATTGGGTACCAGATCGATCTGGCAATCATAAGACTGATGGGGAGGTAACGTGTTAGCCTGTTCTTTCTGAAAAACGTCTTGGAATTCTTGGTATTCTGACGGTAGCTGTACAGGGGTGGAAGTTGCTGTGGCTAGACCCATAGCTGGATTTCTTGGATAACAAGTTGGTTCACAATCAGGAAAACTTATCTTCTTTGCTCGCCAGTCAATTCTGGGATTATGTGTTTCTAACCAAGGAATTCCAAGAATTACTTGAAATTGTGGGGCCTTGATCACATCAAACACGATTGCTTCCCGATGTCCATCCTGACCCACCAGTGTCACTTCAACAGTGGAATGCGTTACAGGCCCTGAGGCTATTTCGGTTCCATCTACTGTAGTAATGACATCTTGGGTTACTTTCGGGCGGAGAGGAAGCTTAATCCTGGAAGCCAGTTCACGGTCTATGTAATTTCCAATAGCTCCACTGTCGATGTATGCTTTTATAGCATGCAACTGCTGAGGCTGTTTTGGCTCCACGAGCACCATTGGCATGACGAAATGCGAGGTCAAAGAGTTAGTTTTCAAGCTCGGCAAGCGGACCCCTACGCTTGCCGGGCTAGGTCGTTTCCCGAATCAGGTGTCACTAATTCGTTATCAGTAGCTCCAACCACCTTCTTAAGTGGTTTAACTGGACGATTTCGAAGAAAGTGACCGGAAGTCCCGCAATACAGACAAAGTTGCATTTGCCGCCTGCTCTCTCGTTCTTTCTGCGTTAATGGTCCTTTAACACCACCGATTTGCATAGGTTCAAATACGTCGGTACTCTTGGAGGTAGCGTGGGTTTTGATCGGTGCTCGGTTTTCATACTTGAACCGATCTGCTTTTCTATTTTGAAGTCTGTGATCAGGTTGAACCACCAAGTCAATGTAGTCTGAGCAGACCTGGGGTGGGTTTACTATCTGAGCTAGAACATCCTTAAGCTCTCCGCGCAGGCCTCCATGAAACAATGTGATCCTTTTGCTTTCTGGCCATCCAGTTTCCACAACCAGTCTGTTAAAGGTGGCTATGTAGGACAGAAGATCCTGATTACCTTGTCGTAAGGATAGCAGTTCGTTATCAAGGGCCTGTCCTTGAGAGTGTCGAGCGAACAATCTTTCCATGCTGGCCTGGAAGCCCTGAAAATCCTGAAGAACGGGATCATCCTGATTTACCAATGGAATAGACCAATCGGCAGCACTGCCACTGAGGTAAGACAGTATAAAGGCTACCTTGGTCTGGTCGTAAGGCAAGGCTCCGGGTCTGCATAGAAAGTGTAAACGACATTGGTTCATAAAGACGGCATATTTCTTAGGATCCCCCGCAAAACGTTCAGGCGGGGCCAAAGGCATGTGTCCAGGTAGATTAATTTGTACCGGGTTACTCAAACCCATTGATGTGGAAATGTCTCCGGAATTAGGTAAAGGAGTGTGCCCTGTCTGGGCCTGTAATAACCTTTTGGCTAGGTCATCAGTTCTTTCCTTCGATAAGATCAGTTCTCTTTTGAGAGCGTTAGTCTCCTGGCGGGCTGAGTGCACCTCTGCCCGTAATTCCCCCAAAAGCTGGGCCAGCTGGTCAGTCTCGGAAGTCTCCATAGCGCCCGGGTGGGAAATTGTGGGTAGGCTTCGTGTTCTGTAACGCTCATCTGATTCCCACGGAGGCGCAGGTCTGGCTTCGAGTGCTGATGCTTCTTCAATGGTGAAGCGCAGGACTCTGAAGATGGATAGAAAGGGCCCTCTACTCTGGCTTCTCCGGCTCGCAGGAATATTTCCCTGTGCGTGAAAAGGGAGTATTACCTACTGACTGAGTTATGCTCAAGCCTCCCACTCTCTTCCAACCCTCCATGATACCCTTCCACGATTCCCCGTGAAGTCTCACCTTAGGGTCTGAAAGGACAAGCTCTCCATCCTGCTTCTGACGCAGGGGCGCGTTGAACGTAGTTACTTCACTGGATTGAGGTTGGATGGGAGTTCAGGTAAGCTTGATTATACTGGTAAGGCGCTGTAAACGTTTTGTTGCAAGTTCAAAAGTTCAAGCTTTAAATAATAATGTTCATTGTCTTTTTTCAGGTGATGAATGAAGATTCCTTTGGAGACTTCTTGCAACAAAGCGCTGACGTTGATGTCTTTTCCCCATAGGGGCCGGGGTTCGGAATGCCGGAGATTTGGCGCCGACCCGAAGTGAAACGTGCAGTTCCAGTAAAGATCTGGTAAATCCTAGATGAGCGCTCAGGTAATGTTTTTGCATTCGCTCATCTAATGTCTTTGACTTTTTTCCCCCATAGGGGCCGGGGTCCTGCTTGGAAGCAGCAAGACCCGAAATGAAATGGGAATGACCCAACAGGTAAGTCTTAGAAGGAAACTGAGCTTTTCCTATTCCCTTCCTTCTCTCACCTCTTATTCTTGTCTTTTTCTCTAGGCTCTGGGAAGTGGCTGCGTATCCGGATGATCGCTGCTGAAGATGGAGGAACCCAGGAAAAGTGAGTGAAATGCAGCGCTGCAGCGATCGTAACGAAATGCTTTTAAAAATGATGTCTTCCCTTTCAGGATCGTCGGTGATGTCTCCGTGGTGCAGATTAGCTGGTAGGTCTCTTGTCTCCCTTTGCAGGTGACCCAGGATGCTGACAGGCGTGGCTGAAGTCCAGATGCAGGAGCTGACACGGTGAGCGTCCAGCTGCGAGGAGCAGAACAACACGAAGCGTGAGTTGCTGATCGGGTGTGGTTTAAATAGCTTTGGAAGAAGTTCCAAGTGTGTATCCTTCCTCCGATCAGGTATGTATCCTTCCCCGACCACACCCGGGTGGAAAGTAGTCCCACAGGGTAAGTAGTTACTATTCAGGCATCAAGAGGGCCTGGATGTGGCAGCATGGTCTGCATCAGGTAAGTGCACATTAAAACACTTGAACACATGTCTAGCTTTATGAGCCTGGCGCGTAAGGCGCCAGGACAGAGGTCCAACATGAGCCTGGCGCCTAAGGCGCCAAGACTGCATCCAAAGGGCCCCAGCTTGGGCCCGCTGGCACTCCCCTGGGGGAAATCATGCCTGCCTCTGGGGTTGCTGGTTCAGACCTGGCTCCTTGGAGGTAGGCATCATGACAAGTACTTAGTTGCATAAGAAATGAAGGTTTTTTTTAATCCGACAAGGAATTTTTTTCCCCAGACCCAAGGATGAGAAAACATACATATAGGTGGAGTTACAAGCAGCTTCAGCAAACAGCATAAAGAAGCGACCAATTCCCTTAGGATCTGCATTCGGCCATATTGTGTTTCATTAATAGTGTACAAATAATGCATTTGTCATACAAGTATGCATAAGACAAGGGGCCTCATTATGATACTGGTGCTAGCTGCGCCTGTAGAACCGGCACGGCTGCCACCGGTATAATTTTTTTTCCGGCGCCCGTGAATGGGCAATTACCGGGTCATTACAGCCTTGCTGGCCCATTCTCTATCGCCCCCATGTTGTTAAATGGCAATTCTGTGGATAACGAAGAACCTAAAGCCCTCAAGAGTGCCTTTATGACATTCCGAGAAACGCTTAGACATAGGATAGTTGATATCATTGTTGATAATGGCTCTTACATGTTGCTGTATATGGATTTTGAGCTTACATTTTGTTGCATTTTTATTGTAGAACATAGACAACAAAATCTGACTTGCATGTTATTCCGTCGCTTATAGATATGTTGTGCCCCAAAACAGGGTGAGTAAACAAAACACAATTACAAGTATATTTTCAATCTTGCATCTGGGGCATTTGGTAAACCCGCTTCTGGAGTCCTGGAGCCACATCCTGTTGTCTTGCTTCTTATCGGGTAGCATGTAGCTGCTCACAAGAGTGTCCTTTATAGAGTGATTTCTTCTAAAGCTGATATCAGGATGGGGATTAAGTCTAGTACATAAATAATTATCAGCCATCAGAATCTTCCAATGTCTTTTCAATATCTGTCTGATTGATTGTGCTCCAATGCTAAAGGTTAGTATCAATCGGGTAGCTGTAATGTCAGAATTTCGTTTCTGAACAGTTTCGGAATTGGTGAGAAGATTCGCTCTGTTTAATGTCCATGCTTTGATGTAGCAGGTTCAATGATTCTCTTAGGGTTACATTGCTCTTGGAAGCCCTGTGCTGTGATTTTACTCTCCTTATCAAAGGCTTCCATGGTGGAGCAGTTTCTTCAGAGCCGGGTGAATTCCCCATAAGGCACACTCCAGCATAGGTTTTTGGGATGCCCAGTCATGGCATGAAGAGGAGCATTTGTCCCCTTGGGTTTCCTATGTAATTCAGTGGTAAGTTTATGATCTACTACTCTCATGGTGATGTCAAGATAAATGATGGAAGTACGGCTGTGTGTTTCAGTGAATCTCAAATTATTTTCATTTGTGTTCAGCAACTTGACAAGATCTACCCATTGATGTTCACTACCCTTCCAAATAATGAACAGGTCATCTATATATCTGGGCCAATTGACCACATTTTCCTTTTCAGCCTTGTTCTGTTCGGTCCACACAGCAAATTTTTCCCAGAATCCCATGGTGAAATTGGCGTAGATTGGCGCGATGGTCGTGCCCATGCAGTGCCCTGTAGCTGTTGAAAGTACTCATAATTGAACATGAACGTGTTGTTTCTGAGGCAGAGGTCTATCATATCAAGTATAATGTCTGTGTGTAGAAGATAATTCAATGATCTGATATTCAGGTAGTACTTGCAAGCATTCTTGCCAAAGTCATGGCCTATGGAGGTGTATAAGGACACCACATCCATGGTCGCTAATATGTAGTCACATTCCTGAGGTAAGTCGTCAATATGCAAGAGAAAGTCAGTATTATCTCTTACATAGGAGGGAAGTGATGAGGCAAAAGGAAAAAGTACTTCATCAATACATTTCGACATATTTTCAAATAAAAAGAGCCAGAAAGGGTGACAATAGGTCTGCTAAGGGGTTTTGAGAGGTTTTTATCTACTTTGGGGAGGAAGTATATGGTCGGCATAACAGTGTTGGTAGTGAAAATGAATATTCAATTTTCGTCCTCTAAGATGCCTTTCTTCTCGCTTTTCGTAATAAAAGTTTTAACCTTGGTCTCCAGGCTTTTGATTGGTTCTGAGTTAACATTTCAGAACATTTCTTGTCATGAAGTTGTTTGTAGGCTTCTTTCATATAGGCGCCCCTATTCATAAGGTCTATATTGCGTCTCTTATCTGACGGCTTAATGATGCAGTCTGATAGGTCATGAAGTTCATGCGAAGCAAATTTGTTGGACAATAAAATGTTTTCGTGTGGACTCTTGTTCTTCTTTATCCGTATGTGTTTAAGATCCTCTATAACAAGAGTCTGAATGGCCTCTACGTTGCTGCCTGAGGCAACAATAGGGTTAAACTTGGACTTGGGTTTTAAACATCTTTTGGAAGTCCAATCTGTATTGATATTCAGGGCAGCAAGCTCTGTCTGCTCATTACTCACAGTGGCATCCAATCCTTCTCCAGACCAACTAAGGTGGAAAGGGTGTCTAATTCACCGATAGTGATGTCTGTTTCCCTTGTGGTTTTTGGGTAGCAGGTTTGACATAATTGTTGGTGTTCAAAAACTTAAAAAGTCAAATTTTCTGTATATATTGGTTGAAATCTATGCGTGTTTGCACATAGTCATAATGCGCATTTGGGCAGAAATTAAGGCCCAAATTCAGGACTTTTAGTTAGTTGTCAGTGATACTATGGTCAGATAGATTGATGACCTTCATTTCACTGTTCCTCGCTTCCATGGGGATATCTACTTTCCAGGGCGCAGTGATCTGACTGATGTGTTGCTTGTAACATTGTCTGCCCCGCTGCACCTCCTATCTTGATATGTACATTGCGTACATGTACAAAATGTAAACCGTATGGCAGATATGCCATACACTGATATAATTATATGGCAAGCACTCATATTACATACACTTATACGGCATACATGCATACACTATGATCCATAATCCCAACAAGAAAATCCCCCTGAAATTAGATATGTAAAGAAAACCTAACATCAAGATTTAGGTTTAATCTAATAAAAATTAAAGTCTGCAAAGAGTGGAAATTACAACATTAAGATACACTAACATGTACCACTATGAATTCAGCCATTAAACACAAAATATAAACACTAACTCTATACCACTAAAACTCCAACCGTAACACTTATTGTATGTACGATGTAGGTTTCAGCAAAACCATAGACGAGGGAAGGTTTTGCCGTCAGGGTGTGATGATGGTGAAGGACCATCAATTGGTGAGTTTTAAAAAAAAATTATTATAATTGGTTATTTATAATGCGCTTAATACTCTAACTGCAGACCCAGGGATCAAACCTGTTTTGCACCACATTGGGCCTCATTACGAAGTTGGAGGTAGCCATGGTGCTATTAGCACCATGGCTACCCCCTTACCGCATTCCGGGTCCGGGTTCTTGGAATAGGGACTTACCGGGTCATTCCAACCTTGGAGGACCCGTTAAGTCTCCATTTTGAGAACCATTCCCCATTCCCATTCGAGCCCCCATAGGGCTCAATGGGAATGGGGATGGAGCTCATAACGGGCCCCCTAATAGCGGGTCCGTTATTAGTTCCCTGGTCCCTTAGCAGCTCCCGCTAAGGGCGCCTACTAACCAGGCGCCCTTAGCGGGAACCGCTAAGGGACCTCGTAATGCAGAGATAAGGGGTTAACGGCACCCTTACTGTTGCCATTAACCCCTTACCGCCGACCTCGTAATGAGGCCTATTATCTTGCTTCCAAGGCAAGCACGTTGCCACTGAGCTATCCTCCCAAGACATGAGGGCATACATTTTTGGGATTGGTTGAGGGGTCTACTTTAGTTAGAATGTTTTGCGGGAACAAAGCAACACTACTGTGGTTACTTTGTGAGATGCTCACAGTAATTTAAATGTGCCTCGGTAATAAAAGACAGAAAAATTATATTAGGATAGGTGCTGGGGTCAAATTTACTTGAAGGGAGTTTAGAGAGAAAAAAGGAGGAGGGGTATACATGTAGAGAAGGAGGAAGACCTGGGAGGAGTCCAGGAACTACATGTCAACACAACTCGAAGTTGAACAAGCTCAGGGGGGATCTATTCATTTTGTAATGATTTAGGAGGCACAAACATTGAATATTTAAATGTTGACACTTTTTTTAGACCGTTTCGTGTTGACTCTTACAAGAGTTGTTAGAGGATACGGGTGGGGGCCAGATCTTGGGAGGAAGAAACACATGAGCAAGAATATCTAACATTTGACAAGGAAAATGAACAACAACAAAGAATCTGGTTTTGGTATTACCATACACAACATTTGTAAAGCATCAAGATGAACAAAAACAAGTTTTCTAAAAAACAAACAAAAACAATGGCAGGCAGGTACACCATTGATTATCAGCTGCAAGTCATTAATGCTGGTGCATCCCATTGTAACGCGATTATGACACATTTTATATATATCCTGAAATGCGTGATATAGTGCCAAGGAAGTGAAAAGAGCAGGTGTAGCCAAGCTTGTACTGACAGAGTTTGAGGAGCTGCTTGATGTTTCTAGCATTGGATTAAGTGATGCATCTGGACAGGAAATCTCTTCTTTCCAGTGGGGATGCATGCCCTTTCAGGCTAGGGAGGTGAGCACGCTATCGGTCAGGGAATGTGATACATCACTAGCTGTGAGTCTCCTCAAGAGGACAAAGACTCCCATTCCAACAAGGAACTCCCTATGAACAATTATCGGTCTGAATTCTTGTGAATAGAAGAGACTGAAGTAACTACTGTTTTGCATCCAACAAATAATGGCATTGCTTTCATATCATTGGCTCAAGGTGATGCAGGAATGCCCTTGAACTCAGGGAATGATGAAATGCAACACACCCCTTTGAAATCTGGTGGAGAGAATAGAGGAACCAGTAAACTTGAATGGAGTAAGAAGAATACTATGCAGAGGTGAGCTTCTGACGTGCAGACGTCCTGGAGTGGCAGAGCCACGCTACATCACAGAGCCAGCGGTGGCATGGAGTGACTCGGAGAGAAGGCAGGGATGGATTTATATAGAGACAATACAAGTCGTTCTGAAGTGGCTAACACGAGAGCTAAAAACAATATTTTGTTTATGTGAGCTAGGAACCATCGCCTGAGAGAGATCCAAATAGCTGTGGGGCTATTGATTTGTCTTACTACTTTTGATTTTAATGTCGGATGAACACCCTGAGCCTAGTTTTGTAAGTAGGGAACATCCCTTTTAGCCATAGGGATAGATAGGCTAGATTCTCTTTAGTTTAATAAATACCCTTGAAATGTTGTACTGAGAGACCCCCAGCCGGCCGATAGAGTCGGGGTTTGCTCTGCAGCACTTTAAGATGAGATAGCTGTACGTCGAGATGGATGGGGGTGCAGGGTCTCTTACTCCAACACCAATCAATGATGACTACTCAATGGTTTGGCAAAGGGGAGTCCGTTTCATGACAAGTACAAAAAACAGGGAAACATGGAAATCGACAGCAGTGCGACAGCCCGTCTCGCTTCAACTCCCTCTAATTTCATACAAAACATAACTTTTATACTCAAAACACATCATAATCTGATGTGAAACACTCAAAAGTTAACATGCAGTTCTATTGGTTGGAAAAAGGTAACTTTAATATAGGTGCTATATCTGTATATGGTAACGGAGTGAGGGGATTGGGTAAATACTGTTAGGTGGGTATCTAAGCCCTTCCTTCATAAATGACTATTGTAAATGTCACTAAAAGTACAAACTCTCATTGGTTCTACTAACTATAGGACCCTAGATTATTTGGTCCACTGTGATTGGGTTGGCATCAACCCCATGCATAACTCTCCACTTTGCCTATCAGCACGCAGAAAGGTCAAACCGGTGCAGGATGCCCCCTCAGCTACCCAGCCTTCCTCCAATTAAGGTTACAATCAATCATCACTTCAACACAACTATGTGTCAATTATGTTACTGTGGTTGGCCACAAAACTGCATCTTCTGTCTGGAAAGTTTTGATATCTCTGTCTGGGCGGATGCCAAGCGTAGGTGTGAACTCGTGCCTGCTCTCGCTCGGCTGATCGCGTGCTAGTACACCATGGATTTTCCTCGCTTCTTTCCATTTGTGCATTTGATTTTCATTTCACCCTGCCACCTGCCTTTGCTTTCTTATCTCGATTCTTCAGAGTCAGGATATTCTGTTCTTTGCTTTAATTAAAGTAGCTACTGTCTACAGCTTCTGTCTATGTGACCTCGGCTTTCCTGGCACGAGCTACCTCTGCCGTGTTTCAATTCAGCCTTTTTCCTCTTGATGCTAGAATATGGAGCTTCTTGTGTTTGGACTGTAATAACCTGAGTTGGTTCTGCTTCTTATGCAAAGTGGACCCGCACTTATAATATTGTGCTTCATTTTGAGGTAGATTACATACAATGGCGCTTGCCGCTCTATTCTTCTACTTAGCATAGCAAGCCGCACTGTTTTCTTTAGCTTCTTGCTGTTCCAGGCATATGTACAGGCATAAACAGATCAACTGTCTTCATTTTGCTCCCAGCTTAACTCACTTATGCTTTGATAGCTTTCTATCACTTTAAGCTCACAATCTCTTTTGTCAGGGCGTTTCGTCTCTTTGTGTCATTCTTGGTTCATCATTTGTTCTATCTGTGAGTCCGTCCGGGCTCTCGTAACGTCACCATTCACCCTCCATTAAGGATTTTCTGGTTTCTTCCTGTACAGTACTTAAACAATCTTCATTTTGTTTAATTTGCTGGTAGGGTTTTCTCAATGGGTACCTTACTGCCCATGGTTGTCTGGTTATTGGTACTTCAATAGGTATTGTTCTTCTAATAGGTACTGGGCAGAGCCCCACAGCATCTCTCTGCTGGTTTATTTGCTCATCATACATCACATATCTCGGTGTGAACCTTCCTCGTACGTCAAAATGGGCGACTGGAGTGCAGGCTATATTTGGGACCTCCTCTACACCCCCCCTCTGGTCGATTCATCAACCACTTCGTCCTTTGGATTCATCTTACTTTATTCTTCTATATTCATCTTCATCTGATCTTCTGGGCTCATTCCCTCTTCATCTTCTGGTTCTGTACATGATGGCTTGAAGAGGTGTCTTTTTGGTGTCCATATCTTTATCACTCCTCTTAGATTTCCTGCTGTCTTTACATGTTCGTCTTTGTTCCATGTTATCAGCTGACATTGTCCATTTGGGTTGCAATAAATCCATCTTCCCACATAATTTCTGCACTTCCTGGGATAGAGACACTTTGTACCTTCTGGTGCGTGCTTGCTAGCCTTCACAAAGTCTCTTATTTCTTCATCAGTTAGGTCTCTGGACTTCCATCCTGGTTTGACATCAATCATAATCTTCATCCCTATGGCTTTCTTCACAGTTTTCTGGCATTGTGAGATTATTATCTTGATAACACAAAATCCTTGTAATATCATCACTAGAAGGGCTCCCAAGAACTTGAATGCATCTGCCATCCATTTTGGAATCCATGAAAACAGTGATCCAAACCAGCTGTCATCATCAAATATATCGGTTTCATTGATCATCTGGTTCTGCAGGTTTTTCAGCATACCTACAGCTTCTGTTAAAGTTCCATTTTCTTCGTCGTGAGAAGGTGTAAATGTGCAACATGATTCTCCTATTTTTTCACAAACTCCTCCATCCATAGCTGTGATCATGTCAAGCACATATCTGTTCTGGAGAGTCATCAGTCGGATGGCTCTTAGCTCTTCCTTGATTGTATTGAATCCTTTTATGGTTGTGTTGATCGTCTGCAGTAACTGCCTGTCAAGACTGGAGAGGGGTTTGCACTTCCGATCTCTATAGGTAGAGGAGAGACACAGAGACCCCTGCCAAGATTCTCTAGTATTGGTAGACGTGGTCGAGCAATCAAGGCCTACCTTCTCAGGAGGTGATGCGAGTTGGTTCTTAAGTACAGTGTAGTCCCCAAGCACCCACAAAGGAATGTCCACACACTATATTGTTTAAAACACAGTCTTTATATAATTAATATTCAAGGTCATATACACGATCACAATAACTCACTTTGTGAAAATCAACAATGGTAAATATGTACAATTCTAAAGTGGTACCACTAACGTTACTAGATCTTATTAAAGTGCATATGGACCCATGTCAGCAGTTTTGCAAGTTTTGGCCATAATGGCTTGCAGCCATTTTGCACAATATCAACAATTTCTTTGTATAGTTCATTGATCAACCATTCTTGGCAAATCACCACTCCTTTTTCCCAATCGTCTGGTGAAAGCACTGTTCCCCAAATCTGCATTTGAGCTCTGTTCTTCCACTTTCGAGCTTCCTCTGGAGGTTTTCATTGGACATTTAGTCTTGAATTTACTTCCCATCTTATTCCTGCTCCTTTAACTCCAGGCTTCTCGTACCTGATCACATGATTCCTTGTATGAGCTCTGTTTCTTGTCTTGATGTCCTGAACATAATCATCTTCATCGGGATAGGCTGTTTCAGTTGCCCATATTAAGGAAGCGTCCCTTCCCATAAATTGGCCTCTAGTTTTGCACATGGCTATGTGTGAAAGACAGTGTGCTGTCTGGACATCAATTTCTACAGCTACAAAGATCTTGGACTTTCCCATGCTGTATGGTAAGAGAGCACAAACATAGCATTCCCCTTCGGAATTTCATCTCCCAACTTCCTTCATGTGCTGGTACCAAATGTTGTTACCTAAGTGTGCTATGCTATCCAGGTAATCATTCAGTTCATTGTCGTCTTCATACATGCTTCTTTCTCTTAATTCTTAGTGTTTTCATGTAGTTTGCTATTACTACATCTCTGAATGCGTCTGTATGGCTCTTTCTTGATGGAGGGTTCTCAGGTATCCTGGTCCAAGGTGCAGGCCTTCTCATCTGCGCCATTTGGTTGGACAGGAGTCTGGCATCTCTTCCTTTTTCTTCATGCAGTTTTTCTCTGCTGCGTGCAAATGCCCATGCCAACCAGCCTGACACTGGTCCGGTATATGGCTGTACTGTGGAACTGGTACTTGTCCCTTGTGTTGGAACATATATGCTTGGTGATACAGTCTCTGCGGTTTTATTTTTCAGCTCTTCATGCAGTTTCCTTGCTCTGGCTATGTGCGGGAATAGTAAGTCTACTAACATTTGCGTCTTTGCGGAGAGTTTTTCTGAGGCTGCTTCTGTTTTCTTAAGGGTTTCAGATATGACTGCTTCTGTTCTGTTGGTCTTTCTAAGGTTTTTGTGGTAGGCAGTCTCTTTCCTTCAGTTGCTTTAGTTTGTGGTTCTGCAGTCATAGATGCTAGGCCCGTGCCGACCCTGTCTCCGGATTTCCTGCTCATTCGTTACCACAAGAGTATGTGTACCAATGCTAGTGACATCCATTTCAAGTTCACTTTGTCACTCCACCATCGATCTTCTGGGGACTGGAATGACTATGAATGGTCTGGGTGCCTTTGTGTGTTTCATCAGGTAAGTGTAATTAATTAGGAACGCTTTGTGCACCAATATACAATGCAGTTCTCATCGTTAATGACAGTAAAATGATGATAAATACAATGCATAAGTAAATTATGGTTCGATATGTAAAGCGACAGCTTTTCCTTCCAGAGAAGCCGGGGTGCCTCTCTTCTTGTGGGAGGACCTGGTTGCTGCTCTGGGCCCCCATCTCGATTGTTAGCCGAGTGTCAATGTTATTGTTTCCTTATCTAATATCATCTTTCAAGTTCTGAGTCTATGAGTGTCTGGTGTTTAAAGGTGCTCCCCTTCTCTTTCTTGCAAGTGGCAATTGTCTTTTAATTCAGGATACAGTTCCTTTGTTAGACTATGGAAAAGAAATCAAATTAAGTAATACTTCAGTGTGTCCTTTTACTGTGCATGTTCAAAGTAGGTGAGTTCCCAATCCACCCCCGAATCTGCTTCAGTCCTGAGGACATGCTGGACACTGATTGGTATGAAGAAATAGGGAAAAATAACAACAAATGTTCTTCGATCTGTCCCTATGCGGAAGGTTTCACGATCTTCTCAGAAAACTCCTCTGATAATTGGAAAGTTCCACTTGCAGCATAACTCCATGCAGAAGCTTTCTCATTTGTGCAATATTAGCTGGATCTCTGATGAATGTGAGAACATCAACATCGATTGGTCTCCCCACTAGCTCTGGAAAGTCAGTGACTAGGTGAAACAGAACATTATGCGCCAGCCTGCTGTCCTCTGGTGAAAGAGACATCGGTCCAGTCTGTGCTGAAATTCAGGATCATATGTTTTTTCCTTGATGTAAACAATGTCTGCACTGTCCGTTTGCGTGAAGTGCAACCAAAAAAATTATGATGTTAAGTAGACGACTCAGGTTTTCTGTATTCGTTGGATCTTGAAGGAATGTTAACGTGTCTGTTGTTCTCCCGAAAATAGATGGACGGTCTTCAATCATGTGAAAGAACAGTGTGTTGATGAGCTCATCTATTTCTGTCTGTGTAGGGAACATTTGCTTCTTTCTCACTGTACTGAGGGAGTACAATGAATTGTCCTGCGATGACAGTGGAGAAAGTCTGCGACACTTGTGACCCTTCCTACTAATGACGGGTATGATCTTAACACTAGGTTGAAGTAGGTAATTATGTCCTTTGTGATGTCCCTACCGTGGGACACCATAAGTGAGTTCAAATAGGGTTCTGGTGTGGAACGAATCGGGATACTGTATTTGCTTTCAATGTAAATATGCTTGGTCAAAATAGGTCATAGGGCCTCATTCTGAGGTGGCCGGTAAGGGATACCGGGCACCGGTAAGGAGGCCGGTGCCGGTAATCCTTTACCGTCCAATTCTGAGGTCCCTTAGCGAGAACCGCAAAGGACGTGTGGTCGGACAACACATCCCTTATGGGTCCCGTTAGGGGACAAGGGCGCTAATTACGGGCCTGCGATTGGCAGGCCCGTAATTAGCGCCTTCCCCATTTCCACTGAGCCCTATTGGGGCTCAATGGGAATGGGGGAATGGCATTTGGAATGGGAACTTACCGGGTCCGCCAAGGGCGGAATGTCCCGGTAAATCCCCACTCCACCAGGTCGGACCCGGACACAATTTTGTAGGCAGCCATGGCGCTAATTGCGCCATGGCTACCTCCAAAGTCGTAATGAGGCCCATAGTCTTTTTCTCATCAAGGCTTAAGTGTGCCTCAGTTCCAAGTTCAAACCAACAGAATATGTTGTGGCTTATATGTGCAATTTTTTTCTTCACCCTGCAACTAGGATGCACAGAGTGTCCATTTTTTTATGTCCTTATCCCCTTCTTTGCTTTGAGGAATGTCCAAAATGAAGCCACAACTTGCAAAATGTTCTTTGTCTTTACTTTGCTGGTCATGCGTCCTTCTCCCTCGTCATGGATCTCATCTGCACATGCTGTGGTTCTTCCCCGTTGCTCGTCGATTCCTCTCGTTTCGGTGCAGGCAGGGGGCTTTCTCTGATGTAAAGTTTAATATCACCGAGAAAAATCCAAGCTCTCCTTCCCTGTAGCTTCACAGCGGACGGAGTGCAGTCCTCTATGAGAAAAGGACTGTTGAATCTTGGTTCATCCCACTTTTTCCTTGTATGATTTCTCACCAAGACGGCGTCACCAGGGAAGACGAGTGGAACACCTAAACCTTGAACTGAGTCTAATGCAGTGTCGCCTTCTGTGTTCTGTGCTACGCTGCACCCTTTTCGTCGTCGCTGCAGCTGGTCTGAAATTACAGTAAGGCAAGATGTCATACAGTTCAGATAGATTTGGATTTCAGATCCTAAAACCTCTCCTGTTGACTGGGCATCACATCTAGCTCTGTCTCTGGGTTTAAGGGGAGTTCTCATTCTTCTTCCTGTGGCTATCTCGTGTGGCGTAAGATGATGGTCGGAGCCAGGTTGGTTCCGAAGAGCATACAGTGCTAATGGAAGGCAGTGCAAACATCCCCTCTTTAGAGTAAGCTTCAACTTGGCTATTCTCTTCTTCAACAAGCCGCTGAGCTTCTCACAGAGTCCATTACCTTTTGGATGATACGCTGACAAGAACTTGTGCTTTATACCAAGCAGCAAGCTAATCTGCTCAAACACTGTATTAACAAAATTAGCCCCATTATCTGCTCTCATGACTTCACACACCCCCCACCTGGGGAACACTTCCCTCACTAGAAATGTGGCCGCACAGGTAGAGTCTGGGTGTGTACATGGACCTGCTTCTATCCATCTAGAGAATGGACACCACAACAATTAATTATCTGTACCTGTTACATACTTGAATCATGTCGACGTAATCGACATGCAATTGCTGAAAAGGCCCATTTGGCCTGGGGATGACTCCTCTCATTACTTTTAATGTGTGCCCAGCGGTGAATTGCTGAAAGATTATGTAGTTCACCATAAAAAATGCAACATGCTCTGCTAAATTCGGTATGAACGAGTCTTCCGCAAGCGTTGCTGCTAGATTCTCTTTTGTCATGTGCGCTGGGTAATTTAACTTCTCCAGCACTATTTTTAATGGGACTACAGGCATTACTGGTTTACCACTACTGTCTTGTCGCCACAAGCTGTCCGAGGAGTTTAAAGAACACCCTCGATGTTTCCACAAGTTCTTCTCTTCCTGAGGTGCCTCCCCTTGGAGCTCCATCAATTGTGTTTGCCCAAGATCGTTATAGGCTTCTGATGTCGCCCGTGCAACCATCATCCTTTCATTGGTGCACGCCACTTCCATAATCGGTTAGTATCAACGCCAATAATTCTGCAGCCTGTGCTGAATAATGAGATGGTATTAGTGCACTAAGAAGTACTTGAAACTCTCCATTTGCTGGGTGCTTTATCACAGCAACGCCTGTGTATCTCTGCCCATCACTTTGTTTGATTCTCGATGACCCGTCAATAAAGACGATCTCTCCTCCTGCCAAGGCATTTTCTTTCACCCTGGGAATTTCATCATAGAATTCTTCATAATTCGCACAGTCATGTGTTGGCTCTCCTTCAGTGACTGGCTCTGCAATGACCATGGCTGGGTTTACTATTTTACATCAGACTATCTTAATCAATGAGTTTGATATGATCACTTCATAAGCAGAAGCTCTCTGAGATGTCAATGTGCCCTTTGGCTTCTCTAGAATGGCAAATAGTGAGTGTTCGACGTACAGCGGCATGGATCATCCCATCACAATGGTTGTAGCTTTCTCTATGGCGAACGCTGAGGCAGCTAAACTTAGTTTGCATGGGAAGTGGCCTCTCTTTACTGGGTCCAGATTCCCACTGTAGTATGCTAGGGGTTTGTACCCCAACGAGGTTCTTTGAGCGAGTACTGCAGTCATAACGCTGCCATTTGTGTGTGAAAACAGGGAAAATTCCTCTGCATAATTGGGAATTCCGCGAACTGGAGCTGTACAAATTGCTCTCTTGGGTTCAGTAAACCCTTCCTCCATGGCTTCAGACCATTCAATCCTTTCTTTTGTCACTTGGGCCTTCTTTAAGGCCTGAAGTAAAGGCTTAGTATAAGAGCTGTAATCGAAAACCCATGCTCTAACATAATTGCATAGGCCTAGAAAGCTCTGCATTTGCTTTATCGTGTGTGGTTTAGCGGTGTTCATTATGGCTTCAGCCCTTTCTGGGGTCACTTTCTCCCTTCATGTGAGATCAACTGGCCTATGTACAGCACTTCTTGTTGACAATATTGTAACTTTTCCTTGTCAACTTTATATCCTTTCTCAGCCAATATAGTCAATAGCTGAACAGAATCGTGCCTGCATTGTTCTTCTGTGGTGCTGCAAAAGAGGATGTCATCCACATATTGTAAGACAACACTTGCAATGTTGCTTAAATCCATTTTCAGGACTCTGTTAAAAATAGACGGAGACTCACAGTACCCCTGTGGCAGCCTTGTGCTATTCAGAAACATTTGTTTGAATGCAATGACGTCAGATCTTGTGAGTCACGGTGCAACGGGATTGAGAAAAATGCAAGTAGAAGAGGCGGGAGAAGATGAGGGAGGAGATTAAGAGTTTGGTAGCATGGAAAGTGAGAGAGGGACGAATTTTGCGAGTATTGAAGAATATTGAAGAGGCGGAAGCGACAGGTGTGAGAAGTGAGGGAGATGTGTTGGGAGAAGGAAAGAGAGGAGTCAAAGAGACCAAACAAGGAGATGACAGGAGCAATGAGGGAGGTGTAAAGAGAGAAGAGGAAAGGGCCAAGTACTGAGCCTTGGGGTATGCCATAATCAAGAGGATAGTTAGGAGAGGACCGACCACCCCAGGAGACAGTAAAGGAGCGGGAAGAGAGGTAAGAGGATAACCAGTTGAGAATGGAGCCTTTGAAGCCAAAGGAGGAGAGAGTCTGAAGAAGGAGGGGGTGATCAACAGTGTCAAAGGCTGCCGAGAGATCGAGGAAAATAAGGATAGAGGATTGTTTGGCATGGCGGGCAGTAAGAAGGGAGTTGAGAATAGAGGTGAGAGCAGTTTCAGTGGAGTGTTTAGGACGGAAGCCAGATTGGTAGGGTGGTAAGAGAGAGGAATTAATGACAAAGGATGAGAGTTGGGAGTAGGCAAGGCGCTCAAGAAGCTTGGAGAGGAATGGGAGAAGAGAGATAGGTCTGAAGTTCGAGGTGAGAAGTGGGTCAGAGGAAGGTTTCTTTAGAATAGGGATAATCGTAGCATGCTTGAAAGTAGAGGGGAATGTAGCTGAGGAGAGACGGATGTTGAAGAAGGAGGTGAGATAGGGGACAAGAAGAGGGTAAATCTTAGGGATGAGAAGGGAAGGGAGAGGGTCAGTTGGAGCGGACGTGGGGTGGGCTTTAGATAGGAGGGTGGAGACTTCAGAAGGGGAGACAGGAGAGAAGATGGACATGCAGGAAGAGGGAGGGGAGGGGGAGAAGAAGGGAAATCAGAGGGAGGGTTGTGTATTTTTTGCCGAAGAGTAACAATCTTAGGGGAGAAGAAGTTAGCGAAGTCAGAAGGAGAGAGTGAAGAGTTGGAGGAGGGATCAGGAGTAGGGGGAGGGAGGAGTCGAGTGAGAGTTTGGAAGATACGGTGAGGGTGATTCGATTGGGATTGGAGTAGGTTAGAGTAGTAAGAGGATTTGGCTGAGGCCAGACAGGAATCATAGATAGCATGGTAAGAGAAGTAAGAAAATTGGTTAGAAAGCGACAGAGATTTGAGCCATAGTCTCTCGAGACGTCTGAGAAGGCGCCTCATAGAGAGGAGTTGAGGAGTGAGCCAAGGTTGAGAGGGTTTCTGGGTTGGGCAGAAGAGAGAAAGGGGATAGAGTTGATCAAGGGAGGATGAAATAGCAGAGGAAAGGGAAGATAGAGAAACGTTTGCAGGTAATGAGGAGAAGTCATGGAGAGATGGGAGAAAAGAAGAGCAAGTGTCAATAAAGACGGAGGGGTCAAAGTTGTGGAAATCACGCCATGAGTAGATTGGAGGGGAGGGGATAGGAGAGGAGGACTGAGAGAGAGGAGAAAGGGAAAAAGAGAGTAATGCATGGTCAGAGAGATAGACAGGAAGAGTGGAGACAGGAGAAGAGGGGTAGGAAGAGTTGAAGACGAGGTCAAGGGTGGAGCCAGAGGAGTGGTTAGGGGAGGAAGGGAGAGGGGAGAGGAGGTAGGAGTCAAGGATAGAGAAGAGGGGAGAAGATTGAGGGGGGAAGGGAGATGAAGATTAAAATCACCAAGGACTGACAGAGGAGAGGGGGAGGGAGAGATAAGCGAGAGGAGGTGAACCAGGTCTTCATACAAGGAAGAAAGAGGGCCAGGGGGACGATAGATAATCAGGAGAGAGATAGGGTGGGGAGAGGAGAAAGATTTGTAAAGAAATTCAAAGGAAGGGAAGGAAGGGAGAGATGGAGAGGAGGGGGAGGAGATAAACTTGGGGTGGTAGAGGAGGCCAACACCTCCGCCACGGCCGGTAGGGCGAGGGTTATGAGAAAAGTAGGAGGAGGAGGTGGTTAAGGAGAGGGGACAGAAGTGTTATGGGGGATCCATGTTTCAGTTAAACATAGAAAGTGGAGGTTGAGGCAAAAGAATAGGTCAAGAACAGCTGCAGTTTTGTTGCAGATGGATCTAGCATTCCAGAGTGCCATGTTCATGTAGCTGGAGTGGTGGGCGATAGGAGGGTAGAGGAGATTAGGGCAGTGAGTGACACAGGAGGGGTGCCGGGGGGGATAGGGGAAAGGGCAGGGCATTAGGAGGGAAAAGGAGAGAAGGAGGGAGAGAAGAAGGAAAGGGTAGTGAGAGGGGGAGGAGATAAAGGGTTGCGAGAAGGAGATTTGGAAGATTGCATAACAGAGGGGTTCAGAGATAGGATGAGTCAGGAAGGGCAGCAGTTGTAGGGACTTGTGGTGGAGAGGGCAAATACTAATGTGGTAGTAAAAGACAGGGCAGTAAACAGAGGACCTGGCAGAGGTATCAGGAGCAGTGCAGAGGCTCCAAAGGAAGGACGAGGGCAATCAAAGAGAATGGGCAAGTACGGTAATCATGGACAGCTGCATCCACTTCTGGGAGGGGAGGAACACAGGAGGGGAGGTAGGAGTGGAATGGAGACACCAGTAGGACTCCAGTAGATTAGGTGGATGAGACGGAGCTGTAAATCTTTAGCTTGGGTGCATGTTTTGGCAATTGATGGCATAAGTGTGCTAATGGAGTTATGTTTTCCATGTTTAAACCTCTCCCATTTCCTCTTATATAACACTTGCCAATGCTTTTGTGTGGCTTAAACAACTCGTGACAATATGAGCGAGTACCAAACACTGCAAGCTCCAATCCAAATTTTCACAAAAAGTGTATATTACCAATTTGCTCAAAAACCATCAATTCATATGCGATTCTGTCTCAGCTATTGAATCTCGCAAAACAATTTTAATCAGTTTCTTAAAAAAAATGTCACATGTGACGTCACGACAGAAAACACGTAAGACAGACACCAGTTGGACACAGATATCTCTGCCTCTAATCATTACCCCTTCATGGAGTGTAAACAAACCCCTTTCATGACATCTTTAAACGTTGTGCTAGTCTATTTGTTCCCCATTATGTGGGACTCTGGGTACACGTTTCTTCTAGCCGCTATATTTAAGCACAGGAATAAGGCGAATCCTCTCACTTCTCAGGTGTCCGCACTGGTAACCTCCCTCTTCTCAGGTGTCCACCCCAGTAACTCAGTCTTCTCTACTTCTAACTATATATTTTTTTTTCTCCTCCTCCCTCCGCTACCTTTTTCCCTTTACTTGTTCTAAGGCATGCACTGTTTGCCAAAACACTACATTTTTGTTTCACTCACCGTTCGCATTGTTCTTCTCTGGACCCTCGGGATTACCACCTTTGTTACCGCCTTCTTCAGCATTTCGCCCGATCAGCTGCCCGTAGGAATGGGAAGGGATGTGTTAGGAAAACGGGTCCCTTCAGGCCCTGACTGCAGTTTTCTTGCTTATTCTACCATTGTCTACATGGAGCTTCATGGTCTATTCAGCCGAATGGCAAAGGACTTGTGATATTGCCGAAGACCTAGAGTTACTTTATGTCGACGGTCAATAGGTGTCTTACTTCAATCAATAACCGATAGTCGATGAACCATCCGATCTTTGCTACCAAGTGTACTGAGAGACCCCCGGCTGGCCCATAGAGTCGGGGTTTGCTCTGCAGCACTTTAAGACAAAATAGCTGCACCTCGAGATGGATGGGAGTTCAGAGTCTCTTACTCCAACACAAATCAATAAGGACAACTCAATGGTTTGGCAAAGGGGGGGGGTCTGTTTAATGACAAGTACAAAAAATGGGTAAACATGGAAATCGACAGCAGTACGACAGCCCGTCTCGCTTCACCTCCCTCGAATTTCATACAAAACATAACTTTTATACTCAAAATGCATCATAATCTGACGTGTAACACTCAGAAGTTACCATGCAATTCTATTGGTTGGAAAAAGGTAACTTTAATATAGGTGATATATCTGTATATGGTCACGGAGGGAGGGGATTGGGTAAATACTGTCAAGTGGGCATCTAAGCCCTTCCTTCATAAATGACTACTGTAAACATCACTAAAAGTACAAAGTCTCATTGGTTCTACTAACTATAGGACCCTAGATTATTTGGTCCACTGTGATTGGGTTGGCATCAACCTCATGCATAACTCTCCACTTTGCCTAGCAGCACCCAGAATGGTCAACCAGTTACAGAGTGCCCCCTCAGCTACCCGGCCTTCCTTCCTCCAATTAAGGTTACAATCAATCATCACTTCAACAACTATGTGTCAATTATGTTACTGTGGTTGGCCTCGAAACTGCATCTTCTGTCTGGAAAGTATTCATATCTCTGTCTGGGAGGATGCCAAGCATAGGTGTGAACCCGTGCCTCCTCTTGCTTGGCTGGTCATGTGCTAGTACACCATGGATTTGCCTCGTTTGTCTCCATTTGTGCATTTGATTTTAATTTCACCCTGCCACCTGCCTTTGCTTTCTTATCTCAATTCTTCAGAGGTAGGATATTCTGTTCTTTGCTTTAATTAAAGTAGCTACTGTCTACAGCTTCTGTCTATGCGACCTCGGCTTCCCTGGCACGAGCTGCCTCTGGCGAGTTTCGATTCAGCCTTTTTCCTCTTGATGCTAGAATATGTAACTTTTTCCGTTTGACCTGTAATAACCTGAGTTGGTTCTGCTTCTTATGCAAAGTGGACACGCACTTATAATATTGTGCTTCATTTTGAGGTTGATCATATACAATGGCACTTGCCGCTCTATTCTTCTACTTAGCATAGCAAGCCTCATGTTTTCTCAAGCATATGTACAGGCATAAACTGATCGACTGTCTTCATTTTGCTTACAGCTTAACTCTCTTATGCTTTGATAGCTTTCTATCACTTTAAGCTTACGATCTCTTTTCTCAGGGCATTTCATCTCTTTGTGTCATTCTTGGTTCGTCATTTGTTCTATCTGTGAGTCCGTCCGGGCTCTGGTGATGTTACCATTCACCCTCCATTAAGGATTTTTCTGGTTTCTTCCTGTACAGTACTTAAACAATCTTCATATTGTTTCATTTGCTGGTAGGGTTTTTTCAATGGGTACCTTACTGCTCATGGTTGTCTGGTTATTGGTCCTTCAATAGGTATTGTTCTTCTAATAGGTACTGGACAGAGCTCTGCTGCGGCTCTCTGCTGGTTTATTTGCTCATCATACGTCACATATCTCGGTGTGAACGTTCCTGGTACTTCAAAATGGGCGACTGGAGTTCAGGCTATAGTTGTGACCTCCTCTACAATGTCATCTTTAAGTCTGAACCCTTTTTCTGGTTCACCACAGTTTCCCAGTGTTGATCTTTCTGCCTCCGGCATTCATAAAGGTATGTGTTGTACATCTCATCCCATGGAATGCTGTATAGATACTACATACATGAAGGCTTTGTGCATACACTTGGGCCAGACCCCATTAGAGCATTTGACTTTGTGCATAAAAATATGCCAGGCACCATTGGAGCATTTTCTGACAGCTGGTGCAAGCTGCTCCTTCTACCTCCTTAAGCATCTGAGGTTCAAGCGCAAGGAAGTACCTCCAACTATAGGCCTGGAGAAGTTAACCTTCTTTCAGCGAGAGCTGGCAACATGCATCCTGATGATGGAGTCTTCTTCTGTAACAGTGACCTGTTGTATGCCATTTTCATATCTTGAGCCTTCATCTGATGACTCTGCCCTCTGCCGTTTGGATGCATAACTGTATCCCACCATAGTGATATGTGAGGAATGTAGAAGGAAAAATAAGAAGCAAATCACAAGAAAAGAGACAATGCCACTTACAAAATATGAAAATACAAACAAAAAACAAAAACAATAAAAAAGACAGCACACACAAAACACAGCACAAGGAAGCATCTATCATGAGCGGTGCCCTGTTCCACAAGTAATGGTAGATTAACAACATTCTGCTTTGAGTCTGTTTGTTTGAAGTCTGCTGTTGCAGAATATAATCAATGTAATTAATACACTTAATTCTTCAATGATGAGTTTTGGAAAAGAAACAATTATTAAAATATATTGATGATGAGTTGGATTGCCACAAAATGCCCTTAGAATTAAATAAGAAAACAAATGCTCACTATAACATGATGTGTTATGTTAAACCATAATTTGAATGTAGAGATTTGTTTGTGAATGGAACTATGGCAGGAGTGCTTGAGTTTGTAGGAAAGGGTCCTGTCGGTTTAGACAGGATCTTGGAAGGACCTTGCATGAACAATCATGTGTGGATTTAAACAGCGGTAAATGAAAATGACTACAATAAAGACCATTTGCAGTCAATACAATAGCATTATGAACAGTGGTTCTCAAGATTGCCTCATAGTTAACAAATGTCACAATTTGAACAATACAGGCAGAAGGAGTTAAGCTGAATCCAATACATTTAGGATTAGAAGTTAATCATCAGCGAGAGCATTCTAAAAATATGCAGAATGTGTGCAAAAAGAAATGTGATCAGTTATAAAAGGAGATAGAAACATATATTCCACAAACAAATTAATGTAACCTCTAGAGCAACATACCTGTCTGATCTCCTCATGTGTTTTTACTTCATAGTGTGAACCTGGTATGTTAGAAATGTACACTGACTAAGTTCCTAACTATAATATAATTGAGATCACAAAGATATATTGATGCACATCTTAGGGTCGCATATCACATACACAGATGAGCAAGATGGCCGACAGAGTGGACAACTCTTTGTGAGCTCCATACCACCATCCCATTGATGTAATAAACTTTGTTTGTTTGTTTGTTTTATTATTTATAATGCGCGCCAGACCCGGGGTTATCAGGGCGCAGAGAGAGACAAGGATGTTTTCAGCTTAGGTTACAGTGCCATACAAGTAAATACAATAGGGTAAGAAGAACAGACATTTAGATTGTATTTATACAGACATAATATATAATATATATACAGATAATATATATTCCCGCATCTCCATCCACCGGGTGCAGCATGAGGACCGGGTGTTGATGGGAGCATGAGAAGCACTCCTCAGTAACCAGGCAGATTATCAGAGTCACCAGAGCAAGACTGTCCTGATTAATGGGATGGGGACAGCCTGACCCTAAAATGGCGGGCCTGTACCAATATTAGAAACAAGGAGCCCCGGCACATTGAGGATGTGGGCTGCCCGGACAAGTACTCCACGCCATGCCGCAACCGCTCCAGAGGCACACCAGCCTGCTAAGAGCAGGCGACAAGGGAGGAAGTGGAATTGATGCTCCCTCCATCTCTAAGGCATAGCTGGCCGGATCCATCGAATCGGAGGGGCCAGGAGCAGCCGTAAGCAGCAGACAAGGTGCGGTGGAGAAGAAGGGGCAGAGATGAAGCTCTGGAGAACTGTAGATGGGGAGAGGAGTGGATAGGAGGTGAGGAAGAGTGGAGAAGAGCGGACCTGACCCTGGATGTCGAGATATGGAAGCTCACTTGAGGCAGGGCAGAGACAGGATGTGCAACACCCAAGTGCACTAACACCCAGCCCACACTTTCTAGCTAATGATAGAAGCACTGGATGCTTGAAGCAACAGGACATGCCATACATATTTTAATGTATAATTATAATGCAGTACGCCACCCTAGAGGACGGGCGCTATACTTGTTATAATTTATAATTATAATACAGTAGAGCAGACTAGCGGATGGGTGGTGCAGGATCCAGGCGCAAAATGTTGCAGTTTGGGGAGCAGATTGTGACGCTATGAACTTGAGAAGCAGGAGGAGGT
This sequence comes from Ambystoma mexicanum, assembly GCF_040938575.1. Classification (NCBI taxonomy): domain Eukaryota; kingdom Metazoa; phylum Chordata; class Amphibia; order Caudata; family Ambystomatidae; genus Ambystoma; species Ambystoma mexicanum. Next base: position 422,088,923 of record NC_090926.1, on the reverse strand, counting down.
GGAGAGGGCTGTGGTGAAATTGGTAGAATACAGCGGCTCATTCAAATTGGATAAGGCCTGTGGGGCCTGGTGGTGAGTGCCCCTGCAGAGTTGGGGTACTGGATTGATCTTTTGGACTTCCCCTTTTGGGCATGACTGATGTAAGGTCTGTTTGCTGTGAGGGCCTCTGAGTCATACACTATGTGCTGCCTTGTGGGAAATGCGGTTCCTTTATATTGGTCACAGAGGTGACTGCAGCACACATCCTTGTGAGGTCCAGAGTGACAATCAGTGGTTTGTGGATTGTATCTCAACCGCATGGAGTCATGGTGGCTGACAGTAGTGCCCCATCTGCTCTCTACAGCCCTTGTGTGCGCAGTGCGTCTGTGCTGCTTTCTTGATTGGTGTGGTGGAGTAGGAAGCATCTTGACTGCCTAATTACAGGTGATTGAATTGTCTGAGGAGAATTGACTCTTCAGAGGCCTGGTATCGCCTCCTGCCCCCAGGGACCTGATAACCCTCCTGCTTCTTGCATCTAAAACCTTCTGCTTGACTCTCTCCACTGGGCTGGACGTCCCTCTCATATTCCTGACTCACCTCCTCTTGCCTGGCTGATAAGCCACCTGTTCCCTCTTGCTGTTGCCTTCCAACTCTGTTGCTGGAGCTGTGCAATACCCTGTGCGACCTGGTTGATGTTTTGCACTTGATTCATCTGCACATGTGCTGCTGCGAGGCTGCCTGGTCAGTACATTGTGTTTTGTGGAGGCTCCTTTCTCCACCCACCCTTCTCCCTGCCCTTTCCTCTATGGTGCTCTCCATTTCCCCTTTTTACCCTAACTGTTACTCTATCAACTATCCTACCCCTCTTTCAAAGCCTGGAAGGAAAAAGTTCAAGAAAGAGCTCCATGTCTCTAAACCAGGCCTGTACATCGCTGACGCCTACATCAAGGCTTCTTACAGGCAGACTGTCACAGACATCCTCTTTGCCGCTCCCTCTCTGGACATATGGACTCCCAACATGTTCTTTGTCCTCTCCCCTTTGTTCATTAATGGTGACACCAGATTGGGAAGTACTCTTGGCATGCTTCTCATCCTTTAGGTGCATCATTAATGTCTATCAGAATGACACTGTCATGGCCCAGAGCTTTCAAACCAACCTCCTCCTTCTTGATATGTGTCTTCCCTCACTTATCAACTTCCTCCCTTCCCTGCCTCTCCTCTGTCTGCCACCCCCCTTCTCCCTTTCCCATCACTGGCATGCAAACGTGGCAACCAGCTTAACCTAGCTACCCTTAACTCTCGCTCTGCTGTTAAAAACTCCTCTGATATCTCTCTCAATCTTGAAGAAGTTGACATTGATGTTCTCGCTCTTACTGAGACTTAGTTCCCTGCCAGCTCTGTTACCTCTTTTGACACACTCCTCCCTAAGGGATACAAGATCCTCTCCAAACCAAGGCCTAACCGGTCTGGACGTGGAGTGGCCTTAATCTTCCCTGAATGGTTCCCTGCTACTATCATCCCCACTCAGACCTATTCTTCTGAAGAATGCCTCATCTGCAGGCTTGCTGTCTCTCCAACCTTCTTGTTGACTCTTGCCACCATCTTCCTCTTCCTCTCGGAGTGGCCTGATCCACCTCCAAACTTCTCTATATTTACCTTGACTCTCCTAATTCGGATTCGGTTACTGGACTCTTCCGCAGACTCTGTGACTTTCTTTCCTTAACCATTCATCCCTCCATTCCGACGCACTCAGCCGGATGTACCTTGGATGCTCTCATCTCAGCAGACATCCCTATCTCTAACCCTCTCACTACACTTCTCTCCTGATCCGACCATGCTCTCCTGTCCTCTCACCTGATTCTCTTAGGTAACTCAGCTAACCCCCTGCCTGCACTGCCATTCTCCTTATTCATCATTCATCTGATTTTGCCACCACTTTCATTCCCCCTCAAACCTCCTCCAGGGACTCCCACACTGACTTTGCCCATCCTAATCTTCATTTCTCTAGCACCAACGCCCTCAGTATCCTTGCCCCTGTCATGAGGATCCACATGAAGCCTTCCTCCAAGTGTACCACCTGGTATGGCTCTGATCTAGCCTCTCTGAAATGCAAGTGCAGAGTTGCTGAGCGGAAGTGGCATCCTCTGACAGAATGGCCTGTCGCCTGTTCCAAAGGCAATACATACTCTCTATCCACTCAAAGAAGAGAGGACATATCCAAGCCCACATCTCTGGGCAACATGGGCAAATTGTTTAAAATCTACCAAGAAACTCACTAATCCTCCTGTAGTCTCCACTTCTCCCTTGCCATCCCTGGCCCTCTGTAATTCATTGTCCTCCTAATTCTTAAATAAAACCCAGGATATCCTGTCCTCACTCTCCTCTACTCCCCTCCCTCCGCTCTCTCCTGTGCGTAGGCCTCTCTTGGACCCACTCTTCCCTTCCCTCTTTCTCTCCTCTTTCTCACCCATAGCACTAGATGAGGTATCTAGACAAGTCCTCTCTATGAAAGTCTCCTCCAAACAGGTGCTTCCCTGCTTCTCCAGAACCACCAAGGACAACATTGCCTCCTTTGTTCCAGTCTTGGCAAATTTTTGTAATCCCTTCTTTGTCACTGCCTACTTCCAGCTGTCCCTCAAGCACTCCCTTGTTCATTCTCTCCTCAGATAGCCCTCTTCCGAACCTGCCTCCCTTGCTAACTGCCAGCCTATCTCAATTACCCTCTTCCTAGGAACACTCTCGGAGAAGCTGGTCATCTCCCAACTGATCCAACACAGATAATCTGGTGGTTGTCTCCACGACCACCAGTCTGGCTTCAGAGTAGCCAGGGGCACAGAAACAGCTCTATGGAACACCCGTGAAGACTTGCTCCCAAAAACTCTCCATCCGTTCTTATCCTTCTGGATCTTTCCTCTGACTTCGACATGGTCAGTCATGCCACCCTGATTATTCAGCTCTATGACACCATTGGTATCATGGGCCTGGCACTTGACTGGTTGACCTCATTCCTCTCCAACCATCCTTCCTGGGTTCCACTGGGCCCTTTTCATCCTAATATTCAATATCCCTTCTCAAATATAAAAGCCTAACCAAAGGAAAAAAAAAAGGAAAGAGAGAAAAAAAAAAGAAAAGACAAGGAACCGAAACCTGAAAGCACAGAAACAAGAATCGCTGGTTTTAATGATAAAACATAGGCTTAGCAGGCCGCAATCTTTAATGTCCTCTCTATGTGCACATAATGTACACATGTAAATTCATTAATGATAATCGCTGGTTTTAATGATAAAACATAGGCTTAGCAGGCCGCAATCTTTAATGTCCTCTCTATGTGCACATAATGTAATTCATTACCCCCTACAGATTTCCCCCTCCAGTGTTCATTGGTCTATCATTCATTCATTCATTTTTAAAATATCTCTCACGAAATTCATTACTGTGAACATTAATGAGTTCTGTTCTCCTAAGAGAAAGATATTCCACCACTCTTGTTTTGTCAAAGTAGCAAGGGCGTACATCCTGTTCCCTATATGTTTACTTCTTATTACTTCCAAAAAGGGGAATTACAGGAAAAGATGTTTAGATGTTTCCACCTGGTTCTCGTTTTTGCAGAATCTGCAGTATGCCACTTTTTGATCAAGTTGTCTTCTCATAGCCAATATTTCCCTCGTCGGTAGTGTATTCAATCGCATTCTCATGAATAAATCCCTTACTCTTGGACATGGGAACTTACACAAGTAGAATGGCAGTTGGTTTATCGCCCGATTCTCATAGTTTAGATGAAGAGCTATGTTATACTTCTGTAGCATCATGTCATCCTTTCATCACGGGACTCCTCGCGAGCCTCTCGTGATGAAAGGGTGAATGGAATGCAATGACGGCGGCGGAGAATGTGGGCTTCAAACGAGTTGTCCGTTACTGCCTCAGCTGTGGGGCCTGATTGCATATATTAAGCCTGCCGTAATAATAAATATAAATCTACCTTACCCTAATTGTCTCCTCACATAATTCGACCACTTCAAGTGGCGACGAGGATTAGTTCAGGCCCCACCGCCCCATTTCATGACATCGCTACTGCTAGCAGCTACATAATCTGCAATTCCCTGCGGGACTCCTACATATCTTAACGAGCGTAGAGCAGGCCTTGCAGCCGCTTCGGAAGCCGTGGCTGGGCCGCTCCGCTCCAACGATCAGCTGCTACATGAGTGTGTAGCGGGCCACCTGTTTCGGAAGCCGTGGCTGGGCCACTCTGCTCTGATGATCAGCTGCTACATGAGCGTGTAGCAGGCCACGCAGCTGTATTTTAAGCTGTGGCCGCTCCGCTCCAACGGATTCCTGCCTCTGCAATCCGCAACGCCGGAGCGTTAAATATCAAGTGAGTGCCGTGCTGATTCTGTCTGTGTCCCCTGCTCTTGTTGCGTGTTGTTTTCCTTCCGTGTGGAAACCCATGGACACGCCCATTTCCTGCATCTGATTCTACCGTATTACATGTTATACAAGTGCAGAAATATACACAGGAACAAGCAGAAAATACAATATTCATATTAGCATTGCATCAAGTCAAAAAAAAAAATCAAATACATTTGGGGCAGTACAAAACACCAGGCTGGACATATATCTGGTGCCCTGTGTTATATGGACAATAATATTGTGTGAAAAATAAGAGGAAAAGTCCTACTGTTAATTTGAGTCATCTACTACACCTCTGTAGTTTCTTCCATTATCACCATGTCCTTCAAGAGTGTGCCACCACCGATGTTTTTTTGTCAGATGTTGGTGACCCAGTCATTCCATGGAAAAGGTGGATAAAATCATTTGAACATTATGCCGGGGTGGTATGTGGTCAAAATTGTAGCGTGGAAAAAAGGAAATCTCTATTGATGCACTGTCTGGGCCCAGCAGGGCAGGAGAAATCTGAAGATCTGCCAGATTTGCCTTCTGATGAAGATATTGACCTCAATGAGTATGAACGTTCAGTGAAGAAAATGGGAAAACACTATGAAAAAAATTTGAGTACCATTTTGAAACGGTATAAGTTTGGCGGACTCAAGGAGAAAGTGAAAGTGTAGAACAATATATTACCAATTTGAGGAAATTAGCTAAAACATGCAATTTCAATACCCAACTAGATGAGAGATTAAGAGACCAATTCATGTTGGAATGTAGGAGTAGTAAAGTAAGAGAGAGGTTATGGGCTGAAGATAATCCCAACTTAGACACAGTTTTACGTGTAGCCAAGGAAGTAGAGCACACTGAGAAATGTGTCAAGGAATTAGAAAGCAGAATGCAAAATGTTGAAATTAAACATGAAAATTCGAGAGATAAAGGCAATATGCCCACTTCATCCAAGAACAATGAGTGTATAGCTCTGTTGACAGAAAATGTCAATAGGAGATACAAGTCAGAAAGGAATAGCAGATTAGCTTACAATGATGATAAGAGGAAAAAATCAAGCCTTAGAATCAATAATGGTGATGTAAAAAGGAAGAGTCCACGCAGACGAGGAGATAACTCCAGAAGGAAGAATACCGGGAGATGTTTCAGATGTGATAGCACAGACCATTGGGCGGACAACCCAGAATGTCCCGCTCTAAAGATCATATGTGGTAAATGTAAGGGTAAGGGGCATTATGCCAGGTGTTGCAGGATGCAGAACACCTCTACTAATTGGATAGGAGATGATGGATGTAGTGATGAAGATGGAGAAGAATGCGTGTTTGTTATAACAGACGAAGAAAATGAGCAAGAAATGGAAAGCCCCAAAGCTACAGTGTGTGTTGATGGAACCGACATGCAAATGATGATTGATTCAGGGGCCAAGTACACCCTAATACCACAGAGTCTGTGGGACAAGTAGAAACACGAATACTTGCATGAACCAGACATAAAACCCAGAGCATATGGAGGTGTTAAGATAGATGTCATTGGATGGTTCTGGGGGGCACTCAAATTCAAGGAAAGGAAGGCCAATGGGAAAATATATATAACCAAAGGAGGAAGAACACCTTTGTTGAGCTGGACTCACCAGAGCAAACTCAAGGTGAAATTAGATGCTGCATCTGATGACTCAGTGTACTCAGTTGAAAGTGAGTTTGGGAGAATCCAAGAAATCAAAGAAATCACTAGTAATAGTGACATGATAAAGGAAGTTTTCAGAAAAGAGATTGGATGCCTACGTGGATTTGTCCATAAGATCAACATGAAGCCAGGACATACTCCTGTGGTGCAGAAGATGCGCAACATTCCACTTTCTATGAGAGAAGAAGTAAGAAAGCAGATCAAATTATTGGAGGATCAGAAGATCATTGAAAGAATAGACGCCAGTGAATGTGTTTCACCTTTGGTAGTGTTAAGAAAAAAATCTGGTAAACTGAGAATATGTGTGGACATGAGAGAATTAAATAAAAGTGTAATTCCAGACAGACATCCACTCCCTAATATACAAGAGATCGTGTCCACCATCGGGCCTTCGAAATATTTTTCTACTCTTGATCTAACATCGGCTTACCATCAAGTTAAATTGCATAAAGAATCAAAAAAGATGACAGCATTCATGACACCAGATGGATTATACCAATACAGAAGAATGCCTTTTGGGTTAGTGTCAGCTGCTTCAGTTTTTCAAAGGATTATGCACAATATGTTTGAGAATGAGGAAGGAATTGTGTGTTTTCAAGATGACATCTTAGTGCATGGCATTGATCAAAAAGTACATAATGAAAGGTTACACCGTGTGTATAAGAAATTATATGAAGCTAGAATGACTCTCAGTAGAGACAAATGTAACATCAATCGCAGTGAGATTGAATATCTGGGACATACCATATCTGCTGGAGGCATAAGGCCAAAGAAACAACTAGCTGATGCCATAGTGAACATGCCTAGACCCAAAACAAAGGAAGAAGTACGTACATTCATTGGGATGGCAGAGTATTATTCGAAGTTTATAAAGGATTTTGCTTTGCATACAGTCCCACTTCGTGAACTATTAAAAAAGAAAACATTTGAATGGGATGTAGAATGTGAAGAAGAATTTGAAAATATCAAGTCGGAATTGAACAAGGCATCATCGTTAAAGAATTTCAAGAGTGGTATGAAGACTATAATTACAACAGATGCTAGCAACTTGGGCTTAGGCGCTGTCGTGACTCAGGAAGTTGACGGGAAAGAAGTCTTAATTGCTTTTGCATCAAGATTGTTAAAAGGTGCAGAGAAGTCATACGCTGCAATAGAGAAAGAAATTTTGGCAATCAAATGGGCAACAGAGAAATTCAGGAATTTCATCTGGGGAGTGGAGGTGGAAATTCGCACTGACCATAAACCGTTAATACATGTTATTATGAATAAAGGATTGGATAATGTGTCAAACAGAATCAAGAGATGGGTCATACTCTTACAAGAATATAACTGTAATGTACGATATGTACCAGGAGTGAAAAGTCCTGCTGCTGACAGTCTGTCACGTCTCACTAACAACTCTGAGACAGACGATGAAAGTGAAATGAAATCAGAACTTATCTTGAATATAGAAACGCTATCCATATTTAAAACAGAATGGGAAGAAGCAGAGAATAAAGATTAAGATATGGGTCGATTGAGACAAATTATTCAAAGCAGTGAGAACATTAGGAAGACTAAGTTCGAAGAATGTAATCTCATGGAATATTGGAGAGTTGCAGATGAACTCAATGTGATGAATGACAGAGTTATGAGAGGAGATTGAATAATTCCACCTGTGACTCTACGACAAAAGATCATTGAATTGGGTCACGAAGGACATCAAGGAATAGTAAAGACCAAACAGAGAATACATGATGATTATTGGTGGCCATGATGCGATTTGCAGATCGAGAGAACCATCAGAGATTGTATCCTTTGTAACGAGAGTGACAGAGTGTGTGTGGGTGCAAAATACCCAATGGTAATAACGAGTATTTCAGGAAAAGTCTGGGATGAAGTAGGCATAGATATACTAGGGCCTATTTATTGTGATGGTAAGCAGAAATTTTGTTTAGTGGTCATTGATCTATTGACCAGATGGGTAGAAGTTTCAATTAAACCTAACATGAATGCAAGGATGATTATAGATTTCATGTCGGAAATATGTGGTAGAGAAGGTTTCCCGAGAAGCATATTAACGGACAATGGTGTCCAATTTAGATCCAAAGAAATGGAAAGTTCTGTACTGAAAACTCTATTGTGCATAAAAGGAGTGCAATATACCACCCGCAAACGAATGGGGTAGTTGAGAGATTCAACAAAATACTCAAGGACGCCATTCGTTGGGCCTGGGCTAATAATCTCAACTGGGAAGAAGCGGTAAAAGGAAATATAATTGCTCATCGCTTCACGCCCATAGTACTACTGGGTTACCACCTTTTGAGTTGAGTAGAGGACGTAGAGCAAACACCAAATTGTCTCCATCCTGGTTGGGGAGGGAGATGGTCGTTAGGAAAGACTTTGGAGAGGTAGTGGAGAATATTAGGAACAGACAGATAAGGAACAAAACAGCTCATGACAGTCATGTGAAAAAGGACAAAGGTAATGAAGATCTCAAAGTAGGAAGTCTGGTGAGAATTAAACTACCCCCAGTGATGAGAGATTGACCCTGCAAATGGTCCAAGCCAGTGAGTGTGATTGAAGTTTACAAACATGCAGTGAGAGTACAAGATGGAAGAGTCTGGAATATGGAGAGGGTATGTGTGATCAAACCATGCAAAAATGTGATAACAAATGAGCTGATACACGAAGAACAAGTAAGTTGTAAAGGGAATGAGAATGTGGAAGAGAATGATAGGCATGTGAGACCTATGTTGGATTGCATGGGGGAACGGGTGAGGATTACATCGAATAGGAATGCGCTATCAAAATTTTCCTTGCCAAGAGTAAAATCAGATCTTTCACGAGTGTCAAGAACAGGAAGGATAATCCGCAAACCAGATCATTTGGAAGACTATATTTAAGGGCATGGAAGATACTGAAGAAACTCATTAGACTGTTTTAAATGACAATAAGTTAAGGAGGGGAGATGTGTAGCATCATGTCATCCTTTCATCACGGGACTCCTCGCGAGCCTCTCGTGATGAAAGGGTGAATGGAATGCAATGACGGCGGCAGAGAATGCAGGCTTCAAACGAGTTGTCCGTTACTGCCTCAGCTGTGGGGCCTGATTGCATATACTAAGCCTGCCGTAATAATAAATATAAATCTACCTTACCCTAATTGTCTCCTCGCATAATTCGACCACTTCAACTTCTTTCTTTTTTCACAAGTATCAATCCAGTCCTGGTGACGTACTTTCTTCTTCGCCCCTTCAGGGTTACATGTTAACATCTCTGTGGAGATTTCTAATTTCCTCAGCCATTTTAGACATCTGCCAATCCATTTTTCAAGTGTCCCGTTTTGGTTATTTATGTTTGAAGTCCTTTTTTTCCCAATATCCTTAAAGGAGTTGGAACTTCTTCTAGTATGCATTTATGAAACAGGGTTACTGACTTCCATAATACCAATGTTTCCATAGAATGAAGCACTAGTTCACATTTTATTAGGGCGATTGGAAAGGCTGCAGACAGATACAAGACCTGCCGCCAAAACAGAGCCTCTAGCAGGTTCCAAATCACCCACGTCAATGTCAAGATGCCGCCCGTCCTGTATGTCAAAATAGGTATGACTTTCTGTTTGTAGAAAATGATTAGGGGTTTCTTGGTGAACTTCCCATATTTCCTATGTAGACAGGTCCCTTATGACACTAGACTTTTTGTTTTCATTCTTAATGCTTCCTGCCATTCATATTCTCTAATGCTTCCATTCACCCAAACCCCCAAATATCACATGGATGGGACTTGCTCCTGCGTGTTATTTTCCACATGCCATTTAAATCGTAAATGTTTATCTGCTCTCCCAGCGGCCCAACCGAAACACATCACTTTTGTTTTTTCTGCATTTATCTTTAAGAGATTTGCATCCGTATAAGCCACCAGGGCTGCCAATCTTCTTTGCAGACCAATAGGGGTCCGATCGAGGATAACTAGGTTCTCCTCACATATAACCCATGGTACTTGATGGGCATTGATAATCGGGGGAAAGACTTTAACATCTGTCTGGCTGATGGTCACATCTGTTATGAATAGATTGTACAATGCCAGGGACATGGGGCACTCCTGTTTTAGTCCATGATAAGTCTTAACTCTCTCTGAGAGTGTCCCTTGCTGTGAAAGTCTCACTGGGATTGTGGTATCCGAGTGAAGGGAACAGATAGCATCTACCAATTCCCTCGGACACCCTCATGCCATCAATTTTTGCCAAAGATGTTCTCTGTCAATGCTGTCAAAGGCCTGTTTAAGGTTGATGAATGCAGCATGTAGTTTTGTTTGACTTTTCATGGCTCCACTTTTGAATCGATTGAGCAAAAATAGGTTGAGCCCCGTTCATACTCCTTTAACAAACTCTGCGCGTCTTCGGTCTACCCTATTGTCCAATACAAACCATTTCATTAATTGATCAAGTAGGATGGATGCAACTACCTTCCCTATAGAATCAAACAGTGCAAATGGTCGATAGTTACAGGGGTCGGTTCTTCACCCCTTTTTGTTTGTTGGAATAATTAATGCTGTTTTCCATGAAGGGGGGACTTCTTTTACCAGCATGATGCACATGAATAGTAGATTACAGATGGCTGCCAATTCCTCTTAGTTGGCCTTTAGCATGTCATTGGAGATGCCATCTGGTCACATTGCCCTTGATCCATTTAGGCCTTTTATTTTTGCCAGGATTTCCCCTTTATCCAGAGATATTTCCCACTCTTTCACCAATGGATGGTTCTGTTCCGCATATCGCAGACCTTTTTTTAAAATAATTCTGAAAAGTGAGCTACCCATGCCCTCTCTGGGACCACTAAGGTGAGTAGAGCTTTCTGGAGAGTTTGATTATTTGATTAACATCCCCAATAAATCAAGTGTATTCTGGCCACTGATTGCTCTTAATATGATTTCCACATCCGCCTGGTAGCGTTGCGCTCTCATTGCAGTCACGTAATTTTTGTACTTTTGTTTTCATTTTTGTCTGTATTATTCATTGCACCATTGGTATCTTATCAAGCCTTCTCATGTTGTCTCAATGCTTTTTTTTCTATACCACTACTTCTTGATTGTAGGAATGTGTTGGCTTTATTTCATTTTTTCGTTTACCCTGCTTCTTGTCCCTAAAATATATCAGTGCCCAGGAGTAGTCTAAAGTCTGGGTGTGACTCCTCCATCCAACCTTTTAGTCCTTGTGTTACTCCCAGTATCTATATAGGTGTTCTTTTCAACTGGATTCTCCCTTGCAAAACAAATATATTCTCCTTAGAAAATGTCCCGGAAGTTCTTAAGTTAATCTGGTGGCTGATGAACACCAAGTGGTGGTTACCTTTGCTGCTTTCCAACTCTGCAAAGTCCCCCATTTGATCAAGCATATTTGCTGAGGCGAATATGTAATCTGGGCATGCTTTCTGTGTACCTCCGGACCAAGTCATGTTCACCAGCAAATCCCTTTTTATTTGCCCATTAAGCATAATAATTCCTTGATCCGATAGCTTTTTCCACCATACCTTCACTCATCTGGACAATTCATAGTTGGCCAAGGGTTCCCCCTTTCCATTAAAATAGATGATGTTCAGGTCTCTGCAAATTATTATTTGCAGTGATGAAGTTTGCTCAGACGTCTCATCTATTAGGAATAAAATGTGATTGATGAAAGCATCTTCTTTGATCCTGGTCAGGTTCCAGTATAAATTCATAATTTTTAATAGCTTGCCAGAGTCTTTTTCTAGATAATTCCATTTTATTGTTAACACATGGGTACACAGGTTGGGATTCTCCTCTTTCACCACCAATAGCCCACAATCATTCTTGAACAATGTCATCAAATCCGAATAATGGCCCCCACGCTTGCTTCTCTCCGCTGGGTTTAAATGAATGGTAGATGCATCCCACTTAAGGGGTGACATCGGCCATGTCTCCTACAGGTATATGATGGTGTAATTGTGCAGTTTTTTATTCTTCCCCCCAAATAGGTGTGTAAATTCTCTAGTGTTCTAGGTACCCAATCAGTTATTTTGTGTTGTCCATTACTTGCTGTTCAGATTTGACAGATTTTTTAGTATCCATGACCATTCCTCTCCTCCTTCCCTTGTTGTCCAATGTGGTTGAGTCCTGGTTCTGGGAAACTGCATGCATTTTTCATCATCGAGCAAATTGCTTCTTGAAGGGATTTTATTAACTCATTGCCCCTTATTTTTGCAAATTTTGAATGGTCGCATTCTTTTTTGCTGGTTTTATCTTCCTTCTGCAAGATGCTCGATATGCTCCTTTCACTTTTCTTTCCAACCCTCTGATTTGTTCTTTGCTGGGTCATTATTGGAGGACCTTCCAATATCTCATGCCCCATAGGCAGAATGTCTATTGCCGATTCTAGGAATAGGTTCCTTACCAATGCAGAAATTAGGTGCAGGATTACCCATTCAAGTCTCTCTTCTTCCACAAATTGTACAATTTATATGCCATCTGAATGAATGTTTCTGATTTTAGGTATGTAATGTAGGAACTTTAGACCATTTGTGCAGTTTAATATAAACTCATCTTTTGCTCCAAATAGCATCTCAATGTGGTTGTGGAGGAAACGGCCAGGATCCATTTGATTTCACTTTCCGTGGGATGGGTGATCTTTTTTGATTTTTTTAGCCAAATTTCCAGTCTGAATTCTTGCGTTCCCCTTCTTTACTTTTTGAAACATTGGATAGATCTATATCTGGGTGGATAGATCTCTATCTGGGTTTTGTTCGTCATCAACATAAATTCATTTCTCAATGAGACAATTTATCTTTGTCTTTCTTCCTCAATTGTCTGTTGTATTTCTACATGTTTATTTTGAGATGATGTTGTGTTCTCCTCTTCCAGTTCTATACCTTTTGTGCCTTCTCCTACCATTATACAGCATTGGTTTATCAATGGGGTCTCCCTTGCTTGCTCACTCTTGCTACTTGTTTAATGTTTACCCCTTTGCCTCAATTGTATGAGTTCCTACATCAAATCAGTATTGGGCTCTCTTACTTCAATCTCTGTTGATGGGATTTTATTGCGAGTGTTTGTTGTGAGTAACCATGTCATTATATCTACTATACTAGAGAACATGAGATTTTTCTCTGGATGTTCCCCTCTTGCCAAATCACGTAGACAGTTTTGCCACTGAGATGATTGTTCCACCACTATGTTGAGTCGTACTTGTAGCATATTTGCGAATGTCTCTAGAAAAATCTGGTTGGAGTGCACCATAGCTGTGGATTGATCTCTCATGGTCTCGTTTAATGGCTCATATAGCTTGGTAAATGGAGCAAGCGCTATTGTCAATGATGACACAATATTAGTCTGCATCATTATTGTTGGTGAGAGCTCCTCTTATGGTGTCTCATTTCAGGTATTCTTTCATAGGTACTGCAGGAGGGACTTTGGTCCGCTCCTAAGCTTTTCGAGCTCTCCGAAGATGGTGTGCATGCCAACGCCTTCCTTGATTGCACAGTGTGTGAATGAGTCCTTGAGGTGGGACAGGGCTGTTGAAAACCATGCCGTTTTTCTTTGTCGCCCCATGGGGTCTTCAATTGCCAATCCGCCTCTATTTCTAAGTTTCCATGCATAGAGTATTCTGTCGATGCCATACCAGTTGCCTTACTATTTGTTTCCAAATGTCCATTTCCTATCTCCTCTGATGCCATGAATACTTGGGCCCTCATTACAACCTTGGCGGAGGACCATGGTGCTATTAGCACCATGCTCCATGCCGCTAAGGTTACGATTCCGCCATGGTGGATGGCGGAATTACCGCCCCATTCCAAGGTGAGTGGGGCGGTAATTCCCCATTCACCATTTGCCCTTCCCCATTCCCATTTTTGCCCCCATAGGGCATAATGGGAATGGGGAAGGCGCTAATTACGGCACCGTAAATTACGGTGCCGTAATTAGCTCCAAAGTCCCTTTGCTGGTTGGATTTTTAACGCCTGCTAAAAGCAGGCGTTAAACACCAACCCGCAAAGGGACACTTGTAATCAGGCGTTAAGGGTTAACGGCGCCGACAGCGCCGTTAAACCCTTAACGCCTGAGTTGTAATGAGGGCCTTGGTCTCTTTGATTTATTTGGAGAACTTCACTTTTTATTTTGCATTCAATTAATAAATGTATTTCCGCAAATGGGTAGCGAAATCTCCCGGTTAGACTTCCTGTGACCCCCCAGCTTTCAATCGGATCCCCGTTCTCTACTTCCTCAGCATTTGTTCCACTGACAGTGCTGTTCTACAAAGGTAAGTTCTTTCTTCCATGTGCATTCATGGGATTGTTGATTCCATTCTCTTGAAGGATTTGAGCTTCAATGTCATTATTATCTCCTACTTCCTCCCCTTGCCCATTCAGTATGCCTGGGAACCGGCTGTTTAAGGGGGTCCCGTCACTGCTGATAATCCGCTCTTTCCCTTGCTTTGTGGAAAGTAGCAGAGCTGTAATACCATCGGCTTCCCAATTGTCCACTTCCACCCACTGCATTACCTGGGTCTGCAGAAGAGACTTTGCATAGGTAGCATATACCTCAGTTGCTACCTGATCAATTAGCAAGCCACTTAGTGAGTCAACCACATTGGTAGCATTAGCAGAGCTGGCCAGGTAAATATTAGGGCCATTCCTCATCAGGTCCTTCGGTTCCCAGTCAATTGGTCGAAAAAATTTGGTCGACAGGACAATTGGTCGACACCATTTGGTCGAATGCCAAATGGTCGAATTTTTTTTTTTTTTTTTTTACACTTTTTTTTTTTTTTTTTTGGGGGGGTCCCCCCCAACCCCCTTTTTTTCTATTTTTTTTTTTTCGACACACGAAAACCCACAAAACACATATATATATATATATAAAAAAAAAAAATTCGACCATTTGGCATTCGACCAAATGGTGTCGACCAAATGTCCTGTCGACCAGTTTGCTGTCGACCAATTGACTGGACACCGGCTTCCTTCGACTGCTCTGACTGCTTCATCTGCTTCGTCTGGCATCTAGTCCTTGGGCCATTCACCTCCATCGTTGCCCGAGATGGAAATGTTTGTCCCCGGTCACTCTCCCTCTGGTCTAACTGCTGAACAACTCCACCTAACTCATGCACCAGTGCTACGCGTCCAGCAGGGATTATATGCAGTAGGCGGTCTCGTGGAGTTAAAGGGACACTAACAGCAGTCTCTCTCCTCGGTTACACAGAAACAACTCCACCCAACCTACGTGACCGGTAGGGATTATATGCAGTAGGCGGTCTCGTGGAGTTAAAGGGACACGAATAGCAGTCTCTCTCCTTGGTTACTCTGGAAAACTACTCCGCCCAACTCACGCACTAGCGCTACGTGCCCGGCAGGGATTATATGCAGTAAGCCAGGCTTGTACAACCTTTTTGAATGTGGGGCCGAAGCATGAACTTTTTGTCACCCGATGGGCCGGCGAGCCAAAAGTCAACACCCTCACCCAAAGCAGTATATTCAAAATCGATGGTGTGTGACCTTTGACACAATAGCATCACAGGCAGTGATAGCCATGCAGTCCCAAAGATAGCTTTTGGTGTCAGGGACAGTGATCAAAGGTTAGTTTCTTGTGATTTCTTCCACCAATGTGTATGTGTTGATAATTTTCTGAAACAGTGGGCGCGACCGAGCATAGCTAGGGAGCTATAACGATCTATGGAGGGTTTGGGGGGGGGGGGTTCCCCCTCCCAAGATTTTTTTCCAAATATGGGGCTGAAATGGTACATTTTACAGCAGGAAAAGTGGCCAAAAAGCCATAAGTTTACAATCAGTTCTAAAGGCGAACATGTACATTCCATGTCACCAACAGCAGATAAGAACATTGTAGAACACAACACATTTTAATGATCAATGTGTCCGCAGTGTAAGACAGCACTGTCACTGATGTAACACATTGGCATGCTGGTTGTGCACAAAATATGCCTCTGTAGCAACATGTCTATGCTGGTTGTTACCAATTTAGGACAGCATTGTCCTGTACAAAGCATAATTGATGCTGCCTGAGCATGTGCAGTGTGCCCAATACATATGCCAGCTTATCTCTGTAATACACATTCATTATACTTCTGTGGTAATGAAAGAAGCATAATCCCATTCAAAAGATAAAATTTGGAAAATTGATCACCCAAAGATGAACCCAATTGAAGAAACGCAATGTGAGCACAATCTAAAAGTATGAAGGACTTTTTTTATTGCATGATTAGGAACTTGTAAAGTTGCAACTTGTAAAGCATTCAGAACAGTTAAGAAAAAGTCCAATAATTCTACTAACACTGCACATGTTTTCAATGTGACACATGGCATTGTTTGTTACGTCGTGCTTGTGGCCAGAGTCTTCCAGCTTTGTAGTGCTGCGACCCGGCTTCGTTCCCGGTTATTCCCGCTCCAATTCTTCGCCTCTGGCACAAACAAAAAAGGAGGTACGGCGATCCTCTTCAGGAAAGACTTGAACCCACAGATCCTGGAAACGAAAATATGCCCAGAAGGCCGATTTACAGCGGTCAAATGCCTCCTAATGGGAGACCTATACACTCTCATCTCAGTGTATGCCCCTAACACTGGACAATCACACTTCTATGACTCCTTGGGCACATCTCTCGCTAGCTTTGTGGAGGGCCAAACAATTGTCGGTGGGGACTTCAATGGGGTTCCCGACCCCACCAAAGACCGGTCAAACCCCCCGACTCCAAGCGACTTCGCCCAAGCACTTAGCCTCCTACGACTCTTCAGGACCCTGGAGATAATAGACTCATGGCGGGTGTTCCACCATGACGAAACAGATTTCTCTTTTTACTCTTTCGACCATCGCACCTTTTCAAGGATCGACCTGTTCCTGATCTCCCCGCAAACGTTCCCCTCAGTCAAGGAAGTCTCCATCGGCACAAGAGCGATATCCGACCACGCCCCAGTGCTCCTGGAACTCCGGGTTCAGAACCCTAACCTCAATAACCCACGTAAATGGATGTTGTACGACCCGATCCTTAACGACATGGCCACCAGAGACAAGATCGCAACAGGAATAAGAAATTTCTTTAACGAAAACCCAGCCTCAGACACCTCATTAGCGAACAACTGGGACGCCATGAAGGCAGTAATCAGGGGCTCCCTGATAGCCCAATGTGCGGCCTACCACCGAGACAGGCGTCAGACCCGGACGGCTCTAGAGAACGAACTAAGAGAGGCCAAGGCACTCCATAAGGAGAAAGACTGGTCCCCCAAAACGCAACGGATCATTCGTACGGCACGGAAAAAACTGGAAGCCCACTATGCGGAACAAACCGCCCAACTAATGGCGAAGGCCAAACAGTCATACTACGCGAAGGGTAACAAGGCGAACAAGTTCCTGGTGGCCAAGCTAGGCAAGCAGAGACTCGTCAACGCAATCACGGGCCTGCGTGATTCCAACGGGGTCACACTATACTCAGAGCCCGATAAGCAACGCCTCGCAACAGATCATCTGACCCAAATCATGAAGGCAACTCCACGAAACTTACCACAACAGAAGGAATACCTGCAGCAAGCAGCAGTGCCCGTCTCTCCGACGCAACGAGAGACGAACTGGAGGAGCCCATTACAGGGGAGGAAATTGAGAAAGCCATCAAATCACTTAAAACACGGGCCCCCGGCCCAGACGGCTTTTCAACCAGGTTTTACAAACTATTAAGAGCACAACTGACCCCCCACCTGGTTACCCTATTCAACTTCTTCAGGGAAACGGGAGCGGTGACCCCATCGGTGCAGGAATCAACCACCATCCTCCTGCCTAAACCTGGAAAAGATCCAAGAAGCATAACGTCCTACAGACCGATCGCACTTTTAAACATCGATGCGAACATATACTCAAAAATTCTAGCAACCCGCTCAAACCGCATCTTGCCGAAGATCATTCACCCCAACCAGGCAGGTTTCATCCTACACCGGACAGCAGGCGACAACATCCGGAGAACCCTGAACCTGGTGGACCTTGCCTCCCGGAACTCCCAAAAACTAGTCTTAGTGGCTCTCGATGCAGCTAAGGCATTTGATAGGGTGGATTGGACATTCATGAGACACACCCTAGGGGCCTTCGGCTTCGGGCCAGCTTTCCAAACGATGGTTCTAGCCAACTATAATAGCCCTAAAACTAGCCTGAGAATCAACGGACATAACTCGGCCCCAATCCCCTTATCGTGCGGAACCCGGCAAGGCTGTCCACTGTCGCCCTTGCTCTTTGCACTCACCATGGAGCCTTTCGCACAAAAGATCAGGCAAAATGACCACATCAAGGGCATACAAAGTGGCCCCATGCATCACAATATCGCCCTATACGCGGATGACATTCTGCTCACGATCTCGGAGGCCCACTCATCTCTAAAACACGCGATACGTAAAATCGCCAGCTATGGCGAAATCTCAGGCCTCGCCATAAACTTTGATAAATCATCCGCCCTGGGTATCGGCCTCACCCCAGCAGAACGGGAACCACTGACTAAGTTGTGCCCGATAACATGGGAAAAGAGTGCCATCCCCTATCTAGGGGTCCACATTCCGGCTGACGCAAGAGACACGTACAAAGCCAATTTCCCCCGACTCTTTAAAGAACTGGAAGGCGACTTAAAGCGCTGGGAGACCCAAGAGATCTCACTGCTCGGGCGCATCACTGCATGCAAGATGAACCTCCTTCCGAGATTCCTATACGCCTGTGCCTCCCTACCAGTAGCGATCCCCACACCAACTCTTCGAGGGATCCAGAGAAAAATGCTGAACTTTATCTGGAAAGGTAAGAAAGTGAGAATCCCTCTCAGAACTATGCTGGGGAGTTCCAAACTGGGAGGGCTGGGGGTCCCAGACTTGCAGGCCTACAGAGTGGCAGCCCAACTGGCCCAGGTCCAGGCTTGGCAAAATACGACAAACCGCCCTAGATGGGTAGAGCTGGAACAATCACGAGTGCCCCTACCCTTACGATTTCTACCACACATCCCGCCCCCCTCAGGACCCAATGGGGAGAGCTCCTGCTATCAACCAAACACACCCTTAGCACCTGGGACTGGGCGCTAAAACGAAAGGGAGTGCCAAGAGGACTGAGCCCACGCTCCCCGGTCTTCCATAATCCAATGTTCGCACCGGGAACGAATCTTCGCAATTTTCTTAACTGGATCAAAGGCGGGCTGGAGACCATAGACCAGCTCTATACGGAGGGGAGACCTCTCACATTCGCCCAATGCAAGGAGAAATTCCACCTCCAGGAAAGGGATAGATTCACATACATTCAATTACGCCACTGGTGCTCACATCCCCAAACTCTGCAAGCAGCGACACGCCCTTCTACTGCCCTAGAACTCACTCTGGGAAACCTTCCAACCCGCGGCAGAGTATCCACCCTGTACAGGCGCTTCCTAAGTGACTTCCTGACCACAAAATCCCGCTGCATGGCCCAATGGGAGGCAGACCTGGGTCACCCGATAGAGGATCAAACCTGGGTGGACATATGGACCAGAACACACACTTCGTCCACCTGCATCACCAATAGGGAATGTGCGTACAAGATCACGCTGCGGTGGTACTACCCGCCCCTCAGACTTCACCATATGAACCCCCAGGTGGATCATTCTTGCTGGAGAGGATGCGGCCACCCAGGCTCCTTCTTCCACATGTGGTGGGCTTGCCCGAAGATCCAACAATTCTGGAAAGCATGCCTGGGGTCCATCACACAAATTACCGGAACAACGATTCCCCTGGAACCAGAACCGGTTTTGCTGGGAGCTCCAATTCCCGGGACCTACCCGCGCTCCGGGACCAGAGCGAAACTACTAACCCACTGCCTACTGTCAGGGAAAACGGTGGTGGCCCGAGCTTGGAAAACCCCGGAAGGCCCTCACATAGCCCAATGGTGGACCAAACTTTGGGACATTCTGGTAGCGGAGAAGGTGACGGCAGCACAGGCAGGAACTCTTCATCGTTTCCAGAATATCAGGGCCCCAGTGCTGGAATTCGACCAGCGCTTCCCCGCCCTGACCTATAAACCTACCGGGGCCCACTGGATCTTAAAAAATCAGGAGATCCCGGAGGAAGATACATAGACGCTGAGACGCAAACTGGACAGCCCGGGAGGGAAGAGTCCGCCTACAATGCCTAAGGGACAGATGGACCAAAGAGAGGGGGGAGGGAGGAAACTCAGGGGGGGATAAAGGACTGGGGATCAACATGCCTAAATAATCACTGCTTATAATGTTTGTACTTGTCATCCTGCCTTGATTTAAAATAAACAAAGTTAAAAAAAAATGGATCACCATATGCATCATTAATATCTTTTTGTATAGATCCATATTGTCAAATTACTATGAGTGGAAGCAGACGTCCAAGGCCAAATGATAATATTTTATTGTATAGCATTTACACTAAAGCTCTTTCTTATATAATAAATATGCATACACGTCACCCAACCTGTGTTGGTACTCATTTATTGACCTAAGAAGGATGAATGGCTGAGATGGCCTTGCTGGGATTCGAACATGCAGATCACACACACATCGCAGCAGTGAGCGCTCAAACCACTGAGCTATCATATTGGCTATAGTAAAATGAGCAATTATTCTGTAGTGTAGTGGATACAGACAAATATTCTGCTAAATAAAATGCACCGGGCCTGTAACTGCCTCTGGTGCCCCCTTCTAGCGGGCACCAGATGCAGTAACAGTTCTTCTGCCACGCACGGCCCTGTTTATTTATTCAACGTTTGTCGGGTCGTGGACCCAATTAATTAATTCATTTATTTCCTCAATGTTGGTCGGACGCAACATTGCAGAAATAAATTAATTAATCGGGTCCACGGACCCGACAAACATTGAACAAATAAATAAATAAACCTAAACCAGACCGTGGCCTGTTACTGCCTCTGGTGTCCCACTCAGTGCTCTGCCATGCATGGCCCGGTTTATTTTTTCAATGTTTGTTGGGTCTGTGGACCCACTTAATTAATTTATTTATTTCTGCAACGTTGATCGCACCCAACATTGCATGAATAAATAAATGTATTGGGTCCACAGACCCAAGAAACATTGAACAAATAAATAAATAAACCAGGTTGTGGCCTGTTACTCCCTCTGGTGCCCTCTAGAAGGGGGCACCAGAGGCAGTAACAGTCCCCCACCACGGCACAGAATTCGGGTCCACGGACCTACATTCTGGGAAAACAAAAACCGGGCCTGTAACTGCCTCAGATGCCCCCTTCCAGGGGGCACCAGAGGCAGTAAAAGTGCTCCGCCACGCATGGCCCAGTTTATTTATTTATTTGTTCAATGTTTGTCAGGTCCGTGGACACAATGGGCCTCATTACGACCCTGGCGGAGAGGGTATTACGCCAGCGTAGTGCATGGCGTACCTCTCCGCCATACTACGAGATTCTGTGGCGCCATGGCGATTTTTACGCCTGGTTTTTCCGGGCGGAAAAATCCATGGCGCTACGGGACTCGTTGTTAATTACGCCACTGTAATTTAAGGTGGCGTAATTAACGCCTTCCCCACTCCCATTATACCCTATGGGGCAAAAATGGGAATGGGGAAGGGTAAATGGGGATTGGGGAATTACCGCTCCGCCAAGGTCGGAATGGGGCGGTAAGTCCACCAACCCCCATGGCGGAGTTGGCAGCTCTGCGCCATGGACCATGGTGCAAATTGCACCATGGTCCTCCGCCAGGGTCGTAATGAGGGCCAATTAATTTATTTATTTCCGCAATGTTGGTCGGACCCAACATTGCAGAAATAAATGAATTAATTGGGTCCACGGACCCGACAAACATTGAACAAATAAATAGATAAACAAGGCCATGGCCTGTTACTGCAAATCCTTACCGCCTTACTACGAGGTCCCTTTGCGGGTTGGGGAATTTAACGCCTGCTTTTTGCAGGCGTTAAAAACCAACCCGCAAAGGGACCGGTGGAGCTAATTACGGTACTTCAATTTGCGGTACCGTAATTAGCACCTTCCCCATTCCCATAGAGCCCTATGGGGCAAAAATGGGAATGGGGAAGGGCAATGGTGGAAGGGGGAATTACCGCCCCGCCAACCTTGGAATGGGGCAGTAATTCCCCTTTCCTCCAAGGCGGTACCGGTAAATTACCAGCATGAACCATGGCGCTAATAGCACCATGGTTTACCGCCTACCGTGTAATGAGGCCCTATGCTCTGATTTGTACGCAGTATGCTTCTCAACTTGGTGTGTTGTTTAGATCTGCATTAGTTATTGGATAGAGGAAAATGAGGCTGTAACTGAGATTAAACCTCAGAAAGCTCAGTTACCTGTTAGGAAACCAGTAGTTGTTTGTAAAGCAAAGACGGATGACAATGGCTTGCTTGGCAGGTCAAGATCAAGGCTCTGGAGGGTTGCCCAGAGAAATATCAGAGTTTAAGATTCACTCTAAATCTATCAGCCATCACTGCTTTGTTTTTTCTTTGTCACCGCAAGTGAGACGAGTATGCCCAGACGTGAGTCCCGTGCCTACTGGGCCTTGAGACCCAAGCTACTCCTCATTGATGAGGCACAACAAGGCTGAAAAATGTCTGGGGATGCTTGTGGTCTTGTGCAGAAAGGATGTGACCAAGCAGTTCGGGCTGGATTGCCCCTTTTGGGGTGGCACCAAGCCTGATTTGTATATGGTCTTTCCCCCTCTGTAATGGCTTGGTATGCAAAGAATGATGGTCTGGAGGGTTGCCCAGAGCAATGTCAGAGGTTAGGATTAATTCCAAACCTTCCAGCCATCACCTCTTTGTTTTTGCTTTGTCACCCCGAGTGGGACAGGTATGCCAGACATAGATCCCGCGCCTGCTGGGCTTGGAGACCCAAGCTACTCCTCAATGATGAGGCCCAACAAGGCAGAAACATGTTTTGGGATGCTTGTGGTCTTGTGCAGAAGTGATCTGATGTAGCAGTTCGGGCTGGACTTTTCCTTTTGGGGAGAGACCAACCCTGATTTGGTTTGGCAGGTGAAGAACGATGGTCTGGAGAGTTGCCCAGAGCAATGCCAAAGGTTAATATTCATTCTAAACCTACCTGCCACCACCTCTTAGTTTTTGCTACCTTCAGTCTTCATGAAGTAACTTGGAGTTTAAACCATATTTGATAATTATATTGAAAGTATATTGGACCAATGGCTCAAATGTCAATACTAGCATTTTGTACTTTGTAGAAGGACATGTATGTATTTAACAGAAACCATTGAACAAAATTGGAATTATATTCCATGAAGGTTTGACAATACATAGTAGACACTATGTAACTTGGCTGTCAGGACAAATACATTTGAGTGAGTTTAATAATGATGCATTTTATTACCTAAATCCAGATTACCTAAGAATTTAAAGAATGCTTATTAGCTTCTACTGATTCCAAAGATTTCATTTTTGTTGCTGGAAAACATTACAAACAAATTAATTAATGTAGCGAATTAATTAAATGAATGTAAGTTTAATGCAGTTTAGTTACTAAAGTAAATATTTTCTCTTCTTGTCTGTGGATTTTTAAAAACGTACTGGATGCTTATTGTCTTTACCATAGTAAACTAGTGAAATCATCTTGTTGTGTAAGGTTGAGATATTGTATCACAAAGGGGCCTTTTCAGTGTGTTTGTGGCTGAATTGAGGACACACACAATCACCATTTTTAGAAGCCCTTCTTCACATACATATGTATATATTCTTCTGTCTTCTATTAGAAAAAAACATATAATATTGCATGATCATAGACCATAAATCTTGGTAGTAATAAAAAAAAATACATTACAGAACCATGGCTATTCTAGTTGTATACAACTATGCAATTTGGCAAAATGATGTTTCATTTCTGTGAAGTAAAATATTATGTACATATAAAGATATGTATTGAGTTTTGATGATATTGTTGCAATTATATTCACGGTTCCATATACATTATTATTGCATACAATAACTAACAGGGAAACAAATTGTGTTTTATCTGAAAACCAGTTTACCATATGTGCTAATTTGGTGAAATGCACTTAAAATGAAACATTTCTGTGTGAATTTGTTAAAGCAGAAATGATCATAGTCATTTTTCAAATTTCTTTAGACATTTTAAAATAAAGCAATACATATGGAATCAGGATTATCCTTTGGTATGTTTAAGGGGCCCACTATAGGATGCACATTGATTTGGAAGGATACACTTTCACAAATAGTTTTATGAATAACAGCCACAATCTACTATCAGTGTGTAATTTCTAAGTGTGAAAAAGCCATTTATAAATGTTCTAATATTTTAGTAAAGTAGTGTACTTGTGTCTGTTCGTATGTACCATATATAGAATTTAAAAATGCTAATTTCATGTTCAGTAGGATTCTGCATAAAACGTTAATGGCAAAAAACATTTTATGTTGGCTTTTAATATTGTGTAAATCGTATAGCACAATTAATAAACATTTCAAAGTTCCCTGATTCTGACTTGAAATATATTCTGTTAGATCAACTCAGAACATACAAAGAAATATTCTACTAATGTATTCTACTAAGTGATTTCTAAAATATTCGTTGATCATTTCAATTGTGATTTGTTTGAAAACATAATGTATGCATGTATTCCTGGTTTGCAATATGGTATATATCTTTTGATTAATTCTTACACAGTTTTGATGATGACCATTCACTGATTTATCACATACAATTAGAAATTAACGTAAAAATAATTGAATATAAGATGTTCACATGTTAAATAAAAAAGAAAGGATAATAGTCACCTTAAATGCAAATACAATGTAAGGGTATTTATTGTCTAGGGTATAATAGTGATTTAAAAACACTTAAAACAATAACAGCCCAATTTATAGATTATTTTGTGCACTGAAAAGTGGATTTGTGCACTTTTCAGGGTGCAAAACTCAATTTGGATATTTATGGAACAGACTTTGCGTGCATTTCTGTGGCTATGCGTGGGCCCATCAGATTTTTGGGTGCAGTTGAGCACTGCACCCGACACTCAATGCAAAGTGTGTGACAGGCATACGCTATCAAATAAATAGGGGTCGGAACATGCATATTCCACATTCCACTGGCAAAATTAGGAAGAACAATGAATAACGTTGTCATGTTGAGGGACGGGCCATGCAAATAAACACCATGCCCGTTCAAGTGCAAACATAACCGAATTTATGGATTCTACAGTGCAATGTCATGTTTTGAAAAATCACGCGCAAACCTCCTGATCTCACCACCATATGATAATACATGCAAAGTACAATGTGGACAGGAAACAAAGTGTAGAAAGCATGCAATGCACACCATTCCAACGTTGGTTAGCCACAATGAATGCAGGTAAACTGGGAGCCATCATACAAGGACACAGACAGAGGAGGAGGATGAAGAGACCTCTGCTACCAAGCCCTCACCCCCCAGAAAAGGTACTGACAGCAGTCCATTTCATAGCCACAGGCTCCATCCAGTGCACCACATCCACTGTTGGTGGCATTTGGCCACACAATCCCACTGTCTCCACCAGGTGTTGGCCTGCATAACATCACATGTGTGCTTTCATAGGCACATATACATGCCGCGCACACTGCAGGAAAGACAGAGAGTGTTCCAGGAGTTCAATGCTGTTGCACACTTTCCACGTGTACTTGGAGCCATTCATTGTACACGTGTTGCACTATGCCACACCTGACTGAAGGAGCACATTTACCACAACTTGAAGCATTGCCATTCTATCAATGTGCAGGTCATCTGTGATGCAAATGTAGTCATCAATAAAGTCAATGCCAATTTCCCTGGAAGCATACATGACAGCTACATTTACCGCTAGTCACCACTCTACCTGGCACTGGCATCAGGAACCTTTGGCAACACCTGGCTCATTGGTGACTATCAACTGTTGCGAGGAAAGCTCAGCGGCAACATGCTCGCCTTGGAAGCAAGACAACATGGAGCAACACAAGTTCGATCCCTGGATCATATCATATCATATCACATTCATGCATTCATGTGACACACTGAAAAACAGACCATCACAATAAATGCCAATAAAAACCATTTACTTATTTGCAGGGGACAGTGCCTGCCCGCTATCAAGATTCTTGCACATGCCTTTCACTAATCCTTTGTCCTGAACAATGTTGCCAAATAGCATGGAATACCAGTTGATATGCAGGGGAGTCATCACCCTCAGCCACAAGTAACACCCTTCCCCTTGGTCGCCCAAAGAGCACAGGGAGAGGCTGCACACAATCAGCTTGTGCAAAATAATTCTCATGAAAATCAGCCCCTGTGGAGCACACACAGTGAAGCCACATCCCGGGTGCCATTCAATGATGACTTGGGGCCAATCCTACGTGTCCATAACAACACTTTGAGAATGTGTGTCTGGGAGAGGCAAACTGTGCTTGGCCATAGCCATAAAATCAACTGCAACAAACACTGACACAGCCATAGCAACTGCAAACAACAGTGGCCATGTTGCACAGACCAACACACACAATACAAGTTACAAAATCCCTGACCACATTCTCATAGCCACCACCAACAATAGTGCACACAGGTCCCCGCAACACAAAGGAGAACACAAGTAGGAATAAGAAACACAAACTGAAAACCAAAACTATTACTTGTGTGGACTGCCCTCACCACCCTTTATGTGACTCACAATATACAGCCTACATTGCAACAATTATGCCCACAATACACATCTACATAAAGATAGTCATACCGATTGATACAGTTACTGGTTCACTACAGGAAAGATGCACATCTCACCTCACACCTTACCCCTTGTGAACCTGCTGCAGCCTCACCCTGGAATAAACCCTCCCTCCTGTGAGAAGTCAATAATGCAAGGCAGACAACTGCTTGTGATCTTCTCAGTGTTAGACATTTTATTAATAACCAACAGATGCAATGAAATCCACACTAAACCTACTCTACTAATGGGAATTCATCTAGCATACCCAAATCTGGCCCTCACACTAAATAACGAAACATTCAAAGTAAGTTATAAACAACATAAATACATGATTACCAAACAACCAATGACTTGGATATCCTTCACCTGTCCTGGTAAGCTCCCTTTCCAAGGATTGTCCAAAGTCAGTCTCTTCAAGTGTTCATAAAGAAAAGCAAAGCCTTGGATCAGTTCTTAAAGTTCCAAAAGAAACAAAAACTTCACTAAAACAAAATCCACTGGTATCAGCTCTCTGTCTTCCTGTTGAAAAGTTCCCCTTCCATTTTCATCAAAGAAAATATCATCAGTGCTAATCCTGGATATCCTCCTTCCAGGACAGTTCAAAAACAAAAGGACTACTTCTACTTCAAAAGTGTCCATATGTTAAGAACCTTTGCAGCATCTTTAATATAATTTGTCACAATGCCCTAGGGGGCGCTGTTACGCAGGTTTGTGTATCCTGGCCAAAACACCTTGTGAGTGAATCCTTTCAGATAGAGTTCTCCTGCGCATTTCTATCGGTGGTGAGAATCCACGGGTGGGCAGTTGTGATGTTTTGGTGGTAAACTTTTATAATAGAAATCATGCTCAGCATGCTAAGAATTGTCTTTCAGTATTAGCTTCTGTGATGGAGGGCTTGGTAACGTGTGCTGCCACAAATGCCCTATTTCTTATCTTCGGAGGATTTTAATGCTAAGTTGGGTGCCGGTCCAGGTTGCATTTTATTTGTTCCCACTGAAGACTATCTGATGGGAATTTCGCCACCCATCATGAGGGATGATAGAACCTGTGTAGTGGGGCTCAGGCTATGAAAGCTCCTCATTGACTGAGGTCTGCGGGTGGACTATGGTCATTTTGCCAATGATATTCTGTGGAATCTTACCTTCTTCTCCGTAATGGATCTCTCCACAATTGACTTTTTTTGTTTCCCAGCAAAATCTTGGGACTGTGTTAATGAGTTTAGGGTGGTGGGTGACATATGCAGTGGCCATTTCCCCATTCGGCTGCTGGTCTGTCCTATCAGCCGGAGGTCTCCCTTGATGGCCAAAAGCACCAGTTAAAATGGCTGTTAGCAGACCAAGAGAGTTTGCAGAAGGACATAGTAACAGTAAATTGGCTGGGGTTTGAAACTTTTTTTTCGGAGAGCACAGGTCAGAGTCTTAATTGGTCTTATTTTTTACTTCTTCTGACCAACCTCTCTGGGTGGTTTAATGCAGACTGCACAAAATCTAAGTTTTACCAGCTTGAATCTTTGAAGAATCCTCTGGCCATGAAGCGTGATATAGTCATGGGTTGGGCAATCTACAAGAAAGCCATTGCTTCGAGAACATGTGAAATTGAAGCAGAGTCTTGGGAGGAGAGGGTTAACTCTGCAGTCACTAATGCCATTAGACCTTTTTGGGACATTGTAAGCAATGGGCCTTTTTATAAATATAAGTATGGTGGCACAGGTGTGATCGCCTCAGACCAGGCTTGGGTTTCTCATTATTCCTCCTTATATAGCAGTGGTACTGTGGTGGTGGCTGCTGAATGGCCACAAGCTGTGGATGTACAACAGCTAATATCATCGACAAAAGACAAAATAACCTTCACAGTTGGGGAAATTCTGATGGCTCCAAAATGTCAGGCTAGGAATAAGGCTCCTGGAATGGATAATGTTCCTGTCAATCTGTTTTTGGCAGAACCAGATTTTTTGTCCCCTATTTTGAACTTGGGGTTCAATTCAATTTGTATGGGAGGCACACACCTTGTCTCTTGGTCCCATGTAGTGTCCCATCCAATTTATAAAAAGGGGCAAGGGTGCTCCCAGGGTCATATAGACCTGTGTCTCTTCTGAATTCATGCTTAGGATACTGTGCAGGGCCCTCAGGGTGCGGGGGGCTGGAGTCTTGGATGCAGAGTAGTAACATCCTCTCACCTATTAAGCTGGGTTTTATACCTGGTCTTGGAACTGCAGAGCAGGCCTTGAATCTCTATTTGGTGGTGGCTCACTGTTTATATATCAATGAGGAGCCAATTGTTCTGGCTTTCATGGATCTGAGCACTTCCTTTGACAGGGTAAATCCTGACAAGGTGTGGAGTGTGCTCAGATCCATGAATTGCCCAGGGGCTCTGGTGGACATGCTGGAGAGGTTACATCTCTCAAGTGTGGTGTGTGTGAGGAGTGGAGTACATGGTCATTGCACCACATTATTCCAGTTGGAGCACGGGGTGAGACAGGGTTGTGAATTGCACCTCTGTTCATCTGCCTATATATAAATGGTCTTTGTGACCATTTACTGAAATCTATGTCGGATACACAAAGGCTGGTTAATAGACGCCTGCCATTAGTGGCCTATGCAGATGACACAGTGGTATTAGCCTTTACCCCTAGAGCCCAACATTGCCTAGTTGATGATTATTCTCGATTTACGGATTCATTGGACTTGAAACTACATGCCAAGTAATCAGCTGTCATGGTCTGCTTTAGGGGGAAGTGTCCTATGGAATTTGCACCAATATTTAGCAAGGGTGAGCTAATCCTTAGAGTGGATAATTGTGATATTCTGTGGTTAGATTATCATCAAAGTTTAGGTTTTAACCTCATGTTGACAAGAAGACCATAAGATTCAAAAAGGCTATTAGTGGGGTTGCTAGAGCTTTGAGCACGTTCAAAACAAATATAATGGCAAAGTCTTCTCTGTTGCCCGGTACGGTATGGAGTTATGGGGTTATGGCAAGATTGAGTGTATTCAGGTGGTGGAGAATACATTTTCTTAGAGAATTATGGGGCTTCCTAGGTCAGCCTCAAATTTTGCGGTGCACCAGGAACTGGGGTGCGGGTTTCTTAGTGGTCTTATCGCATTCCAGTCTATAAGTCGATGGCTGAGAGTCTGGGGGAAAGTAAAGCCATTTTGACTCATGAGCAAATTAGATATATGGTGCCTACCGACTCTCATTTGAAGATCCCCTGGCGCACAGGTATGTTAAAGCATCACTGATGGCAATGGATGTGATTCAACGGTTTTACATGGTAGATCTAATACCTTCTAGTGTTGTAAAAACTGTGAAAGTCAGTGTACATCAGTCTTTTAGAGAAAAGAGAGAATAATTGGAGATCATGAGGCCGGCTAATAGGAGACACATGATTATTATGGCCCCAGGTCTCCAGAAGTATTTGTGCTGGGCCCATAATCCCTTGCAGCATACACTTATTACAAGGGTGCATTTTAATTGCATCCATTTGAGAGCAGTGGTGGCGGCCTGTCAAAGGGGGAAGAGGATCAATCATGTGTATTTTGTGCTGCTGCAAAAGAAGACTTAGCACATTTTTTTATTGTTAGTCCCATATTATCATCCATTAGAGAGCATACATTAAAACCAGCTTTGCAAGGCCAATGATTCCATTGTTATGAACCTGCTTTTCAATATTTGCTACGTGCAGACTCAGTTTACATGTGGTGGGCATTTTTGTACTTTTTACAGCATGCTTTGTCTCTGAGAACGTTTTTATTAAGATTTGTCTGAATCTGAGTATCCTGGCAATGTTCTTTTATGTTGATGGTATTTTCATTATTTTATTCATGACTGTAATATTGTGGATTGTTGATAATTGCTGTGCCTTTTATGGTATGTTTTGTATTATCAAAATAAACTTTTCTGACTATGACTCTGCTTCTTTTTAGGGTGTTGCTTTCCTCTCAACAACTCCCTTCTACTCCTGTTATTATGGAGGCAGGTTCCTTTGCTCCACAGTATGCCTCTGCTTCAACAGCCTTTAATACAACATCCACTGACAGTATTATAGACAACCACTGTTCTGATAGCTCTGCTTCAAATTGGTCTCCTAGGCAATTTAAAGACAAGACTCTTCGACCTTTACAGGTAGGAAAGGCACTCTTCTTTCTTATTTTATAAGAAAAGTGCAGCCTCTTTGCCCCTTGTGCCTGTCTTACTTCCACCAGTATAATCTGTCTCTGCTCTCAGACGGCTTCTCTCTCAGCTTCAACAGTCTTGGCATTACAAATGGTTGATTTTATTTTCTTACAAGCGCACAGCTCCCTTCCCCAGCTTTATTCACATTCTTGATCTCAGTAGCTATCCCAAAGCTGTATTGCCACTCTTCCAGCTTTAGATAAACTTGTCAAACTTGTATCAGAGGACAGTGGACCTTTAACAACTTTAACGACTTCAAAAGACAGGTGGTTAGATCTCAATAGGGCTAGGCACAATATAGAAAGGATCACCTGCTGGCTTTGGCAAAGCATATTCTACTCTTAAATAAGCAACTACTACATGCATATAATACTTAATCAGGATGTTACAAGGTTCAGGTTTCACAAGAGAAACATATTTAGGTATACACAACCACTCTTTGATGGAGATATTTAACTTTAAAGAACTGTAAGGACTTGTGTTCCCTTTTATTAACAAGGCGTGATACTTTGACTCTGGTCAGGAATCACAAGTGTCCACACACAATTTCTCTTCCATATAGTATTCCTTCTAACAATTGTGAAAGTCAGCTTTACCTTTTTCAATGATTTAATAAAGCATTCGCCTTCTTTATTGCAGACACGTGCCTGCTCCGGTAAAGTCATTCAGTTTAACAATGGAAAGCTTTTTTCATATGCGCAAGCACTCCAACTTACACTAGATATGCGTATGATACATTTCCTTCGTTATTCAGACATTTCACATCAATGATCAACCTCTTCTTGCTTGCCTTCTTACCCAAGTTGATTGAGCTGGTAATAGTTAACTGCAAGGTTTTTTCAGTGAATCTGAATACGGAGCTTCACTCACCGGCTCCAAAAACACTGCGGTTGCGGGCTGCTTGCACTTCCTGACATTTTGTCCTTCTTCTACTTCTTTAGGTACTCCTCTGCAGCATGGGTGTCTCCAGTCCGGACTCAACAACGGGGAGTCTGCTTCACTCTTCAATCCCTTGCCTTGCTTCTGAAAACAGGACTCGGGTTGCAGCACGATTTCGGCTCTGCAATCATAGCTACTAGAGGCGCACCTGGAAAGTCTTTCAATCTCGTCAGGTCTCTCTCAGTGCAGCCATGGCAAGGCAGGGTTTGTGAACACACGACCCACTCAGAACCTGCAGGAGAAATCTGTTCTTCTCTCATGCCGGCATCTCTTAAGTGATATGATATGATATGATATGATATGATATTTTATTTGTATCGCTCTCGTACACAAGTGTTTCAGAGTGTGACAAGGCAAGGGAGGGGAACAGGGGAGAACACAACAACAATCTTACTAGGCCCACTGACATTGAGAATGCGCAAGTGCACGGGAAAAGGAAAGGAGAAAAGTGCATGGAAGGGGGAGAGTGGAAAGTGCAGAGCAGAGGAGAACAGATAAATAAAAATAAATACAAATAAATAGATAATAGAGGCAATAAACAGTGGTAGTGCAGCCGGCAAGTGGCAAGTGCTGTGTTTACAGCAGCAGAACTGGTTAAGTCTGGTCTGATAAGTGCATAAAAAGAAGAAAATGGGGGGGTGGGGACTGTATGGGTACAGATACAATCCCCAGTGCAAGGGGTGGCCAGGAGGCAGTGCAGGAGGGCGGCAGGGTGAGCAGGTACCTTTCCCAGGGGACAGAAAGTGGCCAGGTGCACAGTGCCAAGAGAGACCAGATCAGCAGGGAGAGGGGGAGCAAAGGCCTTATGCCAATAAGGAAGGTCTTGAGGTGCTTCTGGAAGCAGAGATGGTTCTCCTCAAGTTTAAGAGTGGCAGAGAGGTCCCACCCAAAGATAGAGATCTAACCCCAGCTCGTTTCTTTGAAAAACGACTGACCCTGAGTGAGTTAGAGGTAGAGGAGTGAAGAGATCGAGAGGGGAGGTATTTGCTGAAGGATAGCTGAAGGTATTTCAGACTCAGGCCCCAGAAAGCCTTGTGGACAATGCAGAGGGTTTTAAATGTAATCCTTGCATCCACTGGGAGCCAATGGAGAGCTTCCAGAGCTGGAGTGATATGATCCAGGGCTTGAGGCCAAGGACAAGTCTTGCAGTCCTGTTCTGGATTAGTTGCAGAGGGCGAGGAGTAGAGGCAGTTAGATTTAGAAAGAGGCCGTTACATTAGTCCAACCTAGAGAGAGAACCAGAGCTTGGGAGACAGTGAGCTTCTAGGGTAAGGAGAGGAAAGGCAGAGTACCTCTGAGAAGGTGCAGCAGGAAGTTTGACTTTTTAGATACCTCAGAGATGTGGGCAGAGAAGGAAAGTGTGGAGTCAAAGATGACCACGAGGTTCTTAGCCTCGCAGGTGGGGGTAGGAGGATGACGAAGAGAGGCCGGCCAGAGAGAGAGGGGAAAGGATGGTGAAGGTGTGCCAATGAGAAGGATCTCCGTCTTACTGGCATTCAGACAAAGATTATTGGTGGCACACGAATCTTGTATGGCAGTTAGGCAATCAGATATGAGAGAGGGAGAGGAGATGGCCGAGGGCAGCCTGCAAAGGAGTTGAGTGTCGTCAACGTAGCACTGGAAATTTGAGCCGAGAATCGCAATGCAGTGGGCGAGAGTTGCCAGGTATTGGTTGAAAAGCCAGGGCGAGAGGTTAGACTCCTGGGGAACACCACAGGTAGAGAGGAAGATAGATGATAGGAAGGACACCAGTTGGACCTGGGAGGGGGGTCGATCAGAGAGGACAGAGGTCAGCCAGGCCAGAGCCTGATCAGTGATACCCAGGTTATCACAGAGGCGGTTGAGCAGGATGGTATGGTTGACCGTGTCGAAGGCAGAAGAGAGATCGGGTAGGGTGAAGACAGAGGGAATGTCAGAGTCAAGGTTGGAGAGCAGATCTTCATGGATGTTCAGGAGAGCAGTTTCCGTGCTTCTGGCCACTCTGAAGCAAGACTGGTGGTCATGGAGACAGCCAACAGAATCAGAATGAAGATTAGGCTGAGAAACGACTGTAATATCTTACTACTAAAGCTAATAGTATTTGGAACAAATATGATACACGTATGCTACTAACCCTCACCTAAATCAACTGTAATGCTAACAACAGTTTTTTACTTGTTTGCACCTTCCACTGTAAGCCGAATAAGGCTCATATGTGACAGTTCTAAGTTGTTTCTTATGTGTTTTTTTCTTTCTAACTATGTATTTATGTGTTCAACTCTAAGAATAAATTGAATCTAATTCAAAACTATTTGTGACCCTTAATAGCTAGTTCTTGAACACTAGCTTCCTGCATATCTGGACCTACCTATTCTACATGGTTGAACTGGGGTAGCTGTTGACTCTGTTTCTCCTCCTTAGGCTGAGAAATGGCAAGCTTTTTCAGGAGTTTGCCCAGAAAGGGAGAAATGGAGATTAGGCGATAGTTAGCCAGACAGGAAGTATCAGCTGTGGGTTTCTTGAGAAGAGGACACACAAGGGAGTGCTTCAGAGGGGAGGGGAAGGATCTTGAGGCAAAGGAATGGTTGCAAAAATCGGCAAGGTCTGCAGTGAGGGTGTCAATGTGGTCCTTAATGGTTTTAGAGGAACAGGGATGAACCTGTTTTGACAAGGCTTTCATATGATATGATAGTTTATTTATATAGCGCCTATACACAATGTGTTTCAAAGCGCTTCAAGGCAAGGGAGGGAACAAGGGAAAATACAATGACATTCTTACAGGCCATGAACAGTAAGGATGTGAAATTAACTATCGTACTCGGCCTGACGACATTTCAGATAGTGCAAGAGCTAAGACATAGATAAGGAAGGGAGGGGAGAGTGGGAAGGAAACGGAAACATACAGGCGACTACCGTACTAGGCCTGACAACATTTCTGGTAGAGCCAGAGAAAAACAAGAGGTGAGGGAGAGGGGTGCAGAAAGGTAGTGGAGGAACAAAACAAGCGACTATCATACTAGGCCTGACGACATTTCAGATAGTGCTGGAGGGGGCGGGGGGGTGGGTGGAAGAAACCAGAAAGGGGAGGGGGGAGGAGAAAGACTAGGTTGCTATCATACTGGGTCCAGGGACAATTCTGATTGAGTAAGTGCATAGCAGAAAGTAAGGGTAGGAGATAAGAAAAGAGAGAAGGGAAAGGAGGAGAGAACAAGAGTTAGCAGTCAAAAGAGTGGAGAAGCAAGAGGGGAGAGTGAATACAATTGCAGAAGTCAGTAGTAACACATAATGTTGCAAGCCAGGATACAAGATGAAGATGGCAACAGCATGATTCAGGGCCACCAGTACAAGATGCAAGGAAGTCCACCATGAGAGTTGAGAAAGGTTTACACACTGTGAATGAATGAAATCCATAAAAGTCAAATCCAGCATTGGCCACAAGACGGTGAGGGTGAAACCAGAATTTATTAAGACAGACTCCTGCAGAAGTAGGCTTGAGAGGGGTGAGGGGGGAGCAGGGTAGAAGAATCAAGCAAAACAGGCAACACCTGTGTGCGAGAATGGTGGGGGCACAAGGGAACATCATGGGGGGACCAGGGGGTGGAGATCAGACTTGTCTAGCAACCTCATCAGGGGAGAAAAGAGGAAAGGAAAGAGAAGGAGGAGGGATGGTTAAAGGGGGGGGTCAGCAATCACAGACTGCATTGTGCGCTTCTCCGGCTACTACTGCCAGCCTTCCAGCTCCTGCTCCAGCTCCTTCGTCCTGCTCCTTCCTGCTGCAGCTTTTTATTCCTTACAGATGGGGCAATTAATATCAGGTGCAGGCCCTTAATGTTAATTGCCTGACGCTGGAAAATGCTGTTAGGCCTACTTACCTATCCTACACTTTTACATGCCTCCTGAATGCTCTTCTTCGTCTCAGTCCCTGTGGCATTATGAGACATGTAGTTCACTTTAGTGAAGTCATGTTATCCCACTTCTTTTATACCTTTAAGGACATTTTTAATTCCCTTAACATTTTTAGAAGAGGGATTGTGGGTTTCAATCTTATTAGAGACAAAAGGTATAGAAAAGACAACATTTCCACCATTCCTTGTAGTATTCCTTTGGTATTGAGGACAGCATTTGATTTTAGGAATACAAAAGATTTGTTCTTTTGATGTATTAGGTCAGGCTGTTACAACCTTAGGTTTTCTCACCTTCATTTTAACAGGAGGCTGAATGGTATTAGAATGACAGTAAGCCATAACCTCCTCTGGCATGGTGGCAATAGTATCCCCTTCAGAAGACAAAGGGCCTCATTACGAGGTTGGCGGTAAGGGGTTAACGGCGCCGGTAAGGATGCCGGTGCCGTTAACACCTTACCACCGCATTCCGAGGTCCCTTAGCGGGTCCCACTAAGGCCGGCTGGTAAAACCAGCCGTCCTTAGCGGGAGCCGCTAAGGGTCCAGGGAGCTAATAGCGGGCCTGTAATTAACAGGTCCGTTATTAGCTCCCTCCCCATTCCCATTGAGCCCTATGGGGGCTCGAATGGGAATGGGGATGGGTTTTTTGAATGGGGACTTACCGGGTCCTCCAAGGTTGGAATGACCCGGTAAGTCCCCATTCAGGGAACCCAGACTAGGACACAACTTTGGAGGCAAGCCTTGGCGCTAATAGCACCATGGCTGTCTCCAAACTCTTAATGGCCCCCAAATACTGTGTGCCATCCCACAAATTATTCTCACTGCCCTGGGCCATCTCTCCAACTAGGTGATCCTCCTACAGTACACCACCTCCAGCATTGGGATCAGGCCGTGTCTGTCTTTTCCCAGACACCTGGGAGGAGACTTTAGGTAGGGTTTTGTTTATGGATCCTCAGGTTTCCCCATACTCCATCGGTAGGCTTACAAACCAGCCTACTCTGCTGGTGTGTTCCATGCAGGCATCCAAGCACTATGCTGCTGAACATCAGAAAACATTTTCCCTCACAGAATGCCTCAGTATACAAAAACAACACAAGTTCAGATCAGGTAACACATCTATTCACCAAATGACACTGCAGCATGTGCCCCCTTGAGTGCCATGCAAGCAACAACTCTCCAGCCACTCATCACCATGTGTCCCTGCATCCTTGCAGCCTGACCTGCTCACCTCAGGCCAATGCCATTAAAACAACCCACACAGTGACAAATTCACCACCCACAACACCTTCACTGCCTGCCTCCCCGATTGCCATGCAGTGATGGGACAGGCACCACTGACCCCTTGTACTGGTGAGGGTCATTGTGAACACTCAGATCTAACTGGAGTCAGAATGACACTGAGAGGACTCCCAAGTAGAGATCACTGAGAGGTTGAAAACCCAGTATCCACTTGGAATCACTCCCAATGCCAAAATATGGCATCCCCTGATTAACGTGGCATCAGGACAGTGCAGTCAACTCTGGCAGGGGAGCTGATGATGTAATGTCCAAGACAACAGAATGTAAACATCTCGTCAATTGGAGTGAAGGCAGAATCCAGAAGAAGGCAGCTGGGCAAAGAGCCAGCAGTCATAGAGGAAGGCAGGGCACAGAGGCAACTGGCATACAAGAGACAAGCAGACAAGCAAAAGGAATGAAAACTGGAGGACAAGGAGACTGGCACACAAAAGGGAGCATGGAACAGGCAAGAGGAAGGAAGGCAGGGTTCAGTGGGACTGGATTGAATGGGGACCAATAAGCCAGGAACTGAAGGGAGCATTGAGATGCACTGAGCAGCTGTCAAGAGATAGCAAAATATTTGCTGGTGTGCCATGCATGGTACATGTCCCCATGGAAAACAACAACACCAGGTCAATGGCGTGCGCCTGGTGTTTGGGGTGAGCCTGGCATCTCCCAAATGGCCTGCAACACTGTGCTGTGCATGGAGTTGACTTGGGGCAGCACCCCACAATGGGCAGAAGTACCAGGAGTGGACTGCCATTGTAGGTAGACATGTCATGAAAAGCTGACTGAAAGGGACTGCCCCGTGGCAGGCAAGACGCATGCAAAAACTGCAAGCGATCACTTGCCAGACTCCCAAATCCATGTGTCCCTGCACCCATGCAGTCAGTCCTGTACCCCTCAGGATAACTCAACAATACATTCCCCAAACTGACAGCCTCCCTCACAACATAACCCCTCAACCAGTGCCCCCCTGATTGCCATGCAATAACAGCAAGCATAGACTCACCACCCTACATGTGTCCCTGCACACATGTAGCCAGATCCACTCACCTTAGTCCAAGGCAAAAAGAATCACCCCACACAGTGCCAGCCTCCCTGCCACCAATGACACCACAACACATGGCCCCTTGAATGCCTTGAAATTAGCTGAACAAAATACCCACCTGTCTCGTATCCTCTGCATTCCACCTGAAACAAAACTAAGCTTGCAAAGACATGCATTACATTAAAGTAAAGAAATAGGAAATCCTTGACAACTCCCATATGGAACAAGCTAACCGCCATGGATCACTCAGTATCAATGCCTGGAAGTCCAAATCACAGATCGTGAGCAACTATCAACCTCAAAACATCAATACTCATTGACAGAGAAATCACTGGCAGTGAAGCAAACATATTTCAAGCACAGCAGAGACCATGCACTCTGGAAAAAGGTGTCGGTCATCCCTGGGATGCGGGCACGAGTCGGGCCATTGATTGCAGACATACAAGTTCTGCACAACCACTGTAGATGTCACGTGTGCCATTGGGTCACCCATGGATGCCGGGGAGGAAAAGGACACCAATCGAGGAGGTGAACGTCTGGGGAGGGGAATTACAAGTGTGGGAGACCATGTGAAGGATGAAAGAGGCCAAGAGGGAGATAGGACACAGAGTGATGAGTGTATAGCTGCGGAGTGGACAGAGAGAGAGTACTAGGGGAATCATGGTGCAAGGAGGAGTCTGGGTGGTGGGAAGATGAGAAGAGAGAAGGTGGCCATTATAGTGGGTGAGGGCAGAGAGAAGGGGTTGAAGAGAAGAACACAGAGGCAGAATGAAAGGGAAAATTAAGATGCATTGACTGAGAGCATGGAAGTCACATTAATGGGAAAATGGCACATGTTGGAGGCCAAGAAGGGCAATAGGGGTCAGCGAGAAGGGCACACTGGGAAACAAAGGGCAACTGTGAAAGGGTAATCACCAGCTCCTCATCACAGAAAAAACACTCTCAAGCCACCACGGCATGTAAACCAGGAAGAGACCCATGTCTGCAACATCCACACAAATAACTCTAGACACTGCACCAACCCCCCTGTCCGATACCACAGGAAATGGACATGACACCAATCCTCAGCTGTTGTCTCACCCGCCAAAAAGCCAAACACCCTTGACGAGATATTCCCATGAAGAGGGCAGGGACCATAGGGTGGACTCGCAACACCCACAGGGACAACAGATGAACAGAAGCTGCGGGGAGCACACCGTGTACCACATGCATGTGCCCACCATTTACACACACATATCGTACAGTCACTCACAGTGCTGGATCTGAACAAAAAGTAATGGAAATTAAAGTCATGCTATACATTCAAGAGGAGAGAACACACAGAAAACAACATTGAAAAATGAGTGACTTCATTGGGGAGCACAGGTAAAGTCTGTCAGGGGTCCAAATGTGCACACCAGTTTAAACCTAGAGGCACCAAGTGTGCCAAACCTGTCCTGTGTAATCAATGGAGACAAATTGCAGAGCTGTGTTTCCAGAGCAAGGCCATGAAGCTGAGGTTGTGTTTACCTGGGAATGGATGTGTGTGTAAGATGTGGACTTGTATGAGGGAAGGTTATCTGAGTGGAAACGGGTATGGAGTGGGCTCTGGCACAGTTCAAAAAGTAGTGTGGACAGGGAGAACATCTGCAGGGTCCCGTAGGACACATGTGTGGGTGGGGGAGAAGGGTGGCAGCAAGAAGACATCATAACAGTCAGTGAGGCAAGAGGTGAACAATCAAAAAACAGAGTCCAGATGTACAGAGAATGCAAGGCGTGAATGAGGAGTTTGATGTATAATGTTGAAAATACTGCCAATGCTGAAGTGTGATAAATACTGCACATTACCAATATCTGGCTGTCCTGTGGAAGTGCAATCTGAAAAGAAATACACACGCATGCTTGTACGTGGGGTGGTGCTGACACTGCAGGGTCCTTTTTTTGTTTTTTTTTGTTATCTTATCCCCCGCTTACCATAATGGTTACCATAATGGTAAGCAGGGGACACCCCCGCAAACCCCTGTTGTTACTGTGACCAAGGAGAGCGGGAGATGACCCTGCAATCTCTGCCGTGCTTGGGCACAGTAATGGGGGTCCGGATTTTCGTACCACGCTCAGGTGCAGTTTTAGTAATGTTGCCACAATCCTGCTGACATTATGGTACAATTCCAGAGCCATGCAGGCTTTGTCTTCTGTGTTCAGGCACTGCCAGAGGCAGCTGGTGGTAGAGAGGCAGCGGGCAAGGGAAGCTGAATTGATGGTGGCCAGGGTTGAGGTGGTGCTGTGGCAGAGACGGAGGCAGACTGCCATCCTGGAGGCAACTTGCAGGTTGGCAGACGAGGTGGAACAACAGCTGGTGGCCACCTGCAAGCCCTCCAGGCAACAAAGGAGGCCCACCTTAGAGAGGGGGATGTTGCCTGTGACTCAGTCCTGGAGGAAAGGTTGTTGGAGATTGGAGATGACTAGCCCTCTGCTTTTGTAAATAGTTATTCTGGATTAGGTTTCATTCGTGACTTTATTTTTATTTTTTATTTCCCAGACTTTCAAGACATTCCTTCCCTTTTTTCATGCATATAGTTTTATTTCAATGCAGGTATCCCATCACTTCATTCCACGCTTCGTGCAGTCTGTTTGTCTGTCTACGAATTTGACTTTTAAATGTTCTCCCAGTGCATCTTTTCATTGTCGGTAATGTATATTGTGGCCTGACTGTGTGTGTCATGTTGATGCTGTGAAGTTCCCTAGTGGAGGGGTGCACATGTACCTGACATGTAGTGGTGTGGCCATCAGACAGCTTGAGGGTGCACTGGGTGATTTACAATTTCCATTCCATGTGCAGGGACACTGCCTATTTGGCGTCAGTGTGTCTGTGTGGTTGGCGTGGAGGCTTCAGTTGGGGGTGGACTGCCACCTGTTCATTTGTACTTC
Source organism: Ambystoma mexicanum (assembly GCF_040938575.1). NCBI lineage: Eukaryota > Metazoa > Chordata > Amphibia > Caudata > Ambystomatidae > Ambystoma > Ambystoma mexicanum. The sequence goes on along the minus strand of NC_090926.1, from coordinate 422,047,978 downwards.
CACACATTCCACATGTTTATGTTGTGTGTGGTATCTGGTTTGCTGCTGGAGGCAGTGTTTCTTTTGCATTGTTTCCACTGTTGTTCATGTGTCCCCTTGGCGCATGCTTAGGATTGTGTATTGGGCCACACTCTATTCAATGAAGTTTGTATTTGGCATTGTGGGTGAAGTGGTGGCAAGTAACATCTATTGTATTGTGGTGGCATATATTGTAAATATGTTAATAACTCATGTAATGTATCTTCTGTATGTATCCTCTGTATGTAACCTAAGCTCAAGTATTCTTGTGACTGTTGCGCCCGGCTACCCCTGGGTTTGGAGCGCATTATCAAATAAAAACTAAACTAAACTAAACTAAGTGGGCTCACTGTGGATGGGTGATGTGGACACATTGCTTGTGCATTTGGCATTTCATTTCTGTGTCACTCCCATGTCATGCTCAACCACCCACCCACATCTGCAGCCATGCGCTGCCTGTTCTCATGTCATGCACCACCTCCGCCATTGGAATGCAGGTGAGTCCCATAATTGGTGTATCTGTAGGTCACACACTTTGTGGATGGATTCCCATCACCAGGCACAGCCCAGTCATGTTTTCATCCCTGCCAGGGACTTTAAATTTAATTTAATTTGATTAAATGAATTTTTTTCCCCTGCACTTGTCCCTCCCTGTGGCTCCCATCAGCACTTCCTCAGCCCCTTGGGCTCCCCAACCCATGCATATCACCCCCTCCTATCGCTGCCCCTTATTCCTCCCTCCCTGCACTTTTTGTTCTCTACACTTGGAGGGTAAGAATGCCACAAGGCCTAGTACCACCCTTATCTCTGTTTTTTTCCCATATGTACCAGCCTTTTTTGTCTTGTGGTTCCGGGAAACACTAATGTAGAGGCACCATACAAATGTCGCTTTAAAAGGTCCCATTATTAGCTTTCTGTGAGACAATGTGGTAAGGTAGGGGCTGAGTGGGTGGTGTGAGGGCTGAGTTTGAGGATCCACTGTTATTAGGCTATATGTGTATTCAGATCAAATAGAGGATACGATGGAATGTAGAGTGCAACATAGCTTTAGAGTCCCTTTGATGATTCCCTATCATAGAGTATAGAGTGTCGGGGTGTTTTGCTATAAAAATGTATGTGATATTGTACCGTGAATTTGTGTAAAAGAAGAAGAGTTGAAAATAAAGTTTGGTCACACAATTAATGCTGATTTATGTCTTTTGATCTTGTATATTCAATGCTGTGCATGTGATGATTTAATATCTTGTTTGAGACGCCGTACTTCAAAATTGTGCATGAGCAAAGCCATTCTTCGTTATATTGTTATTATTTAAGATGAATTACAACTGCGATGTATGTCTTTTCAAGTTGCATATCAGAAAATCCTAATTTATTGCAAAACAATAGGGCTCATTTTGGAGTTCCCGTAATATGGATCTGTTATGTTTACAATTAAGCATAGATAGGTACCCGGCCGAAAATGTTCCTCATTTGCACAGCGGAGTGCAAAAGAGGAACGTAAAAAGGTGGCCTACATGCTTGTACACTGCATTTTTGCATTATGTTGTGTATATTAAGTAAATGCTGCCTGCCATGTCTTCATGGCTGGCAGCATTCACAACGGACTCCTATGGAGTGCCCCTGTTTGTTGCTTGTGTAGAAAGTAGACAGACTCCATAGGAATCCACTGCATTTGCGCCAGCATTAAAATCCATGCTGGTGCAAATTCTGTAGTATGTGTATGGTGGAGACAAAGGAGGCTGTGGGATCGTAAAATATGATCTGCCTCTCCTCTCTGCCAAAACAAATTAATACAAATGATGTGTACCAGAAACTAGCAGTTTGAACAAACAGCTGGATCAGAACTTATGAGGAACCCGACCAGCGCACCACTGACATTAAAGCATAGAATCTAGCAACTATGTAAACCATTCAACAACTAGTTTTCCAAATAAAATGTGCGCGCCTACACCTTGTACAAAACCATGTATCCCGGAAACCACCAGACCAACCCCAAGTAGGGGACCAGTTATTGAATCCACCTTGCATTGATAAAGACCCGTAGGTAGAAACACGTGTTGGCTGTTCGGTTCCTTCGCCAATGCTCTACTGTGTCTATGATTATAATTGTAACCTGTCACAAGGACAAGTCAGACACTGACACAGCACTACTTGTATTTACTTAATGTGTCGTCACATTACCTTCAAATTAAACATATGAGAAGAACTCCTTGATAAACACTGCAAGTGCAAAGTTGCCTTTGGTTCTTCTTTTCTCCAAGTTAATTCCCCCCCACCCGCCTCCCGGGGCACTTAGGGTGTGGCCCCAGACCAAGGTACAGGCAGCATGCATTCTTGAACCCCTCTTCAATGTAATAAACATACACCCAGTGCAGGTGATTATGCGGTTCAACCTCCACTCACCTTGTTCTCTAGTATAAAGTTACTTCTGTTTGCCCTACTTAATTGTATGTACATGCGTACCATGCTGTGTGTATTGTGTGGGGATGTTTCTTTGTGTTGAGTGGGATGAGCATCCTTATGATTACTGCTCCAAATCAACTGCAGAGGCTTGAAAGACCTCAGACCCAGCTAAGTTAAAGAGTTAAAAATTAGGCCAGGAAATCTGTCAGCCTGGGTGACCACTTTCCCGCAATTGTGTACCAAGCCACCACTTTGCCCATGGCATGTACCAGGCACCACCAAGACACCCATTGAAGCCAAATGGCTATCCTGTGCCCAGGCCCAGTTGGCACTTTAACTATAATAGGGGTCTATCGGCCACTGGACATGGCACGGTTTTCAACACACCCTCCATTTAACATTGAAAGGGCCAGTGCCTGTATGGTGGGATTTATCTATCCTAAATGTTTACTATCCAGAATAGTGACTAGTCAGTCCTGCGCCATCCTTCAACCATTCTGAATCATGTTGGAGGGTCATTCCCTGTTTTAAATGGGGGATGGTAGTTGGAGTTTTTAACTGGTCGATGTGTAGCAAACCTAATGACAAGCACCTGCATGATCATCACTCATTGAGGCAAATCCAGCTATGTGTTGTTCTAAGTTGGACAACCAATAGGTTGGGTTATTTAATGAGGGGATGGGGCCCTGGAACAAATGCGTAAGCCCTTAATGGCTGGACACAGAGATCGTCCAGCATTGAATACATTTTGTGCCCATCAGCTGTGCTCCAGAATTGACTTTTGTCTCATGACAGTTTAAGCCGGAGTGTATTTTAGTGACTTTTGTGTTGGATCAAGGGTAGAAAGTGATCCTCGCCCCTTGCATATTATACTCTCCTTCTTCCCTAAAAGAGCAGTTTTGGAGGATCTGAGAATGGGTGGGTCCTCAGTTAGGACCTATGGGGATTGCATGAGATAGTGAACATTTGACATGCCAAGCTTTTTTCTGGTTATGATGTCTTCAGTATTCTTGTCAATTTAGATCACAAAGATGGGTGTCAGATGCGATCCTGGCGTCATAAGGTATGTCATGGTTACGGTGTCCAGTCAAAGGATCTAAAACAAAAGGATCAAATACAATAGGGTCTAGTCAAAAGTACCGGAAAAAAAGTGGAATGCCTTTTTTAAATGTATATATTTTTTTGGGGTTTCCGTATAGGAAAAAAAAGTGTTTTTTACACCAAAAACGGGGGTTTGGGAGAGGGGGGGGACCCCTCTAAAAAATAAATAAATAAATAAATTCGACCTTTTTGTTTTGGGTCCTTTTGACTCCACCCTATTGCATTTCGATCCTTTGTATTCGATCCTTTGACCTATAACCCGTGGTTACAAAAGTGAGCTTTGTTGCTCTATTATGGGAATCAAACGAGTACAGAAGGAATTTTACCAACTAGTTTCTTCAACTAAGAACCAATGCAGGGATCCTGTGGACACCAAGAAAAGCCCAGAATATGGAAAGAGCCTGGGAGGATCTGCCCCAGGCAATTGTTGCTAAGGATTGCCAGGGTTTCTCTATCATATTGTTCAAATATGCATGCAGCAAGGAGATCGATAAAAGTTTGTGCTTCGAATATTTTAATACTTCCTTTTTCAAAGCTCAAAGCATGTGCTAGGAATAAAATGACATGTCATCATTGTAAAAGTGTTACATTTCTGGTCATTGGTGGAAGGGCTGGCTACTCTGAGTGAATTGAGAGCAATGTCCCAGGAGAAACCCGGAGGAATCTTTTTCTTTACGATTATAGCCGTAGGGCGATGGGGAGAGTCAGAAGATACCAATAGACTATGTCCAAATTGGGGGCGAGGGGGATATCCTAGCTGATGTTTCATCCCAGGCACACACCTTTATATTTTATATTGGGGGAATGTTAGTAGGGACATTTTGTTTGTGGCTTCAGGGAAGACCACTGATCCGGGTGGAGTCTTGATGGATCTCTTTAAATCAGACCATTTCATGTGTATTGGTATTGTTTGCTCCTCATTCAATTACATATTAACTGCATGAGCCATTCCCTAATTTTGGAAGTTTTAGGAAACTGTCCCCATTTTTAGAAAAGTGTACACTGGTGATCCTGCAAACTAGAGAGCTGACCAAGAGTGGGAGAGTATGAGTTCTGGTTTAAGATCAGATCAGTGGGGCTTTTGTGAAGGTAAGGTAATATTGAGCATGGACTCGTTTAATGTTTCTAATTACAAAGTATTTGAATTTATGGAAGGATTCGCTGACTTCAAGGCAACATTTGATTCTGTCGATATGGACTGCCTGTGGTATGCTCTTTCGACAGCATACAGGGATACATTTTAGGAGTTAGTAAAATGAATTATTGTTGACAATCCATCTCCTTCTCCATTTCGCACAATGCCACCCCTGTAACTAGGGCCACTCCACTTAGCTGACTCTTATAAGAGACCAAGACCCAGGCAGCTTGAGGGAAACAGATGTCAGTCTTCCTAAGCTAGCATTGCTGCAAAATAAATAAATACATACATGTGCTTTTGACGGGGAATCCTCCTCAAGCACAAAATCCACAAGCAAAGTTTTCCTAAGAGTCCAGAGAGGGTTTGGTTTGCATTGCGTCCCATACAACGAAACTCATTTGGACATTTACTTAAATCACTGCATGGATTCCCAAAACAAGCACAATCCATACATGAGTTCTGGTTCCAAATCATCTCGCCATCAAGTAACCGTGGTTGTGGGTGTTGGTCACACCTACAACTATAACACAACCACCCGGATAAAGCTAGTTGAACCAATCAGATACAGACTAGCAGCCATCAAAATGCAAGCGGCCAACCAACAAAACCGCAAGGCCGCGTACAGCAAGCTGAGTCTTTTGATCAATGCATCAATGAGGAATTGATTGTGATGAAAGAAAGATTTCATGAAACAGATTGCTTTACTTTTCATACCTTGCTCCTATGCACTTATCTGTGTAAATCAATATTTTGAGTGTAGAGGAAATAGCAGCAATCAAAGAGCTTTGCTAGATGAGGTCATCATGAAATCAAACGTCCACAAGAGCAGATTCATCGGGTTAGTCAAAGTATATATATATATTTTATTTTTTTTAATGAACTGCAAATCAGCTCTTTTAATACTCATGCTTTCTGGAAATATGATTTGTCTCAGCGAGCATGAAGTACATCAAATCTAAAATATGCCAGCATTACAGAGTAGGCAGATCCCAGCAGCTCAAATGTAGAACCTGAGGCATTGCTAAGGACGCTGGGGGGACTTTTGGTTGTAGCCCCGGATAGAAGCTCAGGGGCTACAACCAAAAAGGCTAACTAGCCCCGAGTTCCAACAGTCCCGACATTAGCCTAGGCCCAGATCTTTTCCAGACCTAGCAACACCCCTGTGTAGAACTATGCCACCCTGTTATACGAAATCTACTCATTCTAGCGCCTTGGGGCACATGAACTTATGTGCATGGCGGCAGATTCAGCCATTCAACTATCTCTATCAAACCTGAGCAGAACCACCTCCGGTTCCGGAAGCAACTCAAGCCCTTCCTTTTCTCTTCGGCTTTCTCTCTTCCTATCCCTTGCTGATGTCCCTGACTGCTCCACACACCGGTCATCTGGCCACCAACTGAAACTCGGGCACAGGTTCCTGTATGTCCAGTTCCCCTTGCACTGCCTCTGGGCTCCCACGGCATTTAAGGGTCTGTATCTGCAACCCTACAGTCCCTTGTCTCTGCACTTATGAGCCACCCTCCAGTAGCACTTATTGATTTACCTGCACTTCTCCCACCCTCCCCTGGCACTTCTCCTCACCCTCCTCCCTGCACTTGCGCGACATGAATGATACCAGGACTAGTAAGACTGTTGTTTTGTCCTCCTTCTGGCCCCCCTCCTTGTCTTGTCTAGAAACACTTGAGGACAGGCACATCATAAATTAATCATCATATCACATCAAACTGGAGCGCGGCTGACACAATCTCAGTGCTGTTTTCGGCTGGACGTTGGCTTTACTGTATGCAGCACACCACTTGACCCCATAGATTCCAAGAGGGTTAAAATGGCTATAATCATGGAAGGCCTGGGTTCACTTGAACGATCAGAGGTTTCTCGCCTTTCTGGAGCTAAACATCGAGGTCCCGAAGCACCACCACGAAACACACAGCATGATATTTTTTCTCCCATCTGATGATCTCTGATAAGAGGTCTGTGCAGATTTCTGGGCACCACTATGGACATACTCATAGACGTATTAAGCCAATTTCTTCTGAATTTGCCCAGCCAAAGGCACAGCCTAACTGTTCCCTTTGGAAAACAAGATTCTGGCACTGCCTTCACCGCCTCAAACCACAGATTGCATTTCTCCTCGCCCCCAAAGCGACAGCGAGGACAGCCCAATATATCTTGATAGGAAACACTGCATGGTATGATATGATGAGTCATTTATAACGCACCTGTACACAAGTGTTTCTAGGCGCGAAAAGGCAATGTAGGGACACATAGGAAGGACAAACATACAATCTTACTGGGCCCTGTGCCAGTCAGACCATGCAAGTGCTGGGGGAGAGGGAGAGGGAGAGGGGAAGTGTGGTCAGGGCAGTATTGCTATGAATAAGTGCAGCCGGGGGAGCCGGCACAGGGTAGTACAAGGAAGAAGAGGACTGTAGGGTTACAGATACAGCCCCTAAGTGCACCGAGGATCAGAGGCAGTGCAGGTGCTTGCAGATCGGCCCCATTGCATTCTGAGGGTAGCCAGGTGTCCAGTCAGCACAACAGACAGGTGGGTCAGCAAGAGAGAGAAAGAAGAAGCAAAAAGGAAGGTCTTGAGCTGCTTCCGGATCTTGAGGTGGTGCTGCTCAAGTGTGAGAGGGACAGGGAGGCTATTCCAGAGGGAGGACCCTGCAGTGGAGAGAGATCTACCACCCACTCTATGCACCTGACCAAAAGGTAGCTAGAGGTAGCTGAGCGAGTGGCTCGAGAAGGAATATGTTTAGGATGAGAGGGTTGGATGTAGTGCAGGCCCCAACCACTGAAAGCCTTGTGGGCAATGCAGAGGGTCTTGAGCTTGATCCTTGCAGCCACTGGGAGCCAGTGGAGAGGTTTCAGGGATGAAGAGATACGATCCCTGGGCTTGAGGCCACGGACAAGTCGCTCAGTCCAATTCTGGATTAGGGCAGAGAGTAGAGGAAGGCAGGTTGAGAAAGAGGCTGTTGCAATAGTACATCCTAGAGAGGACCAGGGCTCTGGAGACAATGAGATTCTGGCAGAAATGAGAAAAGGAAAAATACCTCTGAGGAGGTGCAGCTGGCAATGGACTTCTTCAAGATGTCCGTGATGTGAGGAGAGAAGGAGAGAGTGGAGTCGAAGATGACCCCATGATTTTCTGCTTCACAGGAGGGTTCAGAGAGAGGGCCCAAGGAGGGTGGCCAGACTGAAAGTAAAAAGTGAGAGCAGGGGTCCCAATGAGGAGGATCTCTGTCTTGCTGGAAGTGAGGTAGAGATCATTCGAGGTTCACCATTCCTAAATCGCGGATAGACAGTTATGAATGAGCAAGAGAGGAGCGGAGGCAGAGGGGAGCCTGTGGGAGATCTGAGTGTCATCCACATAACACTGAAAGCTGGAGGATAAGGTAGAGATGAGGTGGTTGAGAGGGGCTACATCGACATTGAAAAGCAAGGGTGAGAGGTTGGAGCCCAGGGGGATACCACATATGGAGATAGAGGTGGCGGAGAGAAAGGATCCCAGTTGGACCTGAGAGGGACGGTCCCGAAGGAAGGAGGTGAACCATGCAAGGACCTTATCCATGATGCCCAGGTTCTCTTGGGGACGATTGATCAGGATGGCATGATTTACCATGTCGAAAGCAGAGGAAAGATCTAGGAGGATGAGGACAGAAGGAAGGCTTGAGTCAAGATTAGTGAGCAGGTCTTCACGCATGTTCACGGAGAGCAGTTTCCATGCCTCTGGCTTCTCTGAAGCCAGACTGATGGTCATGGAGACAACCAACAGATTCAGTGTGGAGAGTAAGCTAGGAAATGGCCAGCTTTTGCAAGAGTTTGCCGAAGAAAGGAGTGACAGAGATCAGGCAGTAGTTTGGTGGATTGGAAGGATCGGAGGAAGGTTTCTTCAGGAGGGGGTGCACAAGGGAGTGCTTGAGGAGGGAGAGAAGCATTCCAGTGGCAAAAGAGTGATTGCAGAAATCGGCCAGGGCTGGAACAATCGTGTAAATGTGGTCCTTTATGGTTCATGAGGAGCAGGGGAGAACATGATTGGATGACACTTATATAGAATGCACTAGAAACATCATCAGGAGTGATCACAGGAAAAGAGGAGAAATGAGGAGAGGGGGGGCAGCCAGACAGGGGTCAGAAGAGGTAGAGGGAGGGGAAGAGGAAAAAGAGAAGGAGAGAAAGGACAGGATGTCCAGCTTTTTAGTGGTGAAGTGAGACTGCAACAGGATTGGCCAGCTCCTTGCAGATTTTGAAAAGTGTGGCCATTGTGTTAGAAGATGCAGAGATACAGGTTTGGAGTGGACTCTATTCTTGGAAAGGACAAGGGTTCTGTATTGCCTTTGAAGCAGGTAACATGCCAGTTTGTCAGAGGATGTGCCCGATGCCCTCCACTTCCTCTCACCCTCCCTACACTTGCATTTCAGAGTGGTGAGGTTGGAGTCATGTCAGGAGTTGCACTTGGAGGTACGCTTCAGGCGGAATCTCATGGCAGGGGCAAGGACATTGAGAGTATTAGTGACAGAAAGATGCAGGCTGCAGAGGGCTATATCACAGTCTGAGTCAGCTGCAGTGTTTGGACGATGAGAAAAAGTAGCAGCAACGGCCTCCACAAACACACCCTTCATGGGCTGGATGACCAAGAAGGTTGGTGGCAGTGATGGTGTAGGTTTCACCTGGGGGATAGAGAGCTTCAGGTGGGAGAAGAGCAGAAAGTGCTCAGTCCAAGAGAGAGGAGTGGTGAGAGTGTTAGAGAGGGGGATGTCAGAAGAGATGAGAACATGCAAGGTGTGTCAGGCAGAGTGTGTCATACCAGAGGGTAGAATAGAAAAACAGAGAGTGTTGCAGAGATTGCAGAAGGGCACTGAGGAGGGATTGGAAGCATTCAGTTGGATCTTGAGGTCTCTGAGTAGGAGAAGATGAGAGGTGGAGGCAAGGAGAGAAGAGTAGAGGTCAGCTCACTGTGAGAGGAAGAGAACAAGCTGGACAGGTGGCCTGTTGATGGTGGCCACAGTTAGACAGAGGCCGGAAGAGATAGAGAGCCTATGTACCAGGCATTCAAAGGAGGAGTAGCCTTTGTAAGGATGACAGAAGCAGGGACCCACTCTGGAAACATCAGGGCTACTCCACCTCCAGGATGGTTTGGTCTGGGTTCAGAGAGGATCTTCCAGCCCTCAGGGAGGAGAGTGTCAAAACTTGTGACAGAACTGCCCATGAACCATGTCTCGGTGAGAGAAAGGACATCCCGTTTGAGTTCTTCAAGGAGTTGACAGATATCAGAGGAGTGATTGACAGCAGAACGAGAGTTGAGAGTAGTAACATGGAGCAGGTTGCCTCATTTGAAAGACTTCCATGTAGGGGTACAGGCTTGAGGTACGCCCTGCAGAGGATGTAGAAGGGCCAGAGGGTGGGCAGAGGAGGAAGAGGAGGATGGCAGAGAGGTGGTGAAAGGAGTTGCAGGAAAAGGGAGGAAGTTGATAAGATGCGGGCAGCACCTATCAAAAAGGAAGAGATTGGGCTGAGGTCCCTGGACCAAGACAGTGCCATTCAGATAGATGTTAATGATTGTCTTGGTGTAGTGGAAGGAGGCCAAGAGGACCTCCCATCTATTGCCACCATTAATGGGAGAAGAGAAAAAAGGAGAGAGAACAGGGATCATAAGAGGGGTTCATGGCGCGGGAACGACAAAGAGGATGTTGGTACGAGTCTCTCTGGAGGAAGCACTGGTGTAGGTATCAGCGATAGGGAGGCCTGGGTTGGAGACCAGGATGTCCTTCTTGAACTTCTGCCTTCTAAACTTAGTGACAGGGATAGGGTAAGAGATAGAGTAGCAGTTAGAGAAGATAGGAGAGATTGAGAACACCATGGAGATTGCTAGGAGGAAAGAAGGAGGAGGGGGTAGAGAGAGAAGGTGAGACAGACAACACTAGGTAGCACACAGAGGAATAGCAGGTGACACACAAATAATACACGAGTCAGGTGCACAATGGCATCGAACATGCTCCAGAATCACACCCGATGTGAGCTGAGGGGCCGGGGCTTCTGCAAATAGATGTTTGTTAGTTAGAGAGGGGAGAGAAGCCTTTCTTGAAACTAGCGGCTTTAAATTGTTACTGTATTCATGCACAGAAATGTATTTGCACAAACGCAACAAAACTTTAAAGCTTCTATTTTCAAGAAAGGCTTCCAGCACCTATCTGCCTAACCAAAATCAATTGCACACATCAGTCCCCTCCCCACAGGTGAGAGCGAAGATATAACAACAATAAATGTCCTTTAGCATTTCAGGGGAAGGGGCTGATGTGCACACTTGCTTTTTGTTAGGCAAAGTCGCGAGGGAAGCCATTTCTGAAATTAGCAGTGCTAAAGGGTGGTGCATGTTAGCTCATTATGTAAATATGCATTTGTGCAAGGAGTGTATATGTAGTGTATGTGTGAATGAGTGAGTGTGTGTGTGTGTGAACGAGTGCATGATATATAGAGGGCCTGGGTGTGCATGTAAATGAGTGAGTGTTTGGTGAACGGGATATGTAAATGAGTGAATGGATATGTGATTGTGTGTGTGTGAGCTTAGGTTTAATGTTGGGCCGCTACCATTTGGTACTTGGGCCCCATGCCAGACAACCTGTGGGCTAGAACAGAGGGGACTGGAGCCTCCAAATGTGCCCTGCCCACTTTTTAAGTGGCCCCTCCCATCACCAGTTATCCCCTCGCCCCCAGAAATGTAGGTTTTGTTGTGCCCCTGGATCGAGTGATGTAATAAAACTATTTTTAAAAGCCCCTGCAAAGTCACATAAGCCTTCAGCCTGAGCTGCTGTGAAAATGAGACCATCTATTTTCTCTGCAACTCAGCTTAAAGCTTTGTATTGGTATTGCAGCCCACACATCATACATGTGTGCCATTTTAACCTTTATAATATCTTTATATCTTCTCTAATGTCCAGAAAATGCATTTTAGATATGTATGTTGTATTGGCAGGCAAAAGGTCACTCTGCCCAATGTGTATGAGTAACTCCATAGGTAGACGCCAAAGGCCACAAACTTTCTTTGTGTGAGGACATTAATTCTAGAATGGACAACTTGAAGGTTTAAAACCTATATTTTTACACACAGCTGGCATTTTCAATACCTACATTTTGGAATTGTTGCTTTTCTGTGAATTGACATGGGGAGTTTTGCATATGGTGACAGCATGTGAGAATGTAGCATTTTACATGTTGTGCTGCGCAACTACAAGGTTTTATTTTTGTAAGGAAATTCCAATCATTTCAGAGTTATTGCCCTCCCTCTCCCTCAAAGCGTGAGGAACACCCAGAACACGCCCCAAAGCACAACAAAAAGCAAGGAACAGGACTAACACAGCGCAAGCCTCTGTACCACCCCTGGGCCAGCATCCAGTACCCCTGTGAGAAAGCGTGCCTCACCTCGCAGGCCCAGGCTGCACCCCAGCGAAGCCACGTGTCTCTCCTTGCAAGCAGCTGCACCCCAGCGAAATCATGCATCTCACCTCGCAAGCCCAGACCGCACCCCAGAGAAAATCCGTGCCTTCCCTCTCAAGGCCAGGCTGCACCCTAGCAAAAAAATGGTGCACCCTCTCTCGAAAGCTCAGGCCACACTCCAGAGAAAACGCGTACCTTCCCTCTTAAGCCCAGGCCGCACACCAGAGAAAACACGTGACTTCACTCGCAAGCCCAGGCTGTACCCCAGCAAAATTGCGTGCCCTCCCTCGCAACAGCAGGCCGCACTGCACCGATAAGGTAGGCTGCCCTCGTAAATGGATGCTGTACTCCTTACCAAAATGTGAGCCCCCTACACCATTGGCACTCATCCTGTTCGCATAGCCCTATGCTGCAGATTAAAGAGTGAAGGCCAGGCAGAACCCTCAGCCCCCCTTACCTGTGACACCCCCGAAAGGCAGCCCCCTCCAGACTGGACACCACCCGCAGCCCCCCTCGTCTGTGACACCCGCCACAGGCACCCCTCTCTAGACTGGACACCACCCTCCAGCCCACCTCACCTGTGATACCCCCGACAGGCAGCCCCCTCCAGACTGGACACCACTCCCCAGCCCCCTCACATGTGACACCGCCCACAGGCAGCCTCCTCAAGTTTAGACAACACACAACAGCCTCCTCCAGATTTGACACGACCCTCAACCCCCTCACATGTGACACCCCCAACAGACAGACCCCTCCAGACTGGACACCAGCCCCCCTCACCTATGACACCCCCCACTAGCAGCCCCCTCCAGCCACCCACACCTGTGACACTGCCCACAGGCAAACCCCTCCACAGTGAACACAACCCCAAAGTGCCCCCCAGACTGAACACAACGTCCCAGGCCTCCTCATATGTGACACCGCCCACAGGCAGCCCCATCCAGACAGGACAACAAACAACCGCCACCTCCAGATTGGACACCACCCCCCAGGCCCCCTCACCAGTGACACCCCCTACGGGCAACCCCCTCGAGACTGAACACAACCCCCCAGGTCCCCTCACATGTGACACCGACCCACAGGCAGCCCACTCCATACTGGAAAACACACAACAGTCTCCTCTGGATTGGACACCCCCTCCTAGCCCCCCTCACCTGTGACATCCCCCACAGGCAGCCCCCTCTAAAATGGACAACACACAGCAGTCCTCCTCTAGACTGGACACCACCCCCCAGTCTCCCTCAACTATGACACCCCTCCTGAAAGCCCCCTGCAGGCTGGATCACCCCCAGCCCGGTCACATGTGACACCCCCCACAGGCAGCCCCCCCCCAGACAGGACAACACACAACAGCCCCCCTCCAGACTGGACACCACCTGCCAAACCCCTCACCTGTGACACCCCCCACAGGCAACCCCCTCCAGAATGGACAACACACAACAGTCCTCCTCCAGACTGGACACCACCCCCGAGCCACCCACAACTATGACACCCCCCCAGAAAGCCCCATCCAGTCTGGACACCAACCCATAGCCCCCTCACCTGTGACACTCCCCACAGGCAGCCCCATTCAGACTAGACAACAAACAACAGCCCCCCTCCAGACTGGACACCACCCCCAGCCCCCCCACAAATGTGACACCCCCACAGGCAGCCGCCTCCAGACTGGACAAATCACAACAGCCCCCATCCAGACTGGATACCACCCCAGCACCCCTCACCTGTTACACCCCGCACAGGGAGCCCCTCCAGACTGGACAACACACAACAGCCCCCATCCAGACTGGATACCACCCCCAGCACCCCTCACCTGTGAAACCCCGCAGAGGGAGCCCCTCCAGACTGGATACCACCCACCAGCCCCCCTCACCTGTGACACCCCCCATAGGCAGCCCCCTCCAGACTGGACACCAGCCCACCTCACTTGTGACACCTCCACAGGCAGCCCCCTCAATAGTGGACAACACATAACAGCCCCCCACCAGACTGGACACCGCCCCCCAGCCGCCAATACTGTGACACTTCCTCAGACAGCCCACTCCATACTGGACACCAACCCACAGGCACCCTCACCTGTGACACCCCCCACAGGCAGCTCCCTCCAGACTGGACACCACACCCAGCTCCCCACATATGTGACATCCCCCACAGGCAGCCCCCTCCAGAATGGACAACATACAACAGTCCTCCAGACTGGACACCACCCCCCAGCCTCCCACAACTATGACACCCCTCCATAAAGCCCTCTTCAGTCTGGACACCACCCCACAGCCCCCTCACCTGTAACACCCCCCACAGGCAGCCCCCTCCAGACTGGACAACACTCAACAGTCCTCCTCCAGACTGGACATCACACCCCAGCCTCCCACAACTATGACAGCCCCCCAGAAAGCCCCCTCCATTCTGGACACCACCCCACAGCCCCCCTCACCTGTGACACCCCCAACAGGCAACCCATTGAGACTGCACAACACACAACAGCCCCCTCCAGACTGGATACCACCCCAGTCCCCCTGACCTGTATCACCCCCCACAGGCAGCCCCCTCCAGACTGGACACCAGCCCCCCTCACTTGTGACACCACCACAGGCAGATCCCTCCAGAGTGGACAACACACAGCAGTCCTCCTCCAGACTGAACACCACCCCCAGCCTCCCACAACTATGACACCCCTCCAGAAAGCCCCCTCCAGACTGGACCACCTCCAGCCCCAGGCACATGTGACACCCCCCACAGGCAGCCCCCTCCATACAGGACAACACACAACAGCCCCCCTCCAGACTGGACACCATCTGCCATCCCCCCTCACCTGTGACACCCCCCACAGGCAACCCCCTCCAGAATGGACAATACACAACGGTCCTCCTCCAGACTGGACACCACCCCCCAGCCTCCCACAACTATGACACCCCCCCAGAAAGCCCCTTCCATTCTGGACACCACCCCACAGCCCCCCTCACCTGTGACACCCCCCACAGGAAGCCCCTCCAGACTGAACAACACACAACAGCCCTTCTCCAGACTGAGCACCACCCCCCCAGCCTCCCACAACTATGACCCCTCCCAGAAAGCCCCCTCCAGTCTGGACACCACCCCACAACCCCCCTCACCTGTGACACCCCCAACAGCCACCCCAGTCAGACTGCACAACACACAACAGCCCCCTCCAGACTGGATACCACCCCCAGTACCACTCACCAGTGACACCCCGCACAGGGATCCCCCTCCAGACTAGACATCACCCACCAGCCCCCTAACCTGTGACACCCCCCACAGGCAGCCCCCTCCAGACTGGACACCAGCCCCCTCACTTGTGACATCCCCACAGGCAGTTCCCTCCAGAGTGGACAACACATAACAGCCCCCCTCCAGACTGGACACCATCCTCCATCCCCCTGTCACCTGTGACACCCCCCACAGGCAACCCCCTCCAGAATCGACAATACACAACGGTCCTCCTCCAGACTGGACACCACCCCCCAGCCTCCCACAACTATGACCCCCCCCAGAAAGCCCCCTCCAGTCTGGACACCACCCCACATCCCCCCTCACCTGTGACACCCCCAACAGCCACCCCAGTCAGACTGCACAACACACAACAGCCCCCTCCAGACTGGATACCACCCCTAGTACCACTCACCTGTGACACCCCGCACAGGGATCCCCCTCCAGACTAGACATCACCCACCAGTCCCCCTAACCTGTGACACCCCCCACAGGCAGCCCCCTCCAGACTGGACACCAGCCCCCCTCACTTGTGACATCCCCACAGGCAGCTCCCTCCAGAGTGGACAACACATAAAAGCCCCCTCCAGACTGGACACACCCCCCAGCCTCCAATACCTGTGACACTTCCCCAGACAGCCCCCTCTAGACTGGACACCAATCCACAGGTGCCTTCATCTGTGACACCCCCCACAGGCAGCCCCCTCCATACTGGACAACACACAACAGCCCCCCTCCAGACTGGACCCCCCACAGCCCCGTTCACATGTGACACCCTCCACAGGCAGCCCCCTCCAGACAGGACAACACCCCCTAGCCCCCCTCACCTGTGACACACCCCACAGCCAGCCCCTTGCAGAATGGACAACACACAACAGTCCTCCTCCAGACTGGACACCACCCCCAGCCTCCCACAAATATGACACCCCCCAGAAAGCCCCCTCCAGACTGGACCCCCCCTCCAGCCTGGTCACATGTGACACCCCCCACAGGCAGCGCCCTCCAGACAGGATAACACACAACAGCCCCCCTCCAGACTGGACACCATCCCCCAACCCACCTCACCGGTGAAACCCCCCACAGGCAGCCCTCTCCAGAATGGACAAAACACAACAGTCCTCCTCCAGACTGGACACCACGCCCCCCCAGCCTCCCACAACTATGACACTCCCCCAGAAATCCCCATCCAGTCTGGACACCACCCCACAGCCCCCTCACCTGTGACACCACAGCCCCCTCACCTGTGACACCCCCA
The DNA here is from genome assembly GCF_040938575.1 of Ambystoma mexicanum. Classification (NCBI taxonomy): domain Eukaryota; kingdom Metazoa; phylum Chordata; class Amphibia; order Caudata; family Ambystomatidae; genus Ambystoma; species Ambystoma mexicanum. The sequence continues at coordinate 422,031,404 of NC_090926.1, read as the reverse complement.
CAGGGAGCCCCCTCCAGACTGGACAACACCCAACTGCCCCCATTCAGACTGGATACCACCCCCAGCACCCCTCACCTGTGACACCCCACAGAGGGAGCCCCCTCCACACTGGACACCACCCACCAGCCCCCTTCACCTATGACACCCCCCACAGGCAGCCCCCTCCAGACTGGACATCAGCCCCCCTCACTTGTGACACCCCCACAGGCAGCCCCCTCCAGTGTGGACAACACATAACAGCCCCCCTCCAGACTAGATACCCCCCAGCCCTGGTCACATGTGACACCCCCCACAGGCAGCCCTCTCCATACAGGACAACACACAATGGCCCCCCTCCAGACTGGACACCACCTCTTAGCCCCCCTCACCTGTGACATCCCCCACAGGCAGCCCCCTCTAGAATGGACAACACACAGCAGTTCTCCTCCAGACTGGACACCACCCCCCAGCCTCCCACAACTATGACACCCCTCCTGAAAGCCCCCTGCAGACTGGACCACCCCCAGCCCGGTCACATGTGACACTCCCCCACAGGCAGCCCCCTCCAAACAGGACAACACACAAGAGCCACCCTCCAGACTCGACACCACCTGCCAGACCCCTCACCTGTGACACCCCCCACAGGCAACCCCCTCCAGAATGGACAACACACAACAGTCCTCCTCCAGACTGGACACCAACCCCCAGCCACCCACAACTATGACACCCCCCCAGAAAGCCCCATCCAGTCTGGACACCAACCCATAGCCCCCTCACCTGTGACACTCCCCACAGGCAGCCCCATTCAGACTGGACAACATACAACAGTCCCCCTCCAGACTGGACACCACCCCCAGGCCCCCCACAAATGTGACACCCCCACAGGCAGCCGCCTCCAGACTGGACAAAACACAACAGCCCCCATCCAGACTGGATACCACCCCAGCACCCCTCACCTGTTACACCCCGAACAGGGAGCCCCTCCAGACTGGACAACACACAACAGCCCCCATCCAGACTGGATACCACCCCCAGCACCCCTCACCTGTGACACCCCGCAGAGGGAGCCCCTCCAGACTGGATACCACCCACCAGCCCCCCTCACCTGTGACACCCCCCACAGACAGCCCCCTCCAGACTGGACACCAGCCCCCCTCACTTGTGACACCCCCACAGGCAGCCCCCTCCAGAGTGGACAACACATAACAGCCCCCCACCAGACTGGACACCACCCCGCAGCCGCCAATGCCTGTGACACTTCCTCAGACAGCCCCCTCCAGACTGGACACCAACCCACAGGCACCCTCACCTGTGACACCCCCCACAGGCAGCTCCCTCCAGACTGGACACCACACCCAGCCCCCATTATATGTGACACCCCCCACAGGCAGCCCCCTCCAGAATGAACAACATACAACAGTCCTCCAGACTGGACACCACCCCCCAGCCTCCCACAACTATGACACCCCTCCATAAAGCCCTCTTCAGTCTGGACACCACCCCACAGCCCCCCTCACCCGTGACACCCCCAACAGGCACCCCATTCAGACTGCATAACACACAACAGCCCCCTCCAGACTGGATACCACCCCAGTCCCCCTGACCTGTGTCCCCCCGCACAGGGATCCCCCTCCAGACTAGACATCACCCACCAGCCCCCCTAACCTGTGACACCCCCCACAGGCAGCCCCCTCCAGACTGGACACCAGCCCCCCTCTCTTGTGACACCACCACAGGCAGATCCCTCCAGAGTGGACAACACACAGCAGTCCTCCTCCAGACTGAACACCACCCCCAGCCTCCCACAACTATGACACCCCTCCAGAAAGCCCCCTCCAGACTGGACCACCTCCAGCCCCAGTCACATGTGACACCCCCCACAGGCAGCCCCCTCCAGACAGGACAACACACAACAGCCCCCCTCCAGACTGGACACCATCCGCCATCCCCCCTCACCTGTGACACCCCCCACAGGCAACCCCCTCCAGAATGGACAATACACAACGGTCCTCCTCCAGACTGGACACAACCCCCCAGCCTCCCACAACTATGACACCCCCCCAGAAAGCCCCCTCCAGTCTGGACACCACCCCACAACCCCCCTCAGCTGTGACACCCCCAACAGCCACCCCAGTCAGACTGCACCACACACAACAGCCCCCTCCAGACTGGATAACACCCCCAGTACCACTCACCTGTGACATCCCGCACAGGGATCCCCCTCCAGACTAGACATCACCCACCAGCCCCCCTAACCTGTGACACCCCCCACAGGCAGCCCCCTCCAGACTGGACACCAGCCCCCCTCACTTGTGAAATCCCCACAGGCAGCTCGCTCCAGAGTGGACAACACATAACAGCCCCCCTCCAGACTGGACACCCCCCCAGCCTCCAATACCTGTGACACTTCCCCAGACATCCCCCTCTAGACTGGACACCAATCCACAGGTGCCCTCACCTGTGACATCCCGCACAGGCAGCCCCCTCCATACTAGACAACACACAACAGCCCCCCTCCAGACTGACCCCCCCCCCACAGCCCAGTCACATGTGACACCCTCCACAGGCAGCCCCTTCCAGACAGGACAAAACCCCCTAGCCCCCCTCACCTGTGACACACCCCACAGCCAGCCCCTTGCAGAATGGACAACACACAGCAGTCCTCCTCCAGACTGGACAACACCCCCAGCCTCCCACAAATAAGACCCCCCCAAAAAGCCCCCTCCAGACTGGACCCCCCCTCCAGCCCTGGTCACATGTGACACCCCCCACAGGCAGCGCCCTCCAGACAGGATAACACACAACAGCCCCCCTCCAGACTGGACACCATCCCCCAACCCCCCTCACCGGTGAAACCCCCCACAGGCAGCCCCCTCCAGAATGGACAAAACACAACAGTCCTCCTCCAGACTGGACACCACGCCCCCCCAGCCTCCCACAACTATGACACTCCCCCAGAAATCCGCATCCAGTCTGGACACCATCCCACAGCCCCCCTCACCTGTGACACCACAGCCCCCCTCACCTGTGACACCCCCCACAGGGAGCCCCCTCCAGACTGGACAACACACAACTGCCCCCATTCAGACTGGATACCACCCCCAGCACCCCTTACCTGTGACACCCCGCAGAGGGAGCCCCCTCCACACTGGACACCACCCATCAGCCCCCCTCACCTATGACACCCCCACAGGCAGCCCCGTCCAGACTGGACACCAGTCCCCCTAACTTGTGACACCCCCACAGGCAGCCCCCTCCATACTGGACAACACATAACAGCCCCCATCCAGAATGGACACCACCCCACAGCCTCCAATACCTGTGACACTTTCCCCAGACAACCCCCTCCAGATTGGACACCGACCCACAGGCACCCTCACCTGTGACACCTCCCACAGGCATCCCCCTCCAGACAGGATAACACACAACAGCCCCCCTCCAGACTGGACACCATCACAGGCCCCCTCACATGTGACACACCCCACAGGCAGCTCCCTCCAGACTGGACATCACATAACAGCCCCCCACCAGACTGGACACCACCCCACAGCCGCCACACCTTAGACACCCCCCAGACAGCCCCCTCCAGACTGGACACCACACAAGAGTCCCCCTCCTTACTGGACACCATCCCCAGCTCCTCTCACCTGTGACACCCCCTCCAGACTTGACACCACCCACCAGCCCCCCATACCTGTGACACCCCCATAGGCAGCCTCCTCCAGACTGGACACCACCCCCCACCCTCCTCACCTGTGACAACACCAACAGGTAGCCCCCTTCAGACTGGACAACCCCCCAACCCCCTCACCTATGACACCCGCCACAGGCAGCCCCCTCCAGACAGTACACCACCCCCCAGACCACCTCACCTGTGACACCCGCCACAGGCACCCCCCTCTAGACTGGACACCACCCCCAGCCCACTTGATCTATGACACCCCCCAGGCAGCCCCCCAACAGTCTCCCACAATACCAGTGCAATGCATGTCTGCAGCTCACCCAAACTTCCGTGGTCTGGCAGCACCATGAAGTGCAACACCAACCTGTTCTCCACAAATAAGACCAACTGGTAAACCTGGAGGTACATCCATGAGTGGAGCATCTGCTCACACACCCTTCCAGACCTCAAACAGCCCCCGCCATACACATGTGACAAGTGAATGCAAATACATGTGCATGTTGCCCATGGCACATTGCCTAGGCATCAAACCACAGTGACTGTGTACCCACGACAGAAGCAAACCTTCCAAAAGTTGTTGCAAGATCCACAAACAATTGGCAGGCGTGTCACAAGCTGAGCATGAATGACCTGGGTGGCGAAATACCTTTCGGGGAACAATCACATGACAGGGCCATGAATGGGTGATGGTAGGGCACTCAGAGACAGCATGAGCCACAGAGACTGGAAAATGGTGCTGCCACTCTGAAAGAGCAAATATGGCCCACTACTGCATTCCAGTGGTAGAGGTTGAGCAACACATGAGAGAAGGCATTGTGTGTGTGTGACTGCACATGCTGTTGAACGTGTCAGCACAACACGGGTTTTATACAGCAATGACAAACTAATTTACTATGAACGTGACCATGGAACACTCCCACAGTAAGACTACCTTCCTCCACCACAACCACACTGATGGCAAACACACAGTGATGCTGCACATGTAAATGCCTATGAAAACATACAGTGCAGACCCAGTCGTCTGATGGACACATCCCCACATGTCAGGCACATGTGCATCCTTCCATCGCAACCATCCCAGCAACAACAACACAGCAGCATGCACGCCACAAGACACATGACTTGCAATGGAGAGATGCACTGGCTGAAAATAGAACTATCAAAGTGGCAGACACACAAATTAACTGCATGAAGAGTGGAATGTAACAAACAAAATGATGTATTGGACATAAATATGTACAACAATAAATAGGAAATCAAGCACAAAGTAGTCCAGGGGAAATATGAAATAAAATGAATATTATATGCCTAAACAACTATATACAATAAAAACGGGGAAGGAATGTCTTCAAATTCTTGGGAAAATAATAATTAAAAAAGGAAACCTACACCTAATGAACTATGTACATAGGCAGCGGGCTAGTCCTCCTCCTCCTCTCCAATCTCACTGAGCCGTTCCACCATAGCTGAGTCCAGAGCCACATCTCACCCATCATGCGGGTCTCCGTTCTTACCTGGAGGGCTTGCAGGGTCTCCAGCATTTGTGTCTCTATCACTTCGGCCTCCCTGCAAGTGGCCTCTAGGATGGCAGCCTGCCTCCTTGCCAGATGCAGCTCAATCTCAGCCCTGGCCATAATAACCTTCACTTCCCCGAGCCCGCTGCCTCTCTGACCCGATCTGCTCTCCATATCCTCTGAACACAGAAGACATCCTGTCCCTCAGGTCCACCTGTGCCTCCCACCTCAGACCTCGCACCTGCATCCTTTGAATGGTCTGCCCTGGAAAAGATAGCCTCCTCCTTGTTGCCACCTGCTGCCACAGTGCCTGGTGCCTGCTATGTGTGTGCGCCCTCAGAGCTGATGATGCTAACCAGGGGCATACAGCACGTGCACTGCTTCTGGGTGCCTGCTGTCCCTCCATTGCCGGAGACCCTATCGGTGCCTGGGTAGGCAGAGTGACCACCTCAGCTGTTGTGCCTTGGAGTCCAAACTCAGGCAGGGATGTTGACTCCACCAGACTGGGCAATGTGGGTGGGACTGGTGCATGGGCACCCTGGGCACCCTGCTGGTATCTGGGCTGGAAGGCACCCTGGAAGATGACTGGCGCACATAGGAGGAGGACGAGGTGGGGGTCGCAGCAGTGAACATCCCATTGAGCAAAACACGGAACAGGCATGTTTCAAGCCAGTCGATGAGGCATGTTAGCTCACTGTGTTGATGTGAAAGCAGACTAGGAGTAGCCTGCACATCATCATGAATGACAGCTGTCCGCCCCACCAATCTGGCCTGTGGGGGTAGCAAATAATCCCAGATGGCAACACCAGACAGTATGGTGGTATGGATTTTGAGTGGACACATCAGCCAACACTGGGTGGTGGGTCTGGTGGCGGCATCCCATCAGGGGCATAGGGTTGCATTCGATGGTCCAGAAACTCGACTTTGCACTGGAACCTCCATGGTGGCCTGCACAGACTCATGCCTCTGCGACAGAATTGCAGTATGCACACCCATCTCAACATCCCCACCTGACCCCATGGGCTGGGCTGCAACAGCCACCTCCTCTCCCTCAGTCAACCTAGATGACTCTGGGGCGTCTTCTGCCCTTCATGGGCCCTGTGTGGCATCACCTGTCCCCAACACTCCCACCTTCAACTTCTTACACTTACCCCTAGCAGCCATGCCCAATGTCACTGGCTCTGCCACAAACACATCGCTCCGTCAAGATGAGCTTACATGAGGGCGTGGCTGGGCCCTGCACCTCTGATGGAGGCATCCCTGCTACCATGCTCCACAGCACTGGTTCCGCCCTCTTCATCAGATGCAACTGTGGAAAAGGAGACATAGAAAAGAAACATCAGTGTACTGCAGCAATTTATGAGTGCAAACACCAACTTTCACACAAACATGACTAGTCAAGGGAACAACCATCAACCTCCACACCCACACACATGGACATGCAATCCACATCCATGAAGACACTGTCACGACCCTCGCCCAAAACACCCTCTGGCAAACCCATTGGCTAGGTGGAGTCAGGACTCGGGCCTCTAGAGCCTGGCATCCTCTTCAAAAGCCCTCATGGGGCCAGTCCTGGCGCCTATGACGCCAGGCTCATACACCATGAAAAACAAAACAATGTGCTTGGGAACTACTTTATTGTATTGTCAGCCAACATGGTGGCCTCCACATAGCTTGGTTCCTAAGAACCAAGCTATGCGGTCTAGTGTTTTGGGTGTGGTAGCCTAGGGACTACTTTACCTTGACTATTTTGTTGGGGCTATTTAAACCACACCCGAGCAAGACAACACGCTTCGCGTTACTTTGCAGCTTGCAACGTGACGCTCACCGTGTCCAGCTATTCCCTCGAACCTCGGAGAAGCAGAACCTGCAAGGAGACAAAAGGAACATCATTAGCAGCAGCATCTTACCTGCAGTCTTCATCTTTACACTCTCGCAGCTACTGAGAACAGCTTCCTCGAATCTGCACGCCTCCCGGACAGAACGACCTTAAAGAGGAAGATAGAGGCAACATTAAAGAAAGCAGTAGAGACATTTAAAAATTACGAACTGCTCAAAAGGCTTACCTGGCTGGTCGCCTCTTGGCTGGCAGCAGTCCAGACATTCCACTCGCGCTGAAGAACACCGCGACCTACAAGGAAAGAAAACACAGGTTAGCAAAGGCAAGACTTTGTAGCACTGCGCAAAGCCCTTACTTACCGCTTGATAGCACTCTTAATGCGCCATCATTTACCAGCGGGGCTCAACCAAGCCAGTTCGCCGCACTGAAGCTCTGCATACCTAAGGAAGAAAAAAGAGACATTTTAAACAAAGAAAGGCATGCAGGATAGCAACAAATCTAAAGAACAGCAATAAGACCTACCTGAACAATATCAAACGGGCTGGCGTCAGTGAAGTAACTAGACCGCACTCGCCAATGAAAGACAACACACCCCTGCAAAGAAGGCAGGACGGAGAGCACGGCTAATTCTACCACAAGGCAGAACCTTCCCCGGAGACCACATCTGGGCAAAGCTGAGAAGCATACCAGCGAGTAACCCGGCTTTGTGGCGTCCCTGTGGATACCAGGTGAGCGTAACAGACACCTGCCTGGCCATCACTCCACACATTCACATCAGGCTAGTTGCCATTGTCACAACCAAGCAATTGTATACTACACACATGCATCTTTTGCACATGCACATGTCAGCATAACACAGCAACAAGCACATACACATGTCATGTACACAAATAAACAGAGAGGCCCCAAGCAGTGTGATGACCAATCACATCAGAGTCTCGTGAACTGTAATGCCTCTATGTGACTAAGCCAGACATCCAAATGCACGTGTTACATCCAGGCGTGAATGATGCCCAGTCACACATTCCCATCTTTGGCACATACACATGAACATCATGCATGCACATGACGCAGGCAACTCTACCTCAACTGTCAAACTTGGCACCCTGGCAAATCTCAAACACAAGTAACATTGCATGTGCATGGTCTGAAAGGCAGCACTACAACACACAATGCAAGCAGTCGCTCAGTCAAAATACATATCGGTCTGAATGCACTCATGGAGAGCAATGTCTAGGGTATGTACGCACACATCCGTCTCAGAAGCATATTTTCTGCAAGCCTAAGTGGGTCACTGGCAACATGCTGCCACATGCACAGAGCACATGCACCGTAGAGCATTGCACCACATGGCTACTCAACATGGTCACCATGGTCACCTCACTCACAGAGCTTTGCTGTGGGTTCTGGATTTCAGGTCCTCCGAGCGCTTGAGTGCGGTTCCGTCTTAGATCTGCTTATGTCCTTCCTTGCTGTGTTGCATGAAAGGGTTGAAGAGGGCATCATAATGCTCTAGTACCTTTTCCACTGGGATGTCAACTTCCCTGGCGATTAAGTTTACAGCCCTCTGCCTCGCTGCCGTGGGGTACCACTCTGGTCTGATGATGATGGTGCAGACATGGCAAACCTCGTGGCAGGTGTGGGTGGGCAATGTGCTCCTGGAGCTGGGCTGTGGAGCTTTAGTGGTAGAATGGCATGGTGGGAGTCTGATGAAGCAGCTGAGGTGATCACAGGGCCAAGGACAGGAGCATAGGCAATGGCTGGACAGCAGGCGTGCCAAACGCAGTGCAGGTGGGCAGCAGGCACACACACTCGACAGGCTGCAGCAGATGGCTAAGTAGGAGGCAGATAAAAAGGCATGGGGGCAGGGGCGTGAGTCTTCCATGTATATCTATGATGGCAACCAGAAACAGAGTGATGGGACTTTTCATGTAAAAAATGAGTGTGGACATGTGAAATCCGAGGAAAGGCCCTCAGCGTATAACTTATGTGACATGCGCTGCACGCAGGCATTCAGCTCGCCAAAGTCGGGAGTACATTAGTACATGTAGAAGCAACTCTGAATGTGTGTGCGAAGGGGAGGAGATGGATGAGTGGAGTCCTGAGTATTTTGGGGTGCCACGCAATCCGTGTTTACTTCGGGGACTGCACAAACATCTTATTTTGGTGGGGGATTTGCTTACGCACATACTCACATCTACTTTTGATTTCTGCGAGGCTAACGGTGAGTTGCATATGCATTTTTCCAACTCTGTTGCCCTCTACATACCTCTATTCTTACCCTCCAGGCTTCAGGTAGCTTTCCCGGGTTCATGTACGTATTGTTTGTGTTGCTGGGTGCCACTGCGTATCGTTTACCACTTTTTTATTTTTTCCAGAAGTTAATCTGGTCTCGGATATGCATTTTTTTTTTTTTGGGTGCCTGTGCTTTACGCATACTGTATTTTTCACACATGGGGTACTTTTGAGCCTTGCCGGACCACAGAAGTATGTCTTCCATCACGTACACAGCGCCCTCAATCTAATTGCCCAGGACAATTGCTTGGTGTGCCTTCCATTTTTCCCTTAGACCTGGAACATGAGTGGAAAGGCCCCAAGAGGGAAAGGGGAAGAGGTGGGCTGGGGTCAGGGACCTCCTGCATAAGCAGCTGACACAGCCCAAGGGGTTCAGGGACCTCCTGCGGAAGCAGCTGTCCCGACCCCAAGGGTCATGGACCTGCAGCAGAAGAAGCCGCCCCAGCCCAAAAGGGTAAGCGACGTGCAGCAGAAGCAGCTGTCCCAGCCCGTAAGTGTAAGGGAGGTACAGCAGAAGAAACCGCCCCAGCCCAAAAGGGTAAGGGACGTGCAGCGGAAGCAGCTGCCCTGACCCCAGGGGGTAATGCCATGCCTCAGGCCACCAGTGGTCTGGCATCTGGACCCCAGTTGGTCACAGGGACAACACCAACACCTCGTGGCAAGAAGGCAAAACCTGCACAGCAGGAACAGGCTCAACCCCCTGGCACTGCACACAACACTGGCACGCTGAGGAAGAGGAACTTCCATGATGGATAACTCCAGAGCCTCATGAACTACGTGGCCAGGCACCACCATGACATGTACTAGCAACCAGGGAGCACAAATACACCTGCACATTGTACGGTGCATTGGCAGCATGTCACAGATGAGATCAACGCCTTAGGGCTTGAGAAGCGCACTTCTGCACAGGTAGTGAAGCGCTGGAATGACCTCACCCGTCCCACCAAGTTCAAGCTGGGTGCCAACCTCGCCTCTGCTCTGGCAACTGGAGGGGGTTCACCAGAGGAGGAGGATCTGACCGGGCATGAAGAGGCCATGAGCCAATTCATTCTACTGGAGCAGGTGTAAGGAGTGGGAGGCCTGAAAAATTACAAGGACACGTCCGGTGAGTGCCAAAGATTGTACAACCTGAGCGTGTGCAGTGAAGCATCCCCAAGATGTATGATTGTGGTGGACATCTGGCTGCATTTGAAAGACTTCCTAGGGTGATCTATGTCGTGGTGGACTGACTCCTGTCCAGTGTACACAAGAGTGGATGCAACCCATGTGTTGTACATCAGTTGAACATGGCAGTGTGAAAGTACTCTTCCCCCACCAGCATACCCCCCAAAATCTACAACATGATACCACAACATGCCCTCCTGTTAGCTGCATCCTTGATGTCAGTGACTCTGCTCTGCTAGACATTTGCTTGTGTCCGGAATACGAGTTACAATTCATGAACTGCAGGGTATAAATACTCTTTTCACACATGTATGCAGGTGCTTCAATGTTAGATAGAACATCAAAGATGACAACCAACATGCCTTATAGCTTGCCCTGAGTGTGAACAAACCCGCTGCCAGAATGGCAATGACTCCTGAGGCAAATCGTTGTAAGGCCTGATCCCTGTTACCTTCCCACACTCAGCACACAATCCATGGGTGCATGCCCCTCTCCCTCTTGTGGGTCACTGTACCTTGTTCATATCTAGAACTCCATTAACTTACTCTCTCCACTACACAGACCTTGGATAGGTGGTACTCTTACAATCATACATCAACTAGGACTGTTTCCTTTTTCACACAGTTACGGCAAGTTCCTATTGTGTACAGTCCATGTACCAGGTCAACACTGGTGTGGCATGTGATGGATGTGGCCTTGGATGCAGACATGTGTGTCTGCCTGTTGCCATGTCATGTAATTGCACATCACACAGCCACATGGCGATGCACATTTCACTGGTATTAGTCAACAGTTAGATGTGCCATGGGCAGTGGTGTGCTTGTTAACGACCCTATTTGTTGGCAATGTGTCCACTGGCAGCAGGGCCCAGAGCAGGGAATGTTGTTGCCAGTCTGCATATGCTATGATCAGATAGCTTTTTTCTTACGGTGACATGTCCTGCATTTTGTTGCATAACAGCAATGTGATACACATATTTACTGTAGTCACGTTGCACATGACTCAACATGTCTTTTTCTGTCCATGTGCAGGTGAGGAGGCACCAGATGTGAGGAGGAGGAATAGGATGAAGAAGAGTCTGTGGAGCTTCAGACCACCAATGGAGGATGTGACGTGGCAGGCAGTGAGAATCCACTGGTGCTACAGACCATCCTGAGCCATGCTGCAGACAATTCTGACTCTTTGGACTCCAGTAGCTCTGATCCTGAAATGGATGTGCAGTCCTCAATGCTGGCAGAGGTGAGTGCACCAATGGGTGGAGCAGTTGGGACCCAAGAGTTTGTAGCTGGCAGGTGCCTTCAGAAGGCCAGTCAGTGGTGTCACACCTATCTGTGGTGGTTATGGTTGCAAGGCCACACTCCCATGTATTGATTTCTGGTCTTGGCTCAGATAACCATGGGAGGGTTGCAGTCCTGCAGCCAGAGATAGTGGCATCACAGCAAGTGCCATGCTCCCTTGGATCAGGCAGGCATGGGCTCCGCACACATGGGGGAGGTGTGCAGGCTGGGCAGACAGTGTGGGAGCAGCAGATGTTGTATTCCACACACTGACAGGGTGCTGCCTATGAGAGTTTGGCTGAAGGCATGGGTAGGGTGGCCAGTTCCATGATCCCCCAGCAACACAGGTGGAGCAACAGCTGCAGGTAATGTGGTCCACATGCCACTCACACAGGCTGCGCATGGAGGCCAACATCTGGGTCCGACGAGCAGATCTGCAGTTTCTGCAGGCATCCCTGCGTGCAGAGGGTTGGGCACACAGGGAATCCCTGAGGCAAGAGTTGTTGGCCCAGAGAGATGCAATCCATGAGGAAGAGGCATCCACCAGAAGACTGTTCTGTCAGTAGATGCTATAATTGAGGCAGACTATTGCGGAGGAACACTGTGAAACCCGTGAAGTTGTGCATGGTGACCTCCAAGCCCTCAGTCTGCTGGTACATTTATCAGTGTCATGGATGGCTGCTACCACTGAGAACCATGCCAGGGCACTGCATGGTGAGCCCCCAGCACCACTTCCACCTTCAGATTCAATGCATGATGGTGGTGCCAGCAGAGACATGCCTCCCGGGCCACTGTAGCTGTGTGGTCCCTGAGCACATGTAGGGGAATTTCTTTAAACATTTTCTTTAACATCGACCCATGCGGAAGCTGACATGCGCCCTGCCCCTACCCTCTCATGGTTGGATCCCCCCCACCCTGGTCTATATGATGGACCTTTTTGTTTTTTTTGTTACATGTTTGATACTTTAGTTGACCCCAGGCCCGGATGTTGGCATTTTATTTCTGAGTTTCTTGTCAGTGCACTGTCCGAATACTACACACGTGATGGCGTGCCTTGTCATTGGTAGTCTTTCAGGGGTGTCCCTGCTTTTTTGTGGGCTGAATTATCTGCATATGTGATGTCTTCTCATTTTCATGCAGCATGTTGACTGATGCGTGCTTTGTGTATGTGCCATCGTCTAGTGAATGGGAATATGTGACAAGCACATTTGCTGCATGTCATTTAGCGGGACTGGCAGTTTGGGGGATGTTTTTGTTTTTCGCAGTGTGTGTGTTTTGCGTGTTTGATTTGCATTCAGTGTGCAGGTGTTGCTGCATGTGTGGTGGACACATGTTGATGGTTGTCTTGTGAGTTGTTGTTTGCATGTGTTACATGTCAATGAGGAGTTGCTGCATGTCTGGATGTGGTCATTCTGGTGAGTTGCACTCTTTGATTGAATTGTATATTACCTCTTGTTAATTGTTTTTTGAGGATGGGGTTTATTGTGGTTATGTTGAGTAACTTGCGGGTCAATACTCCACTGCTTTTCTAAGCCCATGCCCCCCCGATAGAGACCTGTTTGTGCGCATCACGCACATTGAAGGTCATATGTGTAGCTATTTGCAATTGTGCTTGTATTTTGTGTCCATGTAAATTGTTGAGGCCACGCATGGCTTGCAGCTCAGACATGATGGTTTAGGATTTATCGATGCTTACACATTCCATAGGTATGTTAATTAGTCAGATTCGCCAGAGTGCCAGGGGACCACTACAGTGGGGATATTACGAGTTATAAATATCCTTTAACTTTACATATGGGATAGTTTTGGTGCCAAAGAGGTCATTTAATTACATGGTTGGCATGGTGGTAGTGGTATCCTCCCTCTTCAATGTGTTTCTTTTGGAAACAAAAAAGGAATTGCTTTTTAGTTCTAAGGGATGCACACAGATTTGCACTTCCGAGGGCACTTTCTCAGTGTGGTTTTGGGAGCACAGTGGATTGTCTCATTATCATCATTGAATGGCACCTGGGATTTGGCGGGATTGTGTGCGATACACAGTAGAAGGATTTTAGGTGAAATAAGATTGCACAAGCTGGGTACGTGCAGCCTCTCCACTTGCCCTTTGCCCAGCCATATGCAAGCAGTGTGCCTTTGGGTGTGGATGGGGTGTCACAACCATGTCCACCAGTACGCCACTTTGTGTTGCAACATTGTGCAGGACACATGCTGCCACAATGATCCTGCAGACTACTGGTGGTGCATATAGCAACACACCACCAGAATGGTTAAGGAAGCGGAAACGTGTCTTGAGCACTCCGAATGTGTGCTCCCCTATGCCCCGAGTTCCAATATGGGCAGTGTTGTACCTTACCCTGGCAGGGGGTTGGGGTTGCGTTTGGGGCGTCATTATGTATGTGTTCAGAGGGTGTGCACTGTCCCGTGTAGTGGTGAGTATGTTTGCCATTGTCATTTGTTGACAGTGTCTATTGATCTGTGTGCAGCATGCATGTGTGTGCATGGTCATTCATACTCACCAATGAGCTGTGTGTTGCCATGCTTACCAGCTTCCAGGGCCCAGTGTAGCAGGGACATACTGAAGAGGTAACGATCATGGGTGCTGTCAGGATCATTGGCATACACTTCAGTAATGATGCCCTTGGCATCACACACAACCTGAATATTGATGGAGTGCCAATGTTTGCGGTAGATGTGCTCTGTTGCTCAAGGTGGATGTAGAGCAACATTTGTGCAACCAATGGCCTCTAGCACTTTTGGGAAGTGTGCCACCCCATAAAAATCCTGGACCACTGCTTGCCTTTCTTCCGGTGTTCTGGGCATATAGCTATGCCGGGGGACAGAAGGATGTGCAGTTTTGATTGACAACTCCTGGTGTAAGCAGTGTGACTGCATGGCCTGGGAGATGCCACCTACTATGGCAGTGATATGCTGGAATGAGCCAGTGGCCAAAAAATGCAGAACAGTGAGCACCTTTTGGAAGGGGCTCTGTGCTTGGGAGCACATGGTGGGTGATGTGACGTCATCTTCCCACTCCGTGACCAGGTCTAGGATGATATGGGGGGACCTATACCTGCCATAGACCTAGTCATCAGGCATCCCAAAAAGGCTGGTCCTTGGGTGGAAGATCTGGGTTATGGCCATGCTCCTCTTCCTGCGGTGTCCCAGGATGAATGCTGCAACAAATGGTGCATTCATCGTGGCTGTATCCGTCCGGTTGTTGATCGTGCATGCTTTTTATGCATTTCTTAGTGTTTACATTGATGTTTATGCCTGCTATTGTGTGGTTGTTAGGGAGAATTCTCTGTTTAGGTGGAATTTCCTAACCTAGTGAGTCCCCCAGCAGCTTTGCTGGATTTCTGGAGTTTGTTTTTTTCCATCCTGCCAAGAGTGAGACTCTTTTTCTCCCACTATTGGACATGAATGTGTGTAATTCCTTTGAATGTCAATGTGTTCTATGGGCTATGGGGTCTTTTACTCCATAGGGTCTCATATGTTTTGCTATGTGAGTTACACTGCACCCTACGTGCCGTAACACTGGGGCGTCCTAGCGGACCTCCATCATAGACTCCATACCCGGGGACTGACTACTGTCTCCCCGGGCATGTAAAGTCACCATTGGCTTTACTAGACCTAAATTTACTAACAGAACTGGTACCAACCATCATATCTATCGGATGGTATTTTCTGTCAGAGCTCGGCTTTTTAAAATGGCGTCTGTGTTCGTCTCTGTGACTCCTAAACCAAAGGTTGAGCCCTTTGTTCCACTTTTAGCGGGCCTCTGTACAGAGACCCTCCAAAGTGGTGCCATTCTGTCTGGGTTACCACAGGGGTGTGGGAGGGGGTTTAGGCACCCTGGACCGAGTTGCCTTGCCAACTCCGGTCGCACTCTGGTGTGATTGGCCCAAGTGGTGAGCCTCCCCGCTCACCACTTAGCATGTGTTGATTGACAGCTAGGCTGAATGAATGGGGTTTTCTGCATAAAAGCAGGGCTTTTGGGACTGGATCTTCAGAAGTCGCCACAGGACCTAAGAATCCGACGAGGGTAAAGCTGAGCCGACCTGCAACGACGACACCTCCGGTGGAGCCCTGCTGAACCGACTCACCACTTCCCGACGACAGAGGAGATCTCCCTGCCGGAGAGTCTCTTCCCCTGACTGGTGGGAACAACCAGTCCCCTTTGCTTTTTCTTCGCCTCAGGGCACAGTGGTCGAATTGCCCGTGCTGAGCACCTCGGCAACCGGATAGCCACTACCCCTGTACTGCGACCAAAAGGTGGTGCCTTGTGAGGGAGCACTCCGCGGCTGCTCTCTTGCCTGGTGGTGCAACGATCTTCAACTTTCCTTCGACGACGAGATCCTCTCTTCTCTTGGCAAAGACCGGACGTGCACCCACCACCAGGAACAACTGCCCCCGCCGGAGCTGTCTCTCCACAATCAAGGTACTGTGTCCGCCTGGCTTCCCTTGTTGCCGGATAGAGTGAGGTGTCTTAATCCTCGCCTCTCCATAGGGTCGCCTCCAAGCTTTCTCTAGCGTGTTGTTCTGAACTGGTTCAATCTGCCGATAACAATTTGCTACAAAGACTCGAACGCATTTCCACTAAGAGACTTTTTGGGACATATCGCCTTGCCTCTCTCCGAGTGGGCCTGGCCTCTGAACTTTATGATCTATTGTGGTTCTTGCCTTCTTGCCTTGCATTTTTCCCGTGAAGTATTGAACTGTGTTGATTTCGTAACCTGCTTATTTTTCTCTCCCGTCCTAACTAATATTAGAGTGCCATCTAGGTTGAGGCATACACCTCTGTCTGCAAATAAGTGATGCTGGTAGAACCTAGACTTGTCGAACTATTGTTAGGGGGATTGATCGTTTCTTCTTCGTAGAGTAATTGTAATTGAAGTGTTTGCCGTGATAGTGCCATAGTGTTTTCTATAGATGTTCCGTTATAAATAAATACCTTAATATCTTTACACTGAAGCCTCGTTGCGTGTTTGCTTGTCTTACTGTGAAGAATTGCCCTATTTTGTATACTCCACATACTGCTTAACTCTTCTTGAGAGAAGTCTGACTGCTCAGCCACAGCTACCAAGTGAATCTGTGTGGTACAGACTGCTACCAAGTGGGTTTACTGCCAAACACCTGTAGTCCTAAATCTTTTGCAGTGGACCCAGAGGGAACTGCACAGGTTTCCGCCTAACAGTGGTCTAGTTGTTTCTTAATTTGCGCATGTTTTTTTGCATGCCGCCGTACCCTGTTCAATTCCATGAATACGTTTGTTTTGTGCGCGTATTGATGGTGTGATTGTTTGATGGTGGAATGTCCCTCGTAAAGCCCACATTTGTGCTTGTTCTTCCTCATTCCATGTGTTCCTCACCCTTTTTAGGTGGCTGTGCAGGACCAGGCCAGCCTTTCCCTTGGAGTCTCGTGCAAGGCATTCATCCGCTTGCAGTGACTTGGTGGACCGCCACGGATTTCTCGCAAGGCCCGGGTAAGCCCTGTGCATTGTGTTCCATGAAACGACGAACAGGGGACTTGCGGGTGATTTTGCACATAAGTCCTGTTTTTTCAGCGCAGATTATTCCATGAATCGGGCCCTTAATTTTTGGAGCAAAAACCAAGGTGAATGCCCTGGGTGTAGTGTGCCAGTGCCTCACAACGGGCATCCAAATGACTTCCTGGATGTAACTGTTGGTTCACTCAACTTTATTTAACATCTCTATAACATAATGGGCCTCATTATAACAGTGGCAGCCACAGTATGAACGGTGCCGGTAAGGCACCAGCACCATTCACACCGGGCCACCGCATTATGAGTTCTGCTTGTGGGTCCCTGACAGCCTGCCAGGTCTTACCTGGCGGGCTGTGTGGCACCCGCGAGCAGAACTCGTGTTTGCACCGGCACCACTATGAACGGTGCCGGTGCAACCATGCTCCCCACCCCCATTCTGCCCTATGGGGGAGAATGGGGATCGGGAGCCCGGCATTACGTCCTCCCGCAAATGGGAAATTTCCGGCCCACTCATCTTGTAATGGGCCGGTTATTGCCCAATCGCGGGAGGCGGTGCCGGTAGCAAGCATGGCGGTAGCCGTGCCTGCCATACAGGCACGGCTACCGCCATGCTCGTAATGAGGCCCAATGTCTAAATCGAAAAGTGTCCCTGTGGTAGTCTAATTTATGTTGTTTTCTCACTGCACAAACATGTTCAGACTTTTGCAATTCTTGCTTCAGGACTATGTTGTGACTGTCATCATTTTAAAAGTGTTCAGTTGCCTGCTTCTCCCAGAACAGTGAATACTAGACTCACAAAATGTCATTATGGATGGACTCAAGGCCACAGTAGTAAAAACAAGCGTGCACACACCAGTTATTTTTAAATGAAGATTGGAAAGCACACAGGCCGACGAACCCATTTTTGGAACAGTATCACCATTGTGCAGGCTGTACAGCATGACTAGATTATTTTGGTTTTAGGAATTGTTTGATTATTTTAAATGCTTGAAAATATTAAACACATTAATTATTAGAACATGGCAGATTGTTTGCATTAGTTTAGACTATTGTGTGAAAGGTTTGTTTTAAAATGAAACACACTTGTTAAATAAAATACAAATTACTCCTGGCTATGACCGTCACAGAAAACAGTTGCACGCGGGTAACGTGCATCAGTGAATGGAGGAATGCTGGCCAATAGGAAGCACTCCCCATGGAAGCCAGACCTGTTGATGTGGTTGGCAACGCGGTACATCAATACATCTGATACAGACCAACTATGTCTGATAGGCCTTGTTCTGGTCACAACGACAGTACGAATTGGGGAAGGGTGGAGGGGTCTAGGCCAGGAATTCCACAACATATGCAGCTGTGAAACATGACACGTTGTCCAAAAACGGTGTGTTTCGCTGTGCTGGCCGTGTTTCAAGAGTTACTTGGCAGGGAAAGAAAATCCAAGTCCCCGCAGTGGTACCCCCTTGGTGTGACACCAGCTGCTAGCTCACCTGCGCCAGACATAAAAGTATAATGAAACCAGTGATCGGTGGCTCGAATTAGCAAGATCACTGCTTGCCAAGAGAGCAGTTCTGAATGCAGATGGTGCACAGAGGGAAACACCATTACACCAAACAGCAGAGACTGTGTGTGTGCGTGTGTGTGTGAGGTGGGGGTGATGAAGCAGAAGACAGAGAAAGTAGAATGATCCTAATAATATAGTAGAGCTTCAATGAGGTAGGAACATGTCACTGAGTAACAATGGGGAACCATGAAGTAGGAGCAGGGGTGTTGCTAGGTCTGGAAATGACCCGGGGCTACGCTAATGTCGGGACTGGCAGGACTCGGGGCTAGCTAGCCTTTTGGTTGTAGCTCTTAAGATTCTATCCGGGGCTATAACCAAAAGACTGGGGGCTATAGTCCCCTTAGCCCCCCCTAGCAACGCCTCTGAGTAGGAGAGTACCAACACAGAAGAATCAATGATGAGAAGACGGTAAATAAAGTAGAAGTCCAGGCGGAAGTCTACTACCACTGAGGAACGAAGAGAGAAATAGGTTCAGAGAAGCCGTTTTAAGATGTAACCTATGATAACAAGGGATGTCAGTCAGAGATGACTGATGAGGCGTGGGGGCTCATTGGGGAACAAACAAACAATGTGGTGCCGGAAATGAGGAATGACAAAAACATCAAGGAATGAGGAGACCAATACAGAAGAACGACAACAATGAGGAAGAACCATGAGGGATAGGTAAGTAACAGTGTACGCAGAGACCAGTGAGTACTCTGGAGTCAATTGAAGAATAATAATCTAAACAAGGAATAAGGAGGCCCATAAGAACACCAATGGCAATGGAAGAGACCAATGATAAATATTGCCATAGATTATCGAGAAGGCAGACCAGGAATAAAGAGAGCATTAGAGCAATACACCAACAAGTGGCCAATGAGGTAGGAGGTGACTAGGGGGAAAAGCCAACAACAAGCAACAAGGAGACAATTGAGGAATGACATGGAAGTGGGGAAGTAAGAATAAGAATCCATGAGACCAGGTGAAGTAGTGTCACAACCTCGGAAAATTGAAAGCAGATCATGATGTAAACACAGCCCCCATTCGCCTCTAACCAGCATATCTGTCAATAATCGGAAATGTCGTTGAAATAATAATGGAGGAGCTGGCCCCCATCAATCTATGTGCAAAATGAGAAAGCAGTAAGATTCATGAACTAAAAGAAAAATGTATTATCAAAAAACATCACTTGCAAAACTATATCTAACATATTATCAAGGAGTTTAGGACTTCAAAAATAATGTTACAATCCAGGAAAGCCGAGATACATGCATCTCATTCATTATTATCACGAGGAGGAAAGTTCAGTCTTTGGCAAAATACCATATTCATAATCCATCTAAAAATAAAACTACTTTAAAAAAAACACACCAGGAGAAGCTGCCCCTGAACATCTGATTCCACAAACAATCATCAGTGTAAAGACAAATTGCTAACCTTTTCATGTGGAGGCTGTGACCCACATTTAACCTGCACAATGTGTACAGAGGATGTAAAGGGTAACCATTCGCTTTGCGATAGACTCACGCAGAATACTTTGCATGTCCGCAACATTTATAACTCTAACTAACACTGCATTTAAGGGTAGGCTTGAATTCTCACAGGTCATGTTGTAGACACAGAACAACGAGGCCCCATCTTTTGCTTGATTATCACATTCCAATTTCCAGGAATGGTAGGGAACACGCACGCACACCCACATATAAATGTGTCTAGCTAGACCTTTGAACAATTAGGTAGGAATGCCAGCAGCCAAATGGGAGAAGAGATGCGGCCCAGTATGAAGGCCATAATCATAGGACCGGGGCAGAGGTCTTGAGCTGCCAAAGCATGAAATGAGATTTAGGACACTAGCGCCCCCAGAATAATGGTCATTCCATTTGAACTACCAGATTTACAGGAATAATACTCTTAAATCCTTCATGAAGTGGATGGATTAGCCGGACACCAGGATTGCCTCTTGGGAGGGGTAAATGACAGTGAGGGCAGCAGAGAACAACAAGGCTTGTGATTTGTACCAAGGAGAGCAAAGGGTGATGCAAGAGTATATAAGATTACAATGGGGAGGCCTGATCGGGGGCCTGTGTGTCTGGGTTGAGAAAAAAGTTGCTTTGTTTCCAAGGAACAGACTGACTGCAAAGTTATTTACCAAGTTCATGTTGACAACCAGGTTCATATCACGTGGTTAGAATTAAAAACAGGGTGATGCCATTTATAGTTTAAACAATTACTTTGCAGTACTTCAAGGTGAGGAGACCATTTCCCACGTGTGGAAAGGATGGAGGAGATGATGCAACCAATTGGAAAACGGCCCACATGTGATGATTAGCATTTAAATAGGCAGCAGCCAAAGAGGGTGGTGGATGAACACTGTATATCAAATGCATAATTGCAGGTTTTATAAGATGAACTTCATTTTGTTGATGATGTAGAGCTCTGTGGCTCGGGACTTATAATACCTGTTCACCATTTTCCTTTTTGTATACAAAATAATGCTCTTGTTCTTCTCGAAAAAGGATGCACCTTGCCTTTTTCCCTAGCGTTTTTTTTTTTTTTATGACTGATTGTTGTGGAGTTACCCTACATTATCACCATCGCCTCTACAACTCCAAAATGGATTATGTCATTTTGTAGAAAAAACTCTAAGGTATATTCAGCAACAATGCCCTTCCCATGCATTAATGCAACTACGACTACCAGCTCATAGACCAAATTACATGTAACTCCAGGCTCCTCCACTTCCCACTCCTCCTCCCATTGTGACAAAACCTTCTATTGTCAGTCGTGCCTCCTTCACCGCCTCCTCATCTCTTTCATTGGTAAGCCCTGCATTGTCACTCCTGAAACTCCTCCCATTCTTCCCGAATCGTCCCTCAATAACTCTCCCAGCTCATGCAGCATCTGTGACGGATCTGGGCATCTGGCACCTATATGGCCCACAATTCTGATAGCAAACGAGACTCCCCCATGCTAACTCGTTACGTGACCCCCCATTGACCCTTGACAATCACAAATACAACTCATGTCCATTTTTTGTATTATGTTATTGCTTTATATTTACATCTATGTTCAACAAAGCAGCATTCATGTTCAAGTGATTCACACAAGCTCTGGATTGCATTATGAAATGAGGACTTTTCTCACTCTCTGAAAATACTGTGCCACACAAAATGTTGGAGTGTGTAATTTCCAAGTTTTGGTCGTGCACTATCCACATTATCACCAACATTTTGTGTGGCACAGTCTTTTCAGAGTGTGAGAAAAGTCCTCATTTCATGTTCTTACAAGAGGCAGGGTTGTGAGCCTCTTTCTTCCTCTTTTCTCACACACCTGCGACACCAGAAAAGGTGAAAAACGGGAACATTTTCAAGGAGCAGAGCACAGTATAGCTGGCACACAAACAAACCCCAAAACTTCTGAAAAACAGGATTGTATTAGTCATGTTTTGGTTGGTTAATTCTGATTGTGTATAATAATATAAAATACTGATATAGGCTTACTCATTCTTTGAGTCATTCAATATAATAATGTTCAATGGGAACAACCACGTGGGTCACCACAATTACAGCTGTGACACCATTACAATTAAAATACTCATTCCTCGAGAAGTGAACCTCCTCTTACTACACCACCTTCCAAAGCCCTGCCATATTTCATGATTTCAATCCCTATAAGAAAGGATAATTAGTAAGCAATAATAGAAATAAAAAAAAGTTGAGTGACTGACTAAGGCAAACAAATGGATTCACACGAGTCACAGAACGACAGTTGGAAAGAGGCTTCAAAGCGCAAAAGAAAGTAACTAAAAACAGGAAGGAGTCAAAGGCTCACCGTACAAATGTAACACAAATACAAATGGAAAGGTGATTTTTTTTTTTAAGGTAAAGGTCCAGGTAACGGAAACAAATTGAGCCATCAGATGAAGCCTACTGCGACAAATACTTAGATAAATTATAGGAACAGAAAGCGAACATGGCTTTTTGTAATTTTTAAACATTTGGGTAACACAAAGGGGTGGGTACATAAGAGGGTTTGTGTTTTGTATTTATTAAATATTTCTTATGAGGAAAATTAATGGTAAAAAAGGGAACATGACAAATAAATAGGGCTCAAAAAGCATAATGATCAACCAAATCAACTCTACAACAAGTTGTTGGCCTGCCCAGTAAGCCTATAAAGGGAAAGTTCTTCTTTAAGTCATTAAGACTTCAGAAAGACATTATTCTTGTTAAGGTTTGGCTCCGTGATGGAATTTTCTTTTTTTTGTGAAGTCAAAGTGACTGCCAAAAGAAATGATTTCTTTGTGGAGTCTGAGGCCCCCTCCTACCATCCCACACTGGACATGGATGCCTCTGGCTCGTCTGCTCTATGCATGACATGATCTAGCATTGCTGCTACATGAAACAGGGAGTTGGAGGCCTACCAAGCCTGTAGCAGAGTTCCTCGGAGCAACAGATTCTAAAAAGGTAAGCAAATGTATTTTTTAAAATGTGTTCTGTGTTTGCGGGTGCATGCAAGGGTGTGTGTTTATTTATAGTATCTAATATGTGTGAATGCGTGATGTATGGGTGGCTGGGTCTGTGTGAGTGGATGGTGAATGAGTGCACATGTAAATAAGGGAGTGACAGATATGAGTGTGTGGTTGAGTTTAATGCCTGGATTACTTACCTGTAATCTTCATTACTCCTAGCCCTATTCTTCCACCTTGCCTCACACAAAAGTACTGGGATGAGAAAGAGGGATGTGGAGGTAATAACTGGCTTAGTTGCTGGTACTGTTCATTATTCCAAGTCCTACTCTTCCTCGTCCCAGTATTTACATATGAGGCAAGATGCATCATACATAATTACTGAGACAAGGAAGAGGCACGAGGAGGCAGTGCTTGGCTGAGGAATTGATTTTGGGGGTTTGGGTAGGTGGATGGTAGGGGACCTGTATGGAGGGGGCAGTGGTTGGTGCACTAAATTGTAATGGCTTTCAATGATGAAGCAAGCTTGATATTTGTTATTTGTGGCTAGACTGGCATTTGGGTGCAGCCAGCCTAGCCTTTTAAAACCTTTGCATTGTATATTTTTTAAGGGCATGTATGATAAACTAAGCATGATAAGTGTTATGCTGTGCTTAGACTGGCAACCAGTCTAGGTATGTCATACTGTGGTGACTTGTAAATATTGGATTTTTGGTTTGGAGTTGCTCTACAACAACAATTGCAAACACTCTGGTTTTTACCCAGTTGTTGTCAGAAAGTGTGCTGTATAATGTACCATTGTAAACCATTATTCAAACATTTATCTTTGAGGGTCGAGAGGGGCAATGAGGGGATAGCCTCGCCCCTCCTTGGAAGGTTTGGGTTCGCTGCTTTGTTTGGACACTCTGGTCACTGTGGTATATTTGTGGGAAATGCCTAAGCCCCTTCAATATAGAAAATCACCAGCTGCCACTGGGTGAGTGAGTGACTCATCTGCGAATGGGAATGAGGTTGTGCAAGCGGTGTGCAAAGGGGCACTGGAACATGTTTTACCAGCATTTTTGGCCAAAGTCAACTTGATGAATGTTATTAAATGGAGGGGTGGTTGGGGTGGGGAAGGGGTTGTAGCATATAACAAAATGTTTCCTTACTGTAGGATTGCATTTTTTATTGGTTTTGAGGGCAAATTCCAGTTGAAGAGTATCCGTACCTGGAGTGCAGGCATTTGTGCAGCCAGCAATAACATGCTTTCTTCCTGTGGCAGGAGATTTGTACTGGCATTAACGGTAAAGCCAACAAGAGAATGCTCATATTGACGATACAGGCAGAGCCAGTATGCACATGTTTACTTATTGTATCATTATTTTGCGTAATATTACTGGCCACGCACAGAGCTGGCTGGTAGATTTGGATGCCCGGTGCCAGGCACACCTCCCTTGTTAGTAAACTAGGTGGAAGATTTAAGATTTGATTAAAACACATATGTATATCTTTCTCCCAGTACAGTGTGTGGTCTACCCCCACATCAGCATGATCTCCGTGCTTATTGTGCATGTGTGGTGGTCCAGGCAGACCCAGTTTGCGGTGCAAGCCATGCTTATTTTGCTGATCTTTCGCGGGGTGGGAAGGTCTTGCTGGGGGAATTTTGTGCTATGCCACTGCCTTTTATGGGGACACATACTTGCCAACATCACTGAATCTCACAGGGAGACTTCATGTTTTTGTTTGGCATGCTCATAAGAACCCACGTGTGTGTTCAGGTGATGTTATGGGCTGCCAGATTGCCACGTGAACTCTCTACTAGTTAGCCCAGTCCTACTCCTAATGAGCCCTGACTAGAACGAACACACGTGGTGTTTTACTTTTATCTTGAAGATTATCTGAAGGAAATGTACTTTTGCCAGATGGCAGAAAATACATTTGCTGTCAGGAGTGGGTTTCAGAAGCATTACTGAGGTAAATATGGGGAAAACCTGTTGTTTTGGAACTCATATGCTAAGTAACATAACCTTGCGCCATCAACACTTTCCAACAATGCTTTTTAAAACAAGGAATTGGATTTGATAGCTTTCTCGAGGTACAGTCAAAATTTCAGAAAATGGGTGAATCAGATATACTACATATTGCTACAGTTTGAATCTTTGCGCTTTAGATACCATATCACATCTCTCTGATCTCAATGTCTGTTCTCCTTTTCATAAATGTATACCCTGTGTCATTAAAGATATAATTTTTGAATAGGTTGTCCATGTTATTGTCATGCCTAGGTATCTGGATCGGCATGACTTCCATGGATGTCTGTGCCAGGATGGCACCAAAGGTCATGACATAGGGAAGTGCTTTCTACCTGGTGGCATTCGGGTGTGTTGTATGGTGTTTGTTTCTTATCAAGGCATCCCAAGGTATTGGGGCCAACATGGCTCCATGGAGGCCCAATGGCATATTGTTAGGGCAAGCTGTGAATGGTGATTCAGCCATTCTACAAGACTAGGCAGTAGTAAGAGGGGGTGATTACATGTTGCCTGAGCCTGTCTGTAGATTCTGTCATATGATTGTTGAAATGGGAGCTGTTCATTGCGAGAACCTATCACTATAGGGCTGATCATTGCACACAACTTCCTACAGTCAATGGCCAGTGCTTATACGTGGGTGGTGAATGCATGGATTTGAATCATAACACTTCTGCTTCTCTGGGTGTCTAATTCCAGCTCATTCCCAGTGCATTTGTGTTGCACTCAACACAAACCTTTACCAGTCTTCCATTTCTCACTTGTTCAGTGCTTGCCTCCAACCAGGAGTTTGGCTTCGGGAAAGGGCCTTTCTTTTCTTCAGAGGCCGACCTCTAACACACTGCCTGTGCAAGAAGTTGTCTACCATACCCCGTGCAAGCTCTATGTGATGCACAGGACACGAATGGACAAATCCTTCTGGTAAGTGCAATAGTTGGAAGACCCACACTGAAGTCAGTGATAAGCAATTGCAATCTTTCAACAGTTGCAATGCTTTCATTTGTTGCAATTGAATAGCAAACCCCAAAACAAGATCTGCACAACCGCCAGTCTCTGAATCTTTAAAGGATTAGAGCAGTTCCATTTCAATTATTCCAGAAAGAGCAATCTCACCCCCACAATCATTGACAAGAAGGGGGGGGGGGAATGTTTAGAACAATATTTGTATTGTTCAAATTAAAAAGATGTATCAAATACATTTTATTCAGGCTAGGTAACAAAGGGTGTGTACATACATTTCCCTGTTAATGAATCCATTCGCTGAACAAAAACACAAATACAATTCAATGCAGTCCGTCTCTTTAAATAATAAACTGCATAGCATGTAAACTACATAACCGTTCCAAGCAGGGAAATTGCCATATATGTATGGCTCCTGTGACTAATACATGGGACTAATCATTTTACCAAATTTCAGTAATTTGTTGCAACATTTACTAAAACCCGTTAAATGATGTCTGCCTTTTAATACCTTGGTAATGCAATTGCAATGTAATATTTCCAAATAACTGAGATCCTATCCTTGAAAAACGTCAAAATATAAAGTGTATAAAAATCAATAATCACTGAGTAGGAGTGATGGCTTTTGATTCTGAAGTTCAGGGCAAGTGGATGATTGGAGGTACAATGACATTTTATTTAACAGGGTTGAGTGAAACCAGAACCTGAATCAAAACATGGTTATCCTATATTGTATTCCTCTTACAAAAGCTTCTCTCGTAGCCCTTTATTAAATGGCCTGTGGTAGCGGCTGTGTAGTTGTGGTTTAGTTGCTCAATGCATAGGAAGAGCACGTGTTGGGCGGCTTATAACTTTGCCCCTCCTAGACGAATCCTCACAAAGATTTGCAGAAAATGTATATGGCTCCATCAGATTGATTCTGCAAAGTTTGGTGAGGTTTCATGCAGGGTTCCCAAAATGTATGGTTTTTCCCATAGAAAATATTTCTTGCGCCTACAGCCCAAACAGCTGGATGGATATTAGCCAAATTTGCACCAGGAGTGGCAGCTTGTACCAAAAGCATGCCTTTGTAAATTTGCTGTAAATCTGTTCAGTACATATTTTTTAAAACAGCCAAAAAGTTGGTAAAACAAAAATGTGTGATATCTGGGTTCGGTGCACGGACTCACTTCCCTGTTCGGTCTGTAGACGGGCCTTCCTTTGGCTCAGAGGTCGGCATGATGTCCGCGGACATCGGACATGCCCGCTGATTGGAAGCATGAGGTGCGTCAGATATTTGGAAACACCCACACTGTTGCATTCGCAGACATCCGCCGGTGTCTGCGAACATCGCAGTAAAAATATATTAAAAAACACAACATTGCACTTGCCAAACTAATGAAACAATCTCAGGAGAGGTAAGTGTTATAAGGATGGGATGGGTTATGGTCTTAAAAAGCACAAGCAACTGTTGTTATTTCAACTCTGACGTCTGCGATCAGTCCAGATGGCCGGGGCAGATCTGGGATGTTCACAAACATCTGAGATGCTCGGAGACATCTATGCCTATTTCTGCATTACAGGATTGGTGAAAAGCAGTTTTTGGATGGCTTATAACTTTGGCGTATCTCAATAAAACTGCAGGAAGTTTTGGAATTCTAGACCTGACTCTGAATGATTCTGCAAAGTGTGGTGCTGTTTTTTCAAGTGGCAACAAAATTAGAGGAGGGGTCTCAAAGTATTTTAAAGGCTTATAAATGTGGTGCCACTTGACAAATCTGCACAAAAGGTTGCACAAAGATTTGAGACCTAGATATTAATGTTTGTGCAAGGTTTGGTGGGATTTCCCCAAGAGGGGGCAACATTAGCTGGGTGTCTCAATATTTTTAGCCGATTTATAACTTTGTTGCCGTTTGACGAATGTGGACAAAGGTTTTCATAAAGATCATAGACATTTTGACATTTTGACATTTTGACACTTTTCAAAAAATAAAACATGGGCAGATTTGCGGCAGACATGTGTAATGAGCATTGGCAAGGACCTGAACGTGTGGTTTTGCAAATGTGCCAGTGTTTTTTTTCTTTTTTTAAGTGTCATACTGTAGGTACACAAAATAGTGATATACCTTTGGTGACTGAGGTATAGCCTGTGGCCATGGGCAGTGGCTAGATTGTCCGGCTCATGGCCTAATGCCATGACCCGGACAATCTGGCTACTGGCCATGACCACGAGAGACCAGCAATGGGGTTAAAGTGACCATGGCCACCAGGGACCTGCTATGTGGTAAAGAATTTCGAAATTGGATAAGTTTGAATGGGAAAACCAAATCTGCTTGTGGGTACAGGTTGAAGTGCTGGATGGGATTGCAGCAAATATGCATGAGGACAGTCAGCAAGAGCCTCAAAGCATGGTTTTAGCAAATATGCCCTGTGTTTTATTTTTTTGAAAGTGTGACAATGTAAGTACACAACACAGTACAGTGATATAACATTGGTGTCTGTGCAATGTCCTTGCCATCAGCAAGGAGAAATATGTACTGTAATTTGCTTATTGGGGCATGCGGCATGGCGAAAGCGATAGGGTTGAATGGGAAAGAATATTCTGTTTGCGGTTACAGCCTGAAGAAGTGGACTAGATTGCAACATACTTGCACGATGAGAATTAGCAAGGACCTGAAACAATGTTTTTGGAAATATGTCTTGTGATTTATTTTTCCGAAGTGTAAGAATGTAAGTAGAAAAACTAGTTATATACATTTGGCGTCTAGGTAGTGGGCCTGGCCCTTGGCAAACACACATATGTAGTTTGATTTGCTTTTTGGGGAATGGCGCATGGCCAAAGCCCATGCCCCATGGATTTGGAGACTGGCCATAGCTGCAAGCCATGAGCACTGGTCATTGGTCACATTATTAGGGTATAGTGCACACCAAGATAGGATGCAGGGTAGGTGCAGTGAATAATAGGGGTGGTTTGGTTGGACTGGGGTCTCGAAAGATGTTTTTATTTTTTTTTTTGCAGGAGAGGTCAGAAAGTAAGGTGGGGAAGGAAATGAGGTAAGAGGCACCAACCACAAATATGGAGGGGCAGGTGGACAGGGGAAGATGTTGCACTAAGATAGTGGGTATTGTTTCTCATGCTCTTTGATTACAGCTTAAAAAGCACTTCACAATTGCTCCCCTCCGCAGAGGGGTGTGTTGCAGTATTTATAGAGTACTGTTGTCTTCGGAAGATATGTATCAACAGCCTCTTTTGTCACTTGCAAGGTAGCTGGTGGGATTTTGCGTCCCACAGAAGTAGCCTGTGTGGTTACAGTGTTGGTTGAGGAAAATGAGGTGGGGGAAGACAGCCTACTACTTAGTAAGAAAGGAACAACCTTTCTGAGATCATTGTGGAAGTTGGATTTGGTGTGGTAGCACATGAAGGTGGTCCCGTAGGAGTACTGTCCAGGTAGTCCACGACTGAGTAAAATGTTGCACTCAGTGCATTTAACTTTGGTAGCTTTAGCCTTTGGTACATTCCCAACAGTGCTAAAGAACGGCCACACACATGATTCTCTCTGGGTGCTAGAGGTAGGCACTTCCTCTACCTCATCTTCTTGGTCCTCTTCATTGTCTTTTGAAGTACTGCACTTTTTCGTTGTGTAGGTCCTCCAGTTGGTGGTGGTGGCTCTTGGGGAGTGGTGATGGCAATAGCTGATGCCATTTTTGAGATAAATAGTAGTTTGTCTAATATTCTTCCAAGTATGTGCTGTGTGCCTAATTGTTAATGGATAATGAGTAAGAATAGATGTAGGAGTGTGCAAGGTTAATTTTGAGCTTCAAAGTTCCTAGATGAGCTGGAAAATGCAGTTCCAAACTGTTCACGAAGCATGGGCCCATTCGCAATCTGCAGTCACATTCACGGACACGTCAGTATGCCGTGCGTGAGTGCATGGTCACGTGACACTGTCCGGAAAGTCTGCAATGACGTCAGACATTCGCGAACATCAACAAACACAAAAACAGTGGAAAAATGTGTAGATGTGTTAAAAATGCTGCTACAAGGTGGGGAATGGCATGGTTTTAAGGTGCAACTTTGTAAATTGGACAAAAATGTTGCTTTATTGGGGTAAATATGATAATAGTAAGTTGTAGGAAATTAGCATGCATTGGTAAAAACCCATGAAATTCACTGAAAAAATTGTGTTAAAGGGATGTTATGTTTAAGTTGCACTAAAGAAAACTATGAAATTCACTGAAAAAATGTTGTTAAAGGGACATTATGATTAAGTTGCACTAATAAACACCTATGAAATTCAATGAAAAAACTTTGTTAAAGGGACATTATGGTTCAAGTATAACTGAAAGCTCAGAGAAATTCGCCAGTTATGATAAGCTAGGCAACCATAACTCGCGCCACCACTGTGCACTGCCAAGACTAACATGCAGGACATGATAGATGACACATCATGCAGAATACTCGTCCATAACATATTCAGCACTTGAGTTAAATCTGCAGAAGCAAAAGAGAGTACATTCCCTACCAATAACATGGGACATGTGACATGCCAGTACTGTATCATGATATCACAGGGGACACACACTTCCAATATTATTTCCCCTTCATTTTCTGTTCTCAAATAAATCCTCATCTGAAAAACATTTCACTGGGATGGTTGGCTCAATACACAGAACACAGTTTACTTTCCGTAAACAAGATGGTCATGTTGTGCTTACTCGAAATATCTCTCCCCAACAGGTTGATTGGAGTTGCAGTACAGTACAACAAGGGGGCCCACACCTGTCTGCCCCCTATCTTAATAGGGAATTTCTACGTAAAAGGAAATGACTCAATATCTCCCTATTGTTCGTCCCCTGCTCTGGCCACATCTTAAACACGCCCCCCGCCTTTTGTTTCTGTAACCCACTTCTTATGGTACTTCAGAATTGTATCTTCTTTCAGAGGAAGAGCTTCACACATATAAACCTACATAGTTGTTGACTCCATTGTAGCCACCCCTTCTGGTCGCTATTTTAAAGTATATTTCAACACCCCGAACCCACCGCAATAAACACTGCCCCTGCCCAATGTCCATGTACTATGTCCCTCACTTACCTGTATTCACAATTCCCCCCACCCACATGCACACAAACACACTCCTCTCTCACAACTGCAATGTCACACCACTATTGGCCTCAACGGGGCCATCACTAACCACCACAAAAACAGAAAAAATATAAACACAAGAAATGCAATGTTTTCGTTCCAACACTCCCTTACATCGGGTGGGCAGATCCCAGACCAATAAGGGCCTCAACCACAACTACTTATCATTCCCACGCCCCCTTTACAATGGACAGAGAGGTCCCAGAATTGCTACTTATACAGAGCCTCTAGCCATATCTTCTTTTTTTTCTTCAATTCACAGTGTAGTCTTCTTTCCTATCACATCAGTAAAGGATCGCTTTTACTCCATAATCCATAATAAAAAACGTATAAAAGTAAAATATGTGCAATGCCATGTGGTTTCCCAAACCATCAATCCAATCTCTTCTCTGCAAACACATATGTACACTCTCCCCCGCAATCCACAACACCCATACTCTCCCTTCATACCTCACTTGTTTTTCTCTGACGAGGTGGACCTAGGTCTGCGTTTTGACCCGAAGTTCTTTATCACTGGGTCCCATTAACGACCTGCACAATCCGGCACAGTGCCCCACTCCAGAAAACAGACAGGAATTCTGATAACACTGCTCCTATAAACCTCTCAATGGTTGTACACAAAAAGAACTGGTCGCTGCAGTTGGGCGCGGCCCCTCGGGATGTACGGCCAGGAATCCTCCATCCTCGCAGGGGATAATGGGATCACGGCCGGGTCACCAATAATTTAGGTTAACTCCCCAGCGATCAGACCAATAAAATATAACCTACTACGGAAAAAGGCTAGATGCACCCTTTGTTTCAGAAAGACAAGAGCTTTATTTTGTATATAAAAAAAATGATGACAATGGTATTATAGGTCCACTGCCACAGAGCTCCCTCGTCCTCCGTACAAGACTCAGGATATGAAAACAACGATCCTCACATATGACACACTCAATATACTGGGTTAATCCCCCACCCACATTGGCTAATGCCTATATACAAGCTAATGATTACATATTGAAAGACCAAAGAAATATCGAGGCTTAGTACCACAAAATGAAATTCGACAATCACGGGTTGAAAGATACAAGTAATGTTTATTTCTGTACAGAATTCAAAGCAAAACAGATATCTATCTAACTCTCAACACCTTGTAGTGTGGACCAGCAGACACAATGAGGGGTGAGAGTGCTGGACATCGTAATGTGGGCCCTTTTATATGTTTCTCCAATCATTGTCCAGCCCCTCTCCAAACTAATAATTTACATGCTAGGGTTCGTGCCCAGTTCACATGACAAATATGACAATATTGTTTAACAGATTTAACAAGTTTGCTTGCCCAAGAAATTTCAATGGTAACATTGGCTCTCTAATCCACAGCAAACCTTGTTTCAAGCATAGATACAAAGCAGTTCAGCAAAAACACATGGTCTGAGTTTGTTCTACATTGTTTCGCTGTTTAGATGAGGATGAGGATTATGAGCGCGGACAACACTTGGATTGCAGTTCATACGAGTCACAAGGTTTCTTTGCACAGAACAAACAGTCTGTTCTCGGTCAGCCTAAATGTTGACACAATTCAAAGGTCCTTTTACTTGGCTGTAGTTGAAAACACAGTCCACCATTTTAGGACAGAAAGCAAGAGTTAAAATCAAAATGGCGGATAGTTCTTAAAATGGCAATGAAGTTGATCAGAAATGTGAGTATTTCGAACGCGGTTTTCTGTGCAATACGAATAGGCTTAGGCCAATATTCAGAACAAGACGGTATTATATGAATACAGTTTAACAAATACTCCTTTTGGCCTAAGCCAAGAGCATTAATCAAACATTCACTTTATTCAAAACCCCACACTTCAATGTCTGTACATCCTGAATCACATTCTTCAGAAATATCAATCACCATAAGTTCCTTGATAGTAATATCCTTCATTACTAAAGCATTAGCAGTTTTCTTGGGCGTATGTACCTTTGGTCCTAGTGTACCTGTTGTTTGTGCACAACATCCTTCTAACATCGAACATATGGCAGGAAGACACTGTACACAACAACAGCAAAACAATAGAACACCAAGAACTATCATTAGGACTGCAAAGTGCTTCCAACCCCATGATCGTAGTAAGTCCCAGAACCAAGCACTAAGATCCCAGTTTCCCTTGGGGACATGTACATCCATACTCAAGGTATGTAGATTTTGTATTGCCTTGAATATGGTAGGGGAGGAGTCAGGTACAAAAACCCAGCACGCGGATCCCACCAATTTACATACCCCACCACGCTCAGCTAGGATGACGTCTAACACCATCCTATTTTGGAGGGCCACTTTTGCTCCAGCGTCATGTTGTACAGAATATCAGCGGTCCTATTGATTGTCTTTTCAAGTACACTTGCTAGTCTTCTAATATCCTCAGAATTCATTATCTGTCCCCAAAATGGCACAAAGGATTTTGCTACATCACCCATGACTTGTGAAGGAGTGTCACCGTTATCATCCCGCCTTGGACGAGCTCTAGAGACTTCAGTGGTGGTAGCCACATATACCCCTGGTAACAAGATACCCAAGTAACAAATACCCTACCAATCTCTAGGTGACCAAGGATAGGCCTCATTGCCACAAACAAAATAAATGGGGTCTCCTACATACAAAGGTCTGTCCTCACTGGTTTGCAATGTTAGTACAACCCTCGAATGTACCCATTGGCTGAGTACCTTCCCTTTGTATACAGAAAGAAACAGAGTTGGGGCTATGATTAATAGTATAGGAAGGAGGTATGGCATCCCGGTTGCCTACAGGAGACATCTTGAAGGAAATCAATGACTGAAAAGGTCAAGAGAGTCTATCGGAAGGCCTAATAGACCCAACATTGAGTTTGCTTCTATTTGCAAAGAGAGAACATTCCAGGGGTGTTAAGATTAGTCCCATCGAAGTTCCCAGAAATAATATAATTCCAACAACCAAAGAATAGTTTCCTGAGCGAGGCATAGCATGCAGTAGTTAGAGGAAGAGGATGAAAATACCAGCCCAGTCCCTTTTCCCCGTGTTGTGGCAAGTGTGAACACACCCAGCAGTTCGTTCTGTTCAGAATCGCATCGGTCACATTCATGATCATTATGAGAGTGTTATTAAGATAACCCTGTCTATGTTGGGAGTCATGATGAGGAAGAGTGTGCAGATGCACGAAAGGTGGAGATAAAGTGGAGATCATTTTAGTGGGTAGCAAAGTCTCAAGCGGATACACCCTTTTCATGTACCAGAACCCAAGCACAAATATAATTATTAAACCAACCAGTTCTGTGATTCAGTGGGTCCTCAAGGACCATGATCTCGGATGAACAGATTCTTTTTCAGCCACAAGACCAATAGCTTGCTCCACACAAGTGAATTTAGGAAGGGACATTGTTTCTCAGAGTCCGTTTAGAAGCCTCTCCGTTAGGCTCTTTTAGTTCATCCATCGGTGGCTCCTGACCACGTGGGCTATCTTGCTTGAAGGTAACTTTGCCATTCCGTGCCTCTTATTTATTTTTCAGCGAAAGGGTGACAAGGGACTGGCTCAACGATGATTCCTTGTGGACCTAGCCGATGCTGTGTCTCGGACGCAGATCGTAACTCGAGACTTCAGGTAAGGTTTGATCTGCGGACAAAGTGACGTTGCTTCCTGAAGGAAGGGGTGAAGCAGAAGGAAGGGTGCTCAATGGTTCAGAAAGATCCGAATAAGAACTTGAAGGCAAAGCAGCAGTCTCCTCATGCCCCACGGGCTTACGAAGGATTTCCGGGACACCCTCAGTGTTAGTTATGACAGACTTGTGATGAGTATCAAAGTGAACAATTACCTTCTCTTCCCCTTTGTCGTAGGGCAGAGGAAAAGGTATATTCTTGATGTGCATTGCGTGAATCCAGTGTCGTTTCCCTTCCACTCGTACAGCGGTCTGTGTGGCCAAGAGGACTTTGTACAGTCCTCTCCAGCGAGGTGCGAGACAGGAGGCTCTTTCAAATGACTTTACAAGCAACCAGTCCCCAGGTCAGAGTCGATGACCTGGACCCTCGTACTTTACTGGGAGGGCTTCTCGCACCTGTTGATAAATCAAATACAAGTTTTGAGTTAACTGGTCACAGTACTCAGAAAGGAGAAAATGCTCTACATCTTTTAGTTGCTTGGGTTTGGGTACATTCCAAATATTGGCTGGTCTCCCCATGATTATCTCACAGGGAGAGAGCCCAGTAACTTGCTGAACCCTCAGCCCACTGTTTAAGTTCATCTGGAGTGGCATCAGCCTGAATGTCTCCTATACAACCAATTCCTACGTCTATCACACAAGTCTTTTGTTATATACATTTTGGAATGCAAATCGGTGGCAGTCTGTTTGGCTATTCTATCAGCAAAAGCGTTTCCTTTCTCCACATCATCTGTAACTTTCTGGTGTGCTGCACACTTCATTATTGCTAACTGGGTAGGAAGCACAAGTGCTGAAAGTAGCCAGACTATCAGGGTACCATGTTGTATCTTAGTTCCATGCGAGGTCAAGAAACCTCTCTCTGCCCATAATCAACCAAAGTTGTGAACCACCCAAACTGTCTGTCTGTAAATATATTCACACTAAGCCCATCAGAAAGTTCACAAGCTCGAGTCAATGCAAAAATCTCTGTGGCCTGCGCAGAGTTATGCAGAATTCCTTTGGTTTCCACAATAGTGCTTAATGTAGTGATTGCATAAGCAGCAGTGGATGTACCATCCGGAGGTTTGAAGCAAGAGCCATCACAAAACAGCTCCCCTTGTGGACCTTTTAATGATTTATCACTTAAATCAATTCTACCCTTAGGTTCTTCCTCTGTGGTATAGAGGCAGTCATGTGACATCTCGTCACTGCAAGCAATTTCTTGCGGAAAGAGTCAATAGTTCGGCCGGATTTAATGAGCAACATCTCTTAATTTGGATATGCGGTGCAAATAGAATCAGCTTGTACCTTGTAAATCGTGCTGATGTGAGATGTTGCGTCTGTGTTCTGTGTTCTGTTTAATAGAACATCTACAGAGTGAGGTACCATCACGGTTAAGGAGCAACTAAGAACCATACCCTCACTTTGTTTTACAGATGCAGCGGCAGCAGCAACAGCTCTCAAACATCTCGGCATCTCAAACATTTTGGCAAAGCGCATGCAACAGGGTCTAGCGTGGAAGAAAAATAACTGCATGGTCTATGCTTTCCTTCATGCTCCGGCGTTAAAACAGCCAGCCAACATCCATCACATTAATGCATGTACAGAATAAAGGCCTTGTCCTAATTTGAGGGCCCAAAACTGGTTCTGAACACAACGCAGCCTTGAGCAGATCAAAAGCTTTCTGGCAATCCATGTTCCACAGTAAAGGCAAAGAAATGCCCTTATTTGTCAATGCCAAGATTGGTTTTATCATTAATGAAAAGTTAGGATCCACTGTCTACAGTATGAACCCATGCCTATCAGGGCTCTGACCTCTTTCTGTATATTTGGGACAGACATGCTAGAGATGGTTTGTATCCATTCAGGTGTCAGTCTTCTCCCCTCCTTTGACAGGAGACAGCCTAAATAGGTGACCTCCTGTCCACAATATTGAAACTTTTTTAATGAAGATTTATGCCCATATTCTGCTAGATGGATAAGCAGCAACACAGTGCCTTCTTTGCAAGCAACTTCTGAATCTGCAGCTAAAAGAAGATTGTCAACATACTGCAACAACATACAAGTGGAAGGCAACCCAAGTGTATGAAGCTGCTCCTTCAAAGCTCTACTATAAATGCTTGGACTCTCAGTGTACCCTTGTGCACACGAGTAAATGTAAACAAGCGTCCCTCTAGGGTGAACGTGAAAAAATATCTACTGTCAACATGTACAGGAATGCTAAAGAAAGCATTCTTTAGATCCACAACACGAAAATGAGTAGCTGCAGCTGGAATCATTGTCAATATTGTAGTCACATTAGGCACAATCGGAAATTGTGGAGCAACAATCTTATTGATAGTGCGCAAATCAACAATAAAATAGAAAGCAATTGCATTATCCCCTTTCTTATACACCGGTAGAATCGGGCTATTGCACAAACTTCCTGCAATTTCCTCAATCACTCCTCCATGTACAATATCAGAAACTATACTTTTCAGAGCTTGTTCACCATCAACTGAAATCTTATACTGCGGAATACCTGGTATTTTAACACCTGGTCTCAACACAATTTTAACAGGCTCAATGTGTAAAATACCAACATCATTATCATCAACTGCCCATAAACATGCCAGAACTTTATCCAATTCAGTCGGTAAAGACCTAGTCAAGATTTGTGAAACAGAAGTTCATTGAGGTGAAATTGTCAAATGCACTCTATCCGGAGAACAGTAAATCACAGCATTCAATTCTTTCAAAAGATTCATCCCCAACAAATTCTCTCCACAATTCGTCGTCAAAGGGAAATCGGTACCGGCTGAGAATCCGGACTAACCACTGGCGTATCAGAGAACCCTACAGAAATGTTGTTCTGCCCGGACAGTGGAATATCTTGAACCCGTGAATGATCAATGGAACACTTCTCTGCTCCGGTATCTATCAAAAATAGATGCTTCCTATTTCCCATCTTCATCTCAAAGTAGGGCCCTTTCTGATTGATGGGAATAGGTACTGGTTCCAGACTCTCCTTCGGGCTGTCCTAACGGAACAATACATTATCAAATGCAAGATCCTCAGAAAAATAAACAGTTGAAGGATTGTCAAAAATGTTCCCATTATTAACACTATGCTGCTCACTATCCTGTGAAAATGACTGTTGATTCTGAACGAACTTACTTCTGCCAGGACCCCCTATCGCAGGACGGCCTCTGGATTGTCTACCCATGGTACCATACGTGTTATTTGATCGATGCTGATGGATCTGGCATTGTGCTCGCCAATGACCTTCCTATCTGCAATAGGCACATTGGTTCATGTGTACAGGACCCATTTGTGCATTACTCTGTGGGGCAAACTGACCTCTAAACTGTGTACTCCCACCTCTGTTTCCTCTATTTGCTGCAACAATACTTTTGTCTCCAAGTCTCCCTTCTTCTTTTCTATCCTCTCTTTTACAGTATTAACCGTAGTCTCATAATACTGAGGCATATGCAATACTTTAGAATGCGATTTAGCTTGCCAGGTGCATTCGGAAGTCATAATTTGTGATTGGATATCAGGCAACAATTCACGCACAAATTTGTCTACAAACAGCCTTTTTCCTGACTCGGTACTTAAGTCCTGACCGTTGAAATCTGAAAAAACTTGTTCAAACCGATTAAAAAATTTGGTAGCACCCTCAGATTTCCCCTGGATGCAAGATGTAAGCTTGTCCCAAACTATTCTTCTCTTTGGATTCAAAGTTTTCAATTTAGTTACTATTCTGTCTGGCAGTGTCAATATCACCTGTGGCGGTTTCTCACCAGCTTTCCTTTCTCCATCTATCCATACCAAGTTAACCCATGTGTCACCCAGCCCTGCCAGATCATCTATAGTTCTACTCTGTTTCCATAAATCAGCAGGTAGGATCACAGGGAACAAAATGTCTATATCACCCGGCGTGAAAACGGACAAATGCAGGACAGATTCAATTTCTTTATAAAATCTTGTTGGATTCTTTCTAATATCTGGAATTGTTTGTCTAATGGTATTTACTTCTTACATGTAACATTTTCCTTTGCATTGCCGGCACATACTAACTAAACGTGTCATATACTTCGATGGGAGTGCATCTCTGGTACAAATATGCATTTCTTCACTCATTGGTTTACATGAAGAAGAAATTGTTTCTACACATCTGAGGCTTCCACTCTATTACCATCTATTTCATCATTCTGTAACCGATCTAACTCCCTCTTAAACTGAAATACCCTGTCAACATGCGCATATACTTTCTCTGTAGTGTCCCTTGAGCGAGCTTGGACATTCAAATCCCTCAACCCCTGTGGGTAATTAATGTCCGTCATATCACTCCAAATATCAGCCAAATGCATTCCCATCCCCTCTATCAAAATAGCCTGTTCGGGAATACTTTCTTGGACAGAAATCGTAACTAAAACAGCTGATACTTCGTATTCTTCTATATATTTCTTAGCCCAATTATACAATTCTCTTTTTCTAGCTTTAGATACTGTACCACGAGTTACTTCTCTTGAATCAGCACTCACCCCTTCAATCACTACAAGTGGAGCAGAACCACTTGGAAAAGAAATTTCAGACAAATCTTGTACAATAGGCAGTGGAGACACTACTGCTGGCAGTAAAGACGGAATCAAGGGAACGGCAACTGTCGGGAAGGGCGAGGATACAGAAGGGGAAACAGCAACAGGAAGAGGAGCAACAACTGGAGAAGGAGCAACAACAGGAGGAAAAGGAACATCAACAGGAGGAGGTGCAACAGCGGGAAGAGGTAAAACAACAGGGAGAGTCACATAAGGAGATGGTGCAGTGGCAAAAGTCCTATGCTCATTCAACAGCTTTTTAATCAGCTCGTCTGAGGTATGAAAATCCTTAGACGGATATATTTTCTGTACTCCAAGTTGAAAAGCCCTGTCCATACATCTAACAGATAATGACTGTTTCTGTTGATCATACAATGCTTTTTCAGTATTAGCATATGTCGACGTGCATGTTTCTCTTTACTCTTAAGTTGCTGCGTAGCTTCCTTTCTCCAATCCTTAATTACATCAAATGCTGCAGGCCTAGCTTTTTTCTTTAACAATATAGACTCTAAATACTCTATACGAGTAATTTCAAAACTACCATGAACCGACCACTGAAATTCAGAAGCATGTCTACTTTGTCTGTGCCAAATATCTGGAAATGCAATACTATCCAAGCCGTACTTACAGTACATAGTACATGCCGGCGAACCAACACGTGGCGGCGGTCGGCCTTATTCCAAAGATTGTCTTCCGCTGCAGAATAAACCCCTGAAACAGGCAGACCATTTCCCAGACATGTCAGATCACTCGTGTTACCTGGGGTCGTTTGTACTTGCAAGTGCAAATCTGCAACCAAATATCAGGATTCTTAGGAATTGGGGCACGACTCACCTGATTACAAATTCTAAGGAGGTCCGATCGGATTACAAAGGATCCTCGTGGTTGTCGACTTCAGCAAAGAGCCTGCCTCAATATGGGGACCCTCGTCAAAATGCCCTCTTGAACGGCTTGCTCACCGTCCAGGGATCGGATCGTGCAGTAATGTCGAGGTG
This sequence comes from Ambystoma mexicanum, assembly GCF_040938575.1. Classification (NCBI taxonomy): domain Eukaryota; kingdom Metazoa; phylum Chordata; class Amphibia; order Caudata; family Ambystomatidae; genus Ambystoma; species Ambystoma mexicanum. Next base: position 421,990,832 of record NC_090926.1, on the reverse strand, counting down.
TCGCGTCTCATACAAAGAGGCCCCGTTTTCTCACTCTCCGATCCTGGTCCGATAGCCGCGTCTTGTTTTCAGCGAGGTGACATCAATCTTGATGGTCCCTATTCGAGCGCCATCTGAAAGACCAAAGAAATATCTAGGCTTAGAACCACAAAATGAAATTCGCCAATCACAGGTTGAAAGATCCAAGTATCTTTTATTTCTGTACAGAATTGAAAGCAAAACAGATAGCTATCTGGCTCCCAACACCTTGCAGTGTGTACCAGCAGACACAGTGAGGCGTGAGAGTGTTGGACCTCTAAATGTGGGCCCTTTTATACGTTTCTTCAATCATTTTCCAGTCCCTCTCCAAACTAATAATTTACATGCTAGGGTTCGTGCCCAGTTCACATGACAAATATGACAATATTGTTTAACAGATTTAACAAGTTTGCTTGTCCATGAAATTTCAAAGGTAACATTGGTTCTCTAATCCACAGTAAGCCTTGTTTCAAGAATCGATACAATGCAATTCAGCAAAACACATGGCCTGAGTTTGTTCTACATTGTTTAGCTGTTTTGATGAGGATGAGGCTTGTGAGCGCAGACAACACTTGAATTGCAGTTCATACAAGTCACAAGGTTTCTTTGCACAGAACAAACAGTCGTTCAGCCTAAATGTTGACACAACTCAAAGGTCATTTGACTTGGCTATAGTTGAAAACACAGTGCACCATTTTAGGAAACAAAGCAAGAGTTAAAATCAAAATGGCAGATAGTTCTTAAAACGGCAGTGAAGTTGATCAGAAATTGGAGCATTTTGAACAAAGTTTTCTGTGCAATGCGAATTGGCTTAGGCTAATATTCATAACAAGACAGTATTATATGAATACAGTTTAACAATATAGCCCATTGCCCAATTGGTTCAGCTGTCTTCTCTCCCATCTTCACCATACGTGGGTAACTTCCTTGTCTGTCTTGAAACACTACAAGGTAATAGGTTACATTCAACTGGCTCCACCCTACCTTTAATCCTAATCACTTGATGTGTACCTTGTTATCAACATGAACTCAGCAGTCACCTTCGAGGTCTGTATGGTCCCGGCAAACAAATCACCCCTTTTCTCATCCCAGAAACACTGCGTCCCCCACAGGGACATCCTTTAGGGGTCACTAGAGGTCGCACCATGCAGCTCTTTACTTCTGGAGTGGCTGGCTTTCTTGTTCAGGCCCATTAGAAAACTAGAAAAACACAAGTTCGAGAAAAAAAAGAAAAAAGTACGGCCTACCTGGAGTTTAAACTTTCTTCGGTGTGTCTGTCTAATTTAATTAAAAAGGGCCTGTGATTTCTGTTATGGGAAACAAGTATGTATTGAGTAAGTTCCCATTTTTGTAAACTGTATTCAGCATAGCATCCTGCATGAGAACTTGGTCTGTGCATTTCATAGGAACGAGAAAGCTATAAAGACATTTCAAACTCCCAAGAAGGCCTTTACTTCTTTCCTTAACTTGGGTCATTTAGATACTTTGAAGCCACATAGCATTCCGACTGGTGCTTCCGACATGACCTTTGGATCAGGCGAAACAATATTATTTTCACTGCCCTGCACTCTAACTTCTTATGAGAGATCATTTTGTGTTGTTGAGTATGAATTGTTGTCGATGAAACAGGTGTATGATTGATGGAGATAGGGTATAGTGCACACCAAGATAGGATGCAGGGTAGGTGCAGTGAATAATAGGGGTGGTTTGGTTGGACTGGGGTCTCGAAAGATGTTTTTAGTTTTTTTTTGCAGGAGAGGTCAGAAAGTAAGGTGGGGAAGGAAATGAGGTAAGAGGCACCAACCACAAATATGGAGGGGCAGGTGGACAGGGGAAGATGTTACACTAAGATAGTGGGTATTGTTTCTCATGCTCTTTGATTACAGCTTAAAAAGCACTTCACAATTGCTCCCCTCCGCAGAGGGGTGTGTTGCAGTATTTATAGAGTACTGTTGTCTTCGGAAGATATGTATCAACAGCCTCTTTTGTCACTTGCAAGGTAGCTGGTGGGATTTTGCGTCCCACAGAAGTAGCCTGTGTGGTTACAGTGTTGGTTGAGGAAAATGAGGTGGGGGAAGACAGCCTACTACTTGGTAAGAAAGGAACAACCTTTCAGAGATCATTGTGGAAGTTGGATTTGGTGTGGTAGCACATGAAGGTGGTCCCGTAGGAGTACTGTCCAGGTAGTCCACGACTGAGTAAAATGTTGCACTCAGTGCATTTAACTTTGGTAGCTTTAGCCTTTGGTACATTCCCAACAGTGCTAAAGAACGGCCACACACATGATTCTCTCTGGGTGCTAGAGGTAGGCACTTCCTCTACCTCATCTTCTTGGTCCTCTTCATTGTCTTTTGAAGTACTGCACTTTTTCGTTGTGTAGGTCCTCCAGTTGGTGGTGGTGGCTCTTGGGGAGTGGTGATGGCAATAGCTGATGCCATTTTTGAGATAAATAGTAGTTTGTCTAATATTCTTCCAAGTATGTGCTGTGTGCCTAATTGTTAATGGATAATGAGTAAGAATAGATGTAGGAGTGTGCAAGGTTAATTTTGAGCTTCAAAGTTCCTAGATGAGCTGGAAAATGCAGGTCCAAACTGTTCACGAAGCATGGGCCCATTCGCAATCTGCAGTCACGTTCACGGACACGTCAGTATGCCGTGCGTGAGTGCATGGTCACGTGACACTGTCCGGAAAGTCTGCAATGACTTCAGACACTCGCGAACATCAACAAACACAAAAACAGTGGAAAAATGTGTAGATGTGTTAAAAATGCTGCTACAAGGTGGGGAATGGCATGGTTTTAAGGTGCAACTTTTTAAATTGGACAAAAATGTTGCTTTATTGGGGTAAATATGATAATAGTAAGTTGTAGGAAATTAGCATGCATTGGTAAAAACCCATGAAATTCACTGAAAAAATTGTGTTAAAGGGATGTTATGTTTAAGTTGCACTAAAGAAAACTATGAAATTCACTGAAAAAATGTTGTTAAAGGGACATTATGATTAAGTTGCACTAATAAACACCTATGAAATTCAATGAAAAAACTTTGTTAAAGGGACATTATGGTTCAAGTATAACTGAAAGCTCACAGAAATTCGCCAGTTATGATAAGCTAGGCAACCATAACTCGCGCCACCACTGTGCACTGCCAAGACTAACATGCAGGATATGATAGATGACACATCATGCAGAATACTCATCCATAACATATTCGGCACTTGAGTTAAATCTGCAGAAGCAAAAGAGGGTACATTCCCTACCAATAACATGGGACATGTGACATGCCGGTACTGTATCATGATATCACAGGGGACACACACTTCCAATATTATTTCCCCTTCATTTTCTGTTCTCAAATAAATCCTCATCTGAAAAACATTTCACTGGGATGGTTGGCTCAATACACAGAACACAGTTTACTTTCCGTAAACAAGATGGCCATGTTGTGCTTACTCGAAATATCTCTCCCCAACAGGTTGATTGGAGTTGCAGTACAGTACAACAAGGGGGCCCACACCTGTCTGCCCCCTATCTTAATAGGGAATTTCTACATAAAAGGAAATGACTCAATATCTCCCTATTGTTCGTCCCCTGCTCTGGCCACAACTTAAACACGCCCCCGCCTTTTGTTTCTGTAACCCACTTCTTATGGTACTTCAGAATTGTATCTTCTTTCAGAGGAAGAGCTTCACACATATAAACCTACATAGTTGTTGACTCCATTGTAGCCACCCCTTCTGGTCGCTATTTTAAAGTATATTTCAACACCCCGAACCCACCGCAATAAACACTGCCCCTGCCCAATGTCCATGTACTATGTCCCTCACTTACCTGTATTCACAATTCCCCCCACCCACATGCACACAAACACACTCCTCTCTCACAACTGCAATGTCACACCACTATTGGCCTCAACGGGGCCATCACTAACCACCACAAAAACAGAAAAAATATAAACACAAGAAATGCAATGTTTTCGTTCCAACACTCCCTTACATCGGGTGGGCAGATCCCAGACCAATAAGGGCCTCAACCACAACTACTTATCATTCCCACGCCCCCTTTACAATGGACAGAGAGGTCCCAGAATTGCTACTTGTAAAATATGTGCAATGCCATGTGGTTTCCCAAACCATCAATCCAATCTCTTCTCTGCAAACACATATGTACACTCTCCCCCGCAATCCACAACACCCATACTCTCCCTTCATACCTCACTTGTTTTTCTCTGACGAGGTGGACCTAGGTCTGCGTTTTGACCCGAAGTTCTCTGTCACTGGGTCCCATTAATGACCTGCACAATCCGGCACAGTGCCCCACTCCAGAAAACAGACAGGAATTCTGATAACACTGCTCCTATAAACCTCTCAACGGTTGTACACAAAAAGAACTGGTCGCTGCAGGTGGGCGCGGCCCCTCGGGATGTACGGCCAGGAATCCTCCATCCTCGCAGGGGATACTGGGATCACGGCCGGGTCACCAATAATTTAGGTTAACTCCCCAGCGATCAGACCAATAAAATATAACCTACTACGGAAAAAGGCTAGATGCACCCTTCGTTTCAGAAAGACAAGAGCTTTATTTTGTATATAAAAAAAATGATGACAATGGTATTATAGGTCCACTGCCACAGAGATCCCTCGTCCTCCGTACAAGACTCAGGATATGAAAACAATGATCCTCACATATGACACACTCAATATACTGTGTTAATCCCCCACCCACATTGGCTAATGCCTATATACAAGCTAATGATTACATATTGAAAGACCAAAGAAATATTGAGGCTTAGTACCACAAAATGAAATTCGACAATCACGGGTTGAAAGATACAAGTATTGTTTATTTCTGTACAGAATTCAAAGCAAAACAGATATCTATCTAACTCCCAACACCTTGTAGTGTGGACCAGCAGACACAATGAGGGGTGAGAGTGCTGGACATTGTAATGTGGGCCCTTTTATATGTTTCTCCAATCATTGTCCAGCCCCTCTCCAAACTAATAATTTACATGCTAGGGTTCGTGCCCAGTTCACATGACAAATATGACAATATTGTTTAACAGATTTAACAAGTTTGCTTGCCCAAGAAATTTCAATGGTAACATTGGCTCTCTAATCCACAGCAAACCTTGTTTCAAGCATAGATACAAAGCAGTTCAGCAAAAACACATGGTCTGCGTTTGTTCTACATTGTTTCGCTGTTTAGATGAGGATGAGGATTATGAGCGCGGACAACACTTGCAGTTCATACGAGTCACAAGGTTTCTTTGCACAGAACAAACAGTCTGTTCTCGGTCAGCCTAAATGTTGACACAATTCAAAGGTCCTTTTACTTGGCTGTAGTTGAAAACACAGTCCACCATTTTAGGACAGAAAGCAAGAGTTAAATTCAAAATGGCGGATAGTTCTTAAAATGGCAATGAAGTTGATCAGAAATGTGAGTATTTCGAACGCGGTTTTCTGTGCAATACGAATAGGCTTAGGCCAATATTCAGAACAAGACGGTATTATATGAATACAGTTTAACAAATACTCCTTTTGGCCTAAGCCAAGAGCATTAATCAAACATTCACTTTATTCAAAACCATACACCTCAATGTCTGTACATCCTGAATCACATTCTTCAGAAATATCAATCACCATAAGTTCCTTGATAGTAATATCCTTCATTACTAAAGCATTAGCAGTTTTCTTGGGCGTATGTACCTTTGGTCCTAGTGTACCTGTTGTTTGTGCACAACATCCTTCTAACATCGAACATATGGCAGGAAGACACTGTACACAACAACAGCAAAACAATAGAACACCAAGAACTATCATTAGGACTGCAAAGTGCTTCCAACCCCATGATCATAGTAAGTCCCAGAACCAAGCACTAAGATCCCAGTTTCCCTTGGGGACATGTACATCCATACTCAAGGTATGTAGATTTTGTATTGCCTTGAATATGGTAGGGGAGGAGTCAGGTACAAAAACCCAGCACGCGGATCCCACCAATTTACATACCCCACCACGCTCAGCTAGGATGACGTCTAACACCATCCTATTTTGGAGGGCCACTAATCTAATTGCCTTTTGCTCCAGCGTCATGTTGTACAGAATATCAGCGGTCCTATTGATTGTCTTTTCAAGTACACTTGCTAGTCTTCTAATATCCTCAGAATTCATTATCTGTCCCCAAAATGGCACAAAGGATTTTGCTACATCACCCATGACTTGTGAAGGAGTGTCACCGTTATCATCCCGCCTTGGACGAGCTCTAGAGACTTCAGTGGTGGTAGCCACATATACCCCTGGTAACAAGATACCCAAGTAACAAATACCCTACCAATCTCTAGGTGACCAAGGATAGGCCTCATTGCCACAAACAAAATAAATGGGGTCTCCTACATACAAAGGTCTGTCCTCACTGGTTTGCAATGTTAGTACAACCCTCGAATGTACCCATTGGCTGAGTACCTTCCCTTTGTATACAGAAAGAAACAGAGTTGGGGCTATGATTAATAGTATAGGAAGGAGGTATGGCATCCCGGTTGCCTACAGGAGACATCTTGAAGGAAATCAATGACTGAAAAGGTCAAGAGAGTCTATCGGAAGGCCTAATAGACCCAACATTGAGGTTGCTTCTATTTGCAAAGAGAGAACATTCCAGGGGTGTTAAGATTAGTCCCATCGAAGTTCCCAGAAATAATATAATTCCAACAACCAAAGAATAGTTTCCTGAGCGAGGCATATCATGCAGTAGTTAGAGGAAGAGGATGAATATACCAGCCCAGTCCCTTTTCCCCGTGTTGTGGCAAGTGTGAACACACCCAGCAGTTCGTTCTGTTCAGAATCGCATCGGTCACATTCATGATCATTATGAGAGTGTTATTAAGATAACCCTGTCTATGTTGGGAGTCACGATGAGGAAGAGTGTGCATATGCACGAAAGGTGGAGATAAAGTGGAGATCATTTTAGTGGGTAGCAAAGTCTCAAGCGGATACACCCTTTTCATGTACCAGAACCCAAGCGCAAATATAATTATTAAACCAACCAGTACTGTGATTCAGTGGGTCCTCAAGGACCATGATCTCGGATGAACAGATTCTTTGTCAGCCACAAGACAAATAGCTTGCTCCACACAAGTGAATTTAGGAAGGGACATTGTTTCTCAGAGTCCGTTTAGAAGCCTCTCCGTTAGGCTCTTTTAGTTCATCCATCGGTGGCTCCTGACCACGCGGGCTATCTTGCTTGAAGGTAACTTTGCCGTTCCGTGCCTCTTATTTATTTTTCAGCGCAAGGGTGACAAGGGACTGGCTCAACGATGATTCCTTGTGGACCTAGCCGATGCTGTGCTGTAAGTCCGATGTCTCGGACGCAGATCGTAACTCAAGACTTCAGGTAAGGTTTGATCTGCGGACAAAGTGACGTTGCTTCCTGAAGGAAGCGGTGAAGCAGAAGGAAGGGTGCTCAATGGTTCAGAAAGATCCGAATAAGAACTTGAAGGCAAAGCAGCAGTCTCCTCATGCCCCACGGGCTTAGGAAGGATTTCCGGGACACCCTCAGTGTTAGTTATGACAGACTTGTGATGAGTATCAAAGTGAACAATTACCTTCTCTTCCCCTTTGTCGTAGTGCAGAGGAAAAGGTATATTCTTGATGTGCATTGCGTGAATCCAGTGTCGTTTCCCTTCCACTCGTACAGCGGTCTGTGTGGCCAAGAGGACTTTGTACAGTCCTCTCCAGCGAGGTGCGAGACAGGAGGCTCTTTCAAATGACTTTACAAGCACCCAGTCCCCAGGTCAGAGTCGATGACCTGGACCCTCGTTCTTTACTGGGAGGGCTTCTCGCACCTGTTGATAAAGTTTTGAGTTAACTGGTCATAGTACTCAGAAAGGAGAAAATGCTCTACATCTTTTAGTTGCTTGGGTTTGGGTACATTCCAAATATTGGCTGGTCTCCCCATGATTATCTCACAGGGAGAGAGCCCAGTAACTTGCTGAACCCTCAGCCCACTGTTTAAGTTCATCTGGAGTGGCATCAGCCTGAATGTCTCCTATACAACCAATTCCTACGTCTATCACACAAGTCTTTTGTTATATACATTTTGGAATGCAAATCGGTGGCAGTCTGTTTGGCTATTCTATCAGCAAAAGTGTTTCCTTTCCCCACATCATCTGTAACTTTCTGGTGTGCTGCACACTTCATTATTGCTAACTGGGTAGGAAGCACAAGTGCTGAAAGTAGCCAGACTATCAGGGTACCATGTTGTATCTTAGTTCCATGCGAGGTCAAGAAACCTCTCTCTGCCCATAATCAACCAAAGTTGTGAACCACCCAAACTGTCTGTCTGTAAATATATTCACACTAAGCCCATCAGAAAGTTCACAAGCTCGAGTCAATGCAAAAATCTCTGTGGCCTGCGCAGAGTTATGCAGAATTTCTTTGGTTTCCACAATAGTGCTTAATGTAGTGATTGCATAAGCAGCAGTGGATGTACCATCCGGAGGTTTGAAGCAAGAGCCATCACCAAACAGCTCCCCTTGTGGACCTTTTAATGATTTATCACTTAAATCAATTCTACCCTTAGGTTCTTCCTCTGTGCTATAGAGGCAGTCATGTTTCATCTCGTCACTGCAAGCAATTTCTTGCGAAAAGAGTCAATAGTTCGGCCGGATTTAATGAGCAACATCTCTTAATTTGGATATGCGGTGCAAATAGAATCAGCTTGTACCTTGTAAATCGTGCTGATGTGATCTCTTTACTCTTAAATTGCTGCGTAGCTTCCTTTCTCCAATCCTTAATTACATCAAATGCTGCAGGCCTAGCTTTTTTCTTTAACAATATAGACTCTAAATACTCTATACGAGTAATTTCAAAACTACCATGAACCGACCACTGAAATTCAGAAGCATGTCTACTTTGTTTGTGCCAAATATCTGGAAATGCAATACTATCCAAGCAGTACTTACAGTACATAGTACATGCCGGCGAACCAACACGTGGCGGCGGTCGGCCTTATTCCAAAGATTGTCTTCCACTGCAGAATAAACCCCTGAAACAGGCAGACCATTTCCCAGGCATGTCAGATCATTCGTGTTACCTGGGCTCGTTTGTACTTGCAAGTGCAAATCTGCAACCAAATATCAGGATTCTTAGGAATTGGGGCACGACTCACCTGATTACAAATTCTAAGGAGGTCCGATCGGATTACAAAGGATCCTCGTGGTTGTCGACTTCAGCAAAGAGCCTGCCTCAATATGGGGACCCTCGTCAAAATGCCCTCTTGAACGGCTTGCTCACCGTCCAGGGATCGGATCGTGCAGTAATGTCGAGGTGTCGCGTCTCATACAAAGGGGCCCCGTTTTCTCACTCTCCGATCCTGGTCCGATAGCCGCGTCTTGTTTTCAGCGAGGTGACATCAATCTTGATGGTCCCTATTCGAGCGCCATCTGAAAGACCAAAGAAATATCGAGGCTTAGAACCACAAAATGAAATTCGCCAATCACAGGTTGAAAGATCCAAGTATCTTTTATTTCTGTACAGAATTTAAAGCAAAACAGATAGCTATCTGGCTCCCAACACCTTGCAGTGTGTACCAGCAGACACAGTGAGGCGTGAGAGTGTTGGACCTCTAAATGTGGGCTCTTTTATACGTTTCTCCAATCATTGTCCAGTCCCTCTCCAAACTAATAATTTACATGCTAGGGTTCATGCCCAGTTCACATGACAAATATGACAATATTGTTTAACAGATTTAACAAGTTTGCTTGTCCATGAAATTTCAAAGGTAACATTGGTTCTCTAATCCACAGTAAGCCTTGTTTCAAGAATCGATACAATGCAATTCAGCAAAACACATGGCCTGAGTTTGTTCTACATTGTTTAGCTGTTTTGATGAGGATGAGGCTTGTGAGCGCAGACAACACTTGGATTGCAGTTCATACGAGTCACAAGGTTTCTTTGCACAGAACAAACAGTCGTTCAGCCTTAATGTTTACACAACTCAAAGGTCATTTGACTTGGCTATAGTTGAAAACACAGTGCACCATTTTAGGAAACAAAGCAAGAGTTAAAATCAAAATGGCAGATAGTTCTTAAAACGGCAGTGAAGTTGATCAGAAATTGGAGCATTTTGAACAAAGTTTTCTGTGCAATGCGAATTGGCTTAGGCTAATATTCATAACAAGACAGTATTATATGAATACAGTTTAACAATATAGCCCATTGCCCAATTGGTTCAGCTGTCTTCTCTCCCATCTTCACCACACGTGGGTAACTTCCTTGTCTGTCTTGAAACACTACAAGGTAATAGGTTACATTCAAATGGCTCCACCCTACCTTTAATCCTAATCACTTGATGTGTACCTTGTTATCAACATGAACTCAGCAGTCACCTTCGAAGTCTGTATGGTCCCGGCAAACAAATCACCCCTTTTCTCATCCCAGAAACACTGCGTCCCCCACAGGGACATCATTTAGGGGTCACTAGAGGTCGCACCATGCAGCTCTTTACTTCTGGAGTGGCTGGCTTTCTTGTTCAGGCCCATTAAAAAACTAGAAAAACGCAAGTTTGAGAAAAAAAAGAAAAAAGTACGGCCTACCTGGAGTTTAAACTTTCTTCGGTGTGTCTGTCTAATTTAATTAAAAAGGGCCTGTGGTTTCTGTTATGGGAAACAAGTATGTATTGAGTAAGTTCCCATTTTTGTAAACTGTATTCAGCATAGCATCCTGCATGAGAACTTGGTCTGTGCATTTCATAGGAACGAGAAAGCTATAAAGACATTTCAAACTCCCAAGAAGGCCTTTACTTCTTTCCTTAACTTGGGTCATTTAGATACTTTGAAGCCACATAGCATTCCGACTAGTGCTTCCGACATGACCTTTGGATCAGGCGAAACAATATTATTTTCACTGCCCTGCACTCTAACCTCTTATGAGAGATCATTTTGTGTTGTTGAGTATGAATTGTTGTCGATGAAACAGGTGTATGATTGATGGAGATATTTTTGTTGTGGCATAGTACACTTTTCAAATTCAAACAGATTGGGTGAATTTGCAAGTAGTGGAGCAAGTGCAGTGTCTGAATATTCCGTAAGTAAGTCAGCAGTATTTTATTTCCACATTTATTTTTCACAACATGTTTTACAGATGCCTGTAATTTGAAGGCTGTCATTATAAAAAGCAGCATGGCACTGACCTATGAAGTTATTCTAGCTTAGACTATTATTTCCGCAAATCAGGTTATTATTTTGCATACACTTTAATTACCAGGGTGTAAGAGGGCCATGGTTCAAATGTAGAAGCTTTCCATCTTCACCTCCTACTGCAGGATTAAACTCCGAAGATGCGTTGTACTCTTTGGGCAGTGCTCTAGCTATCAGTGAGGTACAGAGTTCATTCATGTGCCATGTTACTTCTCACACATGCCATGGGCCAGTAAATCCTACTTTAGAATAGGTTTGATCGCCCTTTTAGGTGCTGAATCACCGACAGGTGTTTGAGTGAGCGAGTTTGTGAGTGAGTGAAGTACATTTGTAAAGAACATAGATGGGATAATAAACTGTAACTAGGTGATGTGTAAGATTGAAATGTTCCTAAAGGAATATATAATTGGTACTTGCTTTATTGCCATTGCCTTTGTTCATTCACCGCCCGCAGCGTAGAAAAAAATATGTTTAAAAAGTGGCTGCCATTAAAAATAGAAAAGGCACTAGGGCATGTTTTGGATGACGTCAGCCATGTGGAAACCTGTTTTCCATGGCCACCATCATCAGAAAGGGACTTAGTCCCTTTTCCATTTTAATGGTGGCAACCATTATGTTTGCCTTTTTTTGCACTCTGATGGAAGATGGGCTTGTGCTAAATCCGGTAAATCCTCTGGTGGAAATAGCTTTCACTCTCCTGGATGGGAGCAGACATGGGGTTTAACGGGCCGCATCCTGAGCGCAGGCCCTTGCTTCACTCGGGCCTACCGAAGCTCAGGCTGGCGGGCTGCTGTTAAACCCCATGTCCGGCCCCATGCAAGGGCGTGAATGCTATAGTCTTCTCAACAATGCATTGTTCAAGAATACCCAGGTGTGTTCCATCTTGTTGATGTAATTCACCTGATTGGCGACAAAGGTCTAAAAATAAAGGGCTCTTTGAGTTTACCTTTAATGTCCAACTGGAGCCTGGTATCAAACATCACACCTACCCTCTACTAAAAAACTCAAATGAACTGCCATACTTCCCCCAAACACAACTTTATTGTGATTACAATCTGGATGTCATTCACATGCAATATGAACCCTTTTCCCATTTCCACCATTAATGCAATTCATGGGGTAAAATAGATGTTACAGATAAGAGTGGCAAAAGATGACCCAGTAAAACCCCACAACTGAAGGAAGCCATATAGATTCAAAAGGACCAATGTTCGTTCACTGACCAGGTTTGTTGTTCAGAGACACATTTTTATGTTGATGAACAGTGTGACTTGTAACACCAATGATGATGCCCAAAGCCTGGCCCATAAAACGTATATGGGGGAGACTCCTGTGGCTGGGCCCACCACCTGCTACATGATGTGGTGCCAGGGAACAAAATGAGGAGAATCAACTTGTCCCCCTGACAGCACTATGGCCCAGGGCCAAGGGATCGCCACAATGAATCGCTATTGGCTCTTTATCTTTATATAAATGAATACAAGAGGTAGAGTTTATTGCTGAGATCCCAGTCCACCTGGAACCATGGGAATCATGTATTGATACTTGGAAGTCAGAATTCCCAGCCTGAGTTTCTACAGTAACTTCTCCCCCATAGGTAAGCAGTCCACCAGTTGGACACAGAGTAGCTGGCAGTCTCCCTGTCTCCCCTTCGCAGTCACTGTGCATGTGCTTCTCTGCACATACCAGGGAATGAGAGTTTCAGGATGGTGGACAGGCTTATTCTACACAGCAGAGATCCCAGTGGGTAAATTATTAGACACATTATGAATTACTACTGTGTGTAACAATCCCAATCCAGAAACATTTATCAGTCATTCATGCAAGTCATAGATAGTAGCTTGAACAAAGTGGAGAAGAGAAGGTACTGTATATGCCAAAGATAACATACAGAGGATGTGGGTGTTCGAAGTAGTAGAGCAAAGATGAAGACAGAGAAGAAGCAGGAGGAGACTGAGATGTAGTTTGCAGATGCTGTAGGAATGTGTGACATGTAGCGAGTGTGGATTGAGGTGGGATTGAAGAGAGAGCATGAGGTTCCAGAGGAGGTAGAGGTGCAGGAAGAGGTAGAGATTCAGAGAGAGATATGATGTCACCATAGGAGGCGGGGTTGCAGAGAGCACTGAAAGACCAAGGGGAGGAGGTGCAGAGAGAGGTAAAGATATAGAACAATTAAAGCATACTGAAAAGTTTGGAGGAGGAGTAAATCAAGGAGGAGAGGAGCAGACAAAAGAGCATGAAGGAGTTAAAGATCAGGAGCAAGAGAGATTGAAAAGAGGTTGGAGGGGGCGAAGAGAGGGAGGGAGAGAGGCAGAATATGTGAAATGGGGGAGATTGCTGGAAAGTCTATCAGTTGGAGAATGAGCCAATGTTCTCCTCACATTCTTAGGTGATGCTTCCCAGTTTATCCCGTGCCCTAGCATTTTCTTATTCCCTTTCCCCATGATGTCGACTCTGTAGCATTTCTGCAGAAAACGTCCTTCCCAATTTCTGTCCTTCTTTCCCAGCTTTTCTTATGAAAGCTGCATTGCTGGGTTCCTTTTATGATCGAACCAGCAACAGGGGCTTATTTTCTCACCTGATCTCAACCCACAACCCCAAACTCAATTAGAAAGGATGTTCACTGGCTCCCTATTCATGACAGAATCAAATTACGCTTGCTCGCCATTACACACAAATGCCTCTCTCTGACAGCACCACGCTATTTATCAGACAAATTCTCCCGACATAGCTTGTCCAGACCGACCAGAACCCCATATCTGTACCAACTAAACATTCCCAAATTCAATCTGAAAACCTGCAGGGGGCGCTAGCTTCCCTGTGCTAGCAGCAAAATGCTGGAATGCACTTCCCATGATAATTAGAGCCGACGTATCATTCTGGTCGTTCAGAGCCAAGGTGAAAGTGTGGCTTACAACTCAGCAATAATCTGATACCGCCCGCAGTGGCTGACCAATCTGTAACCCGGTCCAGTCTGCAACCTTTGTCACGGACCAACTTGTAACCTGGTCCTTCATGCTATTCTTTGTATAGTCCTCTGCTGTACCTCGCATGTGCAACCTCTGTAACCCATGTTTTTCTACAAGTCTAATGTGGCCAGTTACCCCAGGGTTTGGCTGCGCTATACAAAGAAACTAACTAAACTAAACTAAACTCACTGCAGGTGACATCTGTACCATGTCCAAGGCTTTAATTGAAAAGAGTAAAACATACAATCTTGAAAAATGTGTTGACAATACACATCATGAAAGGATTTCCTTCAGAGAAGGGTAATTCCACAGTAACATCTGGGGGTGACAAGACCAGCATTTTTCAGGAGATGTTGGTGCAGTGTTCTGTTCTGGTAGTTAGTTCTCTGGTGGATTCTTGGGGCATCAAGAAAAGTATGCATCATTGGAAACAGTTGTGAATGTCTCTAATGACAGATTGATGGTCATTTTTCCGGAACTTTGTACAGAGGCAGTAGACTCTGGGTTCCTTAGTGAACAAGAAACCATGTTTCTTACACCCCGAGACATCAGGAACCAGTATTCTATGTACACCCTAAAGTACATAAAGATCTTCAGGAAACTGTCGACCTCGGTCCTCGATTGTCTCCCTGCGTGTCTTTGTTCTCACACCAATGGGAAAGTATATTGATACATTTCTGCAGCCTATAGCAACTAGCACCTGAGCATAAATGAGGGATACCTCGGATATGATTAAAAGAGTGGAAGGCATATTATACAATCGGGATAACAATATGCTGGTCACCTGCAATGTGGCATCCCTGTATAAACACTTTCCGCAAATAGAAGCCCTGCAATTGGTGACTAATACATTGTCTGAACGACCATTACCACATAATGTCCCCTCTGCATTTATTATTAAACTTTTGGAGATAGCTCTCTGTCACACCTTTTTTTTACATTTGGGTGACAAATCTATGCCCAGATAAAAGGGACTGTGATGGGGGAGCCTTTGCCCTCAGTTTGCCAACTTATATATGGTCCATTTCAAAACTTGATTCATCTTCAAAAGCAACCCCCTGCAAATACATCTCTACCATTGGAGCCGCTATGCTGACAACAAATGTTCTACTGGAGTGGCAGCCATGCTTTCTTCATTGGCTTAATTCATGTAACCCCAATAGAATGAAATACCATTTCTTGACACGGTCATTTCTCATCAGGATGGCTGCCTGTACACTAAACTTTGCAGAAAAGAGACAGGCTAAAACACAATACTGCTGTATTCTAGTCATCAACCTAAACCTCTATGTGAGAACGTACCCTACAGTAAATTATTGAGGAGCAGGCAGAACTGCACGTACAAAGTTGACTACAGTGACCATGACAACCATCTAATCGACAGATTACATTAAAGGGAGTACTCCTTTAAACCTCTGAAATAGGTGGCTAAGAGGGCATGGTTTGATGATAGAAATACATTACTGACCCCTAAAAACAAGGCGGTAAAGAACAATACAGTAGTGTGCATCAATACGCTCTCTGAACACATTAATAAAATCAAGAAATTGATTACATAACACTTGCACCGTATACAATCATGTAGTGATATTCCACACTACAATTGCTTGCCCTCAAACCAGGCTGTAATATTAGAGACACAGTTATCAATTCCAGATACCAGCCAGTACGTATTGTTAAACCCCATCCCCAGTTACTGGAACCTGCAGAGCAATCTGGTCCGCGGCCACAATCCATGTGGACAGTGTGCAGCGTGTTCTTCAACAAGTAGAACCATGGTTTTCAGACATAGCAACTTCTCTTGTGTACTTGACGGACACACTAACTGCAACTCTAAGTATGTGTTCTAGTCTATTTGCTGCCCCTGAAATAAGCTGTATATAGGGATGACTACCAGATCGCTTTCAGTACGAATCAACAAGCACAGATCCAAAATCCACAATGGACACATTCAAGCCCCCTTTGTTAAGCACTTCTTGTAGCTTAACCATACTGAAGACCACTTACATTGGATGGTCACCGTCATTGGCGGCCTCATGCTTGACTACAATCATTTTGCTATCAGCAAGCGCCTATTCAAACTTGAGCAGATCTGGTTACACTGCTTGTCTACACACAATAATGGCCTTAATGAGGAGCTGCACTGGCCCTCTTTAATATGCTAATAATGGCAAGCTAAAAATCTACTCTTAAACCTGCTATTTGGAGATTAAGGGCCCCAAGTGGCAGTGTTCATCCCGGACCTGGTGTCCCCCATACCAGTAGACATGCGTGTCACTGGAAAAACTAGGCACATCTCCCGGTGGATACTGAAACATGTTAATCACTGATGGAAACATTTCAGGGCCCCGGCATGAGAGAGTGTATTAGTCTTTATGAAGCCGTTCAACATGTTTGGGAGCAGCTATTTTCAGCTTTACTTTTATCTTCACTAAGGGCGATGCACACTGGGAGCTGTGGGTTCGGTCATTCCATTAGACCATCTTTTCACTCCAAGATGGCGCCTGACCTGGGCAATGACTTGGAAATTAGTACTGCCTGTCCTCAAACTCCTCCACTCGAACACGCCATGCCTACCAACAACATGACATGGTGACATTGCATTGGAGCCGTAGTGTGTCTTAGCTCACTTGGAGGACAGCTCATCATGGACCCACACAGGCCTCACAAAGGACTCCCAGAGTGGGAAGCTATGAGCTCTCTTGGTAAGTTAGCCGCAGCAACATAGTTTTGCATAGTTTCAACCACTCAGGCTAGCAGAGATGTCCTTATCAGATGGTTTCTTACATTGTTGCAACAACAGCCACGTCTGCGAGTACATCGGAACATTTTACATGTCACTGCTGGTAGCCATCGTCCTTGTGGTCATGGCCTTTTATTGATTCCAAACTCTGGACAGCCCCATGTCGCTTTCTTTGCTTTCTATCCCTTATGTACCTTAAACATACAAATTAGATGCTGTATATTGTTCCATATTTAAATGAAAACCACCAATGCGGTATGGTTTTGTCTATCAACAAGCCAATAAGATGCCCCTAGGATACGTATCCTTCACGACCAACAAAAACACTAATAGACGTACGACTAGTGGAGAGTCTGTTGAAGCGACAGCCTCCATTGTGTGGTCCTCAAAACGAAAAGGTACACTTAGAAATCTCCCTCTTCAATATAATATTTTATAGGAGTTTTACAAATAATTACCCTTCAAAATTGACCATAACGTTTAGCGAGGAAATGTACACCTTACATGACCTTGAATTAAAGAATGTTAATACAATGATTTCTAATTCATAGAATCAAAATCCCCACCCCGCCCACATCCTACAAAATGCCTGAAGTATTGATTCACAAGCCCTGATGAAGGCTGAACTGAAAATTACAGGCACCAACAGCCCAACTCGAGTTGGCTACTGTATATAAAACCATTTGAAACCATGTACCTCTTTGCACAATGTTACTAAATGTGTAGAACGGCCACCTTGTTCTTCTTATACTGTTACTGTATACAATGACAACTGCTGGTTTATGATGTCTGCACAATTAGAAAAGTGTGGAATATAGATGGATTGGTCACTTTTATTGGGATTATGAATTGATGTTGTTCATTTATGGACTTTGGTGACGGGTTCACAAGAAGTGTTTTGAATTCCAGTTTATCTTTGAGTTTGGGGGAAAAGAGTTTTATTTTTTTATTTTAATGTGTTTAAGCCACTACATTATGTGAGCGACTATAATGAATTGGTCTTACATATGATCATAAAACGTGTCTATTTTTCAAAATGGTGTTTATTTCGTGATTTGGGTGTATGGAGTTTTTTTCATTAATTCAGTGTTTGTTAAACAACGTCTGGTTCCCCTATTCTGTTAATGTAATATTTGCCGACCCGTTGCACCCCACCATAGATTGAGCAATTGGGTTGCCCTCTATATATGTGTGCGAATGTTGGTTGTGCCACATGTAAGGAAGGTCATGCAATACAAAGATAACCTGAGTGCTTTATGAATTAATATGACCACCAACTGTTCAGATATTCCTGTTCCATGTGCACTAGTATGACTGATCATTAAAAATTCCTTCTCCCAGCCATTAATGGTTGGTGCTTAAGATGAAGTGGCATCATGGGATGGTGTTGGGCCTCACCTTTTCTGCTCACTTGTGTGATGCCCCCCTTTGGCAGTGGAGCCCAGATCTCCCTGCTTCAACCTTCTGCCTAACTCCAAAGCAAACAGGATGTTTTGCCTTTGGGCTTTTGCCCCTTTGGGTGACCACTTCCAGTGTTGACAGGACACTGAACTTGGTCTTCACGGGAAGTGCATCAGATTCTATAGAGGTCAACATATGGGGAAGAGCCTTATTATCCAGATCCTGACCGGGTGTACCGGGACAACTAATTGTTATGCATAGCCAGAAGAGTTGACAACTGGAATGTTATGTGTGCACCTCTGTCCCAGAGGCTATGTCAGGTCAAAGTAGGTCCTACTCGAGAACATTATGTAGCACCTAATCAAAGGATGCACTACATAACTTTGCAAATGCTGGTAGCATATAGCCTATGATGATGGTTTCGTGGTGTATAATGGGGTCATCTCTCACATGATGCTGTACCTTGCATATAACGCTTCACTCGGACAGGTGAAGCTGTAAAACAATCTGATGGAAATACCTTGTGTATAATGACTGAACTCTGACGGATCAAAGATTCATTGCGGCAAATAATGCTTGCATTCTTTCCGTACAAGTGTCATACATTTTATGTCTGAAAAACGTAAATCCACGCCTGGCGTTCCATCTTCGGCAGGTTTACGTTGACGAACTGTAGTCTGTCACACATTGTAGAACTATCAATATTTCTAAATGTCTCCCCATTCTCAGCAATTGCATTGCTACAGACCTTTTTCTTGCTCAACCTCCTTGTCCCTCCCCTCCCTTTAGAAGGCCCCACCAGTTCTTCACTATGCCCCACCTCTAGTCACTATTCACCTCCTTCATGTTACTGGCTCCTGTACTCTGGTGATCCTAGCCATTCCTGGTACTCTCTAATCTTGACAGGGCCGTTCACTTTCTGCGTCAGCAAGTTGTGTTTTTCTTTTTTTTTTTCTTTTTAATCAGTGTCTCCCTCCAGCATCCTCAGTATTTATTTATTTATTTGCATGCTTCTATAGCACCGAAAGCCCGCAGGCATCAGGGCGCTGTGACACAAAACACGTACAGAGCTAGATGGACATACTAATCACTGGCCCGGAGGGTAACAGGGGAAGCTATTTGAAAAGGTGAGTTTTCAGGAGTTTTCGAAATTGGAGGTGGTTTTCTTGGCTTCTCAGTGCTAGCGGAAGGGCAATCCACATCTGTGCCGCCTTTACTGTGAATGATCTGCCCATACCTGATTTGAGCCTGTGCTTCTGTTCAACTAGTAGGTTTTTTCCTGCTGAGCGAAGCTGTCTCTTTGGTGAGTACAATTCGAAATATTTCTTCAAATAATATGGCGCTTTGTGCACAGTGCATCTTCTTTTTTGCATCTGCGCATGCCCACACCTTATGTCATCCCAAAATGGCATGATGCATTTGTTCCATCTCTAGCACAGTACATGCATCAATCTTCCAATCGTGAAATTGTCTTTTTTTTACGAGGAACATGGTTTCATAAAAGTTCACCTTCGTCCGTGATACTGCCTTCAGTTTCTCCGAACATGTGCATATCATGACAGTAACTTAGTCAATGTATTCTATCTTAAATTTCATTGTATCTGTTTTGTATGACGTTTTGTTATTTTACAAATGGCATGTCGGTATTTGTTTATTCACTGCGATCATGTCACTTCTAGCTCATATGACAATTCTCGTCATGTAATTGTGGGTAAAAGGGATTACACTAAAATCAAGATGGCGGTGAATTTACAGCATTGCCTGTTATTGACCTATCTGAATATTTTCTCTGTTAGCTTACCAATTGCAGAGATACCATGCTAGTTACTCATCCACTTCACCAGGTGCTGTCCTTTCCCAAACTATTGAGCATTATTTCAGTTGCTTGCAAAAGCACAAACCTCATCAGACCAGAAACATCTGTAGAATAGGTCAATACCTCTGTGAGGACTTGCCATCTCATTTGGCATCTCATTGACATGTGTAGCCCCTGGTTTTATTGACCTGGCCCAGGTGAGCACCCTTTAAACTTACCCTTGGCCAGTGATAGATCCGAATGGAATCTCCCTCCATCCCAGACAATCTGTTCTGGTGTGGAGCTGTGCAATCTACGATTTCAAGATGTTTCTACAGTAGATGGGCCACAATCCTGTTTCCTAATATTAGAAAAATGCACAGTAGACTGGGGGTAGAATTTTGTGGCCCATAAGGGCTTTTGTCTAAAAAAAGAATGTGCAAACCTATTGAACAAATGCATGCTTTCTCTGGGATTTGCGTTAGTTCATTTTCCTCTTTGGCGGCGATGGTCATCGAAGGTTTTGACAGCACTGCCCATTTCCTCTGTGGTGGTGCCTAGGTTCCTTCCTGTGTGTGGGGAAAGTCTCTGTTGGGCCCCGTTCAAGTTCTACCCACCTGGTTGGAGTCTTCACTGATCACCACGTACTACGTCCTGATCCATGGCCACGTAGGACGTATGGGTCCGGGCACCAGGTAAGCCCCATGATCGCCACTCTCCCTGCCTGGCCCCAGAGAGAGGGCTTACCTCACAGGTCTACTGGTGGTGCTGGCGGCCTCGCTCATGCTGCTGGTGCCTTCGGGGGTCGATCCTCCTCTTCACCAATCACCCGGGCCACAGTGTGTGATGCGGACCAGGGTTTGGATGTTCTCTGGTCCACCTGATATGGACCCCATGTGGACCAAAACTTAAAGACTGCGCCCCGGTTTAGGTTGCCTGGCACACATCCCCGGAAAGGGGTGTTTTGTTCACCTGGGCGGCCGCGTGCCACTCTGCCCAGGAATTTGTTTTCTCCTGTCTTGCCTGGACTGCCCCCATGCAGGCCATTGCCTCTCCGGTCATGCTCACGTCTTTGCCTCGACTGGCATGCACAGCCACAGGCGGGGGTGCTATTTCATCCAGGCTGCACTCCACATTCAGCTTGGGGCTTCAAATCTGTGCCAGGGTGCTGCTGGCATATGTGGCTCTACCAGCCTCTACCCGAATGCCCTGGGGGGCTGCTCGAGGCTGCGGCTCCCCAGGGAATGGTAATCTTCTTTTTCCTTTTCTCTTTTCTTCTTCCTTATTCCCTCTTCTCTTTTTCTGTCACCTGTTTAGTCCATCTTTCAGCTGTCACTTTCAACTGCCTTTTTCTTCCCTTTTACATGCCTGCAATAGGTGAGTCTTGTACTGTTGGCAGTGGAAACTTGCCCATTGTCCCACTGTCTCAATGTTCCATATGTCCTCCATGGTGGGGAACTTGAAACTTTCAGTTAAGTGCATACAAATTCAAAGTGTATAAAATCCTTTGTTAAAACTCTTTTGTCCTCATCAGAGTTCTTTCGCTTAAATCTTTCTTTACCAAACCCCCTATCTGAAAGGGCCCAACTAGGCCCGGGGTTACACCACCCTTCCCTCTTGCTCTGGGAACATTCCTGTCCCGGGAATGTACTGGACATGTACTCCAGGGATCTTAGCCCGGGGTGCCTAACACCTGGGGCCTTTAGGGCCACGGACCCATCTCAGCGCGGCTCTGTAAGTGACGCAGGGTGCGGTGTATCACTTCACAGAATCAGTGCATGTTTCTACTCTGGGTAAGGCGGGGTAATTTTAGGCTGTTTGCATGGCTGTTGTCAGCTGGAAGTGCCAAGACTAAACATTTGCATCTGATACCTGTACTGAAAAAGCTCTTCAATTAAACTCTCACTGGGTATTCGGCGATGGCATAACTGCACCAAGAGTATTCCAAGACCTCTTTACCACATACCACATTGTCTAGGACTAGACGTCACCCTCCCCCTATCAGATGTATTATGAAAAGGCCCAGGACAGGTTTAGAATGTCAGACAGTGCAACACAGGCCCCTTAAGAAGGGTTTTTGTACCATGAAGGAACTAGGGTTGAGTGATGAATCAGGCATTTGCCATTTTAAAGGATACAGCAGATAGTACCTCCATGTAGTAGAACATGGCCCCAGGTGGAGTGGCAGCAATGCAGAAATAGGGCAAAGAATGCCCACACTGGAAGAATGCCTGTCACGCTGGCATGAGAAAGGGCTTCTGGTGTCTTAAACCGTGGTGGACTCCAAATATGAAAGAACAAACGTATTCCATGAATCAAGACTGCCAGCTGCCTCTTGGAGAATTACACCATGAGACAACTGAGCCCAGGTTGAAGGAGCCTATATATTTCTTTGCAGAGGGCAATTCATACTGAGTGGACAGTGTTCTCAAGCTGAGAACATATCTGATTGGTTGATGTCTGGCATAACTCGGACCTCTCAGGGTGATCAGGATGAATAGTGTAGAAATCGTGCATTCCTAATGAAGTCTGCCTACCCCTAAGGTTGTTTGGTTCTACTATATGTATTGGTTACTATTTAGTGACTCGGAGGGAGCAGAGAGTAGTGCAGAGACAGCACTCTCTGGAGGAGTCCAATACTAGAGAAGCCAGGTACATATAGGATTCCCTAAGGGGAGGACAGGCTGACCATTCAGATGATCTTTAACCCAATACATATAATGGGCCAGGGCCACAGTCTAAACCCTGACCACCTGAATGGGATGGGTCTGGCCCTTCATACCACACAGAGTCTGAAGATGAGCTTAGGCGAGGACATCAGATAACAGGCACTGCTGAACCAGAAGATCCCTCTCTGAGATTGGGCTGCAAGATTAGGAGTAATATGATGTAAGCCCATTAGTGAATTGAACGTTCTAGCAATGTTCTATAGGCAGATACATATGGAAGTGAGCAGGTAGAGGTTCGACCTAGCCTAAAGTGTCTATGTCTCCATCTGCCAGATCTCACTATGCGCCATCTTTTGTTTGCCCTCAGCAGAGGATTTCATGGAAATATCAGTGGACCATAGCTCAAGGAATGTGGCCTTGAGAACCAGTCCTACCTGCACACGCAAGGAGTTACGGGCAGATCACCACAAGGTAGTGTTCTATTAGAAGCAGTGGGACCTAGGACATGTCCTCATTTACCAGCATGGTGTATAATGCACCCCCACATGTCAGTGCACAGTTGAGTGTAATATCTGATATGGGAGCATACTGTGTCCTGAGGAAAGCCGCCTAGTGATTACACTTTCTGGATAAGAGAGATTACACATTTGTTGTGCTGCTGGTATCCATGGATTACCAGCTTCAGGAATAGGTGTTTTTAATTAGCTGCTTCTCCTGTGTGTTACAGAGATAAGAAATGTCCAGTTGCTAGTTAAGACATGCGTGCATAGTAATGTATTGGTGGTTTCGAGGTTTTGGACCTGGGGTTTGTCCCCAATGTAAACCAATTTGAGATACCTCAGGAGTTATGTTGAAAGAGGTGGGCTCACTAGAGGAATGAGCATCCCGTATATCTACCCTATAAGACCCTGCAAGATCACATAGGATCCCAGCCCAGTTTGCCCGGAGCTAAGGGCAATTTGGCACACTTCTGAATGTCAAGTAGTGACAGTCTGCAGACCAAACTTACAATCCGCAAGGGGCCGACTACGAACACGGGTGTAGCCTACAAAGGCAAAGAAAACAACTCGCATGGGCAAGGCCTTGTGAAGCGACCAGTTTCCTCCAGTCTGATGGATTTCCTTGTGTCTTTTGGCCCTGTGCCTGCTGACGACATCCTGAGCTCGGATGTAGGCTTTAGTCCTCCAAGGCACTTGTAACTCTGCTTCTGTTTCCCTCGTCTTCTCCTGACTCACTATCCGATAAGGAATTAAGGGGCCAGCAGGGTCACATCTGAAATATTCATGTTCAAATAATGCTAGTCTGAGGCTGCAGTGCCATTTAATGTAATTAGAGTCCCACGAGGCAACCCACGGTCTTGGATGATTTCATGTTAATTATTGTTTTTTGTTATTGCATGCATGCCACTGGTGCTGCACTCCTGCTGTGCAAATGATATGCATGTATACAATGCACAGCATGTTGCTATGGTCCACTTAGCACCTGCCAATGAGGAGGTAGGTGTCTGCGCGGTAAACAGTCGTCCCTCGAGGATCATTTCACAAAATAAAAAAATCGCCTTTACACTGGATCGAGCCCCCTGCGAGGTCGATCTGCCCACACAATCAACAAAAAAACCGTGAAGGTCGGCTCATCAGCCATGTTTTCGACAAATGTATGTTTTGAAGGGGGCAGAGGGCTTGCGTGTAATTACGGTATTGTTAGTAATAACAACGTCCTGCGGTGTGCACATTATCCCATCTCCTGCCTACACACACAAGCATTTCTTATTGATTTTGTTATATTAGAATCTTATAAGATCTTACTTCAAATGATATGATATGAAAAAGAATCTAATAAGTATTTCGGTGTCAAATGAATTTTTATTAAGTTTGTATTATTGTTCCAAAAATCCCATTCGTTTCTCACAAGTTGTTATAAGCTACTTATATGAGTCCTATAACGTCTTTTTGTATGTGTAATTCCACCTCGAGCAGCAGTGGAAGAGAGAAGAGCTGATCCCGTGTTAGAGGGTGGCCTGCTCTCTGTGCCTTATTGTGCAGGGAATAGAGGGCTCCATGATTACAGCTGCATGACTCAACCAGACACCAACACAAATGAACGCTACGACGATCAACCATCGTCACGTTTGTTTGTTTTTCGGCACTTTTTGCCAAACATTTTTTTGCCAAAAAAAATCATAGAAACATGGGTTAAGGACATATAAGGGGTAGGGTGTGGTGGGGGGTACAGGGAAAAAATAATCGGGCAGGGGGAGTTTGGCCACCCCCCCCAAAATTAAAAATAAAATTCGATGAATTTCTTCGGCAAAATTATTTCGGCCAAAAAAGCAACGAACAAAATAAGAGGGATGATTGAACATAGAACCCAAATGAACATTGAATAATGCATTTTCCCTGCAAAACAATGGCAAGGGGATAGTAACAGTACTTAAATGGAGAAGAAGGAAGTGAGGCCTTGCAACTGTTGGACCCCAAAACTCTCTCCAGTCCTTTGCCTGGCATGTTTGCCCCCTTTGCCTCTAAAAAATATATGAGCCAATTTAAAGTGCAATCCACGATTTTCCCGTCTCCCTCACACGAGCCCTCCATGCTCTGCCCCCCCACCTCGGATTGGATACCATGTGAGTCACAGAACACGGAAGAAAAGCCACAGAAGACTCAGAGGCACCAAAGATACTGCACAGGAGTGGAGAGAGGTGAGCCCCCCCAACTGCAGAACTCCAAAGCACTGTACAGGTCATGGGCCACCATGTATTTCCCCTTTGCCTCTGAAAAGGCTCTCAGCCTTTTTAAAGTGCAATCTGCGCTTTGCGCTTTGCCCGTCTCCCTTGAACAAGCCCTCCCTGTACTGCCCCACCAGCTCGGATTGGATACCAATCGGGTCACAGGACTAGGAAGAAAAGCCACTGAGTACTAGAGGCAGCAACAATGTCGTACAGGGGAGGAGAGAGGTGAGACACTGCAAGTGCAGAACTCCAAACTCCTCTTCAGAACTGTGTTCGCTATTTTTGCCTCCTTTTCCTCTTAAAAGGCTCTTTGCCATTTTAAAGTGCAATCAGCACTTTCCCTATCTCCCTAGCACTTGCCCTCCCTGCTGCGCTCTCCACCTTGGATGAGATTTCAAGCGGGTCAGAGCACCCAGACAAAAAGCCTTAACCAGGTTTTACGTTCAGCTGTTTTGAATGTTGCTGCTTTGAATTTCGCTACTGGGAGGTTTTGCCACATTTGAATATTCATACTGTGAGGCCTCACCGCACTTAAGTGTTCCTTCCATGATGTTTGCATCATTTTGAGTTCTGCTGCTAATGGATTTTGCCATTTTGAAATCTGCCACTGTGAGGTTTCACCACATTTGTGTTTTGATATTGTGAGGTTTCACATGTATGTGTCCTACTGTGAGGCTTTACCACGTTGAATTTTGCTACTGTTTGGATTTGCACCATTTTACGTTCTGTTGCGTTTGAATTTTGCCATTTGAATTTTGCTACTGTGAGGCTTCGCCATGTTTGAATTCTGATACTCTGATGATTGCATCATGCTGAGTTCTGCTGCTAATGAATTTTGCCCTTTTTAATTTTGTTGTGAGGTTCCTCCACTTTGATTTGTTCTACTCTGAGGTATCACCTCTCTGAATTTTGCTACTCTGAGGTTTTTCATTATACTACATTTGTGCTGGAATATCCAGATGGTGCAGACACGAGGACCTGTCCAGCTGGTACTTTTGTCTGACATTTGTGCATGTACGTTGTTTGTTGACTGCATGTTAGCCATTGATGCATGTGTTCTGAATGTAAAGTATAGCACAGCCCTCAACTGTAGACAGTTGCCAAAGGAATTGATAGACCATTTACAATACCCTAACCCCCTATCACACTGCAACCCATAGAATACAACTGAGTCCAACAAATAATGTGGCCCAGCTGTCATATAGCCAATGACATTGCAGTCTTCCTTATGTCTTTGCAATATGTACTGCATGATTTAAAATGCTTCAGCCAAGTCATCTCTGCTTATCACAGTATGTCATCACTCGTATTGTACTGCTCATTTTATTTGCATAGACTACGGTCTTCCGAAGGGCATTCAATCCCCACAGTGCTTCAAGGCCATACCAATGGCAGGAGGAGGAGGAGGTACAGGTTGGGCACAAGCAGCACACGCTGCCCATATCTATTTTAAGGGTAAGTATGGGTTCTTCATATGTGGAGAAATAGCCCACCGGCCATGTGCTTTGTGGTGCACCTAGAATGACCCCATGTTCATCGGTAGGCATGTGAGTGTGAAACCATGATTATGAGAATCAGCCCTACCTATGCAGTGCCCTCATCCATGAGCCCTTAACCCATGATAGTCTGAGAGCGGCGCCTTTGGTAACCCCACTTTGGAAGGTCATGGAGGTGTAGGGGAAGATTTTCTTATAAATACATATTGACCTCCCACTATGTGCTATGGGTCCCCAGAGCTCAAAACGGAAGACTTATGTGAAATGTGTGGGCACGTATGGGTAATTTCTTATCTCGTCTATGGGGTTACTTGGATAGAACGTGAAGCTAGAGTAGGGCTGCGATTGACTGTGGAAATGGAAGGCACACATAGATCCTTCTCATTGGTAAGCCATGCCCAGGGTTTTCTAATATCAGGTTGTCCATCAACAAGGTGGAAGGTACCTGCACTGAGGGAATTTTGATTCCCATTAATTTCAAGCTCCCTTGAATCCCTTTGATTGGATGATGCACTCATAAGGGGGAGAAAGAAGGAGGGAAATCCACATGGACCAGAGGAGGCAGAGGAGACCTCTACAGGGGGAGGACCCTGGTGATTTTCCTCTTCACCAGGAGATATAAATAGAGTGAAGTGAGTCAATTACCAGAGATATGGAAAGAGGGATTCCTTTCCTCTCTCCAAAAGGAGTTCTCTGCACACTCATCCATCCCGTGAGGATGAAGGATGCTATGGTACAGTCTCCACACCACTGGGTAACTATCGCTGATGTTCCTATACCAGATGTCTGTGTAGCTAGCTACCACCTAGGGCCATGAGGCTGTTATTTTGGGTAACTTCCCATTATCATGAGAGAAAGGGAAACTGGGGGCTAGACAGGTCCAAAGGGCAAGGACTATTCGTCTCCGATCAGAGACTGAACATTTCCTGGCGAAGAGTGGGTGCTCATTTGGCACTGTGTAACATTCTCCCAGCTTCTGAGACTTTGCATGGCCTGATGGGAGTTCTTGGGACTACTTAACCAAAGACTGAATAATACTGTGTTTGGACCAATCCCTACTTTTGATCTTTAATACCAGTTCAAATACCGGGTGGTACTTATCTTTTGATTTGTGAGAAGGTATGTCACAACGGCCCATATGCAGTAGCTACCCTGCATAAACTTCCCGTGTCAGTGCCAGTGTCAGAAGCCGGAAACTGCCTACCAGCCACTAATCCTTCCACCTGTTGGTTGTTTGCCCAATATGTTTCCTCTCTGTCTAAGGGCCCAGCCATTTCTGCATTCTGGCTGTTTGCTTCTCAGTAACACCAGTAAAGCTCTAACTGCTGTATCCTTTGCACAAACAAGGGGGTGCCCTGGGAGTGTCTCTCTACCAGCCTATATCGCAGGTTAGAGTCTCAACCAGAGTCTTTAGCTCCCCTTTACCATAGAAATCTGCAACAATAACTTCACATTTGACTTCAGCTTCTGCAGGTGCAGGGGACACCCACATATAACGAGCCCTGACGTCTTAACATTACTAAACAAAGACTGCATGCACAGGGAGGCAAGGGTAGCATTTAAACCTGACCAACATATTAGTTGAACTTATTTTGTGTTATGCTCATATTTTCTGCTCCCAGGGGGCCACGCAATTAATTGTGATAAGTTTCTCATTTGACACAATACTACACGTTTAGAGTTTGCTCATTATAGTGCTGTGTCTTCTTCCATACGCCCATGCCTCAGCATCTAATATAGTCTCTACCGAGCGAATGAGGCACGCTAACAAGTCAAACAGTAGTGGGGAGGTCAGTCTCCATACCATTGGCTGGTCACCATTCTTGTACATTACACAGCAAACACCAATGGGTTTCCAGCGAAGAGTTCACCAGTTCAATTTTCCCCAACCTTAATGGCACTGCTACTCAAGAGTGGTTTGGAGGCTTGACTATAGAGTCAGGACACTTATTTAGATGGGTCAAGAATCAAGAAGTCTACCTGGAACCCTGTGTCACCGTGAGTGGCATGCCGGCAAACAAATATTTAAAAAAAAAGTCCTTAATGGTATGGAGCTGAAAGGCATAATACATTTTGGTCCACCTGTGGGAGTAAGGCTGCAAGGTGCCTTTAGGTAAATGCCAGTGTTGTCACTTCACTGTTAAATAGGTGCTACACATTGTTTCTGAGAGTGGAAATGAGGTGGGCGCAGAGAAGGTGAATGCCCTTAGACCATGGCCACACCCAAGCACCTTGAAGCAATTGCAAGGTTTTCTAAGCTTCTGTAGTTACTAGCGACCGTTTGCTCCCGGGTTTGTTCAAATAGCCAAACCCCTTGTTTAAATGGTTAAGGCTTATCTGCACACAAAGAAAGGGGCTGGCTGAATAGTGTGGCACAGATGCAACACAAACAACATTGATACAGTGGAACCAACATACCATTATGTCAAGTCCAGGTTCTAGAAAAAAAAAAAAGAAACCTTAATAAGAACTTGCAAGGTTCAAGACTAGTTAAACAAACTAAACAACAAGCGTGTAAAGGAAACATAGAGCATGCAGTCTTTTGAATAAAGGGATACTCTGGGTGAAGGCAGCTGATTTAGGCCAGAAATGTAAACATTTTGAAGGTCTCTTTAAAGACATGTAGACAAGGCATCTTAAAAGGCACCAGGGTCTTTTAAAGAGGACCAGGGAGGTAGGGCCTCTTCGAATACCATATGCTCTTGTCTTTGGGGCTAAACAGCATTGAGCCAAGGATTTTGCCATCATACCAGGAGTCTCGGTGATTTTGGCATTGGGCCACAGTCAAGTCGAGGAGTGACAGAGACAGATGGAGCTCCTCCCTCTGGTCAAACATCGTGTCTGGGCTACCCTAACTCCACCACCTTCCCCTGTTTTCCTACTTGAAAAGGGCTCCAGCAGTAAGCTCCCTGGTGTGAGAAAGTGATTGTTACAGCAGGACTGTTTTAAAGCACTGGTTTTGGATGGACCAACTGGGGAGGGTTTGTGTACTCTGCAGGAAGGTGTTGGCAGTCTTCGGGGGTATCAAAGTGCCGACTTCCTTGGCAGGATCCCAACTGGCTGCTGTGGGATCTACCTGTTCAGGTGACTAATA
Organism: Ambystoma mexicanum; assembly: GCF_040938575.1. Taxonomy (NCBI): domain Eukaryota; kingdom Metazoa; phylum Chordata; class Amphibia; order Caudata; family Ambystomatidae; genus Ambystoma; species Ambystoma mexicanum. The sequence continues at coordinate 421,960,730 of NC_090926.1, read as the reverse complement.
CACACCCAGTCTTGTCATGAGTGAATTGCCTCACCAAGCTGACAGTACTATTACATACAAATGCTGTGATGCAGCTGTATTATTGTTTAACCTCTAAAAACAGGATTTTCATGAAAACGACGCATCAATGACTGACAATTTCGAAAATATAGAATATTTTACAACACAACACAATTATGTGACGTAAATGTGAGAGGAAATCCTCCCTCCTCACACCCCCCACCCCCACTCCACTTTAATGAATACCCCAACCGAAGCCCATCTATCTTTTTGCATATATTCGTGGTAACTGATTCAATGTTTTCTAATTCACAGTAATGATCTTCAAGGTAATGGGATGGTAGCTTAAAACAAGAACAACATTCAAACAGACATAAAAGAAACAATATATGTCAAAACATTACATCAGAGAAAGGTCATTCAAAAATGTACACCCATACCTTCATTGCTTTTTGTAAATATTGCTAGGACTAGCAGAGCAGGGCACTGCATTAATGAGTATCTGTCCATTTCTTTTCTCTTTGTGTCTCCTCACTACAATAAACCTACAGAAATGTGTGTATGCGGAAATCCACTTGAAGTGATATTGAGTTTTTATAAATAAAGAGGAGAGTCAACCTACACAATAAACATGTTTGTTTATGTCTAAGGAAGAGAGAAATTTATTGCCCATATGAGTCCACCTGAAGTGATACTGGTCTGTTTATCTTGGTGATTGCTTCTGTGCAGTAGGACCGCAGCCGGCCCATAGGACTGGGGGTTTCCCAACAGCACTTTAAGATGAGCAGCAGCACCCTTGAGATGGATGGGGATGCAGATTAATACTCTGGCATCAAATCAATGATGACAACTCAATAGTTTGGCAAAGGGAGTCCTTTTAATGACAAGTACAAAAAACAGGGAGTTCATGAAAATCAGCAATCGCTTGTTCTTCCTTCTCGCTACAACTCCAAATCATTTCAGAAAAAACATAGTATTTATAACAAAAAATCGTCATCATTGTCATGTGTCAATTATTTCTCTGTGGCCTCGATACTGCTTCTTGGTCTGGAAACGTTAAGACATCTATGCATGTCACAGGTCCATGCGTAAGTGTGAAAGTTTCATCCCTTCTTGCTGGTCTGGTCACGTGATTTCAACACTGTGAAAGTGTCTTATTCTTCATGCAATTTTGTGTATTTGATTTAATTCTGCCAGCCATCTGCCACCTGTGGCTTATCTTGACCTTTCTGAACAGGATACTCTGTTCTTCTTCTCATTAATTGTATCCACTGTTGGTCTATTTCAGTCGATACGACCTTGGCTTCTTGGCCCGATTTACCTTCATCTGAGTGTCTCTACGTCTTTAATTCTCGATTTGTTTGCTGCAAAGCTCTGCTCCTGAGACCTGTAGTAACCTTTGGTTGATTCTGCTTTTGTGCATAGTGGAAGTATATTTATATAACGTTCTCCTTTTGAGGTAGATATGTATAGGTGGCGCTTGCCGCAATCTATTTTACTACTAAGCATAATCAAGCCCCACAATTTCTTGCTTCTTGCGGTTCCTTGCATATGTACACATTTAAACTAACTGGAAATCTTCATCGTGCATATGGCATAATTTCTGACATCTTGACATCAATTATTTCACTTTAGGCTCAGGATGTCACTAATCCATGGTGTTTCGTCTCTTTTCATCATTCACAGGTCGTCATATCTTCTATATGTGAGTCAGTCCGGGTTCTTGTGACGTCTACATTCCTATTCCTTCAGTATCTTTTTAGCTTCGTCGGGTACTGCATTCTGACAATCGTCATTCTGTCTCATGTGTCAATATGGTTTCCTCAATGGGTACCTTACTGTCCAGGTTTTCTTAGATGTTGGTACTTCAACAGGTGCTGCTCTTCTGATAGGTACTGGACAGTACCCAACTGCGGCTCTCTGCTGGTTTAATTGCTCATCATATGTCACATATTGTGGCGTGAATGTTCCTGGTACTTCAAAATGGGCGGTTGGAGTGTGAATCGAGCTTGGCACCTCCTCTGCACTTCATTAGATACAGCAATCTGGACCCATTCTGTAAACGTGCAATTGATATCATGATGTATTGTATGTTTTAAAGAGCATTTACTTGATCACATATATAATTTAGGTCCTGGTGAAGGCTTATGTAATGCAATGTAATTAATTGGATTTATTGCTGAAACTAGCCTTTTTCTTGTTTTTGATTTGTAATTGTTACTTTGTCAAAAAAGTAATTCATAGGATTCTTATTTATTTGCACAATGCACATTATTATAAATTCTAGAATGAAAATATATCTGTTATAATTCAAAAAAATACTACACTGGCTACCAATAAAACAACAAATAAAATTCAAATCAATGTGCAGCACGCACAGAGCAATACACAAACAAGGCATAGAATTCCTGAGAGACAAATGACGCCTACGTCAGACAACATGAACGCTCAGATCAAGCACCGGCATCCGCTTGAAATCAAAACCCTACAACAAAATAAAACTCAGAGGATCGTCTTTCTCTCACCAGGCACCGAAAACTTGCAACAAGTTGCCAAAGAATATACGGAATACAAGAAACCACCTACTGTTCAGGAAACTGCTCAAATCCTGGCTCTTCACTGCGTTACTAGAAGACCACCCACAGGGACACACAAACAGCTAAAACAATGATGAATGAAGATTCACACCAAGCAATCGACCACAGACAGAATATAAGGAAGACACTCCACGACATACCAAACCAAGTAATGAGAGCCAGCCGTTAGAGGAGGACACTAAAGACTGAATACTTAGGCAGATCAAGACGCAAGCACTTGGACGAGTCATCAATAGCACCCTTGCCCTGTACCACACCCAAGCTCCAACAGACCTATTTCACATAGATATCACGGGGATATGGGCCATCATATAAGGCCCATCTCTGATACATAAGGGAGAGAATAGACACATCCAATCACATTATACAAAGTTCATCATAACACAGCAGGGAGTGCGCTGCACCAACACCCACAACAGTCAGACAGTCAAGGAAGGATAGTAGCAACTAATCCCACCCATAGCAATAAAAATTAAATCGAACAGGATGTACCACAACTAGGACTCCCCAGTAACCCTACCTTCAAATCTCTGCATACCTAAATCACCCGAAAATTCACACAACCAACTCTCACCCAGCAAACCGCACACACTTTACTGCACTGCATTAACAACAAACCAACAACACATGAACAGCACCAACAGCGCACAAGGTCTCGCCCCAGTTCAATATTTACACTAAAGCTCAGCGCACAGTGTATACCGAACCGAAACCACCAACAGCACACCACCTCACTCACCCTCTTGCTCCCTCTTCTCCCAACTAACCCAGCCCCGCCTGCCTTCTTGTTCTACAGATCCGCTAGAGCGCCTGGGGACCAACTCCATTGGTACTGTGCACAATATAAATACCTTTAACATTTAACATTTTACATAATTTGCATGCTACAGATGTATAGACATATCTTTGGAATTATCACTATTTTGAATTTGATGCAAATTAAGATATGAGTGAACACTTTTGAGTGACCTTTCTCTGATGTGCTATTTGGATATGTATTGTTTATTGTTTATTTTTATTGCATGGTCTGTGATACCAAACCTGTAGTTATGGTTAAGTTGCTCAACTCATAGAAAGATCCCTTTTTGCGTGTCCCCTCGGAATAATTTTGTGAAGTTTGGAGAGGTTTTGTCATGGGGCAGTTATAGAGGATGCCAAAATCTGTGGAAACCCTCATAGATACAATGGAAAAAAGTTGTTCACTTCCAAACCGCTGGACAGATGTTCACAAGACTTGCGACAGGAGAGGTGGCTTGGTCCCGAAAGTGTGCTTTTGTAAATTTGGTGCAAATCCTTCCAGTAGTTTTTTGGAAAAAATGGCCAAAAAGTTGGTAAAAATAAATAAGTGAAATCAGGGTCCGGAACGCAGACTCACGTCCCTATTCGGTCCATGGACAACCCCCTGGACCAATTAAGGTCTGGTGTGATGTCCACGGATATTCGGACGCTCCCACTGATTGCATGGGGAAAGTGTGAGGTGCATTATATTTTTTGAAATGGTCGCCATGTTGGATATGCAGATAGCTGCCGGTATCCGTGGATAGTGCAATGGGGAAAAAGTCCAGAAAACACATTTGGGATTATTTAGTGGTTGAAAGAGGGTCTGAGAGGGTGGGGACGTGGAATAAAGGTCATATGGAGCTATTTTTCAAGGTGATAAATGTGGACACGGTGAACAGTGCAGAGAACAAACAATTAGAAAACACATTTGGGATTATTTGATGGCTTAAAGAGGACGTGGAAAGGGTAGTGGAGTGGAATGGAGATAGTATGGAGCTATTTTTCTAGGTGAAAAAGATGTTTGCAGGTGCCGCTGAGTCTGCAGAGACTTCTTATTGTCCACAGACATTATATGGATGGCGGGAGTTTCTAGGTGAGTTTTGTTATTTGAAGGTGTATTGTATGTATATGGTTGAAATCTATTCTGGTACTTGTGTCCAGTGGTCAGATTCTTGGAGGCATGGGAGTATCTGGTCACTGGCAACACAGTAATATGTGTATAGTAATTATAGGTAATGTAGGGGGAGTATACAGTATTTGTAATATGGTGGAATGATATCATTAAATTGTATATAGTATTTATGATACTACAGTTGTGATAGTGCTCTTTGATGTCTTGTCCACCTTTCGTAGAGTGACCCATGGTATCCTTATTAAATGGTTAGATGATACCTTTAGCATCATGGACTGGGCACTAGACTGGCTGATCTTTTTTCCTCACATACCGCCCTTCCCAGCTGCAACTGGGATGCTTGCACTCCACCACCTCACTGTGTACCCGCAGAGAACCCCAGGGTTTTATTTTATTATTGTGGCAATTACATATCTATTTCCTCCCTCTGGCTCACCTGATGTTGTTCTTTATTTCTCATTGTCAGTGTTATGTTAACGAGACACAGTTTTCCTTAAACTTTCCTGAACTCATTTGTTCTCTTCATTTTTGTCCCTGATTGTCTGACCGCCATTGAGTCATTGTGTGTGGCTAATATCTGTCGCAATTCCAGTACGACAGAGATCTTTCTTATTATCCTGTTTTATTTCCTACCATATGGCTGCTGACTTGAGCCATCTACTCTTACCATTCTGTGAGGCCAAAAACCTTGGGGTTATGTTTAAATCTTTTCTCTCTTTAACTCCTCACATTTTGGAGCTTGTAAAGAAAGCCTATGGTTTGAGCTTGACCTCCTTACAGGCATTGTACCGTTAGGTACCTTCCCCCAGAAGCACAATGTCTGTAGAGCCCTGGTACTGTGTAGGCTGTATTCCTTGACCTCCCCTTTTGTTTTTTATACCTACTTCAGCTAATCTCGAACAGGGCTGCAAGACCTATCCTTGGCCTGAAGACCAGGGCGGTTATTGCTGCAGCTGAATATGTGTACATTGGGTCCTGCTAATTGCAAGGACTATAATATGTCCAACTTTGTTTCCCTAAATACTGCACTGCTACAGCGCTTCACTGCTGTAACTCCAATACTCTGCTTGATAATGCTTTTTGAAGAGTGGGAGGCATGTCTCTGGCTTTGGCTAGTGCCTCTCTTTAGAGCAGCTTTCCCGCTCCTTTTATAATTGAGCTGGACTTCCTTAAATTCGGAAACATTCTTAAAACTGTGATTTTGTGTTCCTGTTTTACTTAATCCCTTCCTTGCTAATTCATACCACTGCCGTTGGTGGCTTGGTCCTTCATAAAGCTCACAGATTCCAGGCCCTAAATCTAGTCATCACAAATACACCCCTGCACCCTTCAGCACTGCCCTTGTGGGTGTACGGTCTGGCGGCTGTGTACCACACCTGTGGCACTCTTTTGCCCCAGAAGGTGGTTAGTGACCTCCCACTTTGGCATGTCTTGTTACTTTCCTTCTAGGCTTCAATGAGCACTTGGTAAGCCCTGCTACTCTTTCCTTTCATGCATTTATTTGACTGCACAGTGCATATGGCCACCTCCCAGTTTTTTCTTCACACTGAATCTGTTGGTTGTCTCCATGACCTTCTGACTGGCTTCAGAGCAGCCAGAAGCATGGTAACTGCTCTCCTGGGCATCCATGAAGACCTGCTCTCTAACCTTGATGCTGATCTCCCCTCTGGCCTCATCTTACTCGATCTCTCTCTGCCTTTGATACAGTGAACCATGCCATCCTGCTCAATCATCTCTGTGATGACCTGGGTATCACCAATCAGGCCCTGGCCTGGCTGACCTCATTCCTCTCAGATCGACTCTTCCAGGTCCAAATTGGGTCCTTCATTTCCTCTATCTCACTCTCTATCTCTGGTGTTCCACTGGGGTCTAACCTCTCTCCCTGGCTGTTCAACCAATACCTGGCACCTCTCGCCCACCGCATTGCCACACTCTGCTCCAACTTTAAATGCTATGCAGATGACACTCAGCTCGTTTTCAGGCTCCCCCTGCCACTTCTTCTCCTTCTCTCATCTCTGACTGCCTGTCTGTTATCCAGGAGTGGTGTGCCGCCAAGGTTCCTGCCTTAATACCAGTAAAATGGAGATTCTCCTCATTGGCACACCTGGTACTTCTCCTTTACACTTTCCTGTCACACTCTGGCTGGCCTCCTTGGCACCTCTTCCTGCTCCCACCTGTGAGGCTAAGAACCTCGGGGTCATCTTTGAATCCACACTCTCCTTTTCTCCCCACATCTTTGATGTCTCTAAGAAGTGAAACTACCAACTGCACCTCCTCAGAGGTATTCTTCCTTTCCGCTCCTTCCCTCAGAAGCTCACTGTCTCTAGAGCTCTGGTTCTCTCTAGGCTGGACTACTGCAATACCCCCTTTCTAAATCTGCCTGCTTCTACTCTCCGCCCTCTGCAACTCATCCAGAACAGGACTGCGAGACATATCCTTGGCCTCAAGCCCAGGGATTGTATCTCTCCACCACTGAAATTTCGGCATTGGCTCCCAGTGGCTGTAAGGATTAAGTTCAAGACCCTCAGCTTTGTCCACAATGCCTTCTGGGGCCTGGGTCTTCAAAACCTCCAACTCTGTCTTCGTAAAAATACCTTCCTACTCAAGCTCTTCGCTCCTCCACCTCCAACTCCCTCAGTGTCAGTTGCTTCCCAAAGCAATGAGTTGGTGGTAGATCTCTTTCTTCGGCTGGGTCCTCCCTCTGGAACATCCTCCCTGACTCTCTGAAACTCGAGGAGAACCATCTCTGGTTCTGGAGTACTGCACTAGTTTAAGATTGATTTACACTACTGTAAAATACTGTATGGAGTATCTTCGCACTATCTTCTCTGGTTCATTATATTTCTTTTATAATCTGATGACAGGATGCAAAATATATTTCAATTATGTTGTGGTTTCTTTGAAACAAAGGCACCGTCTCCCACATACCAAAGTAGTGAAATTAATTAACCAGTGTCATATGGGGAACATGGGATTTGAGTCCCGATTTCTTCAGGTTCCTGTTTTCAATTCAACAACAGACTACATCCCCTCAATCCCATCGTTAGTTTTAAACAAATACATAGCAGTGGGAAGCAGGAGAATGCAATGGTAGTGTCCTGCCAGGGGGGTGGTTTTACTCTACACCTGTTCTCCTGCCTCAACCCACTCCCGACACACACACAAACCACACATGAACTATGTCTAACCAACCTCCCACAACATGAAATCATAACTTCCCACAACACAAGTCCTACAATAGGGATCCAGCCACCCGACCAGTATGCATTATATCAATGGATATTTGTTATCTTAATTTATGGAGTAACACTATCACTATAAACCCATACAAGTGAGACCTTCCATACAGAAAAATACAGAAACAAGTAGACTTCATCTTCTCCTAATATATCTCCCATTTTAAAACAAGAAAAATCCTTTCTGCAAAGTTGTTCTTCAAGGCCTAAAATAGTACATAGTTCACTAAATTTGACTTTTACACTATGCACTATATCTGGCTTTCAAAGCACTAAGTCACATGATAAAGCAACCTGAACAACCATTTAAAAAAATACTAATTGATGCATATGTTCAAAAAGTGAACATGCATCACTTCATCAGAAGAAAAAATAATCACTTAATCTATGGAGCTACCTTTCTAGATTTGTATGACTGTCCCATTGACGTTTTTATTTCGTGTTCACTCTCGCCTTCTCTCATAATTTAACTTTCAGACTTCTGTTCCCTTTTTTCTCAATCCCTTAAACCTTAACTCACCACCCTTCCCTTGCCCATTTTACTTAGTGAACACTTCCTTGTGACTTACCGTCTTTAATTGGCCATCACACCAAGCCCATACGTTTCCCCTCACCATCTGATGTAGACAGTAGCCCTACTAATCAGTTTCTGGCAGACACAAGAAGCTGTGGTGGGGCTTGGTTGGGGATTGTGACCCTGAGGCTTCTACCTGGAATATGCAGAGCTAAAGACAACAAAGAAATTTGGCTTTCATTGTGCTCACAAGTTCACTATCTTGGAAAGTCGGCTGCCAACTTCAATGCAGAGAAAACTAAGAGGGGAGTCTGTCTGAGTGCTAGTGATGGAGGTGGAGTAAGGGTAGCCCTATTCAATGTAGTTCCAATGAGAAGGACCCTCAATCTTTTAGAGGTGTTTTACCTAGAAGTAATGATGTACTGTTCTGTAACTCCAATCAGTGTATTGCATCTACAAATGAGGAAACCGTGCACGTAATGATGGCTGTAAGCTTTAAAGAATACCCTTTGGGGGTTCGTGAGGATAAGGGATAAACAATAAAACTTTGTGTCACATGCTGAAGAGGGCATTCGCAGGAAAGGAACTTTGGGTTGAGAAACAAGCAAGCTGTCTCCATTTAGTGCACCCCTTTGTCAAATAAATGCCTTTTATTGCTACTAGGTGGGTATCTAATTTGGAGTCGATTAAAACACGCTTTTAAAATCTGAGTATAATCATGAACTGCAAAATAAGCATCTTATTCTTGGATCACAGAAGACTTGGGCGTCATGAGGGGATCTCCAGGGGTTGCAACACTGACCCCAGCAATTCACGTCTGCTCCCTAATTAGCTGTTTCCAACATTGAGAACAACAAACTATTTGTTTTAAAAACATGGTCCATGACTGGGTCCGCGAAGGCCGCCAGGCCGGGAGCACATGCATGAAGGCGCCACTGTGACTCGGGTCGGGTGCTCCTAGCCAGGTTACTTAGCAACCATGAGCTCAGCTCTGGCTCACCCGACATGTGTAAAGTTTCCTCTGAAGGATTTCTTTCTGAGGAAACAAACGGTTAGGCGGGGCAGCAATCCGGCAAAGGATTGCATTGCAGACCATGTATAGGGCATAGCATACACTGGTGCAGCCCTCAGACTCCACTCCCCGTGGGCTGTGTCTCAGCTTGGTGAGTTGGGGATCCTTCAAACGCTGAAACTCTCGGACCAGATAAACCGCCACCGCAAAGCTGACCCTGCAGCCTGGACAGTGCCATATATGTGAGCAAAACGAATTGGCACACCCCAGTATTTGCACCTGATTCGTACTCGGAAGGCGTGAGTCTCACACTTTAGTGTGCAGCTTTGCGCCCACCCTCCAAGGCCACAAGAGGGAATAGCTTCAGCATCTTTTTAACTCACCAAGAGTTTCACCCAATCGTCCTGCCCCTCACACTTTGTGGTGCAGTCTATAGCTTTCTCATACGTTTTTGTTGTTTTGCATTTATTTTAAGCACCTCAAGACCTTCCTCTTTGCTTCTGCCTTCTCTCTTCCTCTCCCCTGCCGATTTCCTGTCTGATACTGCACTGGTCACCTGGCTACCCTCTGATTTCGGGCCTAGGTCTCTACCTGCCCAGTTGCACACCTGCACTGCCTCCCAGCAACCCTTGCACTTGGTTCTGTATCTGTAACCCTACAGTCCTCTACCTGCACTTTTGGACAACAGCTGTCTGTATTTACCTTTGCCTGCCACCTGCTGGCCGCACTTCTTGTTATTGTTTTGATCCCATGTAAAGCACTGCCCCCTCCCCTTTCCCCTGGCACTTTTCCCCTCCCCCACCCCTTCACTTGCACAATCTCAATGTCACTTGGACTAGTAAGATTGTTGTCTCTGTCCTCCCTCTGTTCCTTGGCTCAAGTTGAGGGCCCCAGCTAAAATGAGAAACATTGAAGGTCCTCTCTCAATGCATGCATCAAAGCCAACCACAGAGATCAAACCACAGTCGTCAGGTTTGTAGGCCAGACACTTCACCACTGCATTATATAACCTGATGAAAAATAACAAACAACTAAAGGTGAATGCCCCATTTCGGTACTGCAAGTTCCAGGGAAAACATTTGTATTGGTGTATTGGTTTGTGGAGTTTAAAACATGCACAACTTTTAACATTTTCAAAAACACTATTAGAAGAAAATATTCTCTCTTGGTTGCGTGGGTGTGTGTGTGTTGATTTTATGAAAGGCAAATGCCATTCGTCCTGTGCGATTTGGGTGGTTACGCAAAGCCAATTAAATAGAATGCGCATGTTTGATCTTGATATGCTAATTTCTGGCAACATCACATTCCATTGCATTTGTTGATGAGTACCCCCACTTTAATTTTTAGGACTTGACCCCTCCCTGTTCCCCCTTCCTTACCTCGTTGCACATTGAAACACTTGTGTATAGGCACGTTACAAATGCCATATCATATCATAGCAGCAGTGTGTACAATCTTCTTGGATAAGCAAGTGAATATATGTGTGACTGTTTCCAAGAAGGCAATGAGGGAGTGGTGCAAATATAACAGTAAAAAGGGTAGAAGGGCGGTCTTGTGCAATGGTGTGCACATGCAATCCAATTTATTTAATAAAGCATGGTCTAGAGAGTGGACTGCCAAGACAGCGGGTAGTCATAAAGGGCCATAGATCATGGTCCTTATTGAAAGCTAGAGAAAAGTATTTGGGACAGAAAAGTGTTTTTGTGTTTTGTTTTCTTTCTCTAATATACTATTGTTCATTATTTCAATTAGCATACTAGAAAATGCAGTTTAGGGTGAAAGAAATTGAGCTTTTCCGATTTGACCAATTTGTGTTTTTTTTGCTGCAAATGCTGGGGGAGACCCCCACTCCCCTCCCACTTCCCCCACCATAACAAATGTCCTTACCCTAGCCCACATCTATATTGAATTAAAATTGACTGAAAATCCGAAATGGAGAATTCAGAAAAGGTCAATTGGGCCATGATCAAGGTATGCGAATACCAAAAATGCCAATGGGAATGTTGGTGAATCTTATGGAGTCTAACTACTTTACCAAAAAATGAAAAGTAGATGGAGTCTATGAGCTTATATCTTTACTTCTGTTTTTTTAATTGTGAAAGGTAGTTCCTAAAGGAGCCTTTCCTTTTGGTGCCTTTTGATTTTTGTATATTTATTTCTGGCATCTAGTCTCTTGGAACTGCAATGTGGAGTACTGCACTAGTTTAAGATTGATTTACAATACTGTAAAATACTGTATGGAGTATCTTCGTGTCCTTATGATTTATTTTCATAGTACTTTTGGGGTGATCTTGATTTAGAATTGGGTCATGTTACCCTATCATGTGCACAACTGTGGGATCTTAGCTGTCACCATGTCAAAACCAAATAAAACTTAAATGTACAGTGCAGTATCAGGTAAACTTGAGTACACGATTATTACAATTTGAGCTAGAGGTGAAATCCACTTCTGTCTCTGTTACAGCAGCAGTCAGGACTACTCATGTGAGCATTGAACCTGGCCTACTGCCGGGCAGTTGCTCGAGATGTGAGGAGATGTTCTCGGCAAAGGCAGAAGAGTGCACTATGACTTTGGCACTGATCATTAAGACAGGGTGGTCTAATTAGGAGCACCCCTCCTTTAGGAATAGAATCACCTATATAATTGTATTCTACAAATTAAAGTTTAAAGAGATCAGGCTATCTCACTGTCATCAGATGGTATTATGTTAATTTAATTATTTATGTATTTATATGCAGGGAGGAACAATGCAACCTTGATCACAAAAGAACATACAATAGATAAAAATTCAGATGTCATGGGGAGCAGTTAGCTCCTTACAATGGAGTCAGTTTGAGTGAAATCCAGACCAGGTTGTGGAGGGGAGTAATTGGAACAGTCACGAGGGATAATACCTAAGTGGACATACATAGATTAAGGACAACCAGCATGAGACATTTTTAAATGCAGGTAGGTCATATGGCCAGCTGTGTTCAGGCTGTGACCATGATGGAAAAAATGGAAGGCAGAGAAAGTGAGGGACAGAGGCATGTTAGAGGCTATGGAAAAATGTGAGCTAGAAGGCACATGAGCGGTATCTTAAAAGGGTAACTCAGTGGTGAATAGGTAGGGTTTTCATTTGATTTTTAACAAATCCATGTGGATTGTTTCTACAATTTCTAGGGGAAGATAATTCGATGGAAGAGGAGAAAGGAGAGAGAAAGAGCGGAGGCGAGAGGAAGCACAGGGAGGGTGAGGTGCCACAAGGGTAGTCACTGGGTCAGAACAGAGATTACAAAAAGACTTGTAGAGTTTGATAGAGAAGTGTAGATACAGTGGTGACTTACTATGGATGGATTTAGCCAAGAGAAGACATTTACATCTGGCCCTTTTTTTCCATCATCTTTTATCCAGCCTTGTGAAGATACAAGGAAGTTTGTGGGGAGTGAAGAAGTTGAAAAAGACTCCTGGTTGCAAAGTTAATGATTTTTACGAGAGGACAGAATGCATAGTTGGGAAGACCAAAGAGGACAGTGGCCCAGTAGTCCAGTTTAGAGAAGACAAGAGGGGTAATAAGAGATGCTTATTGGTATTGAAAGGAAGGAGATGCCTGATTTTGCTCATATTTCGGAGGTTGAGGTGAGCTGCCATTGTAGTTTTGGAATTGAATATAGTGTTGTCTGTGAAGAGTTGGTACGAGCAAAGCCATTCAATATTTAATGGCAGAGAGACAGTTGGACATTTTGATAGAGAGATTAGGGGAGAGTTCAGGAAAAGAGAAGAAAATGCCAGTGTTGTCTGTGAAGAGTTGGTACGAGAACCCAAAGGAGGAGATTAGTGCCCTGAAAGCAGAGGTGCATAGTGTAAAGAGGAGATGAGCCAAGACAGAGCCTTGTGCAACTCCAACAGTTAGAGGAATGAGTTGAGCAGTGTTGTTGCTCCAGGAGACTAATCATTGGTGAGGTGCCAGGTAGGATTCAATCCATGCAAGGGCTTGATCCCAAATCCCAAGAAGAAAGAGAGACATATGGAGATCAGATTGATCGACAGTGTCAAAGGCAGCAGACAGGTCAAGTAGAATTAGGATATAGGATAGGCTGGAGTGCTTGGCAGATGCCATGGAGTTGGAAAAATTCATGAGAGCATACATCAGAGCAGCTTCTGTGGGTTATAGGAGCAGAAACCTGCTTGTAAGGGGTCTTGAAGTTTGCAGTTGTCTAAAAAATTCTAGAGCATGTAATCTGAATATCACCCTCTCCTGTCCCCACTCACACATTCTCAATTGTCTATATGGTAGACATTTTTGGCATTATATTTCTTTTATAATCTGATGACAGGATGCAAAATATATTTCAATTATGTTGTGGTTTCTTTGAAACAAAGGCACCGTCTCCCACATACCAAAGTAGTGAAATTAATTAACCAGTGTCATATGGGGAACATGGGATTTGAGTCCCGATTTCTTCAGGTTCCTGTTTTCAATTCAACAACAGACTACATCCCCTCAATCCCATCGTTAGTTTTAAACAAATACATAGCAGTGGGAAGCAGGAGAATGCAATGGTAGTGTCCTGCCAGGGGGTGGTTTTACTCTACACCTGTCCTCCTGCCTCAACCCACTCCCGACACACACACAAACCACACATGAACTATGTCTAACCAACCTCCCACAACATGAAATCATAACTTCCCACAACACAAGTCCTACAATAGGGATCCAGCCACCCGACCAGTATGCATTATATCAATGGATATTTGTTATCTTAATTTATGGAGTAACACTATCACTATAAACCCATACAAGTGAGACCTTCCATACAGAAAAATACAGAAACAAGTAGACTTCATCTTCTCCTAATATATCTCCCATTTTAAAACAAGAAAAATCCTTTCTGCAAAGTTGTTCTTCAAGGCCTAAAATAGTACATAGTTCACTAAATTTGACTTTTACACTATGCACTATATCTGGCTTTCAAAGCACTAAGTCACATGATAAAGCAACCTGAACAACCATTTAAAAAAATACTAATTGATGCATATGTTCAAAAAGTGAACATGCATCACTTCATCAGAAGAAAAAATAATCACTCAATCTATGGAGCTACCTTTCTAGATTTGTATGACTGTCCCATTGACGTTTTTATTTCGTGTTCACTCTCGCCTTCTCTCATAATTTAACTTTCAGACTTCTGTTCCCTTTTTTCTCAATCCCTTAAACCTTAACTCACCACCCTTCCTTTGCCCATTTTACTTAGTGAACACTTCCTTGTGACTTACCGTCTTTAATTGGCCATCACACCAAGCCCATACGTTTCCCCTCACCATCTGATGTAGACAGTAGCCCTACTAATCAGTTTCTGGCAGACACAAGAAGCTGTGGTGGGGCTTGGTTGGGGATTGTGACCCTGAGGCTTCTACCTGGAATATGCAGAGCTAAAGACAACAAAGAAATTTGGCTTTCATTGTGCTCACAAGTTCACTATCTTGGAAAGTCGGCTGCCAACTTCAATGCAGAGAAAACTAAGAGGGGAGTCTGTCTGAGTGCTAGTGATGGAGGTGGAGTAAGGGTAGCCCTATTCAATGTAGTTCCAATGAGAAGGACCCTCAATCTTTTAGAGGTGTTTTACCTAGAAGTAATGATGTACTGTTCTGTAACTCCAATCAGTGTATTGCATCTACAAATGAGGAAACCGTGCACGTAATGATGGCTGTAAGCTTTAAAGAATACCCTTTGGGGGTTCGTGAGGATAAGGGATAAACAATAAAACTTTGTGTCACATGCTGAAGAGGGCATTCGCAGGAAAGGAACTTTGGGTTGAGAAACAAGCAAGCTGTCTCCATTTAGTGCACCCCTTTGTCAAATAAATGCCTTTTATTGCTACTAGGTGGGTATCTAATTTGGAGTCGATTAAAACACGCTTTTAAAATCTGAGTATAATCATGAACTGCAAAATAAGCATCTTATTCTTGGATCACAGAAGACTTGGGCGTCATGAGGGGATCTCCAGGGGTTGCAACACTGACCCCAGCAATTCACGTCTGCTCCCTAATTAGCTGTTTTCAACATTGAGAACAACAAACTATTTGTTTTAAAAACATGGTCCATGACTGGGTCCGCGAAGGCCGCCAGGCCGGGAGCACATGCATGAAGGCGCCACTGTGACTCGGGTCGGGTGCTCCTAGCCAGGTTACTTAGCAACCATGAGCTCAGCTCTGGCTCACCCGACATGTGTAAAGTTTCCTCTGAAGGATTTCTTTCTGAGGAAACAAACGGTTAGGCGGGGCAGCAATCCGGCAAAGGATTGCAGTGCAGACCATGTATAGGGCATAGCATACACTGGTGCAGCCCTCAGACTCCACTCCCCGTGGGCTGTGTCTCAGCTTGGTGAGTTGGGGATCCTTCAAACGCTGAAACTCTCGGACCAGATAAACCGCCACCGCAAAGCTGACCCTGCAGCCTGGACAGTGCCATATATGTGAGCAAAACGAATTGGCACACCCCAGTATTTGCACCTGATTCTTACTCGGAAGGCGTGAGTCTCACACTTTAATGTGCAGCTTTGCGCCCACCCTCCAAGGCCACAAGAGGGAATAGCTTCAGCATCTTTTTAACTCACCAAGAGTTTCACCCAATCGTCCTGCCCCTCACACTTTGTGGTGCAGTCTATAGCTTTCTCATACGTTTTTGTTGTTTTGCATTTATTTTATGGGTAATTTGTGTAGCGCTGATGCAAAATGAGCCACATCAAGGCGCTTACTAAATTAGTGCATTTACTTCTTACAGCGCTTACTAAATTAGTGCATTAGTACACTTCTTTCCTTTCCCTGTGCTGGACGAACATCCCGCCTTCCTCTCTTAGCCAGAAGGCTGGGGACCCTCTCCCTCAACCACGATCTACAAGGCAATCCCACGGGGCTTTGTGTGCATTTTCACGACGTGCACGGAGCACGAGCACATCTCTTCACTCTTGGTGCTGATTGTTCACAAATATCACGCAAAATGGGATAGGCATCATGTATTTGCCCATTGCTGGACTTTCGCATTTGTGTGCTGCTACCGCCCTGCAACATGGGGTAGGTATCATGTATCTGCCCATTGCTGTACTTCCGCATTTGCGTGTGGGTGCTGCCCTGCAACATGGGGTTGGCACCATGTATTTGCCCTTTTTTGGACTTTCGCATCTATGTGCTGCTGCCGCCCTGCAACATGGGGTAGGCACCATGTACCTGCCCATTGCTGGACTTCCGCATCTGTGTGCTGCTGCCGCCCTGCAACATGGGTTAGGCACCATGTATTTGCCCATTGATTTGACTTTCGCCTCTCTGTTCTATTGCCGCCCTGCAACATGGGTTAGGCCTCATGTATTTTCCCACTGATTTGACTTTCGCATCTGTGTGTTGCTGCCGCCTTACAACGTGGGGTCAGGCTCTATGGATGTGATTACCTTGTACTTCTCCTTTGCACTTTGCATACAATGGCCCTCATTACAAGTCAGGAGGTGGACCATGGTGCTTTTAGCACAATGGTCCATGGCGGATTCCGCCATGGTGGATGGCGGAATTACCGCCCCATTCCAAGGTGAGTGGGGCGGTAATTCCCCATTCACCATTTGCCCTTCCCCATTCCCATTTCTGCCCCATAGGGCATAATGGGGATGGGGAAGGCGCTAAGTACGGTGCCGCAAATTGTGGCACCGTACTTAGCACCAAGGTCCCTTTGCGGCACCCTACCTTAACGCCTGCTAAAAGCAGGCGTTAATGTCGTGTCCTGCAAAGGGACCTCGTAATCAGGCGTTAAGGGTTTAACGGCGCCAACACCTAAATTACAGTGCCGTAATTAGCACCAAGGTCGCTTAGCACCTTGGACTTTAACGCCTGCAAAAAGCAGGCATTAAAGTGTGAATCAGGCGTTAAGGGTTAACGGCGCCGACGTCGCCATTAAACCCTTAACGCCTGACTTGTAATGAGGGCGAATGTATTACCTTTGCACGTCCCACGATGTTGTAATTTACCTCTTAGGCAGAGGTAGAAGTGTACTGAAAAAAGCAGTGGAGCTGTGGTCTCAGCAGGGCAGAGGGTAGGCGGACGCCTAGTGCATCATGTGACAAGGAGTTACAGCTGGGGCATTGCCATAGTCTAAGTGACTATTAACTAAGGCTCCTATTACAACTTTACACCTGCACAGGGACATGCATGGACAAATTCTCTGCATAGAATGGTGAATATGGTTGTAAAAAGTAAAGGAATGGTAAAAAGAAAAAAATAAAAGTAGTGGAACACGTTCCCCACCGTTCCTGCTCGCTTCGATCACTGCTGTTACGCTTCCTTTTCTGTAACCCGAAGCACTGTAACTAATCTCTTAAACTTAAGCACCTAGATACCTCAGGTTTTTGCGTGCTATATAAATAAACAAACAAACCGTAAAATATTGCTCTTCAGTGAATGCACAGCTCCTGCTGCGGAGTGCTCCCGTGCCTTCCCATACTCCGAGCCCGTTTGACCCCTTTTGTCAAAATCGCTATATTGTAACATTTATGGTCCAAGGATCAGCGAGACTTCTGCATTACGAGGGCCTTTTCACTGCAGCACTGAATGGCATACTGCCCCAGAAGTCACTCGTGACCATCCCGGACTCGGGCAGGGTTCTGCGGTTAATGACTGGAAAGAATAGCCTGGTATTTTCACTAACAATCTGTCTACCTTCCGTTTCACGGAGGTAGATAGTAAGAATATTAAGGAGGAAAAGGGAGAAGAGAGCAGAACGTGAAAGAGTGTGGAGGGATAGCGAAAAGTACGTGAGAGGGAAGGAAGGAAGGAAGGAAGGAAGGAAGGAAGGAAGGAAGGAAGGAAGGAAGGAAGGAAGGAAGGAAGGAAGGAAGGAAGGAAGGAAGGAAGGAAGGAAGGAAGGAAGGAAGGAAGGAAGGAAGGAAGGAAGGAAGGAAGGAAGGAAGGAAGGAAGGAAGGAAGGAAGGAAGGAAGGAAGGAAGGAAGGAAGGAAGGAAGGAAGGAAGGAAGGAAGGAAGGAAGGAAGGAAGGAAGGAAGGAAGGAAGGAAGGAAGGAAGGACGGACATTGTAGATGTTACAATAGAGGGAGATAACTCAACATGTGGGAGTGAGTGTGGGAATGTGAAGAAAGGAAGAATTAGTAAGTGAGAGAGAGGAGGGGATGACTATATTTTAAGACAGTGAAAAGGATATTTAGAGAGAGAAGTGGGAGAACTAAAAAGGGGGCAGCGAGAAAGAGAGACATAGTGGGAGGGTGCTGCGAAAGGGGAGACAGTGGGCAAGAATGAAAACAATGAGAGTGAGATGGGAGAGAAAGGGAGATGGTTACACACAAAACGAGAGGAGGGAGACCTTCCTCTGTGATGTCACCCGGGGATGTCGCAGAACCAGGACACCTTGATGTACCCTGATTTCATACAGTCACAGGTCCATAATAAATGTTTCACATTTGACTATTTAGTGAGAAAATCCACAACCTGTAAGCTGAAACTACTGCATTGAAGTAAACAAAGGAGGGAGATGAGCTGTGAGGAGGGATGCATTGCATGTTGATGTGGTTTGGTTTTACCACACAAAAGCCCGAACTGTTGGCAATGCCAAGTTTGTGACAGATTCTATAGCCATACCCAAGAAGGTGTTTTTAATACAATTGTATTACAAATTGTGCGTGTTAAAGAAGTTTTGTTTGCTAACACTGATTGAAAAGGAATAGCTGCATAAGTAACTCAGCAAACTGCGGCCACTGTGGCCCAAAATCCTGGCCCACTTTGAACAAAATAAAATGTCCCACTGTAACATGTTGGGCCTGCACTTCAGCCCTTGCCCTATGGGTCAGTCCAAGCCTGAGAAGCACACATTTAGCAGTGACATTGTTCAACTATGCCTGGGCATTAACTGCTCTAATGTGGTAGCAAAATACTTGCATAGTGCAGGTGTCCACATCCCATGTCATATGGCTTGCTCAGAACATGGACAGATATGTCCTGAGCTGCTAGATGGTCATGGAAGCAGCAGCTATATTGCTTTGATATACAGCGTAGGCTATCTCAGGGTCCGATGATAAGCTTTATGGGAAGTTAATTTGCATTAATTTGACTTTCCTTCAATATCTAAATATCGTATGTGTATTGCTGCAGTGTGTGTCAACAAGGCCCCATCAAAACCCTTTGCAATCAAAATTCCCACAAAATCCAAGGGAATTGCAAATAGGCATTATGCAAGATTTGCTGTCACTTTTGCTGCATTCTGTTTTGCCTCTTGATTTCATTAGGTAGGTGCACGTTTTAGTAATTTAAGTGTAATTGTGCACCCGGACCAAGTGTTGCCATTTTCTTCTATGCCAGGTTTCTGCATCCTCTGACACAGGACTGGGAGTTGGATGGCCGGAGCACACCAACACCAAACAGGAGCAGCTTGTATTGCCTTGTACGGAACCTCAAGATTGACATAACAGTAGGCAAGCCAATGTACATGCAATTGCTTACATTCACAGTGATTTGGTAATATGGGCATATACACACTGATCTTAACGCTACATGTTGTGATCCATTCTCATGTGAAATGTATATTTTATTACAGTGAAATCGTAACAATATTGTTCTTAGTGTACTGAGGAACAATGCTATGTGATTCCACTTCCTATTTTGTGAAGGAGTCAAAGGTCATGGCCATCACTTCCTGTGATGAAACCTGGAGTCAGGGTCAAATGACATCACTTACTGTGATTATAATTGTTCTTTTATATGATGTCAACAGAGCTCAAGGATCATGTTTTGTTTTGTTTTGTTGCTTCTGATACCCCTGGCATTTTGGTGAAAAACGTCCCTGACGGAAGCTGAAATAATATGCCTCTTATAAATGGTTTTTGAAACATGTTGCAATGAAAGTGATACAAGCTTTCACTTACTTAGGTTTTTCTTGTAATGCTGCATGAAGCAACACAGCTAGGATTGCTATTTTGAAGCAGAAGGTATTGAGACTGCTGCGCCAAGCCAATAGTATTAATCATATCTGTTTATTTTATTTATTTTTGCATTTATAACGTGCACATAACCCATAGGCATCTCGGCGCGGTAATGTGTTTGGATGATTTTCTTTTCTCCCAGTGGCTCTGAAATTTGGTGAAGAAATAATATGGCTAAATGGCCTAGGATAGAAAGACTTTATTGGAAAAGAGTATTACACCTACCGCTGGGAACCCCAATTGCAGTTCTACAATTTTAATTGGGCCTAACGTTTTTAGATGCCATTGTAAAATGGAAGATACTATCTTTTTTTAGGAAAGGTGTTATGGCTACTCATCGTGCTTTATGGGCAATTTTAAATCGTTTATCCTTTGATCCAAAAGATATTGTGTTTGAACTTTGGTTTACTTATTTTAATACCCTACAAGCTATGTTGGAAGCATTGGTTGCAGTATTGGTGACTAGCTCTAAGTGTTAATGTAAAACTGTGGAGATATCATTGAATCTTGACTATAGCAGACTGCTAACAGTAGACATTATTTACTCAAATTACAGCCCTTCAAGAAAAACGTAATGCTTTACCAGAATATTTTAAAATGTCCCTGGATGGAGTGTGGAGAATGCAATAACTGAGCCTATGGTTGAATCTTTATCCAACTAATGAGCTATTGGGGGCCCGTAACCAAACAGAAGGGAACAGAGATTTTGTAGAGCTTGTAAAGCTTCTGGCATGCTGGAAACTCTGCCTCGCTTGCTGGTAGAGTGTTCGTCTCTGGGAGAGTTGGCCAACTGATTTTTCATTTTAGAGCTGTCTCTTCTGATGATCCTTGAGCTCAAGTAATATATCTTGACCAAATCTCTTGGAAACTTGCCGCCTTAAAATTCGTAAATGAATTGTTTGTGATTCTTAAATGTTTCTGAATTTAGAAGCTTTTATAAATTAGCATGAAACCTCATGTTGGCAGAGATTGCTTATGAATTTGTGATTTAGTATTTTATGTTTTTATTTGTGTGTTTGATGTACTGATGTGTTGGGAAGCAGGTTCTTAATATCATTCTATTTTGCATTTTTTTGTATTTTGTAATACATTGTGTAAGGTTCTTTGAGTCAAATGCACAATTAAGTGTATATATATATATACATATATATATATAATCACTAACAGAAAAACATTGTTAACAAGACGTTATGGTTAAGTTGCACTACTACAAACCTATCCCCTTTACTGAAAAAACTATGCTAAAGGAAGGGTGTGGGGTGTGGCTAAAGTGGCCTACTAAAAACCTATCAACTTCAGTGAAAACACGTTGGTGAAGGGACATTATGCTTCAGTTGCCCTAAGAACAACCTTGCAACTTCAGTGCAAAAACATTTGTTACAGGAACGTTACAGCTACTTTGCACTAACAACAACTTATCAATACTATGCTTACAAGTTACTCCATTTGCGGACCAAATGAAAAATAATGCAGCCAAATCAGTGTCTGCGTAATGCGATAGAAAGATCGGAAACAGACGCATGACCTAGGCAAGTGCCTCCTTCATTGCAAATGGCACTGAAACTCGTGTAACATGCGGTGCAATTTTCCCTCCAAAATGAACAACAATAATGTTGGCATGATCGCATGTCACCAAAGTGTCACACATACAAACCAAAAACAGTCACTACATTGTATGTACTCCATACATGATAGAATCCAAAATGAGCAGCCACTGCACAGTGTTTTCCATTCACTTTCAATCAATGTATTTCAAACTCCCCCGAAACCCGCACGATGTGGCTCGTGAAACACACAGCCATAACCGCACCCTCTGCATTTCTGTCAACAAATACACTGTGCACTACAGTCTGTGCGTACACACCACACCCAGAAACCTTATTGACCAATCCCGTAGCCTCCACAGGCCCATTTGTATGGCCATCATCTGCAAAAGGGGCATATCTAACACGTGCCACCCTGCAACTACTGCAATGTCCACAGACATTTTGTGATGTGCGCGTGCAGGATTGGGGGAATAACTTTCAACTAAGGTAGGGGATCTTGTTAGTTGTGGTGGCTCTGAAAAGTGCTTTTTTGTTGCTTCCACAGAAACACTTTTTTCAGTTTTTATAAGTATTTTTGTGTTTTGTACGTCAACCCACATTCTTACAATACGGTCTTCAGTGCCTGTAGATTGTGAAACAAAATGTCATTGCTACTGGTCAACAAAGACATGCCATTTGCTTTGAAAAGGTTTATATATCGAGAACCAATGTTCTCATTTTCACAGGAGAACATTCCAGCCGCAATTAAGAAGTCACACATGCTTCTGTTGATGAGACCCTTTCCAAGCTATGGCTGGCGACAGGACTCATTGGAATAGTCCCATACTATTCTCAGTGGTATTCATGAGAAAAGCACCTTGGTAGTGAGAAAAATGTGCTTCACTGCTTTCATCACCTTCTTCAGTTGACAGTACACAGAGGAACAAGCCATGGAACCCAAATGGAAAGCTCTATAGTGCACGACCACACCATGCACACTAGCTAAAGTGGTCACTCGTCAACATACTGCAAGCACAGCGCCGAAACTGCACACATCACCACAGCATCACAAAGCCTCCACTCCCTCCAAATCGAAATGGCCATGAAAGCCTTTTTCAATGGCACACTGGAACAGATCTTCCACAAAGGCATCACTGACTATCAAGACAGTGTGTCTCTGCCTGCCACCCTCACTACAGAGAGTAATAAAATAAAATATTGCCGCCTTTTCATGTGATGCACAGCTGAGCAGCCCATTGGACAAACCCCACAGCCCGATTTCCATTGGCCAGCATGGTGAGAAGGGCAGAATGGCGCACATGCGCTTCTCCAAGTACCGTCAGGGCGCACCCCAGTACAGCAGGAGGAGTCCTTCTTCCTATTTCCACCCTTTTCTGTGAGGTAAACCCTGAGCACCTGATTTGACAATCCCCACAGTCCCCTTTCCATGGCCGCCATCCTCAAAATCCCTGTATGTGGCTTTTGTGCTGCGTGCGGGTGTGGGCAAATTACTTGCAACCAGGGTAGGGGGAGTTCGTCTTAAGGGGCGGCTCTGAAAAGAGCCTTTTTTTTTCTTTTAGATGCTTCTAGAGAAACACATTTTTTCAGTTTTTATTAGAATGTGTGTTTTTGTGTGCTCACATTCTTACAGTGAACTCTTTACCGCATCTTGTATATGGGCAAACAAAACAGCATTACCAATGGGTGACAACGAAATGCCCTTTGCTTGGAAAAACTCTGCATTTCCACAACTAATTAGGTCATTGTTGCAGAAGAACATCCCACCAGCGGCCAAAAAAGTATACATGCTTATGTTGATGAGACACCTTCATGCCTCTGGCTTGGAACAAATTCCCGGAGCATTGACCCATACTCTTTGTGGTGTTATGGATGAGAAAAGCACCTTGGCAGTGGGAAAAAGCCTCTTCTCTAGATTTAGCAACATCTTCAGTCGGCGGAACAAACCTAAACAAGCCATGTAACCCACATGCATGCCGCCGTAGTGGATTACGATGACATCCACAGTAGCAAAAGTGGCCAGGTGTTTGCAAAGTGCAGACATATCGGCGAAACTGTGCTTGTCACAGTGCTCTGGAATGCGTCCACTCCCTCCAAACCGAAATTGCCATCAAAGTATCTTTTCAGGGCATACTTGTTTGTTTGTTTATTATATTTCTATAGCGTACCTGACCCTGGGGTATCTGGGCGCTCTTAAAAGCAGGTAAATTGTTACAGACATAGCCATTATGGTCAAATACAAATTGGTCATGCAAACGCATATCTCGTGCAGATCTATCACAAAGGCATCACCCAAAGTCAAGACAATGCGTTTTGCCATATTAGCCAGCCTCACTATGCAAAGTAATGTACAGCAGTATGATCGCCCCTTCTTGTGAACCACATCCACAATACCTGATTGGATAATCTCCAAACTCCCATGTCGCCTGGCCAGCATGGTGAGAAGAGCACATTGTGGCATGTGTGATTCCCAAAGTACCGCGAGGGCTGCACCCCAGAAAAGTAGGAGCAGTCCTTCTTCCCTTGCCACAATCTTTTGTCCACCACTACCTCATTGGGTATGGGTAAATAGGCACACATGATTCAACCAATGCCACGCAAGATGTTAGCATATAACACTCTCAGTTCTGCACAGCACTTCATAGGTACCGTCACAAAATCTGCCTGCAAGTGTCATGTCACTCGAAAGCACATTCAGTGGAAAGTTCAGTAAAAAATTGCACGATTTGTGCATCCACATGCCTCCACATGCGCACCCATCACCATGAACTGGTGGTATGAAAAGTTTTTCTGCAGTACGATTACCACTGTGTTATAAGTGCCTCTGCACACAGTTTCAGCCACTGAGCGTCCATTACATTCTTTAAAAGCATACTGTCTTTTTTTCCCCTCCCCTACCATCAAGTGACACTTCAGTGGTATGACCTTGCAGTGTTTTCATTTACCCATATCATACATTGTAATATCGAAACAGGAGCTCTCTACTTTCCTTCCGGCAATGCTACGAAATGTTTTCCCCACTAACCCATCTTCATAAATCGTGAAATTATGCCACCAAAAGCAGCACTGCATGTAATTTACCAACCTAAATCAAGTTTCCAAAAGGTCACTGTCTGCAAAGCTGTGCTTCTGGCTAGGCTGCACTATTGCAACAGGCTCCTTTTAAATGTGCCTGCTTCTACTCTCTGCCATCTGCAACACGTCCAGAAGAGAACTGTGCGAGTTGGGATGGTATCTCCTCTGCACTGAAATGTCTGCAATAGCTCCCAGTGTCTGCAAGAAATAAGGTGAAACCCCTCTACATTATGCACAAGGCCTTCTGGGCCCTGGGACCTCAATAAATTAAACTCTCACTTACTATATATCTCTGTGCTCTGTGCTATCCCTCATCCGCCTCCAACTCCCTCACTGTCAATCGCTTCTGCAAGCAACCAGTTGGTGGTAGATGTTTTTTTTTTGCAGCTAGGGTCTCCGTCTGCAACAGCCTCCCTGAAACTTGAGGAGAACCATTGCTGGTTCCGGAAGCACCTGAAAATCTTCCTCTTTGCTTCTGCCTTCTCCTCCACTCTCCCCTGTTGATTCTACTCTCCCTCGGCACCATGCACCTGGCCAACCTCTGTCCTCCGGGCCCAGGTACCTGCTCATCTTGCCACCCTCACGCACTGCCTCCGGGCCACCCCCTGCACTGGGGTCTGTATCTGTACCCATACAGCCCTCCCCTTTTCTTCCTGCACTTTCAGACCTACATGGCCTGCTGCCATAAACCCAGCACTTTCCACTTGCTGGCTGCACGCCCATTGTTTGTTGCCTTTTTATTTATTATTTTATTATTATTTTAGTTTTTTCCTTCTCGCTCCGCAATCTCCTTTTGTTCCCCCTTTCATGCACTTCTCCCCCTTCTCCCTCTACCCTGCACTTGCACGTTCTCAATGTCACCGGGCCTAGTAAGATCATTGTTTTTGTTCTTCCCTGTTCCCCTTCCCTTGCCTTGTCGCGCTCTGTAACACTTGTGTATGAGCGCGATAGAAATAAAATATCAATATCAATATCAATATCAATATCAAGGCCTTTCTCTTTGCGTCTGCTTCTTGTCCTCCTCTCCCCGGCTGATTGACTGGCCTAAACAGATTCTGCACTGCTTACCTGGCAACTCTGTGATGTCGGGCCATGCCCCCTCCCCCTCCCACCACCAAGCAAACCCCTGCACTGCCATTCTAGCAAACCTCACACTTGTGGTCTGTTTTATCTATCCCTAACAGTTCCTGCACCACATGATGTATGCGCTTATCCTTGCACTTGGCACAATTGTCCCATTTTTTTAAACTTATTGTCCTTTCTTCTTTTACCCATGTACTGCACCTTCCCCTCGTCCCACCCATGCACTTGGGCGATGTAAGTCACACCTGGCTTAGTAGGTTTGCTGTCTCTGCCTTGCCTCTGTTCCCCCATACCTTGCTTTGTTACGCTTTGCTAAACGTGTGTATAGGCGCATTACCCATGCCATAGCATACAATTGCACATCATATCATATCATACATAGAATGCATTCATAACAGTAGGATGCCAGCCGCTTACCTTCTACACTGCACATGTTTTTTTTTCTTTCGCAGTACCCCACTTACTGCACACTTTTAAAAAATGATAGCTCCCAAACAGCACTACATTCATGTTACCAATGCCAAACAAGTACATACAGTTCATGCATACACCCAGGATGCCTGGCCATTACCTTGCCCACTTCCATCATAGCCTTCTGCACTTCTTTGTACAATGAGACCTTCAACGACACTTTTTGCGTACACACCACAACCACAAACCTCATTGAGGAGTGTCTTTCGCTCCACAGTCCCATTTCCATGGCTCCCATCCTGAAAATGGCAGGATATGGCACGTGTAATCCTGAAAGTACAGCGTAATCCGCTGAGTTTTCGTGCAAGGATGGGGGTGGGAATTGGGAAACAAGGTAGGCGATTGGGGTAGGCGATTGGGTCTTTAGTGATCCCTCTGAAAAAGTTTTATTTTTTCTTAGCTTTTTACATGTTTTGTTTTTTACGTGCTTGCAAACCACCTTTTTTTGTTTTTTCTCTTTGTATGCCTTTCTGTGTGCTTCTCCTCCTTCATTGTTTACTGAATTAAGGGCAACGCTTCATGCACATTGTACAAAACAATGATAGTGCCAATGGCGGTCCAAGAAATGCCATTTGCATGAAAGCAGTGCATGTTTTGGAAATTCATGCTCTCATAGTGGGTGGACAACATGCCATCAGGGCACATAAATACAGACATGCTTCTGTTCATAAGACACCTTCCGAGTTGTGGCTGGGGGCAAATTACACGAGCAAGGTCCCATACTCCTTTTGGGGGAATGGGTGCGAAAACGATCTTGGCAGAGGGGAAAACCCACATCACTGCAGTCATCAACTTCTTCAGGTGACGGGGCAAATGTCCATATGAAATGTAACCCAAATGTAGACCTCCATAATGCACCACAACTTCTTCAGGAGTCACGATGGAGGCCACATATCTGCAAAGGTGAACCATCCCACCAAAACTGCACACATGGAGACTGGCACACAAACCATCCACTCCTTCCAACCGGAAATAAGCAGCAACGCCTCTTTGCATGGCATACCTGTACAGATCTTGTACACATGTATCACCCATGATCAGCACTGTGCTTCTCTGCATGTCCACAAATCTCATTACACAGAGAGTATCGGGAGAAAGTAGTACCGCCCCTTGCTGTGAATCACACCTTCGACACATGATTCCATAATGTCCACAGTTCTATTGGCATGCCCACCATGCTGCGAATGGGAGGATGTGGCGCGTGCTACAGCAAGGCATGCACCCCAGTAAAGGAGGTGCAGTCCTTCTCCCCTCTCCACTGTTCTTCTTCCCGCACCCCCTCATTGAGGATTGTGAAATATTCATGCATACATGCACCAATCACATCCAAGAAGTCAGCATTCAACAATGTCCTTTCTGTACAGCACTCCATATGTACAGTTCGACACTCTGAGTAAACGTCGCATGTGATTCCAAAGCACCTTTCATACAAAGGAGTGGGAAAAAAAACACAATCTTAAAATCCAAAATCATCCAGAGCGGCACCCATCACGCCTTTGACCATGCACAGAAGAGTCTACTTCTTGCCCACACCCATCACAATATAATGGAGCAGTGCATGATAACATGTGGCCATAAACCACAAAACAAAAATGTAACATAGCCAGCAGTACTTCTACCCAACCCCAGCACCATAACACAGCGATGCATGGAAACATGTCACAGTTAGCAGATTCCACAAACATGCCACTGCCTCAGCTACCCCTACCCACTTTCATGCACAAAGTATTATGTCACTGGCAACCAAACCGCACAATCCTCACAACATTGGGCCTACTCCCAGGAAGCTGCACAAACCAGAATGTCCAAGCACATTGCACATACACTTCAACCCTACCCTCTTGTATACTGACAGTGTTCCAACACTGTATCCAGTAGGCACACTGCAAGACTTTTCATTGTACAATCTCCAGACACACACCGAAAACCGTAGGATGTTCCAACAATGACCGCACCCATGGAACCAACAATGTATGCATGTCAGCGCACTTCTGGTGCTCTATGAAGTGAAGAGTAAAATGTGTTCCACAACCATTCTGTCAAGGTGACCAACCTCTGAGAGATGCAGTCAAAGCTACATTGCTGCAGTGGGTCTGGTGAAGGCCTTGCCTATCGGGTGCATGGCATACGGCCTACGGCCTTTGGCCATGCACCCAATAGTCTAGGCCTTGGCCACACCCACTGCAACGTAATGCAGCCATGCATGGCAACATGTCATCAACTACCACAATCCAGACACTTACCAGAGCCACCGGCACTCCTACCCAAGCTCGGCACCATCATACGGCTATGCATTCAAAGATTCACCTTTTACCAGAATCTGCAAACTTAACACAGCCTCTAGTGCCCCTACCCACTTTTATTCACATACGATAATGTTACTGCTAACCCAAAAAACAGTATTTGCATGTCAGCTGACTTCTGGTGCTCTATCAAGTGTACAATGTGCTCCACAACCATTCTGTAAAGGTGAGGAGGCTGTGACAGATGCAGTGTAAACTGCGTTGCTATGGGGGGTGTGGGCAAGGCCTAGACTATTGGGTGCATGGCCTACGGCCTACAGACTTTGGCCATGCACCCAATAGTCTAGGCCTTGCCCACACCCTCTGCACCATAATGCAGGCATGCATACCATCAGATGCTCACGTACCACACTGCGCACACATACCACAGCCACTGCCACTACTACCAAACCTCCACACCGTAATACAGCTATTCATGGAAACATAACACAGTCTCCGGCACCCATACCCACTTTCATTCACATAGTACGTCTCCTAGCTCTCAGTATAGAAGTCACCACTCCACGCAATGGACACTACGCAATCCGATGCGATATGCAGTTTAGTTCATATCCACTGTTCACTCCACTAGTTGAAGCCATGGATTAAACACTGTCGGATGTGCTAAGGAGCACCGCAACCATGCAATAGACCATCTATGCAATTCGGGAACAATGTAAAACCTACTTCCAACCACGGCACATAGTTGTCGCTGTAAGGCCTCCATCCTTGCAACCCACCGCAGTACATGGTATCTTATAATGTGCATGTCATGTGCAATGCACTCCCCTTCTGCAATTGAGCTCCCACTAGTCATCACAGCAATAGGTCTCTGCACCAGCTATCATGCCGTAACAAGGCCTGCCTGCATGCAGCACACATGGGAGGCGGCTGTGCAGAGACCCGCTATTTGGCGCTGTACGCAAGGACACTGCAGGCACATCAACATCTTCGTCCACCTAATGACATATCTCAGATGATTCACTTATCACTCCCCCACCCTTTCCATCCCTTCTTCCCTCCACCAAATGGTGTAATATATGTTTTGCAATGAACCCCCATATGCTATTCAAGTACCACCAGGCAGAACGGTAAGAGGTTGCGGCATAAGCTATTGTGCCATAACGACGGCTGCCTGCATTCACCACACATGTTTGGGGCCTGTGCAGGGACCAGTGAATTGGTGCAGTATGCACGGATACTGCACGCACACCACTGTCTTCGTCCACCTAATAATCACATATCTCTGATGAACCACTTCTCTCTCCCCACCCTTTCCATCCCATCTTCCCATCACCACATGGCGTACATTATGTTTGTCAGTCACTTTCGGCGGTGCACTGTCCGCCGATACACCATGGCGGCATTTCCCAAAAACGTTGATGCACAGCACACTTCCCTCCAGCCAACCACCGGCCGTGTCCAAAGTTCGTCGACAGCATGGTGTACTGCAAGCCAATGAACCTGCTGTCTGCGGAGCCAACAGGAAATGGGTTCGCGGAGCAGAGCCAGATATCACACATTTTGTGAGACATACATTTCAGTTCTTTGCAACAAAAGTACTGTTTGGATTTCCACCAAACACACAAAAGCATGCTTTCTGACCGAAGCCCCCGCTCCTGCTGCACATTTGGTACACATCCATCCAGCCGTTCGGCCTGTAGCCGTGCGCACAATTTTTCCACATTCACTCTATGGAAAAGTTTGGGGCCCCCTATAACTTTCCCCCACCTGCATGAAACCTCACCAAACTTGCCAGAAAAATTCAGAGCGGGCCATATACGTTCTTTGCAAAGTTTGGTGAGGATTCCTCCAGCGTGAGCAAAGCTATAAGCAAAGTTATAAGCCGCCGAAAAAGTGGTCTTCCTATGAGTTTAGCAACTTAACCATAACTACACGGCCACTACTGAAAACAACTTTATTAAAGGAATATTATGGTTAAGTTGCACTAATAAAACATGAAATTCAGTGAAAAAACTTTGTTAAAAGGATTTTATGGTTACAAATAAAATTGCAAAGCCCAGAAATGGGACAATTATGGAAAGCTAAGCAACCATTTCTCGTGCCAATACTAAACCCCCAGGACATCAAAGGTGACATCACATTTGTGATGTCACCTTTGATGTCCTGGGTGTTAGCCTTAGCAGTGCATGGTGGTGGCGCGAGTTATGGTTGCTTAGCTTACCATAACTGGCGAATTTCTGAGGTTTTTATGTTTTACTTGTAACCATACAATCCTTTTAACAAAGTTTTTTCATTGAATTTCATAGTTCATAGTTTATTATAAGTGCAAATTACCCATAACGTCCTTTTAACAAAGTTTCTTCAGTACATTTCAGTAAATTTCATAGGTTTGAATAAGTGCAACTTAACCATAACATCCCTTTAACAACTTTTTTTCTGTTAATTTCATGGGTTTTCACCAGTGCATACGAATTTCCTACAACTTATTAATAACATACTTTCCCCAATATAGCCAAATTTATGTCCAATTTACCAAGTTTCACCTTATAACTCTGCCATGTGCCACCTTCTAGCATCATTGTTAAGACTTCTATACACTTTTTGCAACCTTTTCAGCTATTTTTGTGTACGTCGATGGTCATGAACATCTGACATCATTGCAGACCTTCTTTACAGTGACACATGACCAGGCGCTATCGTGCAGCATGATGACCTGTTCGCGATAGCGTCTGCATTTCGCGATCGTGTCCATGCTTCGTGGACAGTTCGGAACTGCACTTCCTACTGATCTAGGAACATTCAATCTCAAAATATTCCCCTTTCACAGCTCCGACAACTATTCTTATTCATTATCCATTAACAATCTAGTACTTGGAACATACTAGAAGGAATATTTGCAAAACTGCTGTTTATCTTAAAAATTGAATCAGCTATTGTCATCCCTCCTCCCCAAGAGCCACCACCACCAGCTGTAGGACCTACACAGCAGAAAAAGCACAATACTTCCAAAGACAATGAAGAGGACCAAGAAGATGAGGAAGAGGAAGTGCTATCTCTAGCACCCAGAGAGAATCATGGGTGCGGCAGTTCTTTACCACTGTTGGGAATGTACCAAAGGCTAAAGCTACCAAAGTGAAATGGACTGAGTGCAACATTGTACTCAGTCGCGGACTACCTGGAGAGTAATCCTATGGGACGACTTCCATGCACCGTCACACTCAATCCAACTACTGCCATGCTCTCAGAAAGGCTGTTCCATTCTTTGCAAGCAGTGTGCTGTCTTCCTCCATCTCATTTTGCACAACCATTACTCTAACCACACATTCTACTTCGTTGGCACACACAATCCCACCAGCTACCATGCAAGCAATCAAAGAGACTGTTGATCTATATCTTTCAAAGACAACAGTCCTCTAAAGATACTGCAACACACAACTCTGGAGGGGAGAGCAAGTGCTTTTGAAGCTGTAATCAAGAAGTATGAGAAACACTGCCCTTTGTCTTAGATGTTACACAGGCACAACATCTTCCCCTGTCCACTTGCCCCTTCATATTAGTGCTTGGTGCCTCTTCCTTCATTTCACTCCCCACCTTAATTTCTCACATCTCCTGTAAAAGAAAAAAATACAGGGAACCACATTCCACAGTAAAAAAATTAAAAAACAAAAAAATCTTACAGACTCCATCAACTTTACATTTCTCAGTAAAGTACATAGACTCAATAGGGTTTTCCAACATTTCCATTAGCATTTGTGGAAATAATGCCATGCCAGCCAAAGTTATCAGCCCAAGCGAAGAGAGGGCGGATAACGAAGGCTCCGGACTCTTATCCCCTGTTTCAGCCCCTGAAATGAGGGATGAAAGCCATTAGCACCCCATGTTGCCAAAGCAGTAACCGGGCGTGCTAAAAAAGGATTTTTCTTTCTACACCGGGACCTGTGCAGCGTCCCACTGTAGGAAGGAGAATCCTTTTCCATGATGGCCACAATGGAAAGGGAAGGCGGTGCTCCATACAGAGCCCCTCTTCCCTGTCTGTATCAGCCTGCAGAAGGCGAAGAGAGAACCCTATGACCATATTACCACAAGCACATTTTCACTTTCAAACCTATCCCAATTTTGAAATACTTTACCACATAGCCCTGGTGGAAATGACCACTTTATCCCCATTGGTTGTCCCTTATGGTGATGGCCAGTAGCCAGATTGTCCAGGTCATGACCTTATGGCATGACCCGGACAATCTGGCCACTGCCCATGGCCAAAGGCTATACCTCAGTCCCCAAAGGTATATAACTATTTTTTGTACCTACATTATGACACTTGTCAAAAAATTCAAACACACACACATTTGGAAAACCATGCTTTCAGGACCTTGCCTATGCTCCTTACTCAAATTTGCTGGAAATCTGCCCATGTCTTATTTTTTCAAGACTCATCTACTTTACATTTCTCAGTAAAGTACAGAGACTCAAAAAGATTTTCCGACATTTCCTTTAGCATTTTGTCTTATGCTAATGGGAATAATGTGGAATTCAACCCCTGTTCCAGTGACTGGAATTGACAAGTTCCTGCCGGAATCATAATTGTCTAAGAATAGACAGAAAGAATATAAGAAGAATAGAATGATAACAAGAACTTTCAAGTCGATTACACAATCATTAATCACATTAAATAAAGTTTACAAGTAATTAACAAACTATATTAGGAATTGAAAGACATTTTGATTCTATTCACATGCATGACCTGAGAATAGCAGCTGGAATTTAATTAATGCGTGACAACTGAGATTTTAGATTTTTTGTATACAACATATGTATGTTTGAGATTGCTATACATGTTTATGAATTTTTAAGCCCTAGGGGAAACTCCTAAGAGTAGTCAGACACATTTTACACTGCTTGAAACAACAATTATTTAAGTAATAATTGAAAACATATAAGAAAATAAGAAAAGTTGATCATTGCCTACCTAAAATGTTAGACCTTTAAGCATCTATTCTAATATGTCTAAAGGCCAGCGAGAAATTTTATTTTCAGAAAGGAAAATGCACGCATACTTTTTCCTCATTAAAGTATTTTGCACATATTACTTGAGTAAGATTTGGTCAAGCATTGACAACATCATTCTATTTAGATTTAGACCGGCAACCACATTTCTAATATTTACACTCCTATGTCTATAAATAAAACACTTAGGTGTGTTTACTTATTGAGCTGATGTAATTCATCAGTGTTAGGCTGCCCTCCACTGTCCAAATGGCAAAGTGTACCTCTGTGTGTCCTTTGTGTGAAACTTGAAGGTACTTTCACTTCCACTCCTCAGGAATCTTCTGTTCAGGTGGCCACGGAAGGGCGGGGCCACATTGAGTGCGGGGTGGTGCCTTGACAGACTGGGTCCGGAGGGTCTCGGATCAAGACGGACACGTGAGTATCAAGTGCGAGCGGCATTAAAAGACAGTAGGAGGGGAAAGGAAAAGTAGTGTAAAGAGTCAAGTAAAGGGATAGTGGGGATTGAACGGAGGTAAACTAGAGGGGAGAAAATTCATATAATAGAAGGAGGATTCTTGGGCTTAATCTATTCTTTTCTTTCTGCATATGGCCATTAGGACAGTTAAGGAGATTACAAGGTGAAAAAGGGGATACAGGAACCTAGCTCCGAAAGGGGGTGGAAGGCGGCGCCACATAATACTATCTCGACTTGTGAAAACAGAAATAAAATATCGATGCTGACTACCCCAAAAGGAAATACACCGAACACGGGTTACAAAGGAACATACAAAGTACTTTATTCTCTACTGAATTCAATTACAAAAACACTGCAAAGTCAGATAGCTATCAGGCCCTCAGTACAACACAACGAACTCCAGCGTGGTTCAGTGTGTTCAGTGAGAGACGCTGTACATTAGAATTCATTCGCTTTTTATACATTTTGTGGGCACTATGTCCAGCCCCACTTCGGGTTAATATTCTACTTTATACATCACCAATTCTAGGGTTCATGCCGAGTCTCAAATAACCGCATGTAAATGGTTTGTCTTTAATACATGTAACAACAAGCGTATGCATTAACTGTTTATTCTAAAGTTTCGCATGCAGGCCTCTTAAATATAAATACAATGTAGTAAGACAGATGTTCTTCGTTCAGTATGCAAAGACATTATCTCAATATATGCTTGTGGATTGGTTTCATCGCACAAGTGATCCCTTTACACATAGGTCAATGAAGGACGAGGTCTCAGTTCATGACCTCAACAAGTGGCCTGCAGATTACACATTAGCTATGTACAGAGGTCAAGACGGCCATGTTGTATTTTGCAATGACATCGTCCACCATTTTAGTTCACAGGGTGACTTTTCCACAACGAATCCTAAAATGGTGGTTTTTACCTAAAATGGCGGCCTACATAAATTAAAGGTCAGGACCTTGCAACACAGATTTCTCTCGCAAGTGACTTTCGAGCAGCTTGGCGTAGGCCAATATTAAATATATTATTACTTTCTATTCTGACAAACCCTCCTTTTGGCCTATGCCAAGTGCTAAAAACTACTTTGGGTCTCCTTGCAAATAACTCCATGCATCATTATCCATGTACCCTGAATCACTATCTGAAATATCTATTGCCATTAGGTCTTTTGCTAAAATATCCTTTAACACATATTCTTTGGAAGTCTTATCTGAGGCATACACCTTATGTCCTATC
Organism: Ambystoma mexicanum; assembly: GCF_040938575.1. Classification (NCBI taxonomy): domain Eukaryota; kingdom Metazoa; phylum Chordata; class Amphibia; order Caudata; family Ambystomatidae; genus Ambystoma; species Ambystoma mexicanum. Next base: position 421,925,392 of record NC_090926.1, on the reverse strand, counting down.
GAGTCTATCGCTTGTGCGCAACATCCCCCTAGTATCGAACACATACCAGGCAGACACTGAATACAGCAAGAAAGAAACAACAGAATTCCCAAAATAATTAATAAGCCGAAAGTACCTTCCAACCCCAAGATCGCAAAAAGTCCCAGAACCAAGCGCTTAGATCCCAGTTTCCTTTGGGAACATGCTCTTCGGAACTAAGGACGTGCAGATTTTGTATTGCCTTGAAGATAGTTGGGGAGGAATCTGGTAGGAAAACACAGCAAGCGGACCCCACTAATTTGCATACTCCACCACGCTCAGCTAGAATGACATCTAATGCCATTCGATTTTGAACTGCTACTAATCTCATCGCCTTTTGTTCTAACGTCATATTATAGAGTATGTCCGTGGTCCGGTTGATGGTTCTCTCCAGTACTCTCGCTAGTCTGCTGATATCGTCTGAATTCACTATCTGCCCCCAAAATGGCACAACTGATTTTCCTATATCTCCCAAGACTTGTGCTGGGGTGTCACCATTCTCGTCCTGCCGTGGGCGAGCCTTTGAAATTTCTATAGTACTTGCTATGAACACCCCAGGTAACAGGATCCCTAAATAACAAGTTCCCTGCCAATCTCTGGGCAGCCATGGAAACGCTATATTACCGCAAACGAAATAGACAGGTTCGCCTACATACAAAGGTCTGTCTTCCCCAGTCAAATTTGCAACGTTGGCACAACCTTTAAAATCTCCCATTGACCGAGTGCCATTCCTCTGTATGCAGAAAGAAACTGAATCGGGGCTATGGTTAACAGTGTAGGAAGGAGGCATGGCATCCTTATTGCCTATCGGAGCCATTTTAAAGGAAATCAAAGATGGGAAAGGACGAGACAGTTTATCAGAAGGCCTAATAGAAGCAACATTCGGTTTACTCCTATATGCAAAAAGGGAGCATCCCAGGGGAGTCAAAACACGTTTCTCAAAACTATTCAAATTGGTGCCGTCAAAGTTCCCTGAGACGCTATCATTCCATCGGCCAAAGAACAGTGCTCTAAGAGAAGCATAGCAAGCAGTTCAACGGTAAAGGATGAATGTACCAACCTAGCCCCTTATCCCCGTGTTGCGGTAAATGCGAACAGACCCAGCAATTGGATTTATCAAAAATGGCATGGGTACCATTTATGATAAGTAGTAGTGTGTTATTATGGTACCTTCGTCTGTGCTGGGAATCCCGAGGGGATAAAGTGAGCACATGTACAAAGGGAGTAGGAACAATCGGTGCATTTTCAGCAGGCAACAAAAGTTCTAAGGAATGAGTTTCCTCAAGGTACCATAATCCCAAGGCAGCGATTATAAGAAACTCAAATATCATTACAAAAATACAGCAATACGTTTTCGGGGCCCAGGCATTTTGTCCATTGTCCCGGTTGGTCACCCCCTTATTTACAAGTCCAATATGAGCGGCGGCGGTAGCAGGCATTGCAGTCTTCAGATGGAAACCCCAATGTTCGTTGCTGGCGACCCCCCGGTCACGCTATTTCTTAGTCCTTCGACAACCCTAGCCAACAGAATCCCCTTTCTCACATTTGGGCAAAAGCAAGCCCCTGATGACTCTTTTCCTTCCTTGAATGCACAGCCGAACCGTGCCGTATATCTATCAGATGCACAGCAGAAATGTACCGTATGTCTATTTTCTCGAACGTAAGTGGTACCTGGCTGTTCCTGGTACTGATTGATCTGGAAACAATGTGTCGTCACTTCCCATTGGAAGCAACGCGTCAGAGGCAAGTGAGGAGGCTGAATTTGAAACAGCCGTTTCCGGGTGCAAAATTTGCAAAGAGTGTGGAGACAAAATGGCAGCTTCCCCAAGCCTCCTGGGCTTAGAGATATTCTCCGACATACTCTCAGTGCTGCATACTGATTTGGGATCATCAGTTGCAGAATCAGCGAGGGGTTCTGCTTCTTCTGTAGCGTGTGACACAGGGTGGGGAAGTTTCTTGATGTGTGACACGTGGATCAAGTTCTTTCACCCAGCTACCCGCACCGCTGTCTGGGTGACCAACAGGACCTGGAATGGGCCACGCCAGCGAGGCGTGAGGCAGGAGGTGCGCTAAAATGATTTGATGAGCACCCAGCTCCCCGGTCGTGTGCCGTGGCCCAGGACCTCGTATCGCACAGGTAATGCCTCTCGCACCTGGTGGTAAATCAAATACAGGTTTTTAGTCAATTGGCTACAATAATCTGAAAGTAGTACATTTTCAACATTCTTCAAATTTCGACATTTTGGAAGATTCCAGATATTGGCAGGTCTCCCCATTACCACCTCAAATGGAGAGAGCCCAGTCTTAGTTTGAGGGGTTGTACGCATGGCTAGTAACACGATCGGTAAGGCGCCCGGCCATTTTAATTTGATGCCGGCACACGTCTTAGCGAGCTTGTTCTTGATGATACCGTTGTGTCTTTCTACTAGTCCGGCGCTCTGAGGATGTCTGGCTGAATGGAACCATTTGTCAATTCGTAACGCTGTACATATCTGTAGGATTACAGCGGTGACAAAATGTGGACCATTTTCCAACCAGATAACTCTCGGCAAACCGAACCGGGGAAAGTACTCCTTTAACATGGTTTTCGCAGTGGTCATGGTTGTAGCATCTTTAACAGGGAAAGCCTCAACCCACTTACTAAAAGCACAAATGACCACAAGGACATATTTTAGATTGTTGCATCGTTCCATTTCAATAAAATCAAAGTGGATTAGTTTGAATGGGACAGAGGGTAGCCCAAAACTTCCCCTTGGGGTTGCTGTCCCCTTTCCCACATTATGTTGTAGGCAAATCATACAGTTCTGGATGTAATGCTGATCAATTTTTGAAATTTTGTCGTTTACCCAAACCTTTTCTACCATTTTCGTCATCTGCTGGGCACACACATGCATAGGACCATGTGCCATTACAACCACCATCATCACATAAGCATCAGAAAGTAGCCATTTTCCATCAACCGTGTCCACCCAACACCCATCATCATCAAGTTTTCCCAAGCCCTCAGCCCACATCTTGGATTCTTCTAATGTGGCATCGGCTTGGATATCCCGTACAGACACAACGCCCTCATCCATTACATAGGCATTTTCAGTCTCCCTTGAAACATATATCTCCGTAAAGAGATCAGTGGCAGTTTGTCTAGCTATTTGATCAGCGAAAGCATTCCCTTTTCCAATATTATCTACAATCTTTCGATGTGCTGCACATTTTACAACTGCTAACTGAGTAGGGAGTGCAAGCGCTGAGAGTAGTTGCACTATTAGGGAGCCATGTTGAATCTTGGTGCCATGCGAGGTTAGGAACCCTCTTTCCGACCAAGTCTCCCAAAGTTGTGAACCACCCCAAAGGCATACTGACTATCAGTATATATATTTACTGCAAGCCCTTCGGAAAGTTCACAAGCTCGGGTTAATGCTATAATCTCTGCGGCCTGCGCAGATTTATGCGTAATTCTCTTAGTTTCCTCAACCGTGCTCAATGTTGTGATTGCATAAGCGGCTGTGGATGTACCATCCGGAAGTTTAAAGCAGGATTATCCAAAGGGGTATCTTTCAAATCAATCCTGCCCTTTGTTTCTTGTTTGGTCGTATACAAACAATCATGTGATTCTTCATCGCTGCAAGTAGTATCTTGCGGAAAAGGTAGGAGTTCAGCCGGATTAAGGACATAACACCTCTTAATTTGAATGTGAGGGGCAAACAAGATCAATTCATATCCCGTCAACCATGCGGAAGTGAGGTGTTGCGTTTGAGTTCGGTTCAATAGAACATCTACAGAGTGAGGCACCATCGGGGTCAGATCTTGGCCTAGGACCATTCCCTCACTCTGTTTTACAGACGCGGCAGCAGCAGCGACAGCGCGCAAACATCTTGGCAAAGTGCATGCTACAGGATCAAAGGCGGAGGAATAGTAACCGCTCGGCCTATTCTTCCCTCCATGCTCCTGCGTTAATACAGCCGAAGCACATCCATCACATTCATGCACAAACAATACAAAGGCCTTTTCATAGTTTGGTGTGCCCAAAACTGGTGCAGAGCATAATGCAGTCTTAAGCAAGTCAAACGATTGCTGGTGTTCCAAGGTCCATGGCAACGGCGAAGAAATGCCCTTCTTCGTCAAAGCCACTATCGGTTTGATCACTAGTGAGAAATTCGGGATCCACAACCTACAGTAAGAAGCCATACCTATCAAGGCCCTAACTTCCTTCTGCGTATTTGGGACGGACATGCCAGAAATGTTTTTTATTCTTTCAGGTGTCAATCTTCTTCCCTCCTTTGACAGGAGATAGCCTAAATAGGCGACCTCCTGGCAACAATATTGACATTTTTTAAGCAAAGCTTTGTGACTTTGCTTAGCTAGATGAATAAGTAATAACACAGTGCCCTCCTTACAGGCACTTTCAGAGTCAGCAGCCAGAAGCAAATCATCAACGTGCTGAAGCAAAGTAAAGGTAGAGGGCAATTGAAAGGTATCAAGTTGGTCTTTCAAAGCCCTACTATAAATACTAGGACTCGCTGTGTACCCTTGAGGTGCACGAGTAAATGTAAACGAGCGTCCCCCTAAGGTGAACATGAACAAATATCTACTATCCTTGTGTATAGGAATACTAAAGAACGCATTCTTTAAGTCTACAACACTAAAGTAAGTAGCTGTAACTGGAATCATGGTTAGGATTGTCGTCACATCAGGCACAATTGGAAATTGTGGTGCCACAACTTTATGAATGGCACGTAAATCAATTACAAAACGGAATGGAATAACATTATCGCCTTTCTTGTACATGGGTAAAATCGGGCTATTACACAAACTTCCTGAAATTCCTTCAATCACACCGCGATGCACAAAATCGGAAACAATACATTTCAAAGCTTGCTCGCCCTCAACCGAAATCTTATATTGGGGAATGCGTGGCAGCTCAATTCCATGTTTCAAAACTATCTTAACAGGCTCAATCTGTAAAACACTGACATCATTGTCGTCGATAGCCACAAGCTCTCTGGTACATCAATGAATTCTGGAGTCAAAGGTCTAGTCAAAAATTGTGAGGCAGAAGATTGCTGTGGTGAAATCGTCAAGCGCACTCCATCAGAAGAACAATAAATCACTGCATTTAATTCTTTTAACAAATTCAACCCCAGCAAGTGTTCCCTGCAATCCGAAGTCAACAGAAAAGGACACTGGTCCGTAAAGACTGGTCCGTAAAGGGACCCAAAGAAATAGGTACCGGCATAGAAACCGGACAAACAACTGGTGTACCGGAAAACCCTACAGAAACATTGGTTTGCCCTGACAGTGGAATGTTTGGAACCCGTGAATGATCAATGGAACACTTCTGTGCTCCAGTGTCTATCAAAAACTGATGTTTCCTGTTGCCCACCATCATTTCAACGTAGGGACCTTTCTGATTGACACTAATAGGCGTAGGTTCCAAACCCTGCTTAGGGCAATCCTAACGAAACAGAATATTATCAAAAGGAAGCTCTTCAGATAAATATGCAGCGGAAGGATGATCAAATATATTCCTAGTGTACGCACTCGGAGTCTGATTGTCCTGCGAAAAAGGTTGTTGAGGGTCCTGTGTAAACTGACCTCTACCAGGGCCCCCTACACCCGGGCGACCTCTGGATCGCCTACCCATATTACCAAATGTCTTATTTGACCTTTGTTGAAGGACGGGGCATTGTGCTCGCCAATGACCCTCTCAACGACAATAAGCACACTGATTAATAGTCACAGGACCGAAGGGCACATTCCCCTGTGGGACATACTGACTTCTAACCTGAGAGTTACCCCCTCTGTGGCCCCTAACAATTTGCTGCAATAGCACCTTAGTTTTTAAATCACCTTTCCGTTTTTCAATCCTATCTTTTTCATTATTGACACGGTTCTCATAGTACTGAGCCATGTGCAGTACTTCTGATCGTGATTTCACTTGCCAAGCGCTCTCAGAAGACATAATCTGTGACTGGATGTCAGGCAGTAATCCACGTACAAATTTGTCCACAAATAATCTTTTCCCAGACTCTGTGCCTAAACCTTGTCCACTGAAATCTGAGAATACCTGTTTGAACCGATTAAAGAACTCAGTCGCACCTTCAGATTTTCCTTGGACACAGGCCGTAAACTTGCCCCAAATAATTCTCTTTTCGGGAATTATGGTTTTAATTTTTAATTTAGCAATGATTCTATCAGGCAAAGTTAGTATCACCTGTTGTGGTCTTTCGCCAGCTGGCCTTTCCCCATCGAGTCTAGTTATATTCACCCATGTATCTCCCAACCCGGGAACATCGTCAATAGTTCTAACTTGTTTCCATAAATCTACGGGCAGGAGTACAGGAAACAACAAATCAATGTCACCTAAGGTGAACACTGAGGATTACAAAACAGATTCCATCTCTTTATAAAACCCTGTCGGATTTTTCATAATATCAGGAATAGACTGTCTAATGGTGTTCACTTCCTTTCCTGAAAACGGGACGTGAACAAACTGTGATACATAATGTGCAGGAATGTTCACAGCGACTATATTATTTACAGCATCGGCCGCAACCTCAACCTTCGGGTCAAATGTCGGAGGAACCTCTCTCATAGGCAAATGAGATGTAGGCAACTCTGAACGCTTACTGAGCAACAGAGCCAAGTCGAGCGCTAAAGCAGTCGAAGAAGTGTCAAGTGAAAAAGCTCTCTTATAAATGTTCAATAACTCTGTGGGACAACTAATATTCCTTTTTACACATTCATCCTGCAGGTACTCTACCATTACCTGTATCACTTTCCTCTGCATTTCCAACTTATATTGACTATATGTGTCATATACCTCAACTGGAGTTATCGATATGTCTGAAATCCATCTAATCGCATCTTTCTTACAAATTCGCATTTCCTCCGATATCGGTTGACGACACGGAAGGAACCGTTTCTGTGCATACATATTTCCCTCTTCATCATCCTCATTCTGTATCCTTTCTAACTCCTTTCTATACCCAAATAACCTCTCGACATGCTCACTTACCTTCTCCACAGTGTCTCTGGAAAGTGCTAAAGTATTCAGATCCCTTAACCCTTGCGGAACATCCGCATTATTTAATCTTCCCCACATTATACATAACTGAATCCCTAAACCTTCAATAAAAACATTTTTCTCAGGAAAATTATCCGTATTAAAAAGTGTGGAAAAAACGCTAGCTTGATCATCCTTCTCCATAAAATGCTTAGCCCATGCAATTAACTCACGTTTCTTCTCCGGTGGTACAGTACTGCGAGTGACAACCTTTGACCCTGCACCACGATCGATTACAAGCGGCTTAGAACCACTTGGAAGAGAGGGAGCAGGCAAATTCGATGAAGGTGCTATAACTGGTGCGATAAAAAGAGGCAGAGGAGCAGGTGGAGGGACAAAAACCGGAGCAGTAGGAACAGGTTGAGTAGGAAGAGCAGGAATAACAGCAGGAAGCGGTACAGCAGCGGGAAGTGGAACATACGGAGGTGGCGCAGAGGCACCAGGCCTTCGTTCATTTAATATTTTATCAATAAACACATCAGAAACATGAAGATCTTTGGAAGGATAGATTTTCTGAATACCAAGTGAGAAAGCCCTTTCCATATTTTTAGACGACTCAGACTGTTTATCCTGGTCATATAACAACGCTTTTTCTGCATTCGTTTTATGATGGCACACATGTTTCTCTCTACTCTTAAGCTGTTGTAACGCTTCTTTTTTCCACTTCTGCAAAACATCAAATGCTGCAGGTCTAGCCTTTTTCTTTAACAACACTGACTCCAAATATTCAATGCGAGGGATTTCAAAACTACCATTGATTGGCCACTGAAGTTCGGAGGCATGTCTGGTTTGTCTGTGCCAAATATCATTAAATACTATACTTCCAATGCCATGCTTACAGTACATAGTACATGCCGGTGACCCCTCCTGTGGTGCCAGACGGCTAAATTCCAATGATTGTCTATCACTGCGGAATAATGCCCTAAAGCAGGTAGACAATTTCCCAGGCATATCTCAAATTCTTGGTTTTACCTGGTCAATAATTGTGTCTGCAGATACAGTGCGCCAAAATTTAAATTGTCATGGTTGAATTAAGAATTGGGTCACGACTCACCTGACCAAACCTAAGGACGACCGATCGGTACTTCTAAGAATCTTACCTAACTAATCTTACCTAGTGTATGGTGATTTCGCCAAATCTGCCCGCCTCGATAAGTGGACCCTCGTCAAGATGCCGTCTCAGACCACAGGCTAATCGTCCAGGGATCAGGTCGTGCAGCGCTGCTGAGGTGTCGCGTCTCATCGAGGGGCCACCTTCCTTTTTGCCACACCGTCCGATCCCGGTCCGATAGCGTGTGTCAACCTTCAACAATCCCGCATCAATCTTGAGGGTCCCTATTCGGGCGCCAACTGTGAAAACAGAAATAAAATATCGAGGCTGAGTACCCCAAAAGGAAATACACCGAACACGGGTTACAAAGGAACATACAAAGTACTTTATTCTCTACTGAATTCAATTACAAAAACAGTGCAAAGTCAGATAGCTATCGGCCCTCAGTACAACACAACAAACTCCAGCGTGGTTCAGTGTGTTCAGTGAGAGATGCTGTACATTAGAATGCATTCGCTTTTTATACATTTTGTGGGCACTATGTCCAGCCCCACTTCGGGTTAATATTCTACTTTATACATCACCAATTCTAGAGTTTGTGCCGAGTCTCAAATAATCGCAAGTAACTGGTTTGTCTTTAATACATGTAGCAACAAGCGTATGCATTAACTGTGTATTCTAAAGTTTCGCATGCAGGCCTTCTTAAATATAAATACAATGTAGTAAGACATATGTTATTCGTTCAGTATGCAAACACATTATCTCAATATATGCTTGTGGATTAGTTTCATCGCACGAGTGATCCCTTTACACATAGGTCAATGAAGGATGAGGTCTCAGTTCATGACCTCAACAAGTGGCCTGCAAGCAGATTACACATTAGCTATGTACAGATGTCAAGACGGCCATGTTGTATTTTGCAATGACATCGTCCACCATTTTAGCTCACAGGGTGACTTTTCCACAACAAATCCTAAAATGGCGGTTTGACCTAAAATGGCGGCCTACATAGATTAAAGGTCAGGACCTTGCAACACAGATTTCTCTCGCAAGCCACTTTCGAGCAGCTTGGCGTAGGCCAATATTAAATATATTTATTACAATAGGAGGCACAATATACTTTCTATTCCGACTGACTAGTACGAGATATAAGGAGGAAAATAAGTGGAAAAAGTGGGAGTCTCACATAAGATGAAGACTCGGTATAGTTTTAGAAACGCATCATCTTTTTCTTCTTCCCTTAGTAAGGGGACATTCATAGGAAGGGGGTAGTGCATGAGGGAATGATACATGGGACGGGCTGGGATATCAAGGTAAAATATTGTAAGGATAAAAGGGGACAGGTAGGGTGGATTTGTGTTAAGTGTTCAATGTGGTATGTTTTAAGTTTATTGTCATGTAATTGTATTGTTTATGTCTGTTGCGTGTAATTTAGAAGAATACTTAATGATAAGAAGCAATATTGTATAATTGTTGTGTTACACACTCTGTCATAGTAAGTGCGACAGATTGTGGTTTATCGAATACCGTGTCACGGAGGTGACATATGAATGGGTGAACTATTGTATATCGAATTGCATTGTTATATTGACCCACAAGGGTGGGAAGGTATTGCCAAGACAGGATGGGTGCGGAAACACCACTGTCACATATCTGTCAGAGTTTGCCAGAGTTCGCAGACAGGATCACAAAATATCAAGATCAATGGATTACAGAATTGAAAGGGGAAATCTTACCCCAGTTGTGTCCCCAATTGGGGGTCATTTGATAAAAATGTTCTAGACATGGTAGCAATGTGCTTGTTTGTAAAATACAAGGGTAAACAGCTCCAGAACAGATGAGAAATATTAGACTTATGGAGACTTTTCGAAGAAATACCTCCAGGCAAGGCCAAAGGACAGAGCACATCTCCCCTTGCAGCAAGTGGCAGTGAGAGGGAGGGGGAAGAGAAGGAGGGAAAGGTAGAGGTCACACTGTTGTATCCCCTCCTGTCAAAGCCGGCACCAGCAGAAGGGTATAGTGACCCAGTGTATGTGTCATAGCCCATGTCACCCTTTGCACCCCTACCAACAGCCCCAGCACCACCCCCATATGATTGTCGAGGAGTAAGTAGACAGGTAAGTACCCCTGCAATTGAGAAGTTCACCCAAGAATTAGACTCACGATTAACAATGGCCCGGACAGAATTGTCACAATTGAGAAATATATGTGAACAAGGGGGCTCCCCTACCCTCAGAGCAGAACAGACACAGATGCCCCAACCACTTGAGAGGTCAACAGAGGAGGGGTGGAAAAAAGGAGAAATACTGTTCTGAATTAATAATACACACACAAGAATAATAAAAATAGATCCACCAACCAGTGAGATGGGTGCAGAAGGGGGGGACATGGCATTTGACAGGGAGGAAGAATATTGGTGCGACATAGAAGAGCAAGAAGAAGAAGAAAGAAGGTTGGGGTGTGCAACAGGTGAAGGGTCGGTAGGAATAGAACAGTAACCCTTGGGGATGGTGATGGAAGAAGAATGGCATGGAAGGTTAAGGAACAGGACAGGATGAATGGCGGTGTTGGGAAAAAAGGGAGTGAAAGTAAGTACAGGGAAGACAAGAAACAAATTACAACTGCCATTGATACACAGAGGGGCAGGAAGACACAATTATATACCTTGTGCCCATATGGATAAAGCAAATTTACTAAAATCTTTACTCCCACTCTCAGGTGGGGCAATTAAGTGGATATACGCATTCGTGAAAAAAACTGCTGTGGTTCCTTAAGCAATAGGTGATGTCAAAAGCCTATTAGTATCTTCAGTAGGTGACTAGGCTAACAGGTTGTGGGCAAAGGCAGGATTCCCCAGAATAACACTAGACTGTGATTGCCATGATGGTGCATCTTTTCACACAGTAAGGGCAAGAGTATGGGACACACTAAGAGAAACTTTCCCAGACACACCAGATTTACAGTCTGTAATGCAATGCACAATGGGGGAGGAGGAAGATGCAATGGCTTACATTCTTTGGGTGCTGGAGATGTGGAGAGCAGAGGCAGGCACGGCTTGGGATCAATCAACCTCCCTGTTCTATTTTATAATTAAAAGAGGGCTCCCGTAAGAAGTGCAGAAGGCTCTTGATAGAATAGCTGGGAGAGAAGCCAAGGGCTGGCCGGAGATACAGAGTATTATAGTGCACTATTGTAAAAGAATCAAAGAAAGAGAAAGGGAGATAGCCCGAAAGAGACTGGCAGACAAGGCAAAATTAATTCAGACAAAACTAGTGAAGGTCACAGCAGCAGAAGCCGTGCTCCCTGCAGAAACAGAACGAGAGGAGGAGGAAGGGCTGATAGCCATACAAGCAAGGATGGCCGCGAATTGGGTAGGAAATGGACAGGAACATTGGAATGGTAAGGAGCAATATGGAGGGCCACAATGGCAAGTAAGGAGTGCTCATGGGGAAGAGGTGGGTACAGGGTGTGTAGAGGGGGCGGGTATGGGTATGGAGGACAAGACCCAGACATGCTGGAATTGTGGGAGGTGGGGGCATTTTTCAAGAGAGTGCCAAAGCAGGCCCACGGGTCCCTATTAAAATGAACAACAGTATGGCCACCTCAACCCGGGAAGCCCACATGAGTTGCCTCGGTTAGTGGTAGGAGAGAAGAGCAACCCGATCCCAGGTACATAGACAAACACAGAGCACCTCCACAAAACACTCACCAACACCCACAGTTGCAAGAACACATGGCCCCGGTTCGTGTAAATCCCTTTGTCACCACAGCAAACGGCGCTCCCGCGCCTTTACAAGGAACAGCAGTAGTGGCAGGTAATGTCTTTGACAATGAGGAAAACACAAGGTAATGAGCATAGGACAGCCCACAGAGAGCACTTGCATGTCCAGTACTATCAACGACCCTCAACACAGCTGAGGAACCACTGGTGGGGGCGGAGATAGGGAAGAAACAGTTCATTTTTATGGCAGACTCGGGAGCAGAAAATCGTGCTTAAAAGAAGGCAGGTTTCCGTTGACCAATCATAAAATGGAGACGCTGGGGTTTTCTGGGGCGGTGGTCGAGGTTTCATAAACAGAAGAACTCGAGGTAACAGTGGGAGGAAAAACAGTGCAAGCACTCCTACTGTATTATGAAGACTCGCCCATAAATTTACTGGGGAGGGATCGCCTTAGCAAGCTTAACATGACCATCTCATTCACAAACAGAGGGATATTGTGCTCAACTCCTGGGATATGTGCAATGTTCGCCATGCTAGTAATACACACACAAGCTAGGGCACAGCAGGTGCGTGGATTACCTGTAGATCCGGACATGTTCGTCCAAGTGTTAAAGGCCTTAGCACGAGTTGTACCTGAGTTCAAATGCCAAGAATGGAGAGTGCCATCCGAATTTGTGTTTCGCCCCATAGCACGCTCCGAAATAGTAGCAGGATCAGTGGTGTCCCTAGACTAACATGGGGTACAGGTGTCATCACAAAGAATAGCAGTATTTGGATTAGACATACATGCGTGTGAATGGCAAACAGTACTGTGTATAAATGCCAAAATAGCCTTGCGAGATCTGTCTGATGAGGACCTTTTCACTGACTCAGACAGTGACGAGGAAATATTAATGGAGATAACAATTCCCTGTGACATAATGATCCAGAGCAGACAAGTGCCACTCCCACTCATGGCCATAGTGAGCGTGCCACTAGCATTTTTCAATGAAGACATGCAACATGTACCACCCGACTTGTGGACAACTGTTCCACATGATGTGGGGTTGTTGCGCGAGGTAACACCTGTAAAAATCAAACTCAATCCAGAGGCACTGTTGCCCCGGGTAAAACAATACCCTCTGTCACGAGAGGCAGAAGAAGGGATAAAAGAAACAATACATGCCTTATTGCAGCAAGGGATTATAGTACCTTCAAATTCTCCTTACAATAACGATAATGAAAATGACGTCATATAAAAAGAATTCCCACTCGTCCTGAACCCTGCATCCATCTTATGCAGCATTCCCAAAGACGCAACATATTTTACAGTGACGGATTTGAAAAATGCATTTTTCTCGGTACCACTGGATCCCGAATCACAATACCTGACCGCTTTTACCCTCGGGGGAAAAGATACGAGCATTGCAGTTTGTCCCAAGGCTACTGTGAAAGCCTAAGTATATTTAACAGAATATTACATGAAGATCTTGGAAATATTGACACAAAGAGTATGATCATTCAGTATGTGGATGATCTAGTGATTTGCGGAAAAAATGAAGATGAGTGCAGACAGGATTCAGTAACACTATCGACATTGCTGGCACACAAGGGCTACAAGGTGGACATACAGAAGTTGCAATATTGTTTGACGAGGTATTATATATGGGCCAACTGATATCAAAAGATGGCAAACGAATAATACCAGACAGAGCAGCAGCTGTACGAGCAGTAAGTGAGCCTAGAACAGTGAAAGAGAGGCAGACATTTCTCGGCATGTGCAATTATTGCCGTGCCTGGATATCAGAATATGCAGCATACACAAAACCTCTCCTGCAAGCACTAAAGGAAGCATAAAGGGAAAATACAGTAGCACAATGGACACAAAAATGCACACAGCTTTCAACACTTTGAAAGGACTGATATCTACAGCACCCGTCCTAGCGACACCAGATTATGAGCGCAAATTTTATTTATTTTCACATTGTGATGGAACACTCATGACAGCAGTACTGACACAAAAAACATCATTGGGCCACAAGCCTCTAGCATATTACAGTGGTACACTAGATGCAGTGATGCAGGGATACTTTACTTGCGAACAAGCACTCACAGCTGCGGTATTCGCCATTGAAAAAAGTGCAATGATTGTGATGGGATGCTCCGTAACGCTATATGTGGAGCATTCATTGTTCGCTAAACTTGAAAGGTCCAAAAGCACTTTAACAACTCAAAGAGCAACAGCATATGAAATAATATTATCAAGCGCCAACATACACATAGTGCGTTGCAAAACAGTGAATGCAGCCATGTTTCACCCAGAAGCATGAACAGTGGAGGATATGCAAAGTCACGATTGTGCCACACATAGGGGGGAAGATGATGGTACACCCACAGCCAATGATGATGCACTAACCGAAGGAGAAGTATATTTTATAGATGGATCAGCATCAATAAATTATGAAATAGGAGTAAAACATGTAGGGCCGGCAGTGGTACGGTTGGAGGAGGGAGAGTATGAAGAGATTGTACAACAAAGATTGCCCACCCAATTCTCAGCACAAGCAGCTGAACTAGTGGCACTTATTGAAGCACTGCATACAGCTAAGGGAAGCACAGTAACAATGTACACTGACTCTGTATACATGACCACCACAGTACATGGGGGACTAGCACGATGGGGAAGAAGAAGATTTAGAAGGGCAGATGGGTCCCCTGTGTAGCATGCAGAATTGCTTGGAGAACTGATTGAGGTGTTAAAAGAGCCTACAGTTGTAGCACTAGTAAAATGCCAGGCCCATACAAACAAGAATGACGTCATCTCATTTGGAAATGCGAAGCCTCCTACTTAACAAAAGAGGTAACAGGTGAGTACATATTGCAAACACATGTGGAGGAAGAACAGGGGGAGGGATACAACTCAATGCCAGTTTCACAAATACTAGAGTTGTATCAGGATGCACCTGGAGCAGAGAAAGATCTATGAGTAAAGAGAGGGTGCAGTCAATCTTCCATTGACCTTCTCTGGAGGCAGAACAATACAGGTAAAGTAGAAATGCCAAGCAAACTACTAGAGACAGCATTCCAGCAGCTACACTTTACTGCCCACAACGCAAAACAACACATTGTCGCAGACATGCAGGAAAATTGGTTTGTACCCGGGCTACAAGAGCAGATATCAAGAATTATAATAGAATGTACCACGTGCCAAACATACAGTTCAGGAATAACACTGAGGACATTGCGGGGAACACTGCCCAGACCAATCGGAGCCTTTTGAGAATTACACATAGACTACTCAGACATGTAAGAATGATGTAATGGATCACGATACTTGATAGTGGTGGTCTGCCCCTTTTCGAGGTCAGTGGAAGCAGGTCCAGACACAAAATGCGCAGCAAAATTCCTGGTGAGGGAGGTCTTTCCCTGCTGGGGAATATGCGATGTAATACGCTCCGGCAATGGAACCTATTTCGTCAATGACTTGTTTAAGGCAGTAACAACGATGTTGGGTATCACCCACAAGTTGTGAACGATTTATCACCCGCAATCAAATGGCATTGCTGAAAAAATAAATGGCCTTCTTAAAAGTAGGCTGTCCAAACTATGTCACACATTAAAGAAAAATTGGGTATATTGCCTACCTTTGGCCCTATTCGAGTTGAGAAACCAGCACAGCAAAGACCACCACTTGTCCCCCCATGAGTTAGTAACAGGTAGACGCATGCACACGGCGGTAACCCCCTTACGAAGACAGTCAGATGCACACAGAAGTGCAACAGTATTAGGAGAGGAATTCCAAGAGTATTTTAGACAACTCACAAGAGCAGCACACATGATTGCAAAGCAACTAGCACCCCCTTTCACACAAGAAATGGCGAGTGACACAGTGGGCCTCATCACGAGTTGGGATGTATTCCCGGCTGTAATACCGCCGACTGTAATAGCCCTAGCACCGACCGGTCCGGCTGTATTACCGCCGGATCACGAGTTGGGTGTTAACGGTAAATCCCCATTCCCAATTGGGTCCATTGGATTCAATGGGGTATTTTCAGCGCTAATTATGCGGGCTAATACAGCCGGCGGTAATACAGCCGAAAACAGGGGATTTTCACCTCCAGAGAAAGGCTGGAGGTAAAACAGTCCATTAGGCGCCCAACTCGTGATAGGGCCAGCCCTTAAATGCGGCTGTAATACCGTTACCACCGCATTTAAGGGCTACAGCCCAACTCGTGATGAGGCCAAGTAACACCAACCACAGATATCCCAAGCTGCCAGCTGATGCCAGAAGAGATGGTGTATGTAAGAAGCTTTGTGAGTCGGTGGAATGCACCAAGATTCCATGGCACAAATGTGGTAGTGTATTGCAACCCTATTGCAGTAAAGGTGAAGGGCCTGAGATATTGGATTCATTTGTCCGACCTAGGCAAGGCATATGACAGTGTAGGGCAAGGAAACAGGCCAGAAGAAGCAACACAAATGTAATAAGCGATAGCTAGTTCAATACAGCTGTGTGAGCAAAAAGAAAAAGGAAATTACAGATACTTGAAACACAAACAGGGAGAAACATGGTAATGAAAGTAATGAAAAATTAGATCCATGGCAACAGAGGGGGCCCACATTATCAACATCAGTAGCTTAGATAGAAATAGGAATAGAGAATACAGCTTAAGAAATTATTCATATGAATGTGGTTTATGTTGTTGTGCAGTAATTTCCTGTTCAATGATGTTTGGCCTAGTGGTGTATTGGGCCATAGCATTCATATCTATTGATCTGAATGGGGTGTAGGAGCAAAATTGGTACAACAGGACCCCTATCTCAAATGGGATGGATTTAAATTGGTTTGGACACACGAGACCCATAGAAACGGCTCGCATAATGACAATTATACAACCAGCACTCATGTACAAGTAAATCCCACTACCCGTTATAATGAATCTGAGTTCAGCATTTATGTTATGAATGATCCAGACCCTTCTGAACTTTCCTGGTTGCATGACCACCGATATCCGACTGTATTATCCTCCACCTCAGCCATAACTGCACCAAACATATCAGACACAAATAGTTTGAGAAATATTCATAAAAATATTGTTGAAAAATATGTTGCACTATACAATGAGTTGGAAAAGGGGGGGCAGGTGGGATATTTCCAGTCCAATATGAGAGGTAAAGAAAAGCACTGGGAGACCCGGGGCGAAATAGAAGGAGAAAAAGGGGGGGAGGGATGGAAATGATATGATGAGTACCACGTACTAGGACTAAATACAATAGAAGACCCACAGCACCCACACCAGTCTAACAAATGGTACGCAGACATGAGCACGACCGCAAAACAGACAACCAATGAGAGCTGGTACGTGTGCTTTCTGATACCCGATGCCTCGGGTACTCCTAAAGTGCTGCTACCACAAGAGTCACCAGTTGCAGATGCACAGTGTCTCCTTCTTCTTGCACTATGCAGAATAAAAAAAACACTTTTCAAGCACACACTGTTTCATTTGAAAAGCTGCAGAATGAGAAGACATGCTACGCAAAAGCACAAGGAGTAATTTGCCTGAAAGAATCTTTTCTGGCGATCAAAGGAACATTATATTCGGACAATAAGTGGCAAGAAGAGCAAATAATATGCAAAGAAGAGGCACTGCGAGGACTCTCAGATGAAAAATTGCAATGGATCCAGTGAACATGCACCCTGATGTGGACCCAAAACATCACAAATCTCATGTGGGTAACGGCCCTCGAAAAACCATTCAAACTACAGAAGGAGCTATCCTATGAGCTGTGCTTCCTGGAGAGGGAAAAGTAAATATGGGCACAAACAAGAACTGTAGCAAAACCCTCATCATCCCAGACATGAAAAAAGGAACGACTGCATTAATGGACACTTACTGGGTTTGCGGCAAACAGGCATAATTGCACCTTCACAGTCATGAAGGGGCACATGCTCTCTGGCAACACTGCATTCCACCTTGATGGTGATACCCGAAAGCCATATCCAAAGGGGTAGGAGGCCGTCAACAATCAAAGATCCGGAGCCCCTGCCAAAACTGAAGAATCCCCGTATACACTCTTTCCGAGGAGAAGCTGCAAAGCACAGTCTCACGAAAAAGAAGATCGTCAAACTCTACCTCCAAGGCATCCTCTGAACTTTTGGCACAGATTCCGGATCAAATCCAACTGTTCACCTCCGATAAGACGTTCTTTGCCTCCCTCGTTCCAAGCATCCAGGCATGGGCCAATGCAAAATGGCTCCAAATAACACTCTGGGAACTGATCCAATTGGCCAACGACACAGAAGAGGGGGTTCATCGTGATACACGTGAAGCTAAGGGCCCTGCGGCTGATGACGATGCAGAACAGGTATGTCCTAGACCTGTTGATAGCTATGGATGGAGGTGGTTGCCGAAAAATCAGGAGCGCATGTTGCACTTTCTTACCTTCTGCAGATGCGGACAATGGAACTCTATCACATGTCATAGCAGTCATGCATAACCTTGGCGAGTGCATGAAGGAAGAAGGAGGAGTGCAGCCCAGCACTTGGTTTGACAACATGTTTTCGTGGGTACCTTCCTGGCTCGGAATGACTGTCAAACTATTAATACCCACCATTGTTTTTCTTCTTTTAATTTTTTGTGTGTGCCAACTAGGCCTTAGGTGCTACGCAGAGGCAGTACCCAACAGTGCACTGATAATGGTGACAATGGGCCGTGCAAGAGGAGTGGTACAGATGACACATGAGGCACAAGTACAAACAGGGGAAGACTCAGTGCCAAAATACTGAATGACGGCTATATATGACAGAGGGTATATTGTAGATAGATTGTATCACACAACAATTAAAGAGCCCCGTGGTACGATGAAGTGTCGGTTGACCTGGAAGGGCATGGGGTCTGCATTTATATGACTTTATATGACTTGCACCCCTGATGAGTATGCCAGAGCAGGAGGGAGCTTGAGGGTGGTATGCGGGGCTTGGATGCCCTGAAAGGGAACACCAGCATGGGATGGAGCAATAGCAGAAGACAATGAACGAAAAAGGCTAAGAGAACTACAATATTTGTTACTTAAGGGGAATGTGTGACAGGACAGGTCATTTTGGACCCTGCCCCTCCCCTCCATTGCAGGCCTGCAGCTCTCCCCTGGAGTCGTGCACAGTTAGCAAGCTACTCCCCCCCACCTCCTCCCCTCCGGTGTCCCTCACAGAAGACTGGGCACGACCGGCTACAAACTAAACACTGTATCTTCCGCATTCCTCCTTACATCACTGCCCTGCAAATGACCGGGCCAGAGCCTGGGCCTGGAAAAAAGATATTCATCTCAACAAACCTGCCTCGTCATCTGCAGAGACTGCCCATAAGATATGTAACCTGTATAGCCCCCCAACCTCACACCCTTTTGATGTGGCAGATGCATGCCCCATGACTGTGTGCCACCTGCTTCACCCACAATGCTAATCCCACCTGAGACAATAAATTCCCTTTTGTGTTAACATGTGATGAAGCTGTCCCTACGAGATGTACGAGATGTAACAGAATGATCGATAAATATTTGAAATGGATATGATTTTTTAGAACCCCCCATGCTTTTGTTCGATGATGTAGATTACTTGTTTTTACTATTGTGCATGTTTGCAAATATGTCAAGATGCTAGGAGACTTATGTGTGTGATGTAAAAGGTGCAGCCTATGGGGCCAATGTAAATAGAGCAATTTTGTAACACAGTGACCATAGTATATGTGAGGATGCAGCCCACAATATAATCAGAAACTCCTTTTTACTTGTTGTGAATGAAGTCACAGTAGACATGTTCAAACCCCATTCCACTGGTTTACTTATAACTCCACTAATAAATCTAGGCCAAACATGAGTAGTCAAAGGGCCTTCTCTCCCCTCTCCAACAGAGCCGCGCACGACGAGTGCATAGCCCCCACCTTTTTCCTCCTTATGATAGTGCTGCGGCCAAAGGCCCATGTCTCACTGATACCTTAATGCAACAAATGTATCCTCTCATCCCTCCGCTGGGCCAGCACGGAGTGTTCACCCCCATGCCCCTGACACAAGATGACCCCCATACCTTTCTCCCTTTCAGGGACACAAGACGAATGTATGTATATATAACCTGTGAAATATATGGTTCTCCCCCCAACTGTCATGATGTCAATGGTTATTTTTTATAGGTGTCTTTTATTACGTACTTGGAAGTAATGTTTAGATTAGAGAGTTAGTATCAATCACCTTATCCAGAGCCACATAACCTTCACCTCACACTGACCAGCCTGGCTGATGCACGTGATATCCGCCTTCCCACCAAGCAACTATCCAATCATCTGGAGGCGGTGCCTATGAAGCTATACTGGATCCACGGCTCCTCCAGTGAACTGTTATTTCTGTACCTTATACAATGTTGTCATCTATGATGCGGTAACCTTTATAAAGTAATGTCAGAGTAATGGTGGGCAGAGCGCTCTCGGAGTTTGCAGAGTGCTCGGATTGCCCTATTTTGGTTATAGATAAACGTTACCTTTAACTTCATCCTCACTTGGTCTTGGTCTCATTCGCTCCTGGGGTGTGTCCATTATTGACTCTCATTGGGAAGTTTTGAAATACATTTTGGGGGACTGCTCACTTTCATTTGGTGACCCCTGGATGTGATTGCATCCTTCCGTTCCTTTTGGCATGAGACGTCCACGGCCACAGCGGAGACCCAGGGTGCACACCCTCAAGAGCTTCCCACCTAAGGCAACCGGTACACCTAGAAGTGCACATGCAGTAGAGTGAAAGTGTGTATGGATCCTGACTTTGCAAAAACCCACCGTACCGCTCGCCGGAGCTGGGTATGGCCAATGAGTGCGGGGTAGCACCTTGACAGACTGGGTCCGGAGGGTCTCGGATCAAGACGGACATGTGAGTATCAAGTGTGAGCTGCATTAAAAGACAGTAGGAGGGGAAAGGAAAAGTAGTGTAAGGAGTCAGGTAAAGGGATATTGGGGATTGAACGGCGGGAAACTAGAGGGGAGGAAATTCATATAATAGAAGGAGGATTCTTGGACTTAATCTATTCTTTTCTTTCTGCATATGGCCATTAGGACAGTTAAGGAGATTACAAGGTGAAAAAGAGGATACAGGAACCTAGCTCCAAAAGGGGGTGGGAGGCGACGCTGCATAGTACTATCTCGACTAGTACAGTATATAAGAAGGAAAATAAGTGGAAACAGTAGGAGTCTCATATAAGAAGAAGACTCGGAATAGTTTTAGAAACTCTTCATCTTTTTCTTCTTCCCTTACTAAGGGGACATTCATAGACAGGAAGGGGGTAGTGCATGATGGACTGATACAGGGGACAAGCTGGGATATCAAGGTAAAATATTGTTAGGATAAAGGGGGACAGGTAGGGAGAATTTGTGTTAAGTGTTCAATGTGGTCCTCCCCATTCCCCCTGAAACAAGATGACCCCCATACCTTTCTCCCTTTCAGGGACACAAGACAAATGTATGTATATAACCTGTGAAATATATGATTCGCCCCCCAACTGTCATGATGTCAATGGTTATTTTGTCTGGGTGTCTTTTATAATGTACTTTGAAGTAATGTTTAGATTAGAGAGTTGGTATCAATCACATTTTACGGAGCCACATAACCTTCACCTCACACTGACCAGCCCGGCTGATGCGCGTGATGTCCGCCTTCCCGCCAAGCAACTATCCAATCATCTGGAGTCGGCGCCTATGAAGCTATAATGGATTCATGGCTCCTCCAATGAACTATTATTTCTGTACCTTATACAATGTCGTCATCTATGATGCTGTAACCCTTTTTAGAGTAATGTCAGAGTAATGTTGGGCAGAGCTCTCTCAGAGTTTGAGTTCTCTGCTTGCTCTGTTTTGGTTTTAGATAAACTTTACCTTTAACTTCACCCGCACTTGGTCTTGGTCTCATTCCCTCCTGGGGTGTGTCCATTATTTACTCTCATTGGGGAGTTTTGAATTACTATTTGGGGGACAGCTCCCTTTCACTATACACCCCATCTTAAATCCACATGGTCAGTTTGCCAGGAGGTTTACAGACTAGACCCTATGGTATACTGTGAGCATGCCTCAAAAAAATATAAGTAGGTTTGGGAAACCAAACATCAGTAGATTAATAACGGAGAATACAGTTGTCTACACTGCGCCACCAGTATATATTAGACCTTCGATTCTTGACCACCCAAATCCGTGCAGGGGAAGGCGGAGCCGTTGAACCTACCTGGCCTATTTAACTGTTGCCAGCCGGTCATGATACTAAATAAGATCAAACTATAAAATAAAAAACCAAAACAGTAACACTTAAATAGTATTCAAAAGTGGAAATGCTAGTGCAAAGTATTGACTTTAATTTTGTTTATTGGAAAGAAAAATGTGGCTTATATATCAGCACTAAGGTGTGCATGGGATGGGAGTGTCCATAGATTGGACACCACGTGTTTCACAATGTATCTATAACCCTACAATCCCCTACCTCCTTGCACTACCCAGAGCCACCTCCCCTGGCTGCACTTTCTCAGAGCAATTGCTGCCCTGATCTCCCATTTCCCTCCCCCTGGCACTTCTCCTCTGCCCCCGGCACTTGCGCGATCTGAATGACACAAGGCCTAATAAGATTGTTTTTTTCGTCCTCCCTATGTCTCCCTACCTTGTCTTGTCGCACCTTGAAACACTTGTGTACAGTCGCGTTATAAATGACACATCATATCATATCATCATATCAGCTACCCTTTGGGGTATAAGTGTTCTTCCAGTTGAAATCTGCAAAAATCACATGAGGAATTCATCCATTTGTATCAAATGATAAACTTTGCTGACTTTCCAATACCCCAATCTTTTGTTTTAAAAGTGAGTCTTCCTCGCTTTTACTCTTTATTTGTCCAGTCCGCTTTGTAAGCTTCTAAAATTGCATACAAGAGACCGCAGCATATAAGTGCTAACATCTGTGTTCCTCGGTATGCCATTTAGATTTCATATAAAAGACTCTATTTATAGAAGATTGGCTTTCGGGAAAGAGTGGCTGCAGATTTTCCTTCTCTTCACAGGATATAGGAATTTTACAATCGATTGTGACACCTCCTGTGTAAGAATTCTGCTACAGCCAGGAAGGCCTGCAATAGTTTCACCACATTTTGTCAATGGCCATTGTACCACAAGTATCACTTTATTTTTAGATGGGGCTAAGGTATAGTTCATCTTAGTTCTAAAGACAAGAGAAATCGGGAAGGGAGGTGGCATAGAAGGGGGGGATTTGGGGCTTGAACATATGACAAATGCATCTAAAAAAATGCAGTAAAATCGCTTTGGTTAGTTGGGATCCGGGGAAAGAACCAGATCCTAAAAATAAAGCTAAATGTATCAGCCACCATTTCCCTTTTGACATTGTTTAGGTGTATTATGTATAGTTAGTAAATGCTTATTTGCCATCAGCGAGAAAGAAGCATAACTGGGCCCACTCACAATGCAATTGCTCCCTACCCAAGTCAGCATCAATATGCGGACACCTGCTGCATGATTGCCTGTGTCCTCTTAACGCTGCTACTTCACATTCGGTATCAGTTGGGGTCTTTTCTGCAGAATTCCATTGAGCCCCCTCGTTATTGCAGTGATCTTCCAGCCTGCTGCCCACAACAGCTCGTTTCCTGATGCAGACCTAAAACTGGCCCTGCATCTACAGGTAGCAGCCTAGAAATACCACCATAGTGGGAGACTTTACTGTGTGAATGGAAAGACATGATGTCATACCAGCAATGGACCTATGTACAAAGTGGCATGCACTTCAACCAAGTAGTCTCCAACCAAACTCACACTGCACCCATATTCTTGACCTGGTCTTCTCCCACAATGTCGATCCTACAAACATTGTGGTGCACTAACTAATCACCTTCAGCTGAAAAACATGCTACATTGACATCCATTGCAAGTGAATAAAAACATTCTGCATTCCAGTCAGGCCCCTTACGAAGGTAAGCAGGAAAGGCTTTGAAACAGCACATCGATCTCTCACGATCAAAATCAGTGATTTCCTCAGATATGGAAGCACACACTCATCGACTAAATCCCTGCCTCACTGAATATTCCAGCCTCACTCAGACTAGCAGAATTGAAATCAGGAATCATATCTAACAACAGATAGTTCAATTGAGTGCTGGTCGAGATGAGCAGAGTTAAAAGCTGCCTGGAGCTTCAATGGACAAGAAGATTGAGTGAAGGTGATTAAAATCACAAACAGATTTACAGAAGAGAATACTGCAGGGCCACAAAGAGGGGAAAGGTGTCTTTTGCTAAATGCATTAAGGAGTTATCAAACTAGGCTAGAAACATCTTTGAAATCTTCAAACCACTATCAAATTCAGATGCCACAAAAAGTACCTGAAAAGCATCCTAGTAACACAGGGAAGACCTGCTGATGTTCTTCAAATCAAAGATCTATAGCAAATAAAAATACATATTAAGCAGAGCAGAGCCAACAACAATTACATCCCCTAACAACCAATTATACTCTTTACAATATTACATCCCCTAGAACGAGTCGAGGTGAAACAGCCATCTCTATTAAACAATGCATTCAACATGCCAGCAGATCCCTGTGCAGCAGCTGACATTAAGCAAGTGCTTCTGACACATGTAGCTGATATCACAAATAGAATGAATGCACCATTTGAGAAGAGAATTGCAGCTTGGTACTCTGAAGCACATCATTAGCACTACATAAATGAAGGTACGGGTGTGGATCCTTAAATGCTGAAATAAAAACAGGCCTATATCCAACTTAACATATGATTTTTGAAAGAAAGTTCACAATGCAGCTACACAAACAAATGGAACAATGCTTCCTTCTCAATAGTGAACAGTCTAGTCCGTGAGAAAGAGAGGAACTGACATCACTGTGGCCAACAGCAGATGCTTTTTCAAAGACATGCTCATCAAGGTCAACAAATCAACTTGCTGCTCCTCAACTCTAGTCTGATCCACCAACAGATGTTTAAACGGAAAGTCGTAGAGGCACGCGCCTTTGAGTCCAGGTCCCCAGTCTCTGGAAGGCTCTTGCTCCTCACCTGAGGGCAGAAATCAGCCATCTACTCATCAGTAAACTGTTGAAGACGGGGGTCTTGTGACAGGTCTTCGACTGACCAGCTGTTTCGCAGAGAGTAGAGTCTGAGGAATGCCACACAGGGGTCACACCCCACAAATAACTTGATTCTCAGGAGCCATGAACTCAACTGACCGATGTATTCACTGCTGCAATGCTCTCAAGCGGCTGAAAGTTGACATGTGGGTGTGAAACAAAATAAAATAGAAAATATGACTTGATAACTTTCCACTAGGCAACATTTCACCTAGCCTCTCTTCCTTATCACTGTCGATCACCGCTCACCTTCATTGCACTTTGAAATTAGGTTTAATCTACCTTGTGGTAGGCTCTGTAACATGATGCAGGCGTGGTGATAGCAGGTGATTCAGGGATGTCTGATCATGGGATTACACACGTTTTTCATCTCTGGAAGGCCAGGGGACTGGTTTTCTCAAGGATTCTGGCACATCTCTAATTTCTAATTTGTTATGACTATGATGAGACAGAAAAACACTAGTCTAAAGAAGATTGCTGTTTAGCATTTCCGGCTTTGCTCTTTCTACTGTAGTTAATTGCATTAGTGCCCATGTTTACAATTCACACCACAAACGGACACGTGTGTTGTCATTTATCCGCTAACATGCTCATTTTAATGGGCTGGTAAATCCGGATGAGCAGACTGTATCTGCAACCACATTCTCATCCACAGGCCATTCCTCCCGATTTTGATTAATTTTCAACTAACCAAGAAAATATAACCTGAGATCACTGTCATGCACCTCTATGCACATGGCATTGATCAGCAGTGGCTACCGCCATGTATAGACATGGCGACCGTCATAGCAATGCATCACTTTGATCTCTGCTTGCTTTTTGCAGTTTTTATAAACAGGTGGTATTCCAAAGACATTCAAGCCAATCCAAGCACATCAAACTCAAATGTGGGTGGTGTTAGGTACGAATTGGTGTAGTAACACTGTGTTAGACTGCACAACTCTTATTAGGTAACCCACCTTTTGGTATAGATCTGTACTACACACGTTGGTAGTGTGACTGAGCAGCCAGGCCTCTCAAGAGGGGTGAATGTGAGCTGTAGAGCTGTAGCAAAGA
The DNA here is from genome assembly GCF_040938575.1 of Ambystoma mexicanum. Lineage (NCBI taxonomy): Eukaryota > Metazoa > Chordata > Amphibia > Caudata > Ambystomatidae > Ambystoma > Ambystoma mexicanum. Next base: position 421,899,346 of record NC_090926.1, on the reverse strand, counting down.
AATGTGTTTTTACAAGTAACCGAGTAACACATATACTCAAGGTTTCTGTTATAAATAGTTATTTTTTTATTTAACATCAATTTTTCAATAAGCATTCTTTAAAAAGGGCAATGTATCTAGCAATCAAATATACGTTTAAATACTTTTCAGTATCAGCACAAGTGATTAGTGGATACTCTTTGGATATGCTCCTTACACAATTCCCACACCCGGAGGTGACTTCATTCACAAGGACAATAATTGCATTTATATATCACTAGTTATACTTTGCAGATTCTGAGGTTGCAGAAAGGAAATGTTAAAGGAAGGCAAAAGTTTAAACAGGTTCTCAGTATAGTTGACGACAATTAAATCTTCTAATGAGATCTAGACACGCCTTTCCCAGCAATATCAGTTTAAAACAAGTTACTACCTACGAGGGACAGAAATATCAAAGTCAATGGGCTAAAAGAGTCTGCAGGGAGCCAGAACACCCATCATCCAGTGGAACATAGTCTTTGGAGCAGAGGCACTTCTTAGATAGAAAGGTCTAACAAAGTTAGAGAGTTTGTTGTAAATCACTTGCAGGGTAAGAAGCTGTAAAGCCTGTCAAAGGAGAGCTGGAATCAACTCTCAAAAGCAGCCAACGCAGATCTCAACTGAGAAGAACACAGCCAAAAAGACAATGAGGTAAGTACCCCAAGCCTAAAAAAGTGCCTCTTGTTTGAAGAAGTGTAGTCCAGCTGGATTCTGTCCTGTTGCACACTGCGGGTTCCTGAGCCTCAGTTGTGGGAACATGAGGGAGGTTGTCTGGAGGGCTCCTACGGCAGTAATTTGGAAGTCGTTGGCAGTAATGGGCTCTTTTTGGTTCAGCGGCACTTCGTGGTTTCAGCACTCGGTAAGCAGCACCACCGTGGATCTTGGATACCAGGTGGACTTCTTCCACTTTTGTCCTTCACTCTGGTGAGGAGCCTCGAGCTCTGGTCGTCCCGCTTCTGGAGGGTCCTTGGGAGACTCCTGGAGCTTCTGGCTGGATTTCAGACGTTGCAATTGACTACGGATTTCTCGAACCTGGCATTCGGTTCCTGCAGCAGCAAAGAAGTGCATCCAGTCGGGGAAGATAGTTCAGTGGAGTTCGTCTCTGGGTTAGTTGGTCCCACTAACCCAAAGGAAGAGCTTTTTGTGTCGATTAGAAAAAGGAGTTTAAGCACACCAGCAGAGCTCAACAGGCAATTGAAAGGTCCAGAAAGATGCAGAAAGCTTTGTTCATGTTTTTTTTTCATCGGGTGTTTCTCCTAGTGGTCGACTCTCATCTAGTCCCAAAACCCTCACCTTTTAAGCAGGTTCCTCCCATTCATGCACAGCCTAGGCTGTCAATCACACAGCAGGGTGGGTGTCATCAGGACTGGTTACATTCAGGCATTCCTAGAGACAAAGGTCAGGGGAGTTTCAGGAACCCCCCTCAGATCCTGCATTTCCAGACACACTGGAGCCAGAGGCAGGTTTCAGGGCTGAAGCCCGCCAAAGGCAAAATGAACAAAGGGGTCAAACCTGGCTCAACACACAGAGTAGAACCCAAGAAAGACCTCACAAACAGAAAATGTCAAAAGAAGAAGACTGGGGGCATTTTGACAAAATGGTCACCCTTGGGTGCTGTACTGCAGCTGAGGATTCAGCCTGTGGTAGAAAAACACAATGGTAGGAAAATCAAACCACTGCCACCAGCCATTAAAAGTAGTGAGGGTAACATAAAAAATGTTAAATGAGAATGTAGGATAAGGGGCTACTAGATAACCCCCTACCCACCAGCACACTACATACGATGGGGTATGATGGACCTACAAAGAAAAAAGGTAATTAATGTCAATTTCACTTTACTATTCTTGGGAACAGTAGTTCACACAAGAAAAGATATCTAAATATTATGATAAATCTGAAAAGATATCTCTGTGACACTACACTGAAGATGCCGTGTGTCTCCATACAAAAGGTAGATGCATGTGGAGTTTGTCAGACTCCAAAAACCTAGCAAACATATAATCGAAATCAGGTCAAAAAACATAAGAGAGTGAAAACAAGGTCTCACTCCAGGTTAAAAATTAAAAAGTCCTCAAGTCCAGCAAAAGAGCTTGGGGTCTCTAAGGCTGAAGGGAATTGCCACAGAAATGAGAATTCTCCCTAACACTCACCCCCCCCCCCAGACTAAGGGACAGGAGGATTTAATCTACTCCTGGATGAATCTCTTATTCCAGTCGATCATACTTTCTGGAGAGACCATCAGCATTTTGGTGATTACGCCTTGACCTGTGTTCTATGGTAAAATCAAACCCTTGGAGGCTGATTGACCATCTCAACAATTCTGGATGCCCCCCCTTCATCTGCATTAACCATCTGAAGGGCTGGTGGTATGTCCGAATAATGAAAGAAGAACCATTCAAGTATGGCCTGAACTTCTTCAGAATGGCAAAATATTCACATTCTAAAGCTGCCCACCTTGTCTCACGGTCCTCCAGTTTCCTACTGATTAAGCAGATAGGGTGTTCCCTGCTTTTCTCACCCAGTTGGCTCAAAACTGCACCTATCTCTTTGTTAGAAACATCTGTTTGTACATTGAAGGATTGGTTGCATTCAGGAGCTCTCAAGACTGGAGCTTGACAAGGGCTTTCTTCAGTCCTTTGAAAGCCTTAGTGCACTCCTCATTCCACCTGACCATGGGAATTTGATTGCGGAGATTACATTCAAGGGAGAAGGTATGATCCCATGGTTCTCTATGAAGTTCCTGTAGTACCCAGTGAGATCAAGAAGTACCTCACTTGAGTCTGAGTAGTAGGAGTGGTCCATACAGCTTGTACTTTGCGATGTAATGGCCTTATTTCACCTCCTCCCACCTCATGTCCAAGGTAGACCACTTTACTCTGACCAATTCGAAATGTAATAGCCTTTATGGTCAGATGGGCATATTCCAGAGCATGTAAAACATATCCTAGGTGGCGAAGAAGCTCTTCCCAAGTGGGGCTGAACACTGAAATGCCATCCAAGTATGCCATGCAGAAGTCCTCTAACCCATTCAGAACTTGATTCACCATCCTCTGAAATGTAGCAGGTGCATTTTTGAGTCCAAAAGGCATAACCTTAAATTGGTATAAGCCTCCTGGAGTGGAAAATGCAGTTTTCTCCTTGGCATGGTCTGGCAGAGCTATTTGGCAATAGCCTGTGGTCAGGTCAAATGTACTGAGGAACTTGGCTGAACCAAGTTTGTCCACTAGTTCATCTGACCTGGGTAAAGGATGGGCATCTGTTGTGGTGACTGCATTAAGAGCTCTATAATTCACACAGAATTTCAACTCGTTGGTTCCTGCTTTTGGCACTAGTGCAACATGACTAACCCATGGACTTGTAGATGGCTCAATTACCCCAAGATCAAACATCTTCTTGGCCTCTTCATTTATGTTTGTTCTGACATGATCTGACACTCTGTAACCCCTGCTTTTAATAGGGCGCCTGTTAACAGTGAGAATATCATGCTGGCCCCACAGGATCAAGCCTGGTGTCAGTGAAAATAGGGAAGCAAACTGATTCAACAGAGCCTTGTACTCCTCCTGTTGTTTCAGAGTCAAATCTAAAGAGAGTTGCACTTCTTCAATTGTCTCGTCTGAGGGTTGTCCTCTGAGGAGATGAGGGAGAGGCTAACTCTCCTCCTCCCCTTGATCAGAGGCTAAGAGCAAAGCTCCTACTTCTGGTCTGGAAACTTAAGCCTTCAGACGGTTAGTCTGATAGACCCTAGGGACCTCCTTAGGGTAGCCAAAGTCCACTAAATAATTGACCTCTCCAAGTTTACCCACAGTCTTGAAGGGTCCATTCCATTTGTCCTGTAAGGCCCTCTTCCTTCTGGGTACTCCGACATGTTGGCCTCAGGTCTTGCCAATGCTTGACCAGAGCCTGACCTGCTTTCAGGTTTTCAGAAGTTTCTGTCATCATCAGTGCCATCCCCTTCCTGAGGCCTAGCACATTTTCAGTGATTCTCACTGGCTGTATGGAAGGAACACTGTACAACCCTTCCTTGATCAGGGCCTAAGGGCCTCTGACTGGATGACCATAAAGAGGTTCAAAGGGGATGAACCCAATCCCTGCTTGACAGACTTTTCTATACACAAAGAGAAGGCATGGCAGTAGAAGGTCCCCCTTTCTTCTAAGGTGTTCCTCTAAAGCACATATCATCCTATTGATAGCATGGTTAAACTTCTCCACCAACCCATTGGTTTGGGAATGGTAGGCTGTTGAGAACCTGTAAGTCACTCCACAGTTCTTCCACATGGTCTGCATTTAATGGGAGATGCAATCTGATCCCCTGTCAGAGATGACTTCCTTAGGAAAACCTACCCTAGTAAAGATACCAAGGGGGGCCTTAGCCACTGCCTGCACAGTGACAATTCTCATAGGTATGGCCTCAGGATACCTGGTAGCATGGTCTACCACAACCAATATAAATCGGTTGCCTGAGGTACTTTGAGGTTCTAGGGGACACACAATGTCAATCCCCCACCCTCTGAAAAGGGAGACCCAGTAGAGGGAGGGGCACTCAAGGTGCCACATTCCTGGACCCAGTCTTGCAAAAGCCTGACAAGTGTGGCAGCTCCTACACAATGTATTTAGATCTCCCCCCATCTTGGGCCAGTAGAAGTACAGAGATAGCCTTTCTTTGGTCCTCTTGAAACTCAAGTGAACAGCCAAAGGAATCTCATGTGCTAACTGTAGGAACTGTTCTCACCTCCTAGGGCACTACCAGTCTCCTGTAGTCCCCTGGGATAGATTCAGTAGGTTCACTGTAGAGGAGGCCATACTCCCAGTAAAGCCTATTCTTTCCTGGCTCCTGACCTTCTAGAGAGGGCTACTCTCTTTGTCCTCTGCTGAAGTCTGCCCTAGAGGGTCCACCTTCTGCAAATAAATTTTGCAGCTCAAGTAGGTCTCTGGGATCCAGCTCTCCAACAGAGCGAAGATTTTCTTCTAGCTCTCTGTCACCAGTAGCTGACTCCACATAGTTTGGTACGTCCTCCCACTCAGCCTCAGCTTGGGTAAGCGGTCACTGTGGTGACCTTGGACAGTCCTCTTGGGATGTCCTTGTCCTATGAACAGGGTAAGGTTCAAACCTTTCTTTCTCCCAGCGATCTTGGCTTTCCCCTTTGTCTCTTTCTTTTTCTTGGAAATAGAAGGGTGGCCTTCCAGTGGACTGGAGGCATTGGAAATCTCCTCAACCTCAAACTATGAGTCTCTTAAGGTTGCCTCTCTGGCCAATCTTGTTTTCTCCTGCTTTTTTTTGCTGGGAGGCCTTTGGGTACTAGACACTATTACAAGAGTTTTCAGGTCATTTCCCCACAGGACTCTCGCTGGCACTTCCGTCAGTACAATAACACACATTCTAACAGTCATATTACTGCACTGGATGAGAGATGGCATAATAGGAACAATTTGGATAGGGCCTCCTGCAAGTTCTGTGGGAACTTTGGGTGCCTTAACCACATCCTTCGGTTTGAAAAAGCTTTCATCTACCAATGTTATGCTTCCCCAGTGTCTTTGGAGGCAGGGGATTCATGTCCATTTACAAGAACACTCTCCTTATAATATTATTTTGTGTTTTCTGGTATGGAGTTGTACATTTCCACATTATGTTGTTCCCACAGACCCAGGGACACTAAAGATACACTGGCTTGAACTCCAATGGGGTCTTCAGCCATTAATTGAATTGTGCACTTGCCATTTTGGGCTTCTTCCTCTGGGATGAATGTTAAGGAGGCAATGTGAACCTCTGAAGGTTTACCCTTACATGTGGGATCCCCTATCACATGATCAACATACTCACATATAAAACATTTTTCTAAATGTTCTTCTGGAATGGGGGTTGTAGACTACCTTCTCGTTTAGCAACGGAGGGTTTTCTAGACCTACAAGGTTTCCCATGGAATGTACCCTTGATATGTTTGTTGCCCTCTTTTGGATGGTTGGAATTGGAATTCTTGTTACCCTCTTTCTTGTGCTGCTTCCCTTCTTCCTTTTTGTGAGTTACCCCAGAGTTTGAGTATCCCTGCTGGTTACCCATCAGTCACCAGCGTGTGCTAGCTTTTTAGGATCAATTTCTTTTGAGTGAGCTGAGTGCTGTCTCTGCTCAGGAAAGCAGGCATCAAAAATATATTCCAGTGAAAAAAACAGATTTCTCATTCTTTCAAAGGTGTGTACTCTGGACCCCTTAACCCAACAATTTATGTTTTTCAAACATTCTCATACCCAGGTAGCCCAAGGGATACCATCAGTCTTTGGAGGGTTCTAAACCTCTTAAGGTACTGGGAAAGAGTTTTCCCAAACCTGGCTATTAATGCCAGTTTCACTGATTCATAATCCTTTCCCTCACTGGTACCCAATTCCATCATAGCATCAGAGCCATTGAGGGGGAGCCTAGACATGAGCCATGGAATTAAATAATTTGCACATATTATTTGAAGACCATAGGTGTATTCAAACGTATCCAGCCAATCCAATATATCATGTTTAGGTTCATACATACTGCTTCTCTGGGCAGGCAAACCTCTCGGGACTAGCAGACCTAGAAGACCCTGAAAGGGAAGCAGAATCAAGGGACATTTTTCTCATTTCCATTTCATGCTGCATCTCTCTTTCTCTTAGTTTCACTTCTTATAAAACATTTTTTATTGTTTTTCATAACATAGTCAAGACAACCACAAAACGAGAAAGTAAAAAGAAAAAAGAAAAGCATTCGAGGACCAGCATTTCCAATCATAAATTAGCATTAATATTAGTATCACCAGAACCAAGATCATTCCTCTGACCTTATGTATATCTATTCATGTTATCATCACCATTGTCCGTGGCCATTAAGGCCCACCCTCTTCCGATCTCCCTCATATTTTAGAGGCTTTGGTTAGACAGCCTCTTGCGTTATATATCCGACGTTCAATCATAGCGCATGTGTCCATGTCCATTAGCCACTGTTCCATTGTCGAGGGCTCCGGCACTCCCCATTTCTGTGCGATGTTGTGCTTCATTAGGCCTGCAGCTGTGCTTAAAAGCAGCTTTTCCCATTTATTAAGTTCGGTCTCATCTGGTACTCCCGGGACTAGGACCCTTGGGTCCAATTGTATTGTGCAAGTGAGTATCCTGGTCAGTTCAGTACAACAAGCATCCCAGAAGGTGCAGATCCGGGGACATGACCACAGGATATGAAAGAAGGTTCCTTCCCCCTCTCCACACTGGAGACAGTTCGGGTTCGTTGCCCTCTTCCAGCCATACAATGTAGTTCTAGGGTAGTACACTCTGTGCAGGATTTTAAGTTGCACCAGCCTGAGCCTAGAGGAGATAGCCACTTCCTGTGGGTGCATTAGTACCTGGATCCAGTCCTCTGGGTCTATCTCGCCTACATCTTTTTCCCATTTGGTTTTTAGGCTCGTTAGTTCAGGGGTGGCAAAGGATGTGATAGAGTTATAGAGGATAGATGTGTATTTGGTGGGGATGTGCGCTGGTAGCATATTGCGTTCTATCGGTGTGTAGTCTGGGACTGTGTCCTTTGCGGGTATATGGGTTCTCAGGGCATGGGTTAGTTGCATGTAGTGGTACCGTTCGGTATCCGGGAGCTTCGAATGAGGTTGGTTTCCCGTCTTTCTGGAGATCTTCTACTTTCAGAATCCCAGCCCTCACCCAGTGCAGCCATGGTTCGAGTTTCTCGATTTCTTTTAGGTTGCAATTATGCCATAGGTGTTGTGCCGCGGTTATTCTGTTTCCCCACCCTACAAACACATGTGCCTGTCTCCAAATAGTAGTGGTGTTATAGTTGTCGGCAGAGGGGGTTTCTGATGGGATTGGTATAGTAAATGTAGTGGATCTGTGCCCTGCATGGCCTCCACCTCGCCCCTGATGTGGGGTAGTTCCCGGTCCCCATGAAGCAGATTGTTGACCACCGCAAGTTGTGAGGCCCAGTAATAGGTTTGGAGGCGGGGCACCCCTATCCCACCCTCCCAAATCGACCTTTAAAGTGTGGTCAGTGCTATACTTGATTGGCCTCCACCCCATGTAAGTTTCCTAAGAAGGGTCTTGACCCGGTTAAATTCAGAGTTGGGGATCTTCAGTGGTGCATTTTGCAGGACATAGAGGAATCTCGGAAGAGCCATCATTTTAAAAAGTGCGGCTCTACCCATGAGGGTCAGAGGCAGAAGTTTCCAGTGGTGAACATCATTGACAAACCGGTCAATGAACGGTTGAAGATTGTGCAATGCCCTCCGTCCTTCACCGGGAAGAATATGGATTTCTTCCAATTGATTCTCAATCCACTGAACTCCCCGTAACAGATGAGCATCTGAGTTACTATAGGGCAGGTCTGGGCCGGTTTGCCCAGACATACCAGGAGGTCATCTGCGTATAGGGAGGTTCGTCTTCATGTCCCTCAGGCCATCTAAATCCCATCCAGGCCGCTCTCTGGCGGAGCCATAGGGTGAGTGGTTCAATTGCGAGGGCGAAGAGGAGGGGGGAGAGGAGGCAACCCTGTTGCGTACCCCTGCCCAAAGGGAAGGATTGGGAAGTCCACCCATTCACCTTGATCTCTGCCTGGATATTCATATAGAGCAGTTTTACCCATCCCAAGAAACCATCTCCAAACCCCATGCGTTTCATGATCTCCCAAAGGCTATCCCACCGGATCGAGTCAAAGTCCTTTTCAAAATCAATTGCCAAAAAGGCGAGTGGAGTGTCAATGATAGGGGCCCGTTCTAGTGCCAAGTGAAGCCAACACAGATTCATTCGAGATGACTTGTGTGGCATAAAGACACATTGATCTGGATGTATCAGAGTGTCTGCCACTGGTTGGATCCTGATAGCTAGGAGTTTGGCCACGACCTTTGCTTCACCGTTAATTAACGAGATCGGCCTGTAAGAGGCACATCTCTCCTGGGGTTTTTCGGGTTTAGGGATAACTACTATGGTTGCCTTGCACAGGTCCGGTGGGAGGGTGCCCTGTTCCCGGGCGCTTAGCAGCATTTGATGCAGGGGGGAGCGCTATGTTATTCCTGCCTAGTTTTTGCCAGATTTCAACCGGGAACCCGTTAGGGCCTGGAGATTTCCCCGCTTGCAGTTGTGCTAGGGCTTCAAATATTTCAGCTTCTGAGAGGTCAGAGTCCAGTGTCACCCTCTGTTGTGCTGACAGGGTTGGGATTGTTATGTCGTTTAGGAGGGTTGGATCTAGAGACGAGGTTGGGGGCTGGTATAGTGCGGCGTAGAATTGGGCAAAGGCTTCCACTATCTCAGCGTCCGACCGGCACCTCTCTGCCTGTGGGGTGACGATCTCCCGGACACAGCGTTGTCCTTCATCCCTCTTCTCTAGCCAGGCTAACATTTTGCCAGCTTTGTCTCGAAACTCGTATACTCTTGTTCTGGAATCCCAATGGGCTTGTTTGGCATTATCTAGCATTAGGTTTCGGTGGCGCTCAGTGTGCACGTTTGAAGGATGTTTGGGTCTGAGGGGTTGGGTCAAGGCTGTGGTTATTCTCCCATTGGGTTACCTCCCCTTCTGCCTCTATTATCTTCTGAAGTTTCTCCCTCTTTTTGTTTGCCGTCGAGGAAATTATTTCTCCCCCAACATGGTTTTGTAGGCCTCCCAATTCACTACCGGGTCATTTTCACCAGTGTTATTAATCTTGAAGTATTCGGTGGAGACTTCAGAAAGGCGGTCCACCAGCTCGGGGAAGCCCAGATAGTAGTTATTCAGCTTCCACGGTTTAGGGGGGGGTTATACCCTGCAACTGTATCTCCACCGTCAGAGGTGAGTGGTCGGAGACTCCTCGGGGGAGTAAGTCTGCCGACAGTACTCTGCCACATGTCGCAAAGACCTAAGGCGGATACGAAGTTGGACAGCCTTGTGGGGGTATTCGGGTTGTGTTGTCTGAGATGGGCGCGGTCTATGGTGTTACACATGACGTCGTTAAAGTCACCACCCAGAAACCACTTATCAGGTTGATGTTTGCCCATGAGGGTAGTCAATTCATCTAACAGTTCCTGCCCCAGTCCAGGTGGGGAATAAATTGAGACAAACCCAAATTTCTCACCCCAGAGCGTTCCTAGGATTAGCACATAGCGACCCCGAGGGGTCTGTTCTAATTCCTGCAAAGCAAATGGGACGCGTTTGTGTATAAGAATGAGGGTGCCCCTGGATCCCATTGTGTATCCCGCATGAATTGGTTCTCTGGAAGAGAGTACAGTGTGATCCCGCTAGGTGTTTTTCTGTCAGCAAGGCCACGTCGGGGGAGTGTCTACTGAGTAATTGCTTAACCAGGCGCCGTTTTATCGCGGAGCCCATCCCGTTCACGTTCCAAGTGAGCACCTTGAGGGACTTGGGACGTTCAGTCGATAACGACTGAGATTGGTCAGGTGCCATCTAGCAAATCTGTTAGAGGGTTGGGCGGATGTCTTGCGGGGATAGAATCCTGGTGTATGATGATGTAATGTAAATCATGCGAAGAATGGTGATCGAATTGCTGTCCGAGTATGCTTTGGTCCCAACTAACCAAGAACCATAATAACCCCTGAGGCCTACAAGGATGAGTTGGTCCTGGGGCAACAAAAAACTCTTCCCAACTAGCCCTTCCCTCCCTCTCCCTATACTCCACCCCAACACAAAGTACCTGTCGCCCAAACATTGCTGACACTCAAAAGAAGTAGGGTGTCAACATTAACAGTCCCTGATTGAGTTAAACTAGAAAGTTGAGAGGGGTTCCCCAAGTGCAAGGGTAGTAAGCCTCCGCTTACCGCATTATAAGTATGTGGAACGCCTTATGTAGGTTACTGAGGACACGCTCCGGCGTTGTCCATAGAATGGTTTCGTGCCTGCCGGTAGGTTCTGAGCCCGTAGTGGGGATCAGGGCGGGGGTCCGTCCTCAACATTCGCCGGATGCTCCGGTAGTGGTGGCTGGTCCAGCACTCGACGTTGGTCCGCTGGTGGTCTGGGGTTTCTGCCCCTATTGCCTCAGGGTGCTGACCAGTCCCCCTCTATGTGCTGCTCCGCCCAGCGCCATGCCTCCCCATAGTCGTCAAAGTGGACTGTTGTTCCTTTATGATAAATGTTCAGCTGCGCAGGGAAAAGCAGGCCGTATTTAACTCCTAATGTTTGCAGTTGTCTTTTGAGCTTTCCAAAAGATTGTCTCGCCTTCTGTACCTCCCTCGTATAGTCGGGGAAGAAGGCTATCTTGGATCCGTTTAAGGTGATTGTGCCCTTGGTTCGTGCCTGCTGTAAAAGTGCATCTCGATCTCGTTAGTTTAGCAACTTCACTATCACAGTTCATGGGGGAGCGCCGGGCAGCGGTCTACCTGTGGGCATGTGGTGTGCTCTTTCTATAGAGAAACATTTGGAGAAGGATTGCGGGTCAAACAAGTCTGTTAGCCACTGCTCCAGGAAAAGTTCCATACATGGACTTCAATTTTCTCGGGGATACAGAGTATGCGAACGTTGTTACGCCTGGACCTTCCTTCGCCTTCCTCGACCCTAGCCTCCAGAGTCTTGAGCTTGGCGGAGACTCCTTGGAGTTGTTGTTGCACACTATGTAGGCCATCCTCTGTGTTGGAAATGCGCTGTTCTGCTTCTTCAGTGCGCGCCGATAGCTTCTGTAAGTCATGTCTGAGGAGGGATACATCCAGGCTTATTCCGTCTATCTTCTGCTCCATGGATGAGCGGGAATCCGCTATGGTGGCCATGACACCTCTTAGGTAGAGCGTGTGTGCAGAGTCTGTGTCTTCAGAGGGCAGCGGTTGGAGTTCGGGGGACTGTGGTGGAGGAACATTGTATTAGTCGATCCTATTTTGCATGGTGGGTTTCTTCGTTTTTTCTTTTCCCATGCTTGCTGCCAGGCCCTGCGGACGTGATCTTATAGCGAGGTTCCTGTCTTGCTGATCGCAAGGCTTATTGCAAAGGTCGATCCCCACTTAGCAGCTCTATGTCAAAACAGTGGGGTTACCCCAGCTCTTTGGAGGGGGGGGTGCAGTGTGGTTCACTCCCTGTTGTCGGCCCCCTGAACGATGGTGGACCACGGTGTCGAGCTGCAGTTTGCAGCTGTGGTGGTCGGCTCTCCCCTGTCGCAATCTTTGTCAGCTTTGTGGGATGTTGACACTCTTTAGGTGAGCTGAGTACGTTGTTGTGCGGCCGGCGTCTTCTCCGAAGAGGTTAAGCTTTACCGAGGGTGGGGGATTACAAAGGTTCTGCCCCCAACAATCGGCCCTCGGTTAGTGGCAGTCCTCCCTGTCGTGCTTCTACTTGTTGCTGCGGTGACAGGCCGGTGTCCCACCACTCTCGTCATTGGAGGCGGTAGTTGTTGTGCCGGGAGGTTGCTGTTCTCTCCGTGAGTTATAGGCCCTGCTGCGCCACTTCTCACCCCTATGTGCCCCAGTGTGTTTCAGCACTGTTTAGCTTGTTCTGAGCGGGGGTGGGGGTGATTGTGAGGTGGATGCCCTCCTGGTTCCACTCAGCGACTGTTCGCAATGCCACCCCACTGTTTGCCGCTCTTATGTGTGGCTCGCCCCACGCAGCTCTTGGCAGCTGGGAAGCGCGGTCGATACACCACTATGAGTTTTGCGTTCATTCAAGAGGGTTATGGCCCAGCGTTCGTGGATATGCTGGCTGGCCGCGTAGTAATTCCTCTGGGTAGGGTTCGGGTGGTTCCTGAGCTCCTCACACGTTGCGGTGCGCTCCGGGGTGAGAAAGCCTGGCGCTGGTCGGGGTGCCTCCCGGTCGGGCGAGCAGGGGGGCTGGTATGAGCACTCACTGGCAGGAAAGGATCCACTGTCGCTGTCTCAGTTGGGCCGCTCCTTGCCTCTTCAGTCCCATACAGGCGGCTCAGATTTCGGATCCCTCCGAGCCGGGGTCCCTCGGTTCTCCGTCCTTGCTCCTTCGCGCCCTCATGCTCTCAATCATCGGGACGCGACCACCGTCTCAGTCAGTGCGCCTGGGGTGCCTCCACCGCACCCAGTGCTTCAGATCCTCGCTGCGGCAGGCTACAGGCTGGTGGGTCGGCGGTCCGCAACCGCTGCAGGGCCGTCCCGATCTCCTCTCACAGTAGGCCCATTAGACCGATTCCGGTGGCCATCTTGGTTGCTTGCAGGTCGGCGTCGGGGCCAATCTTCACCAGCCTCCAGTTTCGCCGCCTCGGTGCGATATGCGCCGATTTTTGGTGTGGTTGTGCCCCAAGGTGTCACACACCGGCAGGTGTGTTTTGGAGGTCGGCAGGTGCAGATATGCAGGCGTTACAATCAGGATGTCAGCCACGGTAACAGGAGCTCACAAGGCTTACGCCTATCGCATCTCCCAGTTGGCCACTCCCCTCTTTAGTTTCACTTCTTGATGTTTATTTTCAGCGTGGACATTTAGTTTCTTTAACTCCAACTCTAATCTTAGTGTCTTAAAGAAATATATTCTGGGCTTAGATTTGGACCTTATGGGGTCCCAATGGGAAGTGACTGAGGAACAGGGGCAGGCTCCTCTCCCTCCTCTGACTCTTCTTGCTGATTGGAGTTTGACTTCAAACTAGCATCCTCATCATTATCTTCCACATTATTTCGGTGAGAAGGGGTTACAGGACTTCTACCCAAGCTTTGGTGATTTAACAATCTTACAATCAATTCACATGTTTTTCCTTTCAGAGTGAGACCCCTGGATTTAAACATGTCTTTCGGTTTTTCTACTGTCAGGAGAATCAGGGCTGCCACATTAAAGTTATCCATATGTGGCATGCTACAATTGCTTATCTTTTTGATGGAGCTTAGCCTTGTGGCTGGTTCAGTTGGGCACAAGTATAGCAAATAGTCAATGTAACCACTCTATACCAATCCCACCGCCTGCCACCAGTGTTAGGTAAGAATTGGATAGTCACATTGTGTGAGACTACACAGCACTTTTCTCTTGCTATTAGGTAAGCCACCTTTTGGTATATGCCTGTACTACACAAGTGGTAGTGTGACTGAGCAGCCAGGCCTATCTCAAGAGGGTGTGTGAGCTGTAGAGCTGTAGCAAATAAATGTGTATTTATAAGAAACCAAGTAACACTTATACTCAAGGTTTCTGTTATAAATGGTTATTTATTTATTTATTTAACATCAAATTGGAACTAAGCATTCTTTACAAAGGGCAATGTATGTAGCAATCAAATATACTTTAAAATACTTTTCAGGATCAGCACACGTTAGTGGATACTCTTTGGATATGCTCTTTACACTATTCCTACATCGGGAGGTAACTTCATTCACAAGAGCAGTAATGGCATTTATATATCACCAGTTATACTTTGCAGATTCTGAGGTTGCAGAAAGGAAATGTTAAAGGAAGGAAAAAGGTTAAACAGTTTTTCAGTATAGGTGAGGACAATTAAATCTTCCTATGAGATCTAGACAAGCCTTTCCCAGCAATAACAGTCTAAAACCAGTTACCAGCTATGAGGGACAGAAATATCGAAGTCAATGGGCTAAAAGAGTTTGCAGGGAGCCAGGACAGGCAAAGCCAGTTGGAGCACAGTGTATGGTGCTGAGGCACTTCTTAATTAGAAAAGTCTTCCACAATGTTAGAGAGTTTGTTGGAATTCACTTGCATGGTCACAAGCTGTAAAGCCTTTGAAAGGAGAGCTAGAATCAACTCTCAAAAGCAGCCAATGCAGATCTCAACTGAACCGAGAAGAGCACAGCCAAAAAGACAATGCAGTAAGTACCTCAAGCCTAAACAGTACCTTTGGTTTGAAGAAGAGTAGTCCAGCTGGATTTTGTCCTATTGTAGCAATGCAGATACTGGGTTCCTGAGCCTCAATCATGTGGACAAGAGGGAGGATGTCTGAATGTCTCCTGCGGTAGCCATTCTAAAGTCATCGGCAGCTACATGTTTTTTTTGGTTCAGCAGCACTTTGCAGCGCTCAGTAAGCAGCACCACAACAAATCTCAGATACCGGTTGGGCTTCCTCCACTCCTCAGGTCCTTCCCTCTGTTGAGGGGACTCGGGCACAGGTCATCCTGCTTCAGGCGGGTCCGTAGGAGACTCCGGAGTTTCTGGCCAGATTACAGATGTTGAACTCAAGTACGGATTTCTTGACCTCTGGCACTCAGTTCCTGCAGCAGCAAAGTACAGCCAGTCAGGGAAGATGGTCCAGTGGAGTTTGTCTCGGGTTAGTTGCTCCCACTAACCCAAGGGAAGAAGTTGTATCTTCTGGAGCTTCTCTTGTCGAGTAGAAAAAGGATTTTCAGGACAGCAGCAGGGCTTCACCAGACAATTCAAAGTTCCAGGAGGATGCAGCAAGCTTTGTTCACCCTTTCTTCGTTGGGTGTTTCTCCCAGTGGTCGACTCTCCTCTAGTCCCAAAACCCTCACCATTTAAGCAGGTTTTGCCCATTCATTCACAGCCTAAACTATCAATCACACAGTAGGGTGGCTGTCCTGAAATGAGAGTCAGACAGCCAATCAGGCCTGGTTGCATTCAGGCATTCCTAGCGACAAAGGGCAGGGGAGTTTTGGGAACCTCCCTCACATCTTGCCTTTCCAGACACACTGGAGCCAGAGGCAGGCTTATGGGCTGAAGCCTGCCAAAGGCTAAATGAACAAAGGGCTCAAACCAAACTCGACACGCAGAGTGAAACCCAAGAGAGACCTCACAAAAAGAAAATGGTGAAAAAAGAAGACCAGGGCCATTTTGACAAAATGGTCACCCATAGGTGCTATACTGCAGGTGAGGATTCAGCCTTCGGTAGAAAAGCACAATGGTTGGAAAATTAAACCACTGCCACTAGCCATTAAAAGTAGTGAGGGTAACATAACACATGTTACATGAGAATGTAGGATAAGGGGCAATTAGGTAACCCCCCAGCACTCTACATAAGATGGGATGTGCTAGACCTACAAAGAGAAAAGATAAGTAAAGTCAATATCACTTTACTTTTCTTGGGAGCAGTAGTTCACACAAGAAAAGGTATCTAAACATTATGAGGAATCTGAAAGGATTTCTCTGTGACACTGCACTGAAGGTGCTGTGTGTCACCATACAAAAAGTAGATGGCTATGGAGTTTGTCAGACTCCAAAAACAGAGGAAACATATAATCCAAATCTGGTCAACACACATGAGAGAATGAGAAAATGGTCTCACTCACTCCAGGTTAAACATTACAAAGTGCTTAAGTACAGCAAAAGAGCTGAGGGTCTCTAAAGTTAAAAAAGGGAATTAGCACAGAAATGAGAATTCTCCCTAACAGGTGGGGAAGTTGCACGGCAAAAAAGAAAAGCACTGAGCGGAATTCTGCACCTAAGAAACTGGTTTCAGAATGGCGCGGGCGGTGAACATTATCTGAAGGCTTCTCCGAAAACGTGAACCCAGCCAAGTCATTTTGGAGACACACCAAAATAAGGGTGTTATATTACTTCCTTTATAGACGTCATTGGAATGAAAGTGCGTGTGATATTTTTAGCAATCACACAAACAGAACAACTGCAGATGGAAGGTAATGGAACGCCCATGGAGTTTGTGCCTAGTTCGAGTGATCTTGGTGTAATAATAGACGAAAAGCTAACACAGAAAGCACACATAAAGCACAAATGTCCTTCGATTATACAACATATCGCTGCTTTTAGGTCATTTTAATCTCTTAATTGTGGATATACTCTTAAACCGTTAATATCTCTATATACACTGAAAATGTTACACAGAATGCTATATGGCACCGCCATTTGGGGACTGTCCAAGATGATAGCATTATGCAACATTGATATCTACTGTATACAGAGCCTCCATTATAGTATAAAACGCAGACTGTCAAAAAGCTAATATAGTATTGTCCCAAATATAGTCGGCCTGTTTGGTAGACATCACATGTCACAAAAGAACTGTGATCTGGTTAACCTACATGTGATACTGCATACTGGTGTAAACAATTTAGGAGTCAACTGTGCAGATGGTAATTTGGTAAATATTAAAAGAACAACTGTGGATTTGGCATATAAACAAAATCTGATTGACCTTGTGACCAAATTCCACCCTTGGGAATATACCCCACATGCACCTGTAATTGCACAATTGGGGGATAGAACTCTCTCCTTTGCAGCTGCCTCCCTCTGGAATGGCTTCCTTGCCCCCTCAGACTTGAGCCGGACCAATTGAAGTTCCAGACGCAGCTCAAAACCCTAATTTTCTCCTCTTCCTTCTCTCTTCCACTCCCTTGCGAACTTACCTGCGTACTTCGCCGACTGGTTGCCTGGTTCCCTCAGAGTCTCACTGGTTACCAGGCTCCTCCACAACCAGTCTTCCTTGCACTACCTCCTGGCCTACCGTGCACTTAGGGACTCTAACTGTAATCACTATAGCCCCCTGGCATCCTGCACTTACCTAGAGCCATGCTGCACTTGCTGCACTTACCCATAGCCTGCTGCTGGATCGCACTTCCCCTTTCCTCTCTTCTGCACTTCCCCCTCTACTTACCCTTGCACTTCTATTGTTGCACTTGCACGATCCGAATGACACAAGGCGTAGTAGGATTGTTTGTCTTCCCTCCCTTGTCTTCTGGGGCCTAGAAACACGTGTTTACAGGCGTCTTACAAATGCCATATTATATCATATTTCATAATCCAAATAAATGACTGGGTTCCCTAACCAGAGAAATATACAGAATGATGTGTGGTTAAAATGTAATATTCTACCTTCATTTGAAGTCACAGGTGATTTGGCTAGAATTTCGATTGGCAATAGGACTTGTGTCTCCTACCAAGTTGAACAGACTGAAACTAGTACACACTTACAGGTTTGGCAGAACAAGTCAAAGTCCACAGCGCTTGTACACTGAAGAAATTAGGGAAGCACTAAAGCTGCAGGTGGCTGAGGGGTATGGGAGCACTGCCAGATGCCACCCACAGTTAAGAACCTAAATGAACACAGACAGTTCTCAGTCTCACTGTGCTGAACGGAGCAATAGTGACAGGTGTTCCAAGTAATTCAAAGAAGGAGGGATTTCTCATGAGTCCAATGAGTTCAATAACGAAGTAGCCAGGCACGTGTTTCGAGTCATCACCGACTCTTCATCTGAGGCTAAACATAATGCACAACATAATGATGAACAAAAATAGTACAGCACGACATAAACAGTATGAATGAAAGTCGTCCATTGTGAAAAAAATCAATAAAAAATTGATAAGGACATTAGTAAGGACATTCAACCAAAAGGGCAAACACAAGTGCAGGTAGGCCAAAAAGAACAGCAGTTACAGCATATATATTAGGATAAAATCAAATAGCAACAAACAAAAATAATAAAAAATAATAGATAAATAAGATTGGCACAGTACCATATTAGGAGGGGATTGAATTGAATGGTGAACCCATAGGTTACGGGATGCATGTAAGAAACACGGGTAAAGAAACAAACAAGTTGCAAGGAGTTAGCTATAATGCATCCACGGAACAGCTATAGCAGCGCAGTCAAAGAGGCAAAAGCCGCCAAAAAAAACCAAAATTGGTATCATAAATAGAAGGTTCCTGAAAGTTTCAAGAGCTAGGCTAACCAATTAAGTATATCGTGGCCAGTGCCAGATGCACTCTCTAAAAAGGAAGAGAGAAGAAAAGATTTTTATTTTATATGAAGTGTTTAAATATGCTGTTCAAGCACAAATGTGAAATTAAGGAAGAACAGGAGAGTGTGAGATTAAATGACAAATCATACCTCAGTGCTTCGCAATTGCGGAACTCTGTAAGGGAAAAGAAATTCCCTCAGCATCACATAAACATGGACAAATTAACGTAACAACTGTGATTGCTAAAATGCAACTACCCGGAGCGCCAGAGGAAACCCAAAACACAAAAGCATGGCGTGTGTGCGCAAATAAGAATGGGTAAAAGCTAAAAATTGACTTTCTCTAAACTTAATTGAGACGTGCTGATGCACTAATTAGAAGTATCATAGCAGCTAGGGGGCCGCGAAAAACCGTTTTGCCTGTGCAATGCTGCTGAACTTAATGAAATGAAAGTAAGCCCAGACCATAGAGATAGAAACAGGACTATTTAAATACACAAGGTATTTTAGTACATGGCCGATTAGGTCAGGAAAGAAAACAGCCATATTGGAATGATGGAAATGAAATGAATACCTCAGGAGAGAATTTTCCCCAAAAAGTAAGGAGCTTACCAAACGCTGCAAAAAGGCAGAGATTAACCTGTTCTGAATTTAAAAATTAGCAGGGCTGGAATTCCACAAAAATGTATATAAAGTGCGTTGCACAGCAAAAAATGTACTAATTGCAAACAAATGGAGCCCCGGAGGGCGCCAAGATAAATATATGCTAGTAAGGCCTGAGAACGAAAGGAAATTTGCGCCTCGTGCACCAATTGCTGTTGAGCTGAATAACCAAAAGGAAAAACGGGATCATATAGATGAAGGGGGTTAAACCGTAGAGAATTGCGACTACTAGAGCAAGCTAGTAGGAACCAAATTGGGGAAAGATGTTAAATAAATTGTGCATCCGCCATCTGTGAATGCTCTGCTATAGAAACATGTGAGGTAATGGGACTACAACCAGTCATTGTAGAGGTATCATAAGACCCCACACGATTATAAATGACCACTTGGGTGTAAATAAAGTACTCATGTCCACAAAAAAAGGGAGGGAAAACATGATACCTGTGTAAAATAAAGAAGAGAATAACAGTAGGTTTTCACAAAAAGGTTGCAAATTCATGGTCTGAATTTAGACCTCTAAACACAGTACGAAATTTATAGATGAGTCTCGCTTCTAACTGGCGCAATTCGAGCGTGAGATTGCCCCCTCTTGTAAAGCACACCTGATTCCCACGGAGGCGCTGATCCCGGCTGGGCTGCTATCGTTTCTTCAATTGAGAAGCGTAGAGCTCGGACGACTCTCAGGACTGGGCTTCCTCTTATCGAATGTCTGACTTGCAGGGTAAGTTTTCTGCAGGTGGAAGAAAAAGGGTTAATCACCGTTTGATGGGATTCCTTCTCCCACCAATCGCCAGTTTCTCCCACAGCATAGCTTTCTACTTGTCTCGGCGAGCTCTCACCTTAGGCGTATAAATGCTGAGCTCTCCATCCTGCGTCTGGTGCAGGGGTGCGTGGATTCCAGTTACGTCACTGGATGAGTTCAGTGTTGAGGCTCAAGTCTTTTGCGGCCTTAGTTGTGGCACTGGTGCTGGGATGCCGAAGAGCGATGCCGCCGTTACTGCACGAGCGGATGCCTGTAAGTATACTGTAGTCTTTAGGCTTTAAAAGATGGGCACCTCAATAATGTCCCTTTTCCTTTGTTTCAGGCCTCGGGATGCTGTGGGCGTAGTTTTCCGTTGCCGCTGCACGTGCCGATGCACGTAATTATAATGTTCGTTGGCCGCTTTTAATGGCACCTCTAATAATGTCCTTTTTCTAGTTTTTAGGTGCCGGGATGCTGTGGGCTTTATATCCGTTGCCACTGCACGTGCCGATGCACGTAAGTATAATGATAATTGGCCGCTTTTAATGGCACCTCTAATAATGTCCTTTTTCTAGTTTTCAGGTGTCGGGATGCTGCGGTTGATGCGGCCGCTTCTGCGCGTGCAAAAACTGGTAAGTTAAGATGAATGCGACTGCCTTCACCCGAACCCCTTTTTATTTATGTCCTTTGCCTTTCAGGTGCAGAGAAGCTGCCGAAGAGAAGGCCGCGGTTAGCTCTGTTGCAATCACGGATGGATCAGGTAAGCGGGCGCGGCTGCGAGCGAGTTGCACTTTTCTAACCTTATGTTTATTCTTTGCAGGTTTTGCCGGTGACTGGATTCCGGGATCTGGTAAGTATTGTTCTGTGTCTTTCTTCATCCACAGGTTGCTGCGCGGAAGCTGAAGATGACTCTGGACTTGGAATGCAGGAGCCGACTCGGTGAGCGTCCTGCTGCTGCTGCAGAATAACGCGAAGCACGTGTTTTCCATCGGGCGTGGTTTAAATAGCAGAGAAGTGCTTCCAGTGTGTGTTCTTCC
This sequence comes from Ambystoma mexicanum, assembly GCF_040938575.1. NCBI lineage: Eukaryota > Metazoa > Chordata > Amphibia > Caudata > Ambystomatidae > Ambystoma > Ambystoma mexicanum. The sequence goes on along the minus strand of NC_090926.1, from coordinate 421,878,358 downwards.
ACCGGTTCCACCCAGGTAAGAAAAGAGTTCCTGAATGGAGGGAATAGTTCCTCCCAGCCCTGATGGCTGGGGACTTCAACCAGACTGGATTGTTCTGGGTAAATATGCAGCATGGTCTGCCTCAGGTAAGTCCACCCAAGCATTATTACACTGTTTATCAATATGAGCCCGGCGCCTATGGAGCCGGGACTGAAACCCTTCATGAGCCTGGCGCCAAAGGCGCCAGGACACGGTCCAAAGGGCCCCTGTAGGGGTCTGCTGGGTCCGGAGTAGTGGAAGACGGGTCTGCTTCCGAGGGCGCTGGGCCAGTCCTGGCCCCTCGGGAGTAGCGCCCATGACAGCACCCCCCCTCAAGGCCCCTCCCAAACTTGTCCTACCCGGGGGTTTTGGTTTATCGGGAAAGGTTCGGTGAAATTTCTGGACTAGACGAGGAGCATGGACGTGGTCATAGGGTTCCCATGACCTTTCCTGAGGTCCGTAGCCTTTCCAGTCGATTAGGTAGAATAGCTTCGATCTGATGATTTTAGAGTCCAAAATGTCTTTTACTTCAAATTCGGGCTCCCCATTCACTTGAATGGGCTCTGGAGGATTGGTCAATCTGGTTCCAGGTTGCATGGGTTTCAAAAGAGATACGTGAAATACAGGATGTATTCTCATATGGGTTGGCAATTCTAATTTAACGTCCACTTGATTAATTATGGCCGTAATTGGATATGGTCCCAGGTATTTGGGGTTGAAGGTTCGAGGCCCTTTAAGCGATAAATGTTTGGTGGACAGCCAGACTTGATCCCCAACCTGGTATTGAGGGGCATTGCTTCGGTGTTGATCTGCTCCTTTTTTGTACCTCTCTTTAGCTTGTTGTAGATGTGCAGTCGCTTCCTTAAAAGCTTGGGTAATAACGGTGTGCAATTGATCCACGGCGGGTGTTCCAAGATCTTGAGGTGGATCAAGGTTGGAGGTTCGGGGATGAATCCCATACAAGATGTAGAAGGGACTCTTCCCGGTACCCGAATGAACTGAATTGTTGTAAGCATATTCAGCTATCCAAAGGATGTCCTTCCAGTTACTCTCCGACTGTTGTAGCATGCATCGTAAATATTGCTTGAGAGTCTGGTTTGTTCTCTCGGTTTGCCCGTCGGTCTGGGGATGATGGCTGGTCGAAAGTCTTACATCGATTTGAGCTAATCGACAACAGCTACGCCAAAAGTGGGAAATAAACTGGCTCCCCCTATCTGAGATTAGTACTGACGGGAAGCCGTGTAGCCGGACGATGTTTTCAAGAAATACTTTGGCTAGGACTGATGCTGAAGGTAAGCCTTTTAGCGGAATGAAGTGGGCCATTTTAGAAAACAGGTCCACAATAACAAGAATGGTGTTGTACCCGGAACAGGAGGGTAAGTCTGTGATGAAGTCCATGGAAAGGGTATGCCAGGGAAACGGTGGGATGTCTAATGGTTGCAGAAGACCAGCCGGCCTCTTCTTCTGACCCTTGTTTTGAGCGCACACACCGGAGGACATCACGAATTCCTTTATGTCTTTTCTCCACGAAGGCCACCAGAAGTGTCTCTTCACCTTTTCTGTGGTTTTGGCAATGCCAGGGTGACCCTCAATTAATGAATCATGATAGCAGGAGATTACCTGTCTTTGTAAATCGGCGTGTGGTAGGAACAATCGTCCTTGGAAATAAGGCAAGTCATTGCTTACGGTGAAATCTTTTCCTTTTTGTAACCAGTTCAGTAAGTCTGGTGAGGTTACAAGTTGTTTAGTTTTTTCTTCAATATCCTCAATGGATTGTGAAGAAATCAGACCCACGATCCTTTGTTCAGGAATTATTGGTACAGGTTCTGGATTGGCAACGTTATCTCCCATTCCAATTCGGGAAAGAGCATCCGCTTTGCCGTTCTTGTTGCTGGGGCGATAAGTGATCACAAAGTCAAATTCAGCAAAGAATAGAGCCCAGCGAAGCTGTCTGGAGGATTGAGCCTTGGCGGTTTTCAGATACTGCAGATTTCGATGATCGGTGATCACTGTGACGGTGTGTCTGGCCCCGAGGAGATAATGCCGCCATGCCTTAAAGGCTGATTTAATCGCTAGAAGCTCTTTGTCTGTGATGGTGTAGTTGATCTCAGGCGCCGAGAACTTCCGAGACCAGAATGCCACAGGATGCAGTTGGTTAGTCTATGGATCTCTTTGTGATAGGACTGCTCCCATTGCTAAGCTGGAGCCGTCGGTTTCAACGATGTAAGGGAGGTCCGGGCGTGGGTGTTTCAGTATTGGCGCCGAGGTGAATTTAGCCTTTAGCTCTTGGAAGGCTTGTTCTGCTTCTGCGAACCATTCAAAGCGTTTATTTTTTCTTAAGAGGGCGGTGATGGGTTGTACCACTCGTGAAAACTCTGGAATAAATCTACGGTAAAAATTGGCAAAGCCTAGCATGCTGTGAACGCCTTATACGGAAGTAGGAGATGGCCATTTGAGGATAGCGTCTACTTTTCTCGAGTCCATGTGGACTCCTTTGGGTGTCAGAATAAATCCCAAAAATTCGACCTCAGTGACATGAAAAACACATTTTTCGAGCTTGGCAAAAAGTTTATGTTGGCGAAGTTTTTCAAGGACCGCCCTAACATGATTTCGATGGTCAGCTTCTGAAGATGAGTACACAAGAATGTCATCTATGTAGACGACAACGCAGACATCAATGAGCTCTCTGAGGACATCATTCATAAAATATTGGAAGGCGGCCGGTGCATTGCATAGTCCAAAGGGCATCACTTGGTATTCAAATAGCCCATACTTAGTGCGAAATGCCGTCTTCCATTCATCTCCTTCCTTGACCCGTACCAAGTGATAAACTCCCCGGAGATCAAGCTTAGTATAAATACAGGCGTTTTTTACCTGGTCAAGGAGTTCTGGGATCAGAGGTAAGGGGTACCGGTTTTTTACTGTTATCTGGTTCAGAGCACGATAATCTATACATGTTCTGAGGTCACCTTCTTTTTTTGGTACGAAGAACAGAGCCGAGGATGCAGGGGACTTCGACGGACGGATAAAGCCATTGGCCAGGTACTGGTCTAAATACTGTCGCAGATGAAGCTTCTCAGGCTCGGCAAGGGCGTAAATCCTACTGCAAGGGGGAGTTGCACCGGGTAGCAAATCTATCTGACAATCGTATGATCTGTGGGGTGGCGAGGTGTTAGCCTGTTCCTTTTGAAAAACATCTTGGAACTCTCGATACTCTAGAGGTAATTGTGGACCGTCAGCCGTTACTGACACTAGGCCAATGTTGGGTCGTGGATAACAGGTTGGTGTGCACTCTGGGAACTTTATCGTCTTTGCTCGCATAATCAATCTGAGGATTGTGTTTCTCCAACCAAGGAATCCCTAGAATTACTTGGAATTGAGGAGCCTTGATCACGTCGAACACAATTACCTCCTGATGCCCGTCTTGGCCTAGTATCGTCACTTCAGTAGTGATATGGGTCACTGGTCCGGAGGCGATTTCCGTCCCATCCACCATGGTAATGACGTCTTTAACCACCTTTGGACAAAGAGGTAAGTTCATCCTGGAAGCCAATTCGCGGTCCACATAATTTCCAACTGCTCCGCTATCAATGTATGCCTTAATTGCATGCAAACGATCCGGTTGCTCTGGGTTTACGAGGAACATTGGCATCATGAAGTGCAAGGTCAAAGAACTGGTTTTTACGCTCGGCAAGCGGACCTCTACACTTGTCGAGCGAGGTCGTTTCCCGGCTCAGGCTTTTCAGAACTCTTATCAGAAGCTCCCACTGTCTTCTTAGGTGGTTTCACCGGGCAATCTCGAAGAAAATGTCCTGAATTTCCACAATAGAGACATAGTTGCATTTGTCGTCTCCTGTCGCGTTCTTTCTGGGTTAGGGGACCCCTTACAACCCCAATTTGCATAGGTTCGACGGCTTCAACTCCTTTGGTGTGACTTTGAGGCTTAGGGAACACTCGTGTTTCAAACCTGGATCGATCCGCCTTTCTGTTTTGTAGTCTGTGATCCAATTGGACCACCAAATCAATGTCCAACACTCCCTGTGTTCTCATTCTGCTCGATCTCTCCTCTGCCTTTGACACTGTCAACCATGCCATCCTGCTCAACCGTCTCCGTGATAACCTGGGTATCACTGGTCAGGCTCTGGCATGGCTGACCTCTTTCCTTTCCGGTCGACCCTCCCAGGTCCAAATGGGCTCCTTCCTCTCTGACATCTTTTTCTCCACCTGTGGTGTCCCCCAGGGATCCAACCTCTCTCCCTGGCTTTTCAATCAGTATCTGGCACTCCTTGCCCACCGCATCGCTGCTCTCTGCCCCCACTTTCAGTGCTATGCGGACGATACCCAGCTCATTTTCAGGCTACCCTCGGCCTCCTCCTCTCCTTCCCTCATCTCCGACTGTCTGTCTGCTATCCAGGAATGGTGTGCCGCCAATGACCTCTGCCTTAACGCCAGTAAGACTGAGATTCTACTCATCGGCACACCCACTGCCTCCTTTCCTGCAGCTCTCTGGCCGGCCTCCCTTGGCTCTCTTCCTGCCCCTACCTGCAAAGCTAAAAACCTCGGGGTCATCTTCGACTCCACACTCTCCTTCTCTCCTCATATTTCTGACGTCTCTAAGAAGTCACACTACCAGCTGCACCTCCTCAGAGGTATTCTTCCCTTCCTCTCCTTCCCCCAGAAGCTCACTGTCTCCCGAGCCCTGGTTCTCTCAAGGCTGGACTACTGTAACAGCCTCTATCTTAATCTGCCTGCCTCCACTCTCCGCCCTCTGCAACTTATCCAGAACAGAACTGCGAGACTTGTCCTTGGCCTCAAGCCCAGGGACCGTATCTCTCCAGGACTGAAATCTCTTCACTGGCTCCCAGTGGCTGCGAGGATTAAGTTCAAAACCCTCTGCATTGTCCACAAGGCCTTCTGGGGCCTGGGGCCACAATACCTTCAACTCTCTCTTCCTAAATATCTGCCTTCACGAGCCCTTTGCTCATCCGTCTCCAACTCCCTCATGGTCAGCCGCTTCTCGAAGCAACGAGCTGGGGGTAGATCTCTCTCCGCAGCAGGGGCCTCCCTCTGGAACAGCCTTCCTGCCTCCCTGAAACTTGAGGAGAACCATCTCCGGTTCCGGAAGCACCTCAAAACCTTCCTCTTCGCTTCTGCCTTCTCTCTCCCTCTCCCCTGCTAAACCTGCTAAACTCCCCACTGAAGTTTGCACTAAACCTGCATCTGGGCCACTCTGTGACCTCGGTCCAGGGCCCAGCCACTCTCCACTTGCACTGCCTCCCTGGCTCCCCCTGCACTGTGGGACTGTCACTGCATCCCTACAGCCCCCTTCCCAGCACTTGCTCTGCACTTACCTCGCACTTGCCACCAGCTGGCCCTTTTATTATTATTTATTATTTTATTACGCTACTTACCTTGTACTGCACTTTCCCCCCCACCTCCTCCCCCTGCACTTTCTCCTTTTCCCCTTACCTCTGCACTTGCGCGATCTGAATGACACCTGGCCTAGTAGGATCGTTTGTCTGTCTTCCCCTTGTTTCCCCCCCTCCCTGCCTCGTCGCGCCTTGAAACACTTGTGTATAGGCGCGTTACAAATACCATATCATATCATATCATATCATACTCTGAACAATCCTGAGGAGGATTCACTACCTGGGCAAGGACGTCTTTGAGTTCGCCACGCAAACCCCTGTGAAAAAGCGTGATTCTTTTGTCCTCAGGCCATCTGGTTTCCACGATTAGCCTATTGAATGATGCAATGTAGGCCAAAAGATCTTGATTGCCCTGTCGTAGGGAAAGGAGTTCGTTGTCCAGGGCCTGCCCCTGGGAATGCCTTGCAAAAAGTCTTTCCATATTTGCCTGGAAGGTCGGGAAATCACGAAGGATCGGGTCATCCTGTGTAACCAGAGGGATCGACCAATCAGCGGCACTGCTGCTAAGATACGAAAGCACAAAGGCTACCTTAGTCTGGTCAGTCGGAAAGGCTGCAGGTCTACAAAGAAAGTGCAATCAGCATTGATTTATAAACACTGCAAACCTTTTAGGGTCACCAGAGAAGCGTTCAGGCGGTGCCAATGGCACATTTCCGGGTAGGTTGATTTGAACAGGATTGGCTGAAGCCGCTGGGATATAGCTCCCTTCTGAATTAGGTAGCGGGGTTTGCCCCGCTTGTGTCTGTATTAACTGTCTGGCGAGATCATCAGTTTGTTCTTTTGATATTATCAATTCCCTCCTAAGGGCATTCGTTTCCTGGCGGGCAGCATGAACTTCAGCTCTTAATTCCCCTAATAACTGGGCCAGTTGGTCTGTGTCGGAAGTTTTCATAGCGCCTGGGTAGGAGGTTATTGGTGGTCTTCGCGTTCTGTAACGCTCACCTGATTCCCACGGAGGCGCTGATCCCGGCTGGGCTGCTATCGTTTCTTCAATTGAGAAGCGTAGAGCTCGGACGACTCTCAGGACTGGGCTTCCTCTTATCGAATGTCTGACTTGCAGGGTACGTTTTCTGCAGGTTGAAGAAAAAGGGTTAATCACCGTTTGATGGGATTCCTTCTCCCACCAATCGCCAGTTTCTCCCACAGCCTAGCTTTCTACTTGTCTCGGCGAGCTCTCACCTTAGGCGTATAAATGCTGAGCTCTCCATCCTGCGTCTGGTGCAGGGGTGCGTGGATTCCAGTTACGTCACTGGATGAGTTCAGTGTTGAGGCTCAAGTCTTTTGCGGCCTTAGTTGTGGCACTGGTGCTGGGATGCCGAAGAGCGATGCCGCCGTTACTGCACGAGCGGATGCCTGTAAGTATACTGACGTCTTTAGGCTTTAAAAGATGGGCACCTCAATAATGTCCCTTTTCCTTTGTTTCAGGCCTCGGGATGCTGTGGGCGTAGTTTTCCGTTGCCGCTTCACGTGCCGATGCACGTATGTATAATGTTCGTTGGCCGCTTTTAATGGCACCTCTAATAATGTCCTTTTTCTAGTTTTCAGGTGCCGGGATGCTGCGGGCTTTATATCCGTTGCCACTGCACATGCCGATGCACGTAAGTATAATGATCGTTGGCCGCTTTTAATGGCACCTCTAATAATGTCCTTTTTCTAGTTTTCAGGTGCCGGGATGCTGCGGTTGATGCGGCCGCTTCTGCGCGTGCAAAAACTGGTAAGTTAAGATGAATGCGACTGCCTTCATCCGAACCCCTTTTTAATTATGTCCTTTGCCTTTCAGGTGCAGAGAAGCTGCCGAAGAGAAGGCCGCGGTTAGCTCCGTTGCAATCACGGATGGATCAGGTAAGCGGGCGCGGCTGCGAGCGAGTTGCACTTTTCTAACTTTATGTTTATTCTTTGCAGGTTTTGCCGGTGACTGGATTCCGGGATCTGGTAAGTATTGTTCTGTGTCTTTCTTCATCCACAGGTTGCTGCGCAGAAGCTGAAGATGACTCTGGACCTGGAATGCAGGAGCCGACTCGGTGAGCGTCCTGCTGCTGCTGCAGAATAACGCGAAGCACGTGTTTTCCATCGGGCGTGGTTTAAATAGCAGAGAAGTGCTTCCAGTGTGTGTTCTTCCACCGGTTCCACCCAGGTAAGAAAAGAGTTCCTGAATGGAGGGAATAGTTCCTCCCAGCCCTGATGGCTGGGGACTTCAACCAGACTGGATTGTTCTGGGTAAATATGCAGCATGGTCTGCCTCAGGTAAGTCCACCCAAGCATTATTACACTGTTTATCAATATGAGCCCGGCGCCTATGGAGCCGGGACTGAAACCCTTCATGAGCCTGGCGCCAAAGGCGCCAGGACACGGTCCAAAGGGCCCCTGTAGGGGTCTGCTGGGTCCGGAGTAGTGGAAGACGGGTCTGCTTCCGAGGGCGCTGGGCCAGTCCTGGCCCCTCGGGAGTAGCGCCCATGACACCTCTAGGTGGCAATGACACTTTGCAAAGGCCCACAAATCGAATGTCATCCTTACTATCTAATTGATGCAGTTTTTGGCAGTGATTGGCCAGTGGGTATTTGGATTCCTGGCTGCCAATTGTGGCGAGATGTTCCCGAATACGAGTGTTAAGGGGCCTGATAGTGCTGCCTATATATTGCAATCCGCATGTACAAATAATACAGTAAACCACAAACTTTGAATTGCAATTGAGGAATGTTTTAATAGTGTGGTCTCCTCTATCTCCAAAGGAGCCCTTTGAAGTTTCCAGAGTGTACTTGCACATGCTGCAGAATCCACATTTGTGAAAACCAGCAGCACGGGCAGAGTCTAACCACGTAGATTTAGGAGTGAGTGGACACGTAAATGAAGGGCAGAGTTTATTTTTAAGAGATTTCCCTTTGCTAAATGTTATATTAACAGAGGGATCAATCCAGTTGGCAATGTCAGAATCTAAATGGAGCAGGTACTAATGTTTATCCAGAATTCTGTGGATCTTGTGACTATCTGAATTGTATCTAGTAATAAACCTGATTTTTTGAAGCAGAGGCGATTTCTCACGAGTTTTAGGAGTTAGCAGATCCACTCTTTTCAGCTAACGTACTGACACAAGTGCCTTGTCGAGGCAGCTATGTTGATAGCCCTGTCCAAGAACCGGGATTTGATAGCGATACTTTCTTGATCCAAGTACAAGGGTTCGGAACAGTTTCTCTTAGCGTGAATATACTCTTCTTTAGGACTATTCGCTATGCCATGATTTTTGTGACAGCTGTCCGCATGTAATATTGAATTAACAGAAGTGGATTTGCGAAAACATTTTGTCACCAACCCATTTGGAGTAACATCAATTGATAGGTCCAAAAAATCTATGTGAGTCTGACTGTATGTCAAAGTAAATTGTATACCCCAATCATTATTGTTGAGATAGGCCACAAATTCAAGCAAGAGTTCTTGTGTACCAGTCCAAATTAACAATACATCATCAATATAACGTTTCCACAGTTTCATGTAAGGTAAAAAATCTTCATTCCCAAATACACATTTTTGTTCAAATGAATGCATGAATGCGTTGGCCAAAGCTGGTGCGAAGCTAGCACCCATGGCCACTCCAATTAGTTGCTTAAAGTACATGTTATTGAAAACGAAAACATTATTCTGTAAAGTAAACAGCAAAAATTCTTTAACCATCAAAATGTGTTCGAAAAATGATGCAGAAAATTCACGGAAAAAAAAGTCCACACTTGCTAATGCTTTGTGATGATCAATAGAGGTATATAATGTTTTTACATCCAGAGTAACAAGCCAGCTGTTATTTGGAAAATCTAAACTGTCAAGAATTTGTAAAGTGTGCATGGTATCTCTAATGTATGTAGCAGTGTTAAGCATCACTAGTAACAGGAATTCATTGATATAGACAGAGATAGGTTCCAATGTACCACCGCTCCCACTCACTATTGGTCTCCCTTCTGGTATATTGATGAATTGTTTATGAATTTTTGGGAGGAAATAAATGGTGGGCATAATAGGTCCATCTACGGTGAGAAATTGCCTTTCCACAACCGTAAGAAGGCCTATTTTATGCCATTTGGTAATCAGATCATTGGCTGTCGCATGAATAGTCTTCAAAGGATTATTAGAAAGAATCAAATAATATTCCTTTGAAGACTATTCATGTGACAGCCTCCCAAAAATTCATAAACAATTCATCAATATACCAGAAGGGAGACCAATAGTGAGTGGGAGCGGTGGTACATTGGAACCTATCTCTGTCTATATCAATGAATTCCTGTTACCAGTGGTGCTTAACACTGCTACATACATTAGAGATACCATGCACACTTTACACATTCTTGACAGTTTAGATTTTCAAAATAACAGCTGGCTTGTTACTCTGGATGTAAAAGCAATATATACCTCTATTGATCATCACAAAGCATTAGCAAGTGTGGACTTTCTTTTCCGTGAATTTTCTGCATCATTTTTCGAACACATTTTGATGGTTAAAGAATTTTTGCTGTTTACTTTACAGAATAATGTTTTCGTTTTCAATAACATATACTTTAAGCAACTAATTGGAGTGGCCATGGGTGCTAGCTTTGCACCAGCTTTGGCCAACGCATTCATGCATTCATTTGAACAAAAATTTGTATTTGAGAATGAAGCTTTTTTACCTTACTTGAAACTGTGGAAAAGTTATATTGATTATGTTTTGTTAATTTGGACTGGTACACAAGAACTCTTGCTTGAATGTATGGCCTATCTCAACAATAATGATTGGGGTATACAATTTACTTTGACGGACAGTCAGACTCACATAGATTTTTTGGACCTTTCAATTGATGTTACTCCAAATGGGTTGGTGACAAAAACTTTTCGTAAATCCACTTCTGTCAATTCAATATTACATGCGGACAGCTGTCACAAAAATCATGTCATAGCGAATATTCCTAAAGGAGAGTATATTCCCGCTAAAAGAAACTGTTCCGAACCCTTGTACTGTGATCAAGAAAGTATCGCTATCAAATCCCGGTTCTTGAAGAGGGGCTATCAACATAGCTGCCTCGACAAGGCACTCATGTCAGTACGTCAGCTGAAAAGAGCGGATTTGCTAACTCCTAAAACTCGCGAGAAATCGCCTCTGCCTCAAAAAATCAGGTTTATTACTAGATACAATTCAGATAGTCACAAGATTTACAGAATGGTGGAGAAACATTGGTACCTGCTCCATTTAGATTCTGACATTGCCAACTGGCTTGATCCCTCTGTTAATATAACATTTAGCAAAGGGAAATCTCTAAAAAATAAACTCTGCACTTCATTTATGTGTCCACTCACTCCTAAATCTACATGGTTAGACTCTGCCCGTGCTGCTGGTTTTCACAAATGTGGATTCTGCTGCATGTGCAAGTACACTCTGGAAACTTCAAAGGTCTCCTTTGTAGATAGAGGAGACCACACTATTAAAACATTCCTCAATTGCAATTCAAGTTTGTGGTTTACTGTATTATTTGTACATGCGGATTGCAATATATGGGCAGCACTATCAGGCCCCTTAAGACTCGTATTTGGGAACATCTCGCCACAATTGGCAGCCAGGAATCCAAATACCCACTGGCCAATCACTGGCAAAAACTGCATTAATTAGATAGTAAGTATGACATTCAATTTGTGGGCCTTTGCAAAGTGTCATTGCCGCCTAGAGGGGGCAATCTCACGCTCAAATTACGCCAGTTAGAAGCGAGACTCATCTCTACTGTGTTTAGAGGTCTAAATTCTGACCATGAATTTGCAACCTTTTTGTGAAAACCCACTGTTGTTCTCTTCTTTATTTTACACAGGTATCATGTTTTCACTCCCTTTTCTTGTAGACATGAATACTTTATTTACACCCAGGTGGTCATTTATAATCGGGTGGGGTTTAGTGATCCCTCTACAATGACTGTTTGCAGTCCCGTTACCTCACATTTTTCTATAGCAGCGCATTCACAGATGGCGGATGCACAATTTATTTAACATCTTTCCCCAATTTGGTTCCTACTAGCTTGCTCTAGTAGTCGCAATTCTCTGCGGTTTAATCCCCTTCATCTGTATGAACCTGTTTTTCCTTTTGGTCATTCAGCTCAACAGCAATTGGTGCACGAGGCGCAAATTTCCTTTAGTTCTCAGGCCTTACTAGCATATATTTATCTTGGCGCCCTCCGGGGCTCCATTTTTTGCAATTAGTACATTTCTTGCTGTGCAACGCACTTAATATACATTTTTGTGGAATTCCAACCCTGCTAATTTTTAAATTCAGAACAGGTTAATCTCTGCCTTTTTGCAGTATTTGGTAAGCTCCTTACTTTTTGGGGCAAATTCACTCCTGAGGTTTTCATTTCATTTCCATCATTCCAATATGGCGGTTTTCTTTCCTGACCTAATCGGCCATGTTCTAAAATACCTTGCGTATTTAAATAGTCCTGTTTCTATCTCTATGGTCTGGGTTTACTTTCATTTCATTCAGTTCAGCAGGATTGCACAGGTAAAATGGTTTTTCATGGCCGCTATGATACTTCTAATTAGTGCATCAGCACGTCTCAATTAAATTTAGAGAAAGTCAATTTTTAGCTTTTGCCCATTCTTATTTGCACACGCATGCCATGCTTTTGCGTTTTGGGTTTCCTCTGGCACTCCGGGTAGCTGCATTTTAGCAATCCCAGTTGTTACGTTAATTTGTCCATGTTTAAGTGATGCTGAGGGAATTTCTTTTCCCTTACAGAGTTCCGCAATTGCGAAGCAGTGAGGTATGATTTGTCATTTAATCTCACACTCTCCAGTTCTTCCTTAATTTCACATTTGTGCTTGAACAGCGTATTTAAACACTTCATATAAAATAAAAATCTTTTCTTCTCTCTTCCTTTTTAGAGAGTGCATCTGGCACTGGCCACAATATACTTAATTGGTTAGGCTTGCTCTTGAAACTTTCAGGTACCTTCTATTTATGATTCCAATTTTGTTTTTTTTGGCGGCTTTTGCCTCTGTGACTGTGCTGCTATGGCTGTTCCGTGCATGCATTATAACTAACTCCTTGCAACTTGTTTGTTTCTTTACCCGTGTTTCTTATATGCATCCCGTAACCTATGGATTCTCCATTCAATTCAATCCCCTCCTAATATGGTACTGTGCCAATCGTATTTATCTATTATTTTTTATTACTTTCGTTTGTTGCTATTAGATTTTATCTTAATATATATGCTGTAACTGCTGTTCTTTTTGGCCTACCTGCACTTGTGTTTGCCCTTTTGGTTGAATGTTCTTACTAATGTCCTTATCAATTTTTTATTGATTTTTTTCACAATGGATGACTTTCATTCATACTCTTTATGTTGTGCTGTACTATTTTTATTCATCATTATGTTGTGCATTATGTTTAGCCTCAGATGAAGAGTCAGTGATGACTCGAAATACGTGTCAGGCTACTCATTGGACTCATGAGAATTCCCTCCTTCTTTGAATTACTTGGAACACCTGTCACTATTGCACTGTTCAGCGCAGTGAGACTGAGAACTGTCTGTGTTCATTTAGTACACACTTGCTACTATACTGTCCTAGAATACGCTGTTTACGCATGGAACACTGGCCTAACGGCCCCCACAGCCCCCACGATGTGGGGGGCCCCACCAGCACATGTCCTGGCAGGGGGCTCCACTTGGAGAAAAAAAAATGAAAAATATTTTTTTTCAAACATTCTTTTTATTTTTTTTATTTTTGATTTCACTTTGCATCCATAAAGAATATATTTCTGTAACAGAAAAAAATTCTTTATGAAAGCAAAATGACTACAAAAAGAAACTTTCTTTTTGAAGTCTGAGGGATTCCCCCACCCCATGCAACGGAAGACTCTAGGCTGGAGACCTCCATGTCATGGGGTGGGGAATCCCTATGACTTAAAAAAGAAACAGTGGGCCTCATTATGAGTTTGCGGGTCCGGAAACAACGGTACCGGTAATCTTTCCGGTACTGTTGTTTCCGGACCCGCAAACTATGAGTTCTGCAAGCGGGTGCCTTTCAGCCCACCATGTCTGACATGGTGGGCGGACTGGCACCTGCGCTCAGAACTTGACGGATGCACCAGCACCATTCCAATGGGACTCAAATGGGAATGGGGAGTAGTATTTTCCGGCGCCCGAGAATGGGCAATTACCAGGTCCGCCAGGGCTGCAATGCACCGGTAATAGCCCATTCCCGGGCACCAGAAAATTCATGACATGCCGGTATTTACTGGCTCGGCTACTGCCGGGGTCATAATGACCCCCAGTAGCTTTATGAAGAAACTCTGTATTCATAAAGAAATTATTTCCTTTATGTTTCAGTCCTTAAAGAAAATAATTTCTTTATGAAGTCAACGTGACTTCAAAACGAAACAATTTCTTTTTGAAGTAATAGGGCTCGCCTTAACCCATGACGGGTGCGTGTGTGAGTGTATGGTGAAAGGGAGCGCACTTAAATGTACAGGTGACTGCCTGGGTGTGCCTTAATGGTGAAAGGGTGCACACTTAAATGTATAGGTGGCTGCCTGTGTGAGTGTATGGTGAAAGGGTGCAAACTTAAATGTATGGGTGGGTGCCTGGGCGTGTGTGCCTGTATGTTGAAAGGGTGCACACTTAATTGTACAGGTGGCTGCCTAGGTGTACCTGTATGGTGAACGAGTGCACACTTAAATGTATGGATGGCTAGGTGTGCATGTGTGTATATGGTGAATGGTGTGTGTGCTTGTGTTCAGGGGTGCAACAAAACCTACTTTTCAGGGTTTTGTTGCACCCCTGAACACAACCCTTCAAATGTTGGGAGAGGCGCTAAATTCACAGGTGGTGGGGGAGGGGCAAACTTATTTATGTGGGGGCATCCAATTTCTTTACGCATTTTAATGAGACTATTCTAGTGAAGCTTCAATGTTACAAGCAGTTAACTCTCTCCTTTAAGGTTTAAAGCTCCCACTTATAGACTGCTGTGAGAATCAAGTGATCTCCTTTTCCCTCTCTACCCTTCCAATCACTCCCCTAGCATGCAAGTACTAAACCCACATCACGACTCCAACTGGCTAAAAAATGTGGCATTCGAATGCAGGTACTAACAGTGAAATGCTTTATGTTAGTAGTTGCTAGTTAACAGCAAAACCCATTTGACATTTAACATCTTTGTCCTGTTCTGTCCGACAACTGCTCTGATGGTCAGCCAGGTTGAGTCAACATAGCCCAACAGTTTGGGGGGAGGAGTGCTGAATCCCAGTCAACTCAATGGTGTTGCACCATTACTTGTATTTAATGCCTTGATTACTTATTGGTAATCTTTATTACTCCTAGCCCTATTCTTCCTCGTCACACTACTTGTGTATGAGGCCCTCTGCCTCATACGCAAGTACTGGGATGAGGTAGCGGTACATGGAGGTAATGCCTCCCTTAGCTACCTGTAATCTTCATTACTCCTAGTCCCACTCTTCCTCATCCCTGTACTTAACTATGAGTGAAGGAGCCTCATATGTAAGCTCTGGGACAAGGAAGAGGGACGTGGAGGTAATTCTAGGTCAAGGAGCTGATTTTGGAGGTTGAGGAAGGGGTGGGAGGGAGAGGGGATGTTTGTGGGGGGGCGGGAACGTGTGACAAATCATAACGGTTGGCCAAGTCCACTCTAAGCAGGCATGATATGTTGTATTGGCGGCTAAGAGGCATGTTGGTGCAATCAGTCTAGTCATTCCTCAGTTTGGTATGACTTTTTTATAACTGGAAATTTCTGATAAAGCAGTCCTGCTAAGTGTAATTACCTGGCTAGACTGGCATTTGGGTGCTACCAGACAAGTTGTTTCTTACTGGGGTATTGTATATTTTTCTGGGCATCTGTGATAAAATGATATGATATAAGTAATTTATAATGCGCCTGTACAGAGGTGCTTCTAGGCGCGACAAGACATAGGAGGGAAGATAGAGGGAGGACAAGACAAACGATCTTACTAGGCCTTGTGTCATTCAGATTGTGCAGATTTGAGAACGAGAAGTGCAAGGGGAAAGGGAGGGGGAAGTGCAAGGGAGAGGGGAGGGAAGACAGGGCAGACATTCTCTGAGTAGCAAGGGAGAGGGGAGGGGAAACAGGGCAGCAATTCACTGAGTAAGTGCAGCCAGGGCAGTGCAGCTCTGGGTAGTGCAAGGAGAACAAGGGACTTTAGGGTTACAGTTACAGCTCCTAAGTGCGTGGTAGGCCCAGAGGCAGTGCAGGGGTGACTGATCAAGAAAGAGTATGGACATAGTGAGACTCTGAGGGTAGCCAAGCAAACCAGTTGGTACAGCAGAAAGGTAGGTCAGGTAGGCCAAGAGGGGAGGGAGAGAAATAAATCAGAGGAGAAGAGGAAAGTTTTGAGCTGCTTCCCGATCTTCAGGTGGTCCGGCTCACCTTTGAGAGGCGCAGGGAGGCATTTCCAGAGGGAAGCACCTGCATAGGAGAGAGATCTATCACCCCACTCCCACTCTCTGCCAAGGGAAGTGTCTGACCCTTAGAGAGTTGGAGGTAGCTGAGCGAAGGGCTTGAAAATGAAGGTATTTTGGAAGTGAGTGATAGATGTAGTGTGAGCCCAGGCCCAGAAAGCTTGGTGGACAATGCAAAGGGTCTTGAGCTTGATCCTTGCAGCAACCGGGAGCCAGTGGCGAGATTTCAGGGCTGGAGAGATATGATCCCTGGGCTTGAGGCCAAGGATAAGTCTTGCAGTCATTTACTGGATTAGTTGCAGAGGGCAGAGAGTAGAGGAAGGCAGGTTGAGAAAGAGGATGTTGCAGTCCAGCCTAGAGAGAACCAGGGCTCTGGAGACAGTGAGCTTCTGGGGGAAAGTGAGAAAGGGAAGAGTCCCTTTGAGGAGGAGCAGCTGGTAGTGGGACTTCTTGGCGATGTCCGAGATGTGAGAGAGAAATAGAGAGTGGAGTCAAAGATGACAACCATGTTTTTTGCCATCACAGGAAGACGAAGGAAGAGGGCCCAAGATGGGCGGAGAGAATGCGAGAGAGAAAGTAGTTGCAGGGGTCCCAATGAAAAGGATCTCCATCTTACTGGCATTAAGGGAGAGATTGGTGGATGCACACCAATCCTGATTCGCCGATAGACAGTCAGGAAGGAGAGAGAGAGGAGAGCAGTCTGACGGGAGCCGGAAGGAAAGCTGAGTGTCATCTGCATAATAGGTGAAAGTAGAGATCAGGTGGGCCAAAGGGGCCAACAAGAGGTTGAAAAACCAGGGTGAGGGGATGGAGCCCTGGGGAACGCCACAGGTATGGAGAGTTGTGGCGGAGAGAAAGGGACTAAGTTGCACCTGGGGAGGACAGCCCAAGAGGGAGGAGGTCAGCCACTCAAGGGTCTGATCCGTGATGCCCAGGTTCTCATGGACTCGATTAATCAGGATGGCGTGGTTGACCGTGTCGAAAGCAGAGGAAATATCAAGGAGGATGAGGACCGAAGGAATGCTGTAATCAAGGTTAGAGAGCAGATCTTCACAGGTGTTCAGGAGAACAGTTTCCATGCCTCTGTCAACTTTGAAGCCAGACTGATGGTCATGGAGACACTCAACAGATTCAGTCTGGAGAGTAAGCTGAAAGATGGCAAGTTTTTTCCAACAGTTTGCCCAGAAAATGGGTGATTGATATTGGGCGATAGTTTGCCAGGCAGGCAGGAAAGGCAGACAGCTTCTTGAGGAGTGGGTGCACAAGGGAGTGCTTAAGGTGAGAGGGGAACAGTCCACTGGTGAAAGAGTGATTACAGAAATCGTCCAAGGCTCGAGCGAGGGTGTCAATATGGTCCTTGATGGTTCTAGAGGAGCAGGGGAGCACCTGTTTGGACAACACTTTCAAAGATCGGAGTTGTCTAGGAACCTCATCAGGTATTGTTAGAGTGAAAGAGGAGAAAGGAGGAAGAGAAGCAGAGCTGGCCAATGGGGGGGCCAAGAGAGGAAGAGGGAGAGGAAGAGGAGATGGGGGACTGGATGTCCTGAGTTTTAGCGGAGAACTGAGAGAACAGAGCCATACAGAGGGCCTGGGAGGTAACAGGAGAGGTAAAGACTGCAACAGGATTGACCAGTTACTTACAAATTTTAAAGAGTTTGGCAGTGTTAGAGGCTACAGAGACGCAGGCTTGAATGTGTGTTCTCTTCTTGATGAGTGTTATTGTTTCGACTGGCATTTTGGTGCAACCAGTCTAGGTATGTCTAAATGTGGCCTGGCATGCTTTTCTGTACTGTTATTACACTGGTCTACATTGTGCAGCCAGTTGGACATGTTTTAATTGTGGTATGGCATTTTTAATAGCAAAGCATTAATGTTCTTGTACACTGTTGGTGACTTGCATGTATTGGATTGGTGTTACCCTACAAAACCATTGCAAACACTCTGGCTTTTTAGCCAATTTTTCTCAGAAAGTGTGCTGTATATTGCATTAAAACACATATTTATATCTCTCTCCTAGTGTAATGTGTGGCATACCCTTACAACAGCACGTTTGTGCGTATTGCGCAAGCGTGATAATCTAGGTCGACCCAGAGTGTGGCGCGAACTGTGATTTGTTACTGAGTTGGGGGTGCGGGGGTTGTCAGCATGGCTCGCAGATGGGCCCCCACATTTTATGTTACGCCACTGGCGTGGAACCCTTTAGAGCATATCTTTCAATGGACATGCACTTTGACACAAGAGAGATAACATGGCACAGCATCATGGTTGCAGGTGAACCTGCTAATATTTATTGTGCAATAGGATTATTGCTCGGAGTTGGTATTTTTCCCGAATGACATTGTTTTTTTAAAAAAAACAATATATACATTATTGATATACGATGTTGTATATTGCTTCAATGCGTTCATATTATTATATGAAACGTTATGTATTCACATAATGGTTTAAACTAAAAAAACACGGTGAAGGAGAAAAAAGGCCATCTCGTGTGCGTATGGTTATCACTCAGAGGTATTACATAAAAGCAGATTTGCAGTAAGGTGGTCGCCCCCTTCTTTCTTTTGAGTTCAGGTGTCTCTATCGTGACTGAAGCATCGCCCTGGCCTGAGAGGTCACGAACATACCCATGGATGAAAGCCCACCTGGCGGCGACTCGCCACTCACTCCACTGTGCCGCTCATGCGCATGAACATGCATTTCGTGACCAGCCGCACAGCGTGACATTCCGGCGGGTCCCAGGCGAGAAATGGTCTTTTTTATTTTTATCTTTTGCTTATTCCCGAGCTTTTCATGGGTATTGTCTTTCGGACAGAAACGCAGAGTCAGGAAGACAGGCCCATCAAACTTCCCCGGCAGGCTCTCTTTAACGGGTTCTGCGGAGTTATGTGAATGCGACGGGGTGGGTGTACTGCGCCCAATCCCCCTCGGGGGAGCAAACACAGGCCTGAAGCCAGAGTGGGAGGCAGGAGTGGAAATGGAAACGATAAAGGCGCGCGACAGGAAGGGTGAAAAACAGTCCCTGCCTCAGCAAAGAGAATTCAGCCTGTGCAGAAAATACCCGACTCTGTTAATGAGAACACTGGAGCAGGCGCCCCCGCGTTCCACCCAGGAAACTATGGCACCTCATCACACAACTGGCAACCAGCGAATACATGTTCATGTAAAGTACAGGAGTGGTATATAACACGTCACATATGGCTGCAGAGCTTTAAGTGGGCCGGGGCCAGCTCGGGCTGAGCCTTGGCAGTTTCCAGAAAGTGCTCCTGAGTCGGGGCCCTGCCGGGGCCCATTCCCGACTAGCCCCAGCCAGCCGGCACCTCAGGCAGCCGTGTAAGAGGCTGCACGGTTACACAAGCTGCCTGCAGGTGTCAGCACTTCGGTTTAGAAAAAAGAAAAGGCATGCCTTTTCTTTTTTCTAAACCGAAGTACTGACACCTGCAAGCAGCAGGTGTAACAGTGCAGTGTGGGCTGCCTGATGTCTATGTACTTGATTCTTATTTTGGTACCATTTAATGGGTGACCTCAGAGGATAGGTTTCACAGAAGATTCCTCATAATGTATGGGGGCTCCTGTCCTTAGGCATGGGGTGCATGGGGCTGTTGCCCATTTCAGAGACAATTGTGTTGTTTCATAAGAACTTGGGGCCACATTTCAGTGAGGAACTATTTTTTCTTTTTATTCGACCTTCATAAGAAGTGTGTGGTCCCCGAATTATAAATCACTCGGTGGTTCTTCAAGAGTGAGCTTTCCGTAGGAAAAATTTAAAAACAACGAACTTCGTCCATAGTACAGAGTTATATGGTGTTGTTCACAGGGTATCCCGGGTTGGTTTTTGGGATATCCTAAGTTAAAAAATGGTCGGCTGGTTTCGATGAAATTAATTGATCATCTTCTTCAGGACCTTGATTTTGGCTTGTCTCTATGAGATCAGGGGTATGGGAGGGGCATAGACACCATCATCCCTTTTACCTTATATATATAGACGCTGACAGCCGGGTCTTTTTTGTATCATGCGTGTCTCCAGTCCGTGTGTCACGAATGCTTGCTGGTGTCTGTGAGACGCCGGAAGAGTTGTTCTGTTTTTTGACACGCATGATACAAAAAAGACCCGGCTGTCAGCGTCTATATATATAAGGTAAACTACAGAGGGAGAAAAAGGCAGTTCAGAGATGAGAGATGTGTGCTTGTAGAGCAGGATGATGTGTTTGGGGCAGAGGAAGAGCAAGGGTCTTCACAAACAAAAATGCAAAACAAGAGAAATGCATTAAAAATAAGGTGAGAGGCTTATTTTAGAACAGAGCTGGGAAGGACAGAAAAGACAATGAGTGAAATAAAGGAATTAATTGGCCCGATAAAATGCCCATCATCAATTGCTCCAATCACAAACTGGAACAAGTGGCCTGGAAAAGGGAGCAAGTGATTTGCTAAAGTTAGTGACACTTCTCCACCTAATAAAAACATAGACCACAGTATGAAAGGTTTTAAGGAGGAAGAACTTGGGCCCTGTCAGTGATTTTCTGGACCATCTTGATCTTCTCCTATCTTTTCTTCTTCCTTCTTCATCACCTTGTTTCCTTTTGGGTGACTTTAATCTCTGTTCTTCTAATTCTTCCTGCTCTCAGTTGATCTCACTTACTGATTCCTATTATCTTTAGTTGTTCGTATCCCCGCCCTCCCATCAGTCTGGCTCTTCTCTTGACCTAATCATTTCCTCACTGCATACAGCCGAGCCTCTGCCTTCTTGTCTCTTCTATGCCTCTGATCACTTTTTACTTTCCTTTTCTCTCTCTCCCCTTACCCTTTCTACTACTCCTCGTTCATCTACTTTTACTCGCTGTAATCTTCATTCTTTTGACTCAGTATCTTTTCTCTCTTCTCTAAACTCTTCTCCATCGATTCCTACTTTCTCTCCTTTGTCTGCTGATGTGGCTTGTAGTACCCTCCTTTCTACTTTGCTGTCTGTACTTGATTCTGACTCTCCTCTTTGTTCTTTTACTTCCACTCATAAAACTCCGTAGCTGTTGCTTACTTCTGATCGTATCTCCCTACACGTCTGCCTGCGTAAAGCTAAGCAGCTCTGGAAAAAATCTAGATCACCATCTGATCTTGCTGCACTTTCATATGTACACTCTTCTTTTGGCTCTGCCTCACTTGCGGCCAAAAATGTTTACTTTTCACATCTTACTGTTTCTCTTTCTTACCACCCTCATCATCTTTTCCAGCTTTTCCTCAACATCCTGTCTCCTAAATCTACTGACCCGTCCCTCCTTTCATCTCGTTCTTCCTCTGACGTTGCTAGTTACTTCACATCTAAAGTTGCTAATCTTCTCATCATCATTTCCCACTCCTCCTCCCTCTTCTTCCAGTTTACCTTCATACTCCGTATCCTGATTCTTGTCACGGTTTATTAGATGGTCACTCTTAACTCAGGGAGTCCCCCATCCCAACCAAGCAAGGTGGTGCACAACAAAAGCTTTATTGCAGCTAAAGCAGGCTGTCTGCAAAAACAAATTGACCTGGCTCTTAATAGGCCCAAGGTTTTATCTGAAACTGTAAAAAAAGAAAATGTTCTTGCCCCCCCTTGTAGCATTCCACGTCTTACACCATCTTTGTCTTTGGCTAATGAATGTAATTTTTTCTTCACAGAGAAGATCGATTTGATTAGAGCCAATATAGAACTAGAAACCATGTCAGGATCTAATGCCTACGAGACTACCAAAATGAGTTATGAGTTGGAACAGACCAGTCCTAAGTATGACCTAAAACCTGTGGACCTGGATATGATTAGGGGGCTTATGTTAAAGTTAAAACCCAGTAATCATAATTACGATCCAATCCCTCCATATTTGGTCAGAAGACATGTGGAGGCCCTAAGTGTTCCTGTGTTGGCCATTGTTAATGCCTCATTGACACAGGGCTGCATTCCACTGGAATTAAAAAGGTCATATATTAAACCCTTATTGAAAAAGATCACTTTGGACCCTAAGGTACACTCTAATTACTGCTCAATTGCAGGCCTATCCTGGTAAACCAAGATCTTGCAAAAGATTGTAACAATCCAACTACAGACATTTTTGGAAGAACAAAGAATCCTGGATCTATATCAATCTGGGTTTCGACCAGGTCATCGGACCAAAACGGCACTACTGACAGCCTGAGATGATATATTAAAGGTAGCCGATGAAGGGGATATTAGCATGCTAGTCATGTTGGACCTATTGGCGGCCTTTGATACAGTAGACTTTGACATACTCATCATAAGACTCTCTGCCACAGCTCAGGTTTCGAATACTTCTTTGAAATAGTTCACTTCCTTTCTAAATGATCGTTCCTAACAGATCATGTTGGGGGCTTTCATTTCAGGGCTCCTCATTATCGCCATTGCTTTTTAATATTTATATTCGCCCATTGTTAGAAATCTTAGCAGAATTTGGCTTATTTTACCACTCCTATGCCGACAATATGCAGATCTATGTGCGTTTAAATGAACCCATGGAAGCTATACAGCGAGTACTCGCATGTTTTTGTAAAATTAAAAGCTGGATGGTTGCAAATAAGCTCCAGTTGAATCCGAATAAAACAGAGGTCATCCTGTTTGCCCCAAAGAATAAACTGGCATACGCTCTATCACATCTTCCCTGCCATAAGTTATTCTAGCCTTCAACATTTGCCTCAAAAGTAAAACATCTTGATTGTCTCTGGCAGGCAAATCTCAGCTGCAATTTGCAGATTAATGAGACAGTAAAATCTGTCTACTACCAACTTAGACTGGTAAAACCGTTACTACCACTTATTGCACTGAAAGAGCATTCGTTAGTGGTCGAGGCCTTAGTTAATTCAAGGCTTGACTACTGTAACGTCCTGCTTGTTGGAGCACCAAAGAAGCAAATTCAGCGATTGCAGGTGGCTCAAAACTCAGCTGTTAGGATGATTTGTTCATTACCACGTCACTCACATGTTTCACAACTCCGAAGGGATCTCTATTGGCTGCCCGTAGAGCAGAGGGTGTGGTTTAAGACCCTCTGCTTGGCATTTAAATGCATTCATGGGACTGGTCTGAAATATCTTGTCTTCTCTATCATTTTCTGTCTATTGTTTATAAATGTATTCACGATTTGGCTCCTCCTTATTGTTCTTCGCTAGTCTCATTCTATTATCATTCTCGCACTCTCCGATCACAGAATCTGCTCCTTCTCACTGTCCTCAAAACCCCCTGTGTTTCTTCCCATTTCCAATCTTTTGCCCTCTTAGGGGCTAAACACTCTCTCTATCTGCTCTTCTTCATCTCTTCTGCACATTTGAACTAACCTGAAAGCTCATCTTCTCTCCCTTTCTACTTAGTTACTTTCTATTTATCTTCCCCTACTTCTGTTTTTAGCTGTTTTTTGCATTATCATGTGCATTGTACCATTTTTTGAATATTTTTTAATAGCACTTTTGGCAAAAGGCACTTTATAAGTTCAATAAATAAAATTAAATGAAATGAAGACAAGGTTAACAACAAACAGGAGTAGAATGTCCATCTTTTTTTGGGAAGATAAGGAGGTCATGTTGAGATAACACTTTCTCCCAAATATAATACTGGATAACTAACACAGTTTGAGGGGATGTGGCGGCGGTAACCAGTCTTGCATTTAATTTCAAAATACTGCTTCCAGAGGTCCATACATCACAGTGGGGATTTCTCAGTCCTAACAGTTGCAGGATCTGCACCAGGTCTTGCACATGACCCTCACCTCTGCATAATAGTAAATATCATTGCCCCAAAATGCCTGCAGAAAGGCAATAAATGTATGTCCAGTTTGTGACACCGCAGGAAGCACTGTGGTGTGTAGTCCAATTAATTGGTTCCATTTTGCTCTGAGACCCCTTTGGAAACACAACATCTGCATGGGAACTGAAGATACTGGCATTCAGTAAAAGTCCTGATTGTTTGTGATGTCAGCAATAACACCATGAATATGAATACCAACTACATATGAGGGACATACGACAGCTACACCTACTGGCACAGTGGAACTGCACACCATTTTGAGGAAGGATACTGAAGAGTGTGAAGGTATCATGAAGTAAGTCACATACAAAGGATTCTCTTTGCAAACTTTCAGATTTTTCAACAATTCTCTTAACATGCCTTTCTTTTAATCTCTTGAACACTTGTAAGTCATAACAAATGCAGCCTCTTAACTTTCCGTGGTTCAATCCAAGCAGGGGTTACTTGTTCTAGGTGCAGTTGTCGGACCACGCGATCCACTCATCACAGATCACGCAACCGATAACCCTTGCCAATTTGTAATGATCTTTTAGTCTCATTGAACTTCCTTGCCAACACAGGTTTCATTTCTGCATCTGTGTCATTAGTCCACATGCACTTCTGTTTCACTCTCACAGTCTTTTGACTCTGCCAACAGGTGACATTCACACACTTCACTTCATGGTATTTCTCCTGGTCACCACCTTCTTTCACACTATCCAATAGTGTTCATCATTTGCTTTTCACTTGCTTCACAAGTTCTCATTACTGGCTTTCATATAGTTTGCACTTTCACGTTGTTCATGAATACTTTTGACTTGTTTTCACTTTGTAAATATACATCAGTTTCTTTTCACTTGTGCAGTATTTCATATATTTTAATATATTTTGTGTATGTTTTCCTTAGTTCGCTATTCAATAACTCATTAAGTAATTTGCAGCTTGTTCAGTATTCATTATTGTCCTTTCGGTCTCCAGACCCATTCATTACATGCTTTCACTCAATCCGCATCTTCCTTTGCCCACACCAAGACCCTGGAATGCCCTGTCATGAGTGATCCCTCTCTGTTACTCACCGGTATACAGCCACTTCTCTGGGTGCTTTTGCTTTCCTCTCCAGCACTTGCTTGCTTCCCCCTCTCTCTCTCTCTCTTCAGGACTTGCGGTGAGCAGCACTCACCTCTTCCAAACCTTCCTGCTGCTGTTGCCGGTGTATTGGAGACTTCTGTGTCCCCCAGTTCCAGCGGGGGGCACATGGCTCAGGATTCTGCAGTGTTCTTCACCGTCTTGCATCTCGTTCTGGCCTCAGAGTCTTTCTTGCTCTCCTGCAGCAGTAGTGTCATTTTCACCAGTCCCTCTTCTACCTGCTCCACATCGGGTTGCTGCATTCTCCATCCCAGAGGAGCTCTCTTTCTCAGTTGCTTATTTCTCCCTATATGCACCTGTAGCCCTTCAATTGGCTGCAGGTGCAAGTCCTGACCATAATTACTTTTTTTCAATGGGCCATGCCTGACCATTATAGTGATGTTCTACAGTCCTCTTCCTCATCCCGATACCAAAGTGGTGTGCAGAAATGGAAGTGTGCATTACACCTAGTTGCCTCTTCCCATATTTAAAGCGATATACATATAGGACAGTTGGTGTGTGTGAAAATCGGAAGACTGGTAATCACCTACAAAGGTAAAGGGACTTTAGGATGTATTCTGATAAGGCAAAGGGGATACCACACAAACCTTTCCTCCACTCCCCAGGACCCTCCACCCAGGTGATCCTCCCTCGCATATCACCCCCCAGGGTCGGGATCCAAGAGCGATAGCCCTGCCCTGGACACTTGAGAGAAAGACCCAAGGGTAGTTGATGGGAGGATTCCCTCAGGTTCCTCTCAACAGATAAATGATTCCTTGGTAAATTAGGTCACTGTACCATTCCCAGTCATCCAGATGTAGCTATTGTTTAGAACTTGACTTGAGGCTTCTCTCCTTTCCACAGGTGACAGTGGTTACCTCTTGATGAGGCATCTGCTCTCCCCTTCCAAGTACCATACACAACCGGACTCCAATCAATGAACATATGTTTTGGATCTGGACTGGACCCTTCTGTGGGACTGGCACTGTATCGCTGACTGATGGCGTGTAACATTATTGTTGCTCGTTTATGCTCCCAAACAATGTGCTCAGGCATCATTTTATTTGATTGCTTCTAGTGCAAACCTAGCTCAAGAGCAGTGGAGCATTTAACAGCAGGAGTGTGCCAGAATTCGACTTGGCAGTTTATACAGTAACACACTACTGTTGGTGGCAGTTATTGATGAACGAGCCACGCTTTTAGTGTTTTGCAGATGTGGAGGATGGTGGGGGCATTTCAAGCCTCTATTAGGATTGAGTTCCAGGTCGTTGGGTATGGAAGGAGAAGGACTGCACACAAGTCTCTCTTTGCGGTTTAGCTTTGAGCAAACAGATTTGTGGTATGCTGGTGTAACATTTGAGACTGCTTTGTAGGTGATGCATGCCGTTTTGAATATGATCCTGGCAGGGAGGGGGAGCCAGTGAAGCATGTGCAGTGTTGGAGAGATACAGTCAAATTTGCATGTACCTGTAATGCAGTGGGCTGCAGCGTGGTGTTGTGATTTTAGGGTGGCGGGTGTCTGGCTCAAAGCCCCGTAAGGAGGGCATTTCCCCCATCAGTGAGTGAAATAACAAGGGCTTGGACCACCATATGGAATTCCTTTAGGGGAATGAAGGGTTTTATTTTGCTCGGGTTGTTGGTCTATAGTCAAGCAGTTCTTGCCTTTTTGGCTATGTGTTTTTGAAATGAAAGGCTACTGTCAGCAATGGAAGGCAGGGATTTGGCTGAGTTTGACAGCAGAGGGGAGAATCCTTCCAGACACATGCCATCCAACCATTGTTGCATGAGTTGTTGCTTGATGGGAGGACTGATGAGGTCAAATTCAGTCTTGGTTCGATTCCGTTTAAGGTAAGTGTTTGACATCCATTTTGGATAGTAACCAGGCATACGTGGAGGCGAGCAATGACCTGGAGGCTGACCTTAAGGTACAGCAGAGTGTCATCAGCGTACTGATAGATGGCTATGTTGGGGTAATTTAGAAGAGTTTCCAAGGGTTCAATGTATAGACTAAAGATGATTGGGGTGAGAATGGAACCATGGGGGAGTCGGCTCCTCATTAGCCCATTTGTACGACCTGGTGCCTGCCAAATAAGTAGGATGCAAACCATTTTAAGGCAGTTCTAATGGGCATGCCTCTTTTTTGGGCAGAGAGAACGTTCTTCCCTCAAGTCTCCTTGTCAGCAATAGAGGCACTCACACGTGTCACCTGAGGTGTTTCCATTTCCTGCCCATTCCCCATTCCTTCCCTGCCACCTCACTTGAGCTAGTGTGACAGGTGGATGATTTCCCACTGGATATGCAACAAAGGCCTGTAGGGCTGTCACAGTGCAGTTTCCCAAACCTATGGCCTGGCCATGCTACCTCAACTTCATACGTGCTTGCCTTCAGGTGGTACACTGTTTGGAGTTAAATACACTTTGCACAGTTCCATGAATCAGCGTTTGTGTCAGCAGTGCAAAGTCACTTTCAGAAGTGCAAAGTCACTTTGAACCGTGCAAGAAATTCCATGAATCGGCCCATAATGTTACTGGTATTGTAACTTCTTCTAATACTTACGAAATGTGATGCAGAGAGGCTTGCCTCTGCATTGAAAACACTCTAAATACACATTGACATAAAATAGGGAATATTATGTGAACAACTGAATATATATGTGGGCTGTCTTTTAATTTGTGAGTTGTCTCAGATAATGTGAAGTGCATTTAATGGTGTTAATGAACACAAAGACATTGGTTTAACTGTTTCAAAACGAGAGACTATATGTGAGAGGCTTGTGGTCCTAACAAGAGTGCACAGGGGTTACCTGTTGGCAACAACAGGGAGGTTGTGACAATCCTTCCGGGTGTCTTACAGAATGAAAGGTTTGGCTTTAAAGTTGAACAACAATATATATATATGGGTCACAGCTATGGAGGAAGCAAGCAGAATGTTGATGTTTGTAAGGTTCTAGCAGCCCATCTCGTGTTGCATTCAATGAATCGAAATACTGATCCAAAATGGCCACCATGATTATAAAAGGTAGCCATAATGAGCCCCTCTTCTAGGACCATGTCAGCCGGAAAAGGGAAGCTGCTGTGGCGGCAGAAGGCAAACACAATTAGGTAAGTTGGGATAGGTAGGGGTGTTGGGATAGTTTTTTTAGATGGATAGAGGAGTTGGGGGGAGATGGCGCCCTGCAGCAGGGGAAGCATCCTGCGGGTTACGTGGAACGCGGGGTAAGATTACAGGTTTTAGCCTGCGTTCCACGGAATCTGATTGGCTGAGCCTCCCATCCTAGGTGCTAATATCACTTGTGATCTCTGCAATGCCTTCCAAGAGCACGCTTCTGGGAGCTAACTGACTAGCTGCCAACTCAAAGGTGGCTAACATTTTGTGCACACTCTTTGCGATTCTGCCGTTGTATATGCTATAATAATGTGTATATGTGAACATGTGCACGATGTAAATATGTGCACAAGGATACTGTAACCATGTGATTTATTTTTAAATGTTTTTATTGGCATTTGTGGTCATACAAAAAGCAGTTAAGCATAGGTTATGTCTCATAGTATCGATTATGCGACACATTCGCCAAATGAACAGTAAGTAACAGTAAAACAAAAATAACAACAACTTAGACTGTCCTCACTTCCGTTATCATAACACGATCCACTCATTGCGTGTAGGCACAGTGTCGGAGCCATCACTCTCTATACCAGTTCTTGGGATATAGCACCGAGATATGTTCAGGTTCGGTAGTCTCACCAGAGTGGTTAATGTGCAGTTCATACCGTATCAATCTACTCAGGGGGGTTTGAAAGTCGTCGAGAAGATCATATCTTTCATGAGGGCCTTCGAGGACTCCAGTGTGCCACTCACATCATCCCCACCCCTATTGTTCCCCTCCTCCCAGGCGCTGGTCTCAGCGGCGGTCCATCGCTCCATTTCCCTAATCCAGGGTGCGTATCGAGGGCCTGCAGGCGACTTCCAAGTCATAGCTATTGTCCTCTTCGTGAGTATACATGCCATGTCCATAAGTTTTACTAAATGCCTGACTTTGCTAAGTCTCGGGTAGGTGCCCAATAGGCACTCCTTGGGTGTCCATTCGTACCTTTCCAGTCCAACTTTCCTACAGGTATGTTCGGCGGCCAGCCAGAGCTTCTGTGATCTGGGACAGGTCCAGAACTTGTGAATCATATCGGCGTGTTCGGAGGAGCACCATGGGCACGTCGAGGAAACACTGTCATTGAAAGTGGCTATCCTGTGCGGGGTCATATAGATCCTGTGAAGGACATTCAGCTGAATCATCCTGAACCTAGCGTTCCGAGAAACCTCCTTCGGGTGCAACATGGCCCTTGCCCATTCGCCCTCCGTGATTTCGGTTCCGATGTCAGCCTCCCACCTCTCCTTCAGGCGCACACCTCTAGGGTTAGTTCAATCGTTTATTTGAGCATATAGTCTCGATGTCGGTTTCCAGCCATCACTTAGGTTGTACATTTCTTTTTTTTTTTATTTTTTATTTTTTAAATATTTATTTACAATTTAACCACAACAAGAGTACAGCAATCACATAGCAAATACAGTAAATACAACAAAGGAAGAGCGAGAATAACGGGAAAAAAAAAAAAAAAAAAAAAAAAAATACCCCAAAACAACACCCCGCAAAATATGTAAACCTCAAGGCAAAGTATGTCAACATATAGTCTACTTGCTAATACAGATCTAAGAATGAATCCCACACCTTAGCATGTACCTGCAGTTTCCTCATTCGCCTATATATTACCCTCTCAATATTTGCCAATGAAATCATCTCATCAATCCAGCTTTCCGCAGTCGGAGGAATCCGGGATTTCCAACCTCTCAAGATCAATCTTTTAGACACTGAAGCTCCCCTAAATAAAAATTTCTTCTCTGACACCGAAAGATCTTCAAGTAATTCACCACATCCCAAAACCATCGTCTTAAAGTCCAGGTCAATTGTGCGATCCAGGACTCGCAAGCACATACTGCAAACCTCATGCCAGAAGCCCCGTACTCTGACACAATCCCAGAGCATATGTTCAAAAGTCCCAACATCCAAACCACAGCCCCAGCACGCGTCAGAATCAGTCATGCCCCTCTTCTTGAGCTTCTCCGGACACCAAAACACCCTGTTGAGAACTTTAATCTGCCTTGAACGTTCACACAGATTGACCGAGCAAAGCTGTACATTTGCACACATTTCGTTCCACATATCAATGG
Organism: Ambystoma mexicanum; assembly: GCF_040938575.1. Taxonomy (NCBI): domain Eukaryota; kingdom Metazoa; phylum Chordata; class Amphibia; order Caudata; family Ambystomatidae; genus Ambystoma; species Ambystoma mexicanum. The sequence continues at coordinate 421,848,380 of NC_090926.1, read as the reverse complement.
TAATCTCACAACCTAAACGCCTACTCCATTCCTCCACCAATCCAGTATTATCTTTATAGCTTGCAACCATTCGGCGATATAATCTGCTCGCCACCGACCGAGAATCCATCGCCAAATTCTCTAAAACTTCAAGCTCACACACATCAATTTCACCAACACACCTTTTCAATTTCCTGTAATCCGCAATGGACACATTCTCAATATCAAAATCAGCACATAACAGATCAAAGTTAATGAATTTCTCGCCTCTGTAAATGTCTCTGATCCATTGAACACCACCAAGAAACCACTCCGGCCAAAAGATAGGCCTACCAGCCTCAGTGATGGATTTATTAAACCAAATCGAGGCTGAAGGAGATGTCTGAGCAGATGAGCCACACATTTCATGAACGTCTCTCCACACATCTCGCAAAAATCCAGTCAAGGGAAGCGTCCTACCCCTATTACTAATCGACGTAAGCATCGCTCTTGGTGCAAGAGGACCCAAAGCACTCGCCTCCGCCACCGCCCAAGCACCCGGAGACACATCTAGGAAAGGAATCAAAAAATGACAAGAGAAGGCAAGATGATATGCCCTAAAATTGGGGACCCCAAGACCCCCTCTGTCAGCAGGGAGTTGTAACTTCCACAACTTAAGCATCGGTGGTTTCCCATCCCAAAGGAAGGTTTGCATAGAAACATCAATCGATTTCCAGTAACTCGCGCCAATCTTCATGGGAAGCATACTCAGAATATAGTTTATTTTGGGGGCCGCCACCATCCTCAAGGCATTCACCTTGCCCCATAATGACAGACGCAAAGCCGACCATCGTAGCAAGGATGACTTTAGTTCACGACAAGCCTCCCCCAAATTTGCCTCCACCATATCATTCACAATCGGAGTTAACCAAAGCCCCAAATATTTCATTTTGTGAGCGCACCATTGAAAACCAAATCCTGTCACCACGGATTTAATACAACTCCTTGTAATAGGCAAAGCCTCCGATTTCGACCAGTTAATCAAATAGCCAGACGCAGCATGGAACCGATCCAAAACCGCCATCAATGAAGGCAAAGAGACTTCCAAATTTCTTAAAACCAATAGAAGGTCATCCGCGTAAAACCAAGTTTTTTGCATAACTCCATTAAAAGGTACACCCTCCAAGGTCAAATCATTCCGCAGAGCAATTGCAAGTGGCTCAATAGCCAACACGAACAATAGAGGTGAAAACGGACAACCCTGTCTAGTGCCACGCCCTAGAGTAAAGGTTCCGGATAACAAACCGTTCGTCTTAACGGTAGCCGTAGGGCGAGCATATAAGAGAGAGACCCAAGAAATAAACTCATCACCCAAATTCATTAACCTCATCACAGCAAACATATACTGCCAGTTAACACGATCAAAAGCCTTCTCGGCATCCAAGGAAAACACAGCCACATCCTCGTCCAGATCTCGGGCCTTAGACATGGTCAACAAAAGACTCCGAATGTTACTGGAGGTTCTACGATTTTTTATAAAACCTGACTGATCTGAGTGAACCAGTTTCTGAATCAAGTCCTCAATACGTAACGCAAGAACCTTGGCCAAGATTTTGTTATCGGTATTTATCAAGCTTATCGGCCTGTAACTTGAAGGCAGAGCACAATCCTTACCCTTCTTAAGGAACACAGAGATGGTGGCATGGTTAGTAGATTCTGGAAGAACCCCTGCCTCCCTAGATTCAACATACATGTCCCTTAGAAGGCCCAACACCGTCTCCGGAAGGACCTTATAGAATTCAGCTGGCAGACCATCAGGACCAGGCGTTTTCCCAGAATTCAAACTCGCAATGGCAATCCTAATTTCATCAACACTAACTGACTGACTCAAACCATTCATGTCATCATCCGAGACTTTAGGAATAGTCAAACCGTCCAAGAAGCCTGCATCGCTGCCAGTAGTACCTGCCTCATTCTCATATAGTTTCATGTAGAAGTCTTTAAAAACCGCATTAATCTCACAAGGATCAAAAGTAACCACCCCATCTGTCCCTTTTATAGAATTAATGGCACCCTCCGAAATCTGTTGCCTTAATCTATAGGCCAGCCACCTGTCACATTTCTCTCCCTTCTCAAAGTAAGCGCTCTTGATCCTATATAAATCCTTCTCAGCTCTTGCGCCCAAAGCGTCATTCAGATCCCTCTTCAACCGCCGCACTTCCATTCGTTTGTCAATATCATTCGGATCACGAATCAATTCACCCATCACCTCCGCAATACGAGCTTCAGTGTCTCTCTGCACCTTAGACATTCTATTCTTCCTACTACAGGATAAACCCAGAGCAATGCCCCTCATCGTACATTTAAATGCCTCCCAAATGACTCTTTTACTAATAACATCAGAAGAATTCTCAGTCACAAAACATTCAGCTTCCATTCTAATCTTCTCTAAAATAGACTCATCATGCAATATAGAAGTGTTCATCTTCCATTGAAAAGTCCTGCTTCGCACAAAATTCAAAGACAGGCCCAAAAAGATAGGCGCATGGTCGGTGACAGCTATACAGCCAAGTCGGCTATCCAAAAGTTTGGCAGTCGCATCCCCAGCAGTAAAAAACATATCAATCCTCGAATAGGTGTCATGAGCACCCGAATAGAATGTATATTCTTTGGAGTCTGGGTGGTGGAGCCTCCAGCAATCCTTTAGATCAAAATCCTCAAGTAGTGTCCGAAAAGAACCAAAATGCCCATCCTTCCTCTGTACAGCGGAGCGTCCAGTGCTATCCATGGATGAATCAATCACTAAATTGAAATCCCCACCCAAAATGATATTAGCTGAACCCAAGCCAAGCATCATCTGTGACACTTCCCCAAAGAAAGTGCCACAGTCCACCGAGGGAGCATAAACATTACATAACACATGTAGGACACCCTGTATTTCCACCAACACAGCCACCGCCCGCCCCTCCCGATCACAAGTGGTCTTCAGAATCCTGACAGGAGAACCCTTCCGAAAAAGAATTGCAACCCCCCTGGACTTAGAGGAATAGCACGAAACTGCAACCTCACCCAACCAGCCTTTACGCAAAACCCCAATATCCTCCAGCAAAAGATGAGTTTCTTGCAAAAAGTAAACATCACACTGCATATCTCTTAAACTATTCATAACTTTCTGCCTTTTGAGAGGATTATTCAATCCATTAACATTCCAGGAGGAGAACTTAAGTTGAGAGTCCCTAACAGTAGACATGACATAAGATTCAAACGATGTCGAAGAACCAAGGAAAATGAAAACAATAAAATAAAACAAGAAAAAAAAAACAACCCCAAACCCTCTGCAACAGAAAAAGGACGCCAATGCAGAAGAAGCACATTTCTTGTACGAGGGGGTGCATCTCCGGCTCCTCGGGCCATGCGGTCTATTTCGTCTTGGCCACATGTCTCACCCTCTGGTACCATAGGAATTGGCCCGGTGGGAGCCCATCGTTCAGTTGTAGCGAATCAAGGTCTCTGAATAATCCCCCATCAAACATGTCTCCCCATGTGTAGAGGCCGCAGGTCTCCCATCTCCTCATTGTCGGTAAGTCAAGGGGGGTCTTGCAAACGTCAGCCAGGATGGGGATTTCGGGCGCGTAAGGATGCTGAAGGCCAAGAAGTGATCTGAGCTTGTTCCAGACCTGTCTTCCCAGCTTTACTATCATGGGTGGGTTGGGGGGTCCCACTAGTGAACTCCATATTATCTCCTTGGGGTGCGTTGGCGTGATTAGCCGGTGAAGGAGGACAGTCTCAGCTGAGGGTACATCCGAAAGCCACTTTGTGACATGTGTTAGTTGTGCCGCTAGAAAATATCTCTGGAATTCGGGCAGTTGGATGCCGCCCTCTGCATGGGGGAGCATGAGGATGTTCAGGGCGAGTTTGTGTCTTGCCTGGCCCCACAGGAAGTCTCTAAGCAAGGATTCTAGTTTCCTGAAGAAGGGTGGGGGGATATAGTATGTGATGTTGGTGAAATAATAGAGGAATCTTGGCAATATTATCATTTTGGAGATCGCGGCTCTGCCCATCATCGAGAGGGGAAGTTTCGACCAGAATCTGATGGACCTGCGCACCCCGCTCAATGCTGTTTCAGTATTGCGCTGATGGGTGGAAATTGGGGAGTGCGTGATGGTGAGGCCCAGGTATCGAAAGGCCTCCGCTTGCCATTGAATCCCGATTACGGGTAAGTCTTTTATATCTTTCCCTCTGAGTCCTGCAAGGGGGAAGGAGCAGGATTTCTGTCTGCTGAATTTTATCCCAGAGTATTTGGCGAAGTTGTTGAGGATATCCGACGCGATGGGTGCGTTTTCTCAGGGATTCCTAAGGTATAGAAGGACATCATCAGCATACAGGGAGATGATATTGTCTGTTCCGCCGATGCCAATGCCGGAGTCAAATAGCTGCTTCCTGAAATAGATTGCCACTGGTTCCACGCCCAGGATGTATAACATCGGCGACAGCGGGCTCCCTTGCCTGGTTCCCCTCTGGATGGCCCAAGCCCCTGACACCATACTCCCAGTCTTCACCCTCGCCACCGGATTGTTATAGAGTATCTCGACCCACCGGATGAAGTGTTCTCCGAGGCCAAACTCCCTCAAGGTCATAATGAGCCACTCCCAAAATATTGAATCGAACGCTTTTATAGCGTCCAGTGAGAGTACAGCTAGATCTTCCGTGCACTCCGCTGTTTGTGCCAGGACGTGTTGTAGCCTTCTTAGGTTGGCAGTGGTGTTACACCCTGGGACAAAGCCGTTCTGGTCCTCATGTATTAGGGATCCAATCACCTTCGAGAGCCTATTAGCTAGTATAGTTATAAGGATCTTGCCATCGTAGTTCAGCATCGCCAAGGGGAGATACGAGTCACACTCATTGGCAGGTTCACACGGTTTGAGCATTGGTATTATGAGGGTCTCTCTCATGCTACTCGGCAGGGTCCCAGTCTCATACGCCTCCATGTACACTTCATGTAGTATCGGGGTTAGGATCCTCTCGTAGGCTTTGTAGAATTCCGGGGTGAGACCGTCTGTCCCATTAGTCTTGTTAGAGGAGAGGGACCGGATCGCCTCCGATACGTCCTCCAATGTGATGGTCTCTCCCAGCACATCTCGTGTTCCTGGCTTAATCTGGGCAGCCCGATCTCGTCCAGGGTGTCTCTAATGTCTTCTTCAGGGATTCGCTCATTATGGGCGTAGAGTTTAGCATAGAAGTTTGAAAAGACATCATTTATTGCTTGTTCTGACCTTTGTGTTATGGCATTCTCATCTTTGATCTCTCTAAGGGGCTGCCGCGGGTTCTCCTTCCTGCATAGCCAGGCAAGTATCCTACCTGGTTTATCTGCTTCTTTGTGTGCCTGAAAGGTCCGCGTAGTGAAGTCAAACTTGGATAGTCTCTCCCATGCAATCTTGTAGTCCCCTCTGATCTCCTTCAGCCTAGCCTCACTTGCAGTGGTCGGGGGAAGAGTTCCCTCCAGGTGCCTAATCTCTTCTTCCTTGTCCTCCAGCTCCCTTCTCAGTTGTCTCCTGATCCCTCCAGCTTCGGCTATTATCACACCCCTTGTTACCACCTTCATGGCTTCCCACAGCGTGCTCCATTTCTCAACTGATCCCGTGTTGATCTCTATGTACTCTTCCAGTTTTTCTCGTAGGGTCTCCCTGAATGCGGGGTCCATCAGGGTTTCCATCGGCATGCGCCACATCGGGATGGGGGGCCTAGGACCATTCAGGCAGAGCTGTAGCAACAGGGGGGAATGATCTGAGATCGACCTGCCCTGGTAGCACACCGACTCGACTCGTGGAATTAGTTCGCTGTCAATGAAGAAGTGGTCTATCCTGGTGTGTAGGCCATGGGGTGCTGAGTAAAAAGAGTAAGCCCTGTCGGTGGGGTGCAGGTCTCTCCAGATATCGACCAAGTGCAGATCTTCCACCACGTTGCGCAGGGCACGGGGGCAGGATTATTGAGGGTGCGTGTGGTCGCGGATCTATCTATCTCTTCATTCATCACGCAGTTAAAGTCTCCCCCCCATAGGAAAGTGTCCTCCCTGTGATGTGTGTTTCTAGCATATAGCTGCTTGAGGTGAGTGGGTATGCCATGTTGGGGGAAATATGAGTTCACGATGCATAATCGGGAGTTCTCCAGCATGCCCCATACTATAACGTACCTGCCTTCTTTGTCGGCCTCCATCCCCACTTGGCGGAAAGGAGTGTCTGGGCTCACCCATGTATATACGCCTCGTGCATACCTCGAGTAGGAGGCTCCATTACCCTGGCCGCCCCAATAGCCCACTAGTTTGTCCATGACGTCAGCTGTGAGGTGTGTTTCTTGTAGGAGGGCAATCGCACCTTCTTCCTCTTCAGGTATGAATGTATACGGTTTCTACGTAGGTAGGATCCCATCCCTCTAACATTCCACGTGATTATCTTGAAACGTGTTGCCATCGCTTAGCTCCAGTCAGTGGCGTGGAAGGCTTCCCACATGTGCTGTGACTTGGTTGTGTGTTACCGAACATGGTGTCTTGTTCCGGTTGCATGAGATGGTAGGCTCCAGCTTCTGGCCATTGGTCCGCTGTGGTTTGGTTAGTGGTTTTAATGAGGAGGGCAGTCATGACATTAACAACAACAACAACAAAACTGGAACTGGTGCGCCCAGCTACTGCATCATTCCTGCGGTGGTCGGGTGCTCTCGGGCCGTCGGAACCCATCCGGGTGTCAGGCTCGAGCGGGGTCGGTCTGGCAACTGGCCTGACCTGACCTAGTCTATTCGTGGGGGTCGGTTCCTGTGCCTGGTGTGAGGGCCAAGCGAGGGCTGCATCTAATTAGCTATCGGTAGTGTGTGTTACTTTCTTGGTTGCTTGAGGTTGCAGAGCGGCTACACACATGTAGCTTGTATGCTGCGGGTCGATTTTATCTTCAGCTGTCGTTGGGATGAGCTTCTGTTCCTTCGGAGAGGTTGTTATCCTCCATCCACATGTTAGCGGCCGCTGGAGACTCTAGGAAGATTGCGCGGCCCTTGTGGATGACTTTAAGCCTCGATGGATAGAGCAGCATATATTTTAGGTTCAATTGCCTAAGCCTGGCCTTAACGGGCACGAACGCGTTTCTCTCCCTCTGCACCTTTGGGGTATAGTCCGGATAAATAGTTATTTTGGCGTTGCCTCGTTCAATGGGGCCCACCTCCCTGGAGTACCGTAGGATGGTCTCTCGATCCTGGAAATTAAGTACTTTTGCAATCATCGGGCGAGGATGTGAGCCCGGAGGGGGCCTTTTCTGGAGGGACCTATGTGCTCTCTCTATCGCGAACCTTTGTGTGAGTTTTCCCGCTCCTATCTCCTGTTGCAGCAGGGATTCAATATACTCCGTCGGGTTAGGGCCCTCGGCACCCTCCGGGACACCCAATATTCTGATGTTACCCCGTCTGGCCCGTCCCTCGGCCTCCTCAGCCCTCGCCTCAAGAATGGCGACTTTTCGCTCAAGGTCCACAACTTTAGCTTTCAGCTCAACAGTGCCCTCTGCCGTTTCCTTTATGGTTGTTTCAGTGTTAGTCACTCTTTCCGTTTGTTTCTTGGCATCATGACGTACCAAGTGAATGTCAGATCGAAACTCATCTATTTTTGAGTCTATGTGGGTGCGCAGTGATGCTATGGCTTCAAGCACTTGGGATTGGTTCACAGTGGATTCGACCTCTTTTGACTGTGAGGCGTCTGGGGCGGCAGAGGGCGGATTGGTTGAGTCTTTAGCCTTGTCAGTGAGATAAGTGTCCATTGTAGGGGGCTTAGTTTTGTTTCTAGAGCCCATGTTGGAGTCTCCGCCCCAGCCCCAGTTGCTGGTCTTGATAGAGGGTCCCGGGGTCCAGTGGATGTGTTGAGGGTGATCGGCAGTCTCGCCGGACGCCTCGGGACTTACCGGCAGACTACACACTGATTCCGATGTCACCCCAGCATTGCGGCCCGGTAACCGGGGTGTCCAAGCCGGGAGAACTGGAGTTTACAGCGTCCGGTGGAAGCTGGGGAGGGAACACCCTCAGCACACGTTTATTGTGCGTGAGAGCACAGGATGGGGTCGTGGTTGCCAAGGCCCCGAATTACAGATTATTCACCCCTCGGTTCTTCTGGCTGCGAGGTCTGTGGTTTGTCTCCCCGCAGGGTTCTGCAGTACAATGTTCGTGCAGCAGGCATCAGGGGGGGAGGGGTTTGTGTCTAGGTTGGGTTGCCAGGGTTTGCTGGTGAAGCGTGATGCGCACGTTGCGCCAGGCACCCCCTCAACGCCTCATCCCACATCCGTGGGGGGGAATCCCCTTTCCCTTGCTGAATTCTGGAGGGGCTGGGGTCCTGGGTCACTTTCCCGGGGAGAGCTCTCCCCGGGTCACCTCACCTCGGGCTCGCCGAACCGCCACTCGGGGCCTGCCGCTGCGGCTCGCTCTCGTTACAGGGCTCCTCCCCCAGATCCTCCGCCAATGCGGACTCCCCACAGTCGGGCCGAGGCAGCTTATTTGTTCGCCAGCGTCAGGCTCTTCCTCCTTATGCATCCGTCGGCGGGAAACCATTGAGCAGGCACCTGACGCTGGGGCCCGCGCAGTCCGATGGTCTCCGATCAATCCGGGGAGGGGATCGCGGTCTCCCTCGTCCCTCGCTCGCTAGCTGCAGCAGTATTGTGGTGGCAGCGGAGGCCTCCTCCCATGTCGTCACGGCGTCGTCACACGCCATCTTGGGCACAGGCGATTGCAGGAGGGTGGGGAAGTACGGACGGGCGTATGAACAGTTCGCCACACCGATTCCTCCAGCAACTCGTCGCGCAACGTAGCGGTTCGGTTCCCACACCTCCGTAGCTACTTGTAACGTCGAAAAGGTGTCTATTTCGCACCAATACAGGATATCGATGCGGCGTCTCGGCCAGAGCTCAGCACCTCAGCCTCCGTTTGCCATTGGCTCCAGGCCACGCACCCTGTAACCATGTGATGTATGCACATGGGCACACCCATTTCTTAATATAGTTCATTAAGTTTCTTTGAACTACAAAATGGTTGTTTTAAGACAAACATAATTAAAGCTATGTAGCAGAACTGCAATTGTCTATGACAATTAAAAGGGAGCCAATGAAGATCTGCTAGGCAAGGAATTATATGTGTACTTTTCTCAGGGCAAGGAGTCGAGGGATGAGTTCAGGAGAAGGAGATGTGCATATGGACAAGTAAGGATACTGTTAATACATTGCAGACTGGAAAATATCTACATGTTGGTAATGGTTCTCAATTTGACCAAGGAGCACCCACATGAACATGTGTAGTGAGACCAGATATGAAGGATTGGAAACACTATTGTACGAAGGACCCAAATACCATGTATAATGACTACTCCAACTTGGTCAGAAGAGCTCAATAGTTAACCATTTTGAAGACCCTGTAATCCCCCAATGTCATCCAATAGGGCCCACGACCATCTAGTATGTGTTTTTTTTCAATGTAACATTTTATTGGCATTTATAAACAACAGAGGCTTCATTAATCTTTGTGACATGCTTTTGAGTGAAACATAGTAAGGAAGAAAAAGAAAACATGCCTCAACTGAGGTAAAAAGAACAAAAAGACAAAGCGAAAGGGCGGAACATAATGGGGGGTGAGTTCCAGGGTGGTCCAGGGGAGGGGTTGTGTCAGTCTCAGATCGAAGTTACAGGGTATGGGTGCTGTGGTTGCGATAGGGTAGGCAGCCATGTACGCCGGTCCAGGGGGCCGCTAGGGTGTTAGTCCATTTTAGTTAGCTACTCCCAGGAATCTTTCCACAAAGTCCAGGAATGGGCCCCAGGTGCTGTGGAACTTGTTTTGGTTGCCCAGGCGGATGGTGGTAATTTTCTCCACTGCGGCGATCTCCCGGCTTTTGACCCACCACACAGGGATTGCTGGGCCTTCCTGAAGTTTCCACAGCTTGGCGATTGAAATCTGGTCTGCGGTCAGTAGGTGTGTGCAGAGGTCCGCCAGGTTGCCGGTCATCGGGAACCATCCTTCTCCCGTGTCTCCCAGTAGGACAATCCCGGGGTCCCACGGTATTGATAGGCCTGTGATCTGTCGGATTTGCTCCAGGACCTGCCTCCAGAGTTTCTCTGCCTTTGGGCATTCTCAGAGGAGGTGGAAAAACGTTCCTGTGTCCGTGCACCCCCTCCAACAGTGTGGCAGGATAGCAGGGTTGCATTTGTGAAGGATGTCTGGTGTCATTTACCACCTGTAACAGACCTTAATGGCTCCCTCTTTGTTTGTTACTCATTTAGAGGTCTTGTGGGTTATTCTCCAGATGCTCTCCCAGCTGGTCCTGTCTAGTTCTCGCCCTATGTCTGTCTCCCACCGTGTCATGTAGGGCTCCTTAGAGTCGGGGTCTGCCCTGTCCAGCAGCCTGTACATGGTGGATATCTTCCCCCTGGGTGGGGTTGTCATTAGCGTGAGCTCCAGTGCTGTCAGTTCTCTGTGCCCATGTGTTCTCATTGAGTCATGTGACAACCAATGATGGACCTGGGTGTATTGAAACCTCTCGGTTTCCGGTACCTGGAATTTCCTCTTGCAATCCTCGAAGGTGAGTAGAGAGTCTCCTTCGTAGAAGTCCGCTATGCGCTGCAGGTCGCCTTCCACTTAGAAAAACACGTTCTGCCCTTGGCCTGGGGTGAAGTCCGGGTTCTCCCAGATTGGAGAGAGTGGACCCACCGTGCTCCTGCAGTTCCACCTCCTTGCCGCCTGTTTCCAGCTGCTTATCGTGTTCCTGGTGGTCGAGAGGGGCCTGGCGTTAGGGGGATTTTTGGGCCATGTGATGTGTGGGAGGGATCCCAGTGGGTATTGGCTCCAGTCCTCCTCCAGCTTTAGCCAGCGGGGCTTGTTGATGCCAGGTTTCCACATGAATGCCGCCGAGAGCTGGGCGGCTAGGCAGTAACTTTCGACCTCAGGGACTCCCAGACCTCCGGACCAGATGCTCCTAAGTAAGACTTTCCTGGTTACTCAAGGCTTCTTGCCCCCCCAAACAAATTTCTAGTATGTGGTTTTAATGGACGGAAACTAGGCATTAAAACCCTGAGGGTCAAATGTTTAAACATTGTTGTTGGAAATCGCTTTTATTTGACATGCTCTTATTAGGAACATGTAGAAAACATGTTTTAGCCAGCCCCTCTCTCTGCACAATCAGAGGGGAAAAAAGAGACACCCTGTCGGCGGATACTTTTTTTCTGAAGGGTTGATAAAAAGGAAATTATTTAATTGTACTGGCATTGTAAACTGGCTAATGATCAGCATTTATTTCCAGCATGATAAGAATGTTACACTTGCCCTAATGAGCAAAGCACATCAGCAAATACTACATCATTCATATATATTATGTTCTGAAAAAAGGTTGACATTTCAAGATGGACAGTGTGTCACACTCCCATTGCACTCTTTTGAAATACCCATATGAAGAAGAAGATAGAAAACACCATTGGAGGTTCTTATCTGCTTTGCCAATTATCAAAGACCAATTTTGGAAATTAGAATGACCTCAGATCTTTATATTTTACAAATATATCTTTGATGAAAGGGTGATATGCATGTATCATACATAATGCAAACTTGGCTTTTTGCTTGGGTGTTTTATTTTTCACAACACCCACTCTAAATTGAAACATATTTAAAGATTCCAAAATCCTATATAGGAACTGAAACAGATAAAGGGCTCATGCAACATTTGCCCACTTAAAACAATGTATTTGTGTGACTTTGGGCAGAGGTTACTTGTTAGTGGAAACAAGAGGTTTTCTTGTGAGCTAATAATTTATTTTTTCTATTTTCTTAAGTCTCAGATTTTGAAATTAGCTTTCCAACACATATGGGGCCAGATTACAGAAACTCTACACCGGGACACATTAAAAACCATTGCGCCGCGACAAGTGCAGTTCGGCATATTTAAAGCACCAGGGCAACAATTGCCCTAGTGCATAAAAGATGCATTTTCACTATATTTTTGCACCAGGGAAGTGTTTGCAGGAGTGCTAATACATATTGGTATTAGCATCAGGGCAAACTTTGCCCTGATGCAAAAATGCATCAAAAATGTATCTTTTTAGCACTAGGGTATTTTTAGCGCTGGTGTTTTTAATATGCCAAACGGCACTTGTCAAGGTGCAATGGTTTTTTAATGTGCCCCAGTGTTTTTAAAATTAGGGCAAACTTTGCCCTACTGGTAATACCGTGCAAACTTTGCACTTGCACCAGTGCAAAGTTTCTGTAATCTGGCCCATGGATATTTCTTCTACTTCCTGTATCAAATATAGGAAGCAGTTGGGTCCTTACAATGGTTGCAAGTTTTCAAAATCCTCAAGTTGAATATTCAGAGGGCCAGATACGCGACACTCCATTGAAATGACAACTTCCAACTTCCCCAAGTAAGAGTGATACTTTGCTTGCACTTCTTTACATGTATCTCAAATAGAATGGATGATAGTTTCATAATTCTTTAAGCCCATTTAATCGTGAATTGCAGGAAGTTTCACTCTACCACCCCATCAGAAGGACTGCCAATTGTAAACCACTTATTTAAAAACCATCCCCCCTATATGTTGACAAGTACATTGGTGTGTTGTATACCCGAGTTTGGGGCGTCTTTCCTTGACCTCAGTGTTTCAGCATCGCACAATCAGTCCTTTGTTGCTAACGTGATTGATGAGGTTGCACTGTAGCATTGGGGTAAACAGCACACATAAAATAATTATCAGGTAAATATGGGGTTTCCAATAATCACTCGATATTGCTTTAATGATTGTTCTATCTTTGCTGTAATGGTCAAAGCGGACACCTTGTGCCTTTTGGGAGACCTATGTGCAACGCTCACATCCTTGGACTGCCTGGAATTGTTTTCTCTCGCAGTGAATCAGCGTGTGAATCCCACTACAGCCTCACTTCCTATGTCTGAGCTTGTGCAGGAAAAAAAAAAATATTTTCCTGAGAAGTTGAAGAATTCTGAGCTGCCATTTAAGGTACACTTCTTAACTCGGCCCCTCTGCTCCTGCACGATGTGTCATGGGGTGCTTCTGTGATTGTGATGGTTGGCTACTCAGGCCTGTGTGTCTATGAAGGCCGCTTCACACAGAGAAGTTCATATCCAGCTTTAGTCGTCAAGTCCATTGCAAACGTGTAGCCTCCCTTCAGCTGCCACTATTTACTCCTCATTCGTAACTATTTGCTCCCCTTTATATAGATCGCCCTTGCAACCAGTGTACAACAATGCTATGGATTGTGTTTATCCACTTGAGAACATTTCTGACCTATCACAGCTTTGACATTTCTGAGTAAGTTATGAGCTAAATCCTAGAAATGGGTGTAGCTCATGATCCAAAGTCACATAGGCCCTCATTACGACCCTGGCGGAAAGCGACTGACCGGACCGCCACAGCGTAAATAGCGTTTCCGCCATTGCACGATGGAGCAAAGTGCGGCCCATTCCGACCCATCGGGCACGAGCACCACGCCATGGCGAAGTGCAAAGTCCGCGATGGCGGAAATGACCCCAAAACGGCCCACACCGCCGCCGTACGGCGCCCTAGGTGCAATACCGCCACCCATCATAGCGGACACCGCAGTGAGCGCCAACCGGAAAGTACGGCGACCGTAAATATACGGAAACGGAAGTAAAAACATGGGCCCGGAACGGGAAACAACACCCCGTACACCTATAAAACCACAAAATACACACAACCACTAAAAACACCACCCTGAGACACATCCCAACCCGTCATCCACCCTAGTGAAACCAAGAAAAATGGGAAAAGTAGCGAAGAAAGCGTGCGACCGCAAGCGGCAGGTCCACTTCTCCCGTGAGGAACTCACCGTACTCACAGAGACCCTCCAGGAGAATGCCGCCGCCGTCTTCTCCACGCAAATGACCAGGACGGCACTAGCGAACAAGAAGGCCATATGGGCCCTGGTGGCACAGCGGGTAAGTGCGGTGGGGACCGCACCCCGCAACCCACAGCAATGCAGGAAGCGGTGGGACGACCTGCGGATACGCGTCCGTAGCATACTTTCTGCCAACCGCAACATTGCCACAGCCACCGGGGGAGGGTCGGAATCACCCATCAAGTTGACCCCCTGGGAAGGAATCTGTGCCTCCACCATTGGAATGGAGAGCATAGAGGGAGTCGGAGGGATGGAGAAAGGAGTGCAGACATCAGGAGAATCAGGTAGGTGGCCCAAATAAAACCATGCCAAATCCACAATGTCCAATCATGTGACTCACATGTGTCCACATAGCGCAACAGCAACACATGGCCAGGAGAACGTCCACACACATTGGCCTGATAGCGCACTTTAAAACCACAATAAATACATAAATAAGTAAAAACCCCAAAAACACCCACTACACGTGCAGCAGGCACACCCTAACTGCAGGCTGCCAAACAACTGCACCCTCACCCCACACACAAATGAAAGCACCTCCAAGGCCCCGACCCAAATCACCCTCAGGTACCACCCCAATGCATGTGATACATTGCCATTCCAATTCCCACAGACCCATTAATAACGCTCGCCCTCCTTTACTCCACCACAGGGTCCGATCCAAACGACGAGCTCCAGGACACCCCTACCAGCACACCTGCAAAGAGGGCCAAGACCGACGGCCAAAGACCCTCCACCTCACCTGCACGCATCAAGACACGGCAGCAGCACATATCAAGTGGCAGCACACAGGAGGGAACATCAACAGGCACCCCAGCAGCCAGCATGCCCACAACAGCACCACCACAGGTCCCCCCAATGGATGCCACAGAAGGTACTGCCTCTGGTGGCAGCAGCACCATAGGTGACACCCCATTAATGGCAGCATGCTCCGACACAGAAGACGCGGATGTCGAAGTCAGATCCATCCATGACCTGTCCCAATCCCCCTGTCTGTTCCATCCCGTACACCATGAGGATACCACGCAGGGGCACCCACAAGACGACGACTGGCCATCCCCCACAAGCCCTGTGGCAGGGCAACATGAGGCGAACAGCCCCTCTGTGACACCACCGCAAATGGCCATGGCCCAGCAGAGGCAACAGTCCCTCGACCAGTTAATCGTGCAACAGCAGCAACTGGCCACGCTCCTCAAGGACCATGCCGATGGATGTGGGGGCACTAAGGCAGACATAGAAAAATCAACTGAGACACTTAGGGCACAAATGGAGAGTAGCACCGAGAGCCTGAGAGTCCAAATGGAGAGTAGCACCGAGAGCCTGAGAGTCCAAATGGAGAGTAGCACCGAGAGCCTGAGAGTCCAAATGGAGAGAAGCACCGAGAGCCTGAGGGGGGAACTGCATGCGACGTCCAGAGACGTATGTGCCGAACTTGCCGCAGTGCGCCGTGTGCTCACTGAGCTCTCACAAACCCTTAGGGACATGCATGGACGTGAGCAGGCAGAGACATCATCCGTTGCAAGTTCCGTCCAGGGCAGCCCCCAACGTAGATCTGGGAGGAACCTGCGCTCCACAGGCAGGGGTGCCCCTGATACCCGCAGAGGGGGCTTGCAATAGCGACTGCCCACTGACAATGAGCATCTTTGGACACTGGTGTTCGGGGGGGAGGTAGGAGGGTGGAGGGGGTGTGTTGGGCTCACTTGGGTGGCGGGTCGATAGGGTGTTCAACATGATATCACATATGTCATATACAATGCACGATCAAACAATGAGATGTGTGGACAATGATCTTTGTGTACTAGGCCATCATAGGCGTACAGTCCATATTGTGCATGTACCAGACACACACAGTGCCACGAGTCCCGTGTCCATGTATCAGCCACCAGGCGTGAGTGCTAGAAGCATGCATCTATGAGATGCTGACGAATTTCACGGCCCTCCTGTGCCTCGCAGACTCCTTGAGGTGCTGCCACATCCCCACCCTCATCATGACCATCTTCAGGTGCTTGCAGTTCTGCGTCAGGGGGCATGGGCACATTTCTACGTACGCACATGTTGTGGAGCATGACACATGCCATCACCATCTTTGCAACCTTCTCATGGCGGTACAGGAGTGCCCCGCCAGACCTGCTGAGGCACCGGAAACGAGTCTTCAGTAGGCCGAATGCCTGTTCAATGACTACACGGGTACGTGAGTGGGCATGGTTGTAGTCCTCCTCATGCTGGTCCCGTGGGTTCCGGACTGGTGTGAGGAGCCATCTCTTCAGTGGATATCCGGCATCACCTGTATGTGGACGATAAACGAATTATGTGGAATGCCATTGCTACGTACGCACCCCCCCCCCTTCCTGCCAGGTCATTGCCGCATCACATACCCCACATCATCATGCATGAAATGAGACTCACCGAGTAGCCAGGATCTGTTCCCTGCGTGTCGCTCCATGTAGCGTGGTATTGTAGAGTTCCTCAAGACCATAGAATCATGGGTTGATCCAGGGAATCGGGCACAACAATGTGTAATGATCCTGTTGGAGTCACACACCATTTGTACATTCAGTGAATGAAATTGTTTTCGGTTGCGGTACTGGGCCTCCATGGCATGTGGGACGACCAATTCCACATGGGTGCAGTCGATGGCACCAATGCAACCCGGTATGCCGGCAAGTGCATGGAATCCCACTTTTGTGTTGGTTATTTCCTGCTCCGAGCGTGGTAGAGAGATGTAGTCGTCTGCGTGCTGCAGGAGGGCATCGAGCACTTGCAATAGTGTCCGTGAGAACAGTGGCTGAGAAATGCCATGCAACTGTCCGACTGTGTGCTGGTAGGTGCCTGTGGCCAGGAAGTGGAGTACAGACACCACCTTCAGTAGGGGTGGGATGGCGGTTGGGCTATCTATCATGCTGACAAGGTCAGCCTGTGTCATGTCCACAATGGCGGCTATGGTGTCCCGGTCCAAACGGTAGAGGGTGTGGATCTGCTCATCAGTGAGGTTGAACGGATGTGCTCGGAGGCGTGGGATTGCGGGCTGCCTGCGTGGTGGTAGTGGCTGTGCTGGCAGCCCTTGCTGGCCCTGCCTTGCCCTCCTCCTCCTCCTGCGTCTCCTCCGTGCGGCCGGTTGTAGTTGGTGTTCGTCTTCTTCTTGGAGTTGGAGTACTTGCAGTGCTATCAGGTCCCCCAGGGCCAACATCGCGAGTCCTGCCGGTAGCATTTCGGAGTGGTTGTGGGAGGAGGCTGGGCGTGCAATTTATGTGTTTTCAGGCTGTATGGCCTCCACCTGTGGTGATTCATTCCACCTGTGCAAGCTGCTCTCCCCTTTGGGCGAGCACGTCCCGCACACAACGCTGCAATTCGAGGAATGGCATCTTGCTATTACAATCATGTATTAGTACCCGATGGCCTTGTAACATTGGTTAATATGTTCATTCGGCTATGGTCCCATTGTTTCACATGCATTCTTTGCAGTCGCGAACAGACTTGTGAAGGGTCAGTGGAACGTAGTACTCGAGTAACGGTGGACCCTCATGCATCACTGTACCGAGGTTCACCGACGGGCGGGGCCTCCCATTTGTGAGTGAAGGCAGTTGCCATTTTCACACACAGCCGCACTAGATGGATTAATTTGTGATTTCAAGCGGCCACAGATGCCTTTTCGACGTGATGTTGCAAATGAGGAATTCGAAGGGCGGCGCTTTCGGTCTTCAGCTAGCGGCGAGGAGATGCCCACAGGTCTGACTGCAAATATAAGTTCTATTGTTCAGTGTCCTTGGGACAGGGGCCATGGCGAGGATGCAATGATTGATATGAATAGTTTGGGATGCGCAATAGCGAAGTGGGCGATGAGGCCGGACGTTCCCAAATACATGTTACTTCACAACACTGGAATTACGGGCTGGGGCACAGTGGATTTTGCAGGCTGCATAACGCACAGACTCAATGGAATTCTCACATGTTATGTGAGTATGGTAACAGGCGTTATCATTACGGGATGAGGGAATGATGAATGGATGCATGGGCAGATGATTTGATACGGTGTTTGCCATGTACAGGGCTTCTTGGAATCTGTCCGCCTCCCCTGCGCTATGTGATGCAGGGCTGCCATAGTGGGACCATCGTCTATCTGGCCTTGTTGAGCCCTCCCTGTCTCGACGCGCCTTCAGACACTTGTGTCCATGCACGTTACCAATCCCATCTGATGGATTCTGTTTTCACAGACGCATGCACAGGTACACTCGTTTGTGATGGTGTTTTCACCTCGATATGGATAGTTATGAGTCGCAAGTGGTTTTGGGGTGGTGATGATCCTTTGGAGTGGGCTAGCATGCATATGGCTGTGGATTTAGTGTGATCATTGAGGTGAGTTGTTCGGATGTAGTTCTGATGGCCATTCTTTTCTTTTTCTTTTCTTTTGGTTGACAGGTATCTCCTCCCCTTTTGCCACTGCCATCTGTATGCCACTCCTGCAGATGGGTTTTACTCCCGACACCTGCTGCTTCGTGTTAATCAGTGGAGCAGCATTACGATCTTATGGGACGATCGCCAATGGGCCACATGCCCTTACGCAGTACTAGTGGCTCGGAGCAACATTTCGGCCTTTCAGCTGGACTAGTGCCTCCCTATTGGGACGGCCCTGCGGTTCTAGGCGCTTCCATGTTGCCTTTTCGTACGGAATGTAGCCCCTGTGTACCATGTAGGAACAGGGCGTCACACAAGAAGTAGCTGGTCATTTCTTGCGGATGCAGCCCACAATGGTGAAATGTGTTTTGGAGTTCATGGCCTAATGGCTGTATGGGCTTGGTGAATTTGTTGTGCATTAAATTTCTATTCTGATATGGGCCGTGTAGCGTTCTTCTTTGCAAGAGATGTGGCATATTCCTATTTGGGGAGCGATGTATTGTGGGGAGATCTGCATTGGGTTCCAGCTTCGGAGTATAGTTGCGTGGTACTGTGCTGGGCGCGTTTGCCTACGAAGCCCAGTGAGGTCAGGGGTGAGGGCTGCCAATATGACTGTTTGGATGATGTCATGCTCAGGGGCGGGGGATTAGGTTTTGTGTAACAGATGCCGGTCAGCCAGGTGGATTGGTGGAATGATGTGATTATCGGAATATTGCTGGTCACAGGTGCCTGTGTTTGCGTGCGTTTCTTGGTGGGAGACTGGTGTCATGTCCATTGGTATGGCTTCTGTATTCGTGCCATCTGTGCCCTGCAGCTCCCATTGGCCCCTCTTGTGATTCTTTTGTTCGTTGGCATGCATGGGTGACTTGTACATTTCACTGGTTGCATTGTGACTTCGTTGCACTTACGGGGAGTTGTACTATGTGGCCAGGGAGCGGTGTACAGGCACTCAGTGGGGCCGTTTACGGTTGATTCGCGATGCCGTACTTCTCACCATGGCGGAATGGTACTTTCCGCCGTGCTTGATGGCGTTAAGTACATGTCCGCTAGGGTCGGAATTCGCGTACCCTTGCGCCATGGTGCTGATTACGGTTTGGCATGGCGCGCGCGCGTACTTGGTGCAGTTAGCGTTGGCGTTCACTACGGTGTCGCTAATGGCATCGTACATTACGGTGACGGGTCATAGTCGCACCGAGCGCTATTCGATGGCGGTATTGCATTTCCGCCATCGTTTTTCGCTTTCCGCAAGGGTCGTAATGAGGGCCATAATCTTGTATGCGTTTTTCCTTATTCTTTTTAAATTGTTTTTATTGTTTTATAGTCCAAAAAAATGTACTTTTCACAAAACAATACATTACATAGCATCAGAAATAAAATAAAATAAAACACACACATATGATAAACAAAACAATCAACATACACGTAAAAGCAAGCCAAAAAACGGAATCAACAAAACAAACAAAACACAATGGCCCTCATTACGACCCTTGCGGAAAGCGAAAAACGATGGCGGAAATGCAATACCGCCATCGAATAGCGCTCGGTGCGACTATGACCCGTCACCGTAAAGTACGATGCCATTAGCGACACCGTAGTGAACGCCAACGCTAACTGCACCAAGTACGCGCGCGCGCGCCATGCCAAACCGTAATCAGCACCATGGCGCAAGGGTACGCGAATTCCGACCCTAGCGGACATGTACTTAACGCCATCAAGCACGGCGGAAAGTACCATTCCGCCATGGTGAGAAGTACGGCATCGCGAATCAACCGTAAACGGCCCCACTGAGTGCCTGTACACCGCTCCCTGGCCACATAGTACAACTCCCCGTAGGTGCAACGAAGTCACAATGCAGCCAGTGAAATGTACAAGTCACCCATGCATGCCAACGAACAAAAGAATCACAAGAGGGGCCAATGGGAGCTGCAGATGGCACGAATACAGAAGCCATACCAATGGACATGACCCCAGTCTCCCACCAAGAAACGCACGCAAACACAGGCACCTGTGACCAGCAATATTCCGATAATCACATCATTCCACCAATCCACCTGGCTGACCGGCATCTGTTACACAAAACCTAATCCCCTGCCCCTGAGCATGACATCATCCAAACAGTCATATTGGCAGCCCTCACCCCTGACCTCACTGGGCTTCGTAGGCAAACGCGCCCAGCACAGTACCACGCAACTATACTCCGAAGCTGGAACCCAATGCAGATCTCCCCACAATACATCGCTCCCCAAATAGGAATATGCCACATCACTTGCAAAGAAGAACGCTACACGGCCCATATCAGAATAGAAATTTAATGCACAACAAATTCACCAAGCCCATACAGCCATTAGGCCATGAACTCCAAAACACATTTCACCATTGTGGGCTGCATCCGCAAGAAATGACCAGCTACTTCTTGTGTGACGCCCTGTTCCTACATGGTACACAGGGGCTACATTCCGTACGAAAAGGCAACATGGAAGCGCCTAGAACCGCAGGGCCGTCCCAATAGGGAGGCACTAGTCCAGCTGAAAGGCCGAAATGTTGCTCCGAGCCACTAGTACTGCGTAAGGGCATGTGGCCCATTGGCGATCGTCCCATAAGATCGTAATGCTGCTCCACTGATTAACACAAAGCAGCAGGTGTCGGGAGTAAAACCCATCTGCAGGAGTGGCATACAGATGGCAGTGGCAAAAGGGGAGGAGATACCTGTCAACCAAAAGAAAAGAAAAAGAAAAGAATGGCCATCAGAACTACATCCGAACAACTCACCTCAATGATCACACTAAATCCACAGCCATATGCATGCTAGCCCACTCCAAAGGATCATCACCACCCCAAAACCACTTGCGACTCATAACTATCCATATCGAGGTGAAAACACCATCACAAACGAGTGTACCTGTGCATGCGTCTGTGAAAACAGAATCCATCAGATGGGATTGGTAACGTGCATGGACACAAGTGTCTGAAGGCGCGTCGAGACAGGGAGGGCTCAACAAGGCCAGATAGACGATGGTCCCACTATGGCAGCCCTGCATCACATAGCGCAGGGGAGGCGGACAGATTCCAAGAAGCCCTGTACATGGCAAACACCGTATCAAATCATCTGCCCATGCATCCATTCATCATTCCCTCATCCCGTAATGATAACGCCTGTTACCATACTCACATAACATGTGAGAATTCCATTGAGTCTGTGCGTTATGCAGCCTGCAAAATCCACTGTGCCCCAGCCCGTAATTCCAGTGTTGTGAAGTAACATGTATTTGGGAACGTCCGGCCTCATCGCCCACTTCGCTATTGCGCATCCCAAACTATTCATATCAATCATTGCATCCTCGCCATGGCCCCTGTCCCAAGGACACTGAACAATAGAACGTTATATTTGCAGTCAGACCTGTGGGCATCTCCTCGCCGCTAGCTGAAGACCGAAAGCGCCGCCCTTCGAATTCCTCATTTGCAACATCACGTCGAAAAGGCATCTGTGGCCGCTTGAAATCACAAATTAATCCATCTAGTGCGGCTGTGTGTGAAAATGGCAACTGCCTTCACTCACAAATGGGAGGCCCCGCCCGTCGGTGAACCTCGGTACAGTGATGCATGAGGGTCCACCGTTACTCGAGTACTACGTTCCACTGACCCTTCACAAGTCTGTTCGCGACTGCAAAGAATGCATGTGAAACAATGGGACCATAGCCGAATGAACATATCAACCAATGTTACACGGCCATCGGGTACTAATACATGATTGTAATAGCAAGATGCCATTCCTCGAATTGCAGCGTTGTGTGCGGGACGTGCTCGCCCAAAGGGGAGAGCAGCTTGCACAGGTGGAATGAATCACCACAGGTGGAGGCCATACAGCCTGAAAACACATAAATTGCACGCCCAGTCTCCTCCCACAACCACTCCGAAATGCTACCGGCAGGACTCGCGATGTTGGCCCTGGGGGACCTGATAGCACTGCAAGTACTCCAACTCCAAGAAGAAGACGAACACCAACTACAACCGGCCGCACGGAGGAGACGCAGGAGGAGGAGGAGGGCAAGGCAGGGCCAGCAAGGGCTACCAGCACAGCCACTACCACCACGCAGGCAGCCCGCAATCCCACGCCTCCGAGCACATCCGTTCAACCTCACTGATGAGCAGATCCACACCCTCTACCGTTTGGACCGGGACACCATAGCCGCCATTGTGGACATGACACAGGCTGACCTTGTCAGCATGATAGATAGCCCAACCGCCATCCCACCCCTACTGAAGGTGGTGTCTGTACTCCACTTCCTGGCCACAGGCACCTACCAGCACACAGTCGGACAGTTGCATGGCATTTCTCAGCCACTGTTCCCACGGACACTATTGCAAGTGCTCGATGCCCTCCTGCAGCACGCAGACGACTACATCTCTCTACCACGCTCGGAGCAGGAAATAACCAACACAAAAGTGGGATTCCATGCACTTGCCGGCATACCGGGTTGCATTGGTGCCATCGACTGCACCCATGTGGAATTGGTCGTCCCACATGCCATGGAGGCCCAGTACCGCAACCGAAAACAATTTCATTCACTGAATGTACAAATGGTGTGTGACTCCAACAGGATCATTACACATTGTTGTGCCCGATTCCCTGGATCAACCCATGATTCTATGGTCTTGAGGAACTCTACAATACCACGCTACATGGAGCGACACGCAGGGAACAGATCCTGGCTACTCGGTGAGTCTCATTTCATGCATGATGATGTGGGGTATGTGATGCGGCAATGACCTGGCAGGAAGGGGGGGGGTGCGTACGTAGCAATGGCATTCCACATAATTCGTTTATCGTCCACATACAGGTGATGCCGGATATCCACTGAAGAGATGGCTCCTCACACCAGTCCGGAACCCACGGGACCAGCATGAGGAGGACTACAACCATGCCCACTCACGTACCCGTGTAGTCATTGAACAGGCATTCGGCCTACTGAAGACTCGTTTCCGGTGCCTCAGCAGGTCTGGCGGGGCACTCCTGTACCGCCATGAGAAGGTTGCAAAGATGGTGATGGCATGTGTCATGCTCCACAACATGTGCGTACGTAGAAATGTGCCCATGCCCCCTGACGCAGAACTGCAAGCACCTGAAGATGGTCATGATGAGGGTGGGGATGTGGCAGCACCTCAAGGAGTCTGCGAGGCACAGGAGGGCCGTGAAATTCGTCAGCATCTCATAGATGCATGCTTCTAGCACTCACGCCTGGTGGCTGATACATGGACACGGGACTCGTGGCACTGTGTGTGTCTGGTACATGCACAATATGGACTGTACGCCTATGATGGCCTAGTACACAAAGATCATTGTCCACACATCTCATTGTTTGATCGTGCATTGTTTATGGCATATGTGATATCATGTTGAACACCCTATCGACCCGCCACCCAAGTGAGCCCAACACACCCCCTCCACCCTCCTACCTCCCCCCCGAACACCAGTGTCCAAAGATGCTCATTGTCAGTGGGCAGTCGCTATTGCAAGCCCCCTCTGCGGGTATCAGGGGCACCCCTGCCTGTGGAGCGCAGGTTCCTCCCAGATCTACGTTGGGGGCTGCCCTGGACGGAACTTGCAACGGATGATGTCTCTGCCTGCTCACGTCCATGCATGTCCCTAAGGGTTTGTGAGAGCTCAGTGAGCACACGGCGCACTGCGGCAAGTTCGGCACATACGTCTCTGGACGTCGCATGCAGTTCCCCCCTCAGGCTCTCGGTGCTTCTCTCCATTTGGACTCTCAGGCTCTCGGTGCTACTCTCCATTTGGACTCTCAGGCTCTCGGTGCTACTCTCCATTTGGACTCTCAGGCTCTCGGTGCTACTCTCCATTTGTGCCCTAAGTGTCTCAGTTGATGTTTCTATGTCTGCCTTAGTGCCCCCACATCCATCGGCATGGTCCTTGAGGAGCGTCCCCAGTTGCTGCTGTTGCACGATTAACTGGTCGAGGGACTGTTGCCTCTGCTGGGCCATGGCCATTTGCGGTGGTGTCACAGAGGGGCTGTTCGCCTCATGTTGCCCTGCCACAGGGCTTGTGGGGGATGGCCAGTCGTCGTCTTGTGGGTGCCCCTGCGTGGTATCCTCATGGTGTACGGGATGGAACAGACAGGGGGATTGGGACAGGTCATGGATGGATCTGACTTCGACATCCCCGTCTTCTGTGTCGGAGCATGCTGCCATTAATGGGGTGTCACCTATGGTGCTGCTGCCACCAGAGGCAGTACCTTCTGTGGCATCCATTGGGGGGACCTGTGGTGGTGCTGTTGTGGGCATGCTGGCTGCTGGGGTGCCTGTTGATGTTCCCTCCTGTGTGCTGCCACTTGATATGTGCTGCTGCCGTGTCTTGATGCGTGCAGCTGAGGTGGAGGGTCTTTGGCCGTCGGTCTTGGCCCTCTTTGCAGGTGTGCTGGTAGGGGTGTCCTGGAGCTCGTCGTTTGGATCGGACCCTGTGGTGGAGTAAAGGAGGGCGAGCGTTATTAATGGGTCTGTGGGAATTGGAATGGCAATGTATCACATGCATTGGGGTGGTACCTGAGGGTGATTTGGGTCGGGGCCTTGGAGGTGCTTTCATTTGTGTGTGGAGTGAGGGTGCAGTTGTTTGGCAGCCTGCAGTTAGGGTGTGCCTGCTGCACGTGTAGTGGGTGTTTTTGGGGTTTTTACTTATTTATGTATTTATTGTGGTTTTAAAGTGCGCTATCAGGCCAATGTGTGTGGACGTTCTCCTGGCCATGTGTTGCTGTTGCGCTATGTGGACACATGTGAGTCACATGATTGGACATTGTGGATTTGGCATGGTTTTATTTGGGCCACCTACCTGATTCTCTGGATGTCTGCACTCCTTTCTCCATCCCTCCGACTCCCTCTATGCTCTCCATTCCAATGGTGGAGGCACAGATTCCTTCCCAGGGGGTCAACTTGATGGGTGATTCCGACCCTCCCCCGGTGGCTGTGGCAATGTTGCGGTTGGCAGAAAGTATGCTACGGACGCGTATCCGCAGGTCGTCCCACCGCTTCCTGCATTGCTGTGGGTTACGGGGTGCGGTCCCCACCGCACTTACCCGCTGTGCCACCAGGGCCCATATGGCCTTCTTGTTCGCTAGTGCCGTCCTGGTCATTTGCGTGGAGAAGACGGCGGCGGCATTCTCCTGGAGGGTCTCTGTGAGTACGGTGAGTTCCTCACGGGAGAAGTGGACCTGCCGCTTGCGGTCGCACGCTTTCTTCGCTACTTTTCCCATTTTTCTTGGTTTCACTAGGGTGGATGACGGGTTGGGATGTGTCTCAGGGTGGTGTTTTTAGTGGTTGTGTGTATTTTGTGGTTTTATAGGTGTACGGGGTGTTGTTTCCCGTTCCGGGCCCATGTTTTTACTTCCGTTTCCGTATATTTACGGTCGCCGTACTTTCCGGTTGGCGCTCACTGCGGTGTCCGCTATGATGGGTGGCGGTATTGCACCTAGGGCGCCGTACGGCGGCGGTGTGGGCTGTTTTGGGGTCATTTCCGCCATCGCGGACTTTGCACTTCCGCCATGGCGTGGTGCTCGTGCCCGATGGGTCGGAATGGGCCGCACTTTGCTCCATCGTGCAATGGCGGAAACGCTATTTACGCTGTGGCGGTCCGGTCAGTCGCTTTCCGCCAGGGTCGTAATGAGGGCCAATGGCCCTCATTACGACCCTGGCGGAAAGCGAAAAACGATGGCGGAAATGCAATACCGCCATCGAATAGCGCTCGGTGCGACTATGACCCGTCACCGTAAAGTACGATGCCATTAGCGACACCGTAGTGAACGCCAACGCTAACTGCACCAAGTACGCGCGCGCGCGCCATGCCAAACCGTAATCAGCACCATGGCGCAAGGGTACGCGAATTCCGACCCTAGCGGACATGTACTTAACGCCATCAAGCACGGCGGAAAGTACCATTCCGCCATGGTGAGAAGTACGGCATCGCGAATCAACCGTAAACGGCCCCACTGAGTGCCTGTACACCGCTCCCTGGCCACATAGTACAACTCCCCGTAGGTGCAACGAAGTCACAATGCAACCAGTGAAATGTACAAGTCACCCATGCATGCCAACGAACAAAAGAATCACAAGAGGGGCCAATGGGAGCTGCAGGGCACAGATGGCACGAATACAGAAGCCATACCAATGGACATGACCCCAGTCTCCCACCAAGAAACGCACGCAAACACAGGCACCTGTGACCAGCAATATTCCGATAATCACATCATTCCACCAATCCACCTGGCTGACCGGCATCTGTTACACAAAACCTAATCCCCCGCCCCTGAGCATGACATCATCCAAACAGTCATATTGGCAGCCCTCACCCCTGACCTCACTGGGCTTCGTAGGCAAACGCGCCCAGCACAGTACCACGCAACTATACTCCGAAGCTGGAACCCAATGCAGATCTCCCCACAATACATCGCTCCCCAAATAGGAATATGCCACATCACTTGCAAAGAAGAACGCTACACGGCCCATATCAGAATAGAAATTTAATGCACAACAAATTCACCAAGCCCATACAGCCATTAGGCCATGAACTCCAAAACACATTTCACCATTGTGGGCTGCATCCGCAAGAAATGACCAGCTACTTCTTGTGTGACGCCCTGTTCCTACATGGTACACAGGGGCTACATTCCGTACGAAAAGGCAACATGGAAGCGCCTAGAACCGCAGGGCCGTCCCAATAGGGAGGCACTAGTCCAGCTGAAAGGCCGAAATGTTGCTCCGAGCCACTAGTACTGCGTAAGGGCATGTGGCCCATTGGCGATCGTCCCATAAGTTCGTAATGCTGCTCCACTGATTAACACGAAGCAGCAGGTGTCGGGAGTAAAACCCATCTGCAGGAGTGGCATACAGATGGCAGTGGCAAAAGGGGAGGAGATACCTGTCAACCAAAAGAAAAGAAAAAGAAAAGAATGGCCATCAGAACTACATCCGAACAACTCACCTCAATGATCACACTAAATCCACAGCCATATGCATGCTAGCCCACTCCAAAGGATCATCACCACCCCAAAACCACTTGCGACTCATAACTATCCATATCGAGGTGAAAACACCATCACAAACGAGTGTACCTGTGCATGCGTCTGTGAAAACAGAATGCATCAGATGGGATTGGTAACGTGCATGGACACAAGTGTCTGAAGGCGCGTCGAGACAGGGAGGGCTCAACAAGGCCAGATAGACGATGGTCCCACTATGGCAGCCCTGCATCACATAGCGCAGGGGAGGCGGACAGATTCCAAGAAGCCCTGTACATGGCAAACACCGTATCAAATCATCTGCCCATGCATCCATCATCATTCCCTCATCCCGTAATG
Organism: Ambystoma mexicanum; assembly: GCF_040938575.1. Lineage (NCBI taxonomy): Eukaryota > Metazoa > Chordata > Amphibia > Caudata > Ambystomatidae > Ambystoma > Ambystoma mexicanum. Next base: position 421,820,745 of record NC_090926.1, on the reverse strand, counting down.
ATAACGCCTGTTACCATACTCACATAACATGTGAGAATTCCATTGAGTCTGTGCGTTATGCAGCCTGCAAAATCCACTGTGCCCCAGCCCGTAATTCCAGTGTTGTGAAGTAACATGTATTTGGGAACGTCCGGCCTCATCGCCCACTTCGCTATTGCGCATCCCAAACTATTCATATCAATCATTGCATCCTCGCCATGGCCCCTGTCCCAAGGACACTGAACAATAGAACGTTATATTTGCAGTCAGACCTGTGGGCATCTCCTCGCCGCTAGCTGAAGACCGAAAGCGCCGCCCTTCGAATTCCTCATTTGCAATATCACGTCGAAAAGGCATCTGTGGCCGCTTGAAATCACAAATTAATCCATCTAGTGCGGCTGTGTGTGAAAATGGCAACTGCCTTCACTCACAAATGGGAGGCCCCGCCCGTCGGTGAACCTCGGTACAGTGATGCATGAGGGTCCACCGTTACTCGAGTACTACGTTCCACTGACCCTTCACAAGTCTGTTCGCGACTGCAAAGAATGCATGTGAAACAATGGGACCATAGCCGAATGAACATATCAACCAATGTTACACGGCCATCGGGTACTAATACATGATTGTAATAGCAAGATGCCATTCCTCGAATTGCAGCGTTGTGTGCGGGACGTGCTCGCCCAAAGGGGAGAGCAGCTTGCACAGGTGGAATGAATCACCACAGGTGGAGGCCATACAGCCTGAAAACACATAAATTGCACGCCCAGTCTCCTCCCACAACCACTCCGAAATGCTACCGGCAGGACTCGCGATGTTGGCCCTGGGGGACCTGATAGCACTGCAAGTACTCCAACTCCAAGAAGAAGACGAACACCAACTACAACCGGCCGCACGGAGGAGACGCAGGAGGAGGAGGAGGGCAAGGCAGGGCCAGCAAGGGCTGCCAGCACAGCCACTACCACCACGCAGGCAGCCCGCAATCCCACGCCTCCGAGCACATCCGTTCAACCTCACTGATGAGCAGATCCACACCCTCTACCGTTTGGACCGGGACACCATAGCCGCCATTGTGGACATGACACAGGCTGACCTTGTCAGCATGATAGATAGCCCAACCGCCATCCCACCCCTACTGAAGGTGGTGTCTGTACTCCACTTCCTGGCCACAGGCACCTACCAGCACACAGTCGGACAGTTGCATGGCATTTCTCAGCCACTGTTCTCACGGACACTATTGCAAGTGCTCGATGCCCTCCTGCTGCACGCAGACGACTACATCTCTCTACCACGCTCGGAGCAGGAAATAACCAACACAAAAGTGGGATTCCATGCACTTGCCGGCATACCGGGTTGCATTGGTGCCATCGACTGCACCCATGTGGAATTGGTCGTCCCACATGCCATGGAGGCCCAGTACCGCAACCGAAAACAATTTCATTCACTGAATGTACAAATGGTGTGTGACTCCAACAGGATCATTACACATTGTTGTGCCCGATTCCCTGGATCAACCCATGATTCTATGGTCTTGAGGAACTCTACAATACCACGCTACATGGAGCGACACGCAGGGAACAGATCCTGGCTACTCGGTGAGTCTCATTTCATGCATGATGATGTGGGGTATGTGATGCGGCAATGACCTGGCAGGAAGGCGGGGGGGTGCGTACGTAGCAATGGCATTCCACATAATTCGTTTATCGTCCACATACAGGTGATGCCGGATATCCACTGAAGAGATGGCTCCTCACACCAGTCCGGAACCCACGGGACCAGCATGAGGAGGACTACAACCATGCCCACTCACGTACCCGTGTAGTCATTGAACAGGCATTCGGCCTACTGAAGACTTGTTTCCGGTGCCTCAGCAGGTCTGGCGGGGCACTCCTGTACCGCCATGAGAAGGTTGCAAAGATGGTGATGGCATGTGCGTACGTAGAAATGTGCCCATGCCCCCTGACGCAGAACTGCAAGCACCTGAAGATGGTCATGATGAGGGTGGGGATGTGGCAGCACCTCAAGGAGTCTGCGAGGCACAGGAGGGCCGTGAAATTCGTCAGCATCTCATAGATGCATGCTTCTAGCACTCACGCCTGGTGGCTGATACATGGACACGGGACTCGTGGCACTGTGTGTGTCTGGTACATGCACAATATGGACTGTACGCCTATGATGGCCTAGTACACAAAGATCATTGTCCACACATCTCATTGTTTGATCGTGCATTGTATATGGCATATGTGATATCATGTTGAACACCATATCGACCCGCCACCCAAGTGAGCCCAACACACCCCCTCCACCCTCCTACCTCCCCCCCGAACACCAGTGTCCAAAGATGCTCATTGTCAGTGGGCAGTCGCTATTGCAAGCCCCCTCTGCAGGTATCAGGGGCACCCCTGCCTGTGGAGCGCAGGTTCCTCCCAGATCTACGTTGGGGGCTGCCCTGGACGGAACTTGCAACGGATGATGTCTCTGCCTGCTCACGTCCATGCATGTCCCTAAGGGTTTGTGAGAGCTCAGTGAGCACACGGCGCACTGCGGCAAGTTCGGCACATACGTCTCTGGACGTCGCATGCAGTTCCCCCCTCAGGCTCTCGGTGCTTCTCTCCATTTGGACTCTCAGGCTCTCGGTGCTACTCTCCATTTGGACTCTCAGGCTCTCGGTGCTACTCTCAATTTGGACTCTCAGGCTCTCGGTGCTACTCTCCATTTGTGCCCTAAGTGTCTCAGTTGATGTTTCTATGTCTGCCTTAGTGCCCCCACATCCATCGGCATGGTCCTTGAGGAGCGTGGCCAGTTGCTGCTGTTGCACGATTAACTGGTCGAGGGACTGTTGCCTCTGCTGGGCCATGGCCATTTGCGGTGGTGTCACAGAGGGGCTGTTCGCCTCATGTTGCCCTGCCACAGGGCTTGTGGGGGATGGCCAGTCGTCGTCTTGTGGGTGCCCCTGCGTGGTATCCTCATGGTGTACGGGATGGAACAGACAGGGGGATTGGGACAGGTCATGGATGGATCTGACTTCGACATCCCCGTCTTCTGTGTCGGAGCATGCTGCCATTAATGGGGTGTCACCTATGGTGCTGCTGCCACCAGAGGCAGTACCTTCTGTGGCATCCATTGGGGGGACCTGTGGTGGTGCTGTTGTGGGCATGCTGGCTGCTGGGGTGCCTGTTGATGTTCCCTCCTGTGTGCTGCCACTTGATATGTGCTGCTGCCGTGTCTTGATGCGTGCAGCTGAGGTGGAGGGTCTTTGGCCGTCGGTCTTGGCCCTCTTTGCAGGTGTGCTGGTAGGGGTGTCCTGGAGCTCGTCGTTTGGATCGGACCCTGTGGTGGAGTAAAGGAGGGCGAGCGTTATTAATGGGTCTGTGGGAATTGGAATGGCAATGTATCACATGCATTGGGGTGGTACCTGAGGGTGATTTGGGTCGGGGCCTTGGAGGTGCTTTCATTTGTGTGTGGAGTGAGGGTGCAGTTGTTTGGCAGCCTGCAGTTAGGGTGTGCCTGCTGCACGTGTAGTGGGTGTTTTTGGGGTTTTTACTTATTTATGTATTTATTGTGGTTTTAAAGTGCGCTATCAGGCCAATGTGTGTGGACGTTCTCCTGGCCATGTGTTGCTGTTGCGCTATGTGGACACATGTGAGTCACATGATTGGACATTGTGGATTTGGCATGGTTTTATTTGGGCCACCTACCTGATTCTCCGGATGTCTGCACTCCTTTCTCCATCCCTCCGACTCCCTCTATGCTCTCCATTCCAATGGTGGAGGCACAGATTCCTTCCCAGGGGGTCAACTTGATGGGTGATTCCGACCCTCCCCCGGTGGCTGTGGCAATGTTGCGGTTGGCAGAAAGTATGCTACGGACGCGTATCCGCAGGTCGTCCCACCGCTTCCTGCATTGCTGTGGGTTGCGGGGTGCGGTCCCCACCGCACTTACCCGCTGTGCCACCAGGGCCCATATGGCCTTCTTGTTCGCTAGTGCCGTCCTGGTCATTTGCGTCGAGAAGACGGCGGCGGCATTCTCCTGGAGGGTCTCTGTGAGTACGGTGAGTTCCTCACGGGAGAAGTGGACCTGCCGCTTGCGGTCGCACGCTTTCTTCGCTACTTTTCCCATTTTTCTTGGTTTCACTAGGGTGGATGACGGGTTGGGATGTGTCTCAGGGTGGTGTTTTTAGTGGTTGTGTGTATTTTGTGGTTTTATAGGTGTCCGGGGTGTTGTTTCCCGTTCCGGGCCCATGTTTTTACTTCCGTTTCCGTATATTTACGGTCGCCGTACTTTCCGGTTGGCGCTCACTGCGGTGTCCGCTATGATGGGTGGCGGTATTGCACCTAGGGCGCCGTACGGCGGCGGTGTGGGCCGTTTTGGGGTCATTTCCGCCATCGCGGACTTTGCACTTCCGCCATGGCGTGGTGCTCGTGCCCGATGGGTCGGAATGGGCCGCACTTTGCTCCATCGTGCAATGGCGGAAACGCTATTTACGCTGTGGCGGTCCGGTCAGTCGCTTTCCGCCAGGGTCGTAATGAGGGCCAATATCTGCCTCTTTGGCTGATACAAATGACCTCATATAGAGATATGATAGATATAAAAAGACAACATTCACCACTTCTTACAATCACAATTAGTAATATATCAAAAAATCCCTACAGGTTAAACTTAACACATTTATACTATTCAAAACATTGCAGGTCTAGATCAATAAACCATTTCATTGCTCAGTATTTTGCTGTTTCTTTCTCATAACTGTCTTGTCAAATTTAATTCATTCAATATCTTCACTACTTCAGTCATCAAAAAAATGTCATTCCCTGAGGATAATCTCTGCCATAAACAATTTGTTTCCAGAAACCATACCTTTTGTACAAATCTTTGTAGCCTTTGGGCCCTCAAATCCGATGTCCCTGGACACATAGTTAACAGATGTTCTAAGGACTGTTTTTCTGCCCTATCAAATTTTTGACAAATATTAGATTGAATCTCTGCATTATTTCTAATATGCTGTATTTCCAGGGTTGGTAGAAGATGTAGTTGAAATCGTAAGAAATCGAAACTAGTCGTGGGGTCTGGAAACTTCCTTAGATACATTGGGAGAAAGGACCTAGGTTTGTCAGTCGGAGTCATTGATGGAGATATTTTTGCAGATCTCATCCTCTCAATGGTCTCAATCCAATCTGTTTTTTTCACTGACTCTTTGACAATGAGAGGGTTTTGTATCAATGCTTCCACTGTACAATCCGCCTGGTCCAATAGTTAATTGCATTTCTCTAATATTATTCACAAAAAGGTTAGTCGATCCCTGCAAAAGGACTGCACCATCTTCATACAGCGATGATGAGGGTGGATCTAGGATCAATCTGTATAGAGAGATCCATTTCCATTCCAACCAGGATCTAAGCGAAGTGAGACCCAACTCATATCGAACACAAGCGATCGGCACACAATTGGGAAGGCCCAGAGTACGCCTCCATAGTTTTCCTTCAATTATATCCTAGTCAATAGTAAATGATTGGAGGTTGGTATCTAATACAAAGAGTAGGGTCGGAATCACTTTGCCGATATATCTTATGACTGCAATGATTGAAAATGTACACAGTCTAGTTAAGCTCTTCTTCATTTGTGAGCCTAAGTTCAGAATGCTCTCCTCCAAAAACAATATTAGGCTGCCTTTTGTTGGAAATGCTCTAACCTGTGAGCCCAGGTAAGTAACCTCATTAACAACAGGAATTATTTGGTCGCTGAGATGCGAGGTAAACAATTTGGTGAACTTTCAAAGATGTTTAAAGGTCACTATTTACGACTTCTCTGGGTTTATTTTAAGATCGTTTAGATTAGCATATTCTTGCAATGCCGTGAGAAGTCTTTGTAAACCGATTTGCATGTGATCCAATATCACAATGTCATCGGCATATGCCAACCAATTTATTTTCATCATTCCTATTTTAGGGCTCGCCAAGGTCATCTCCTTTAACCATAGTATCAAATCAGAATTAAACGAAATTGAGGCCACCAGACACCCCTGTCTGACTCTTCTTTCTATTGGAATAGTTTCGGATAGTTCTCCCGATCGACTCATTCTAACTTGAAGTTCTGAGTTCTTATGGAGCTTGATAAAAATGGGCAAGAGATTACCTGGTAGACCCCATTGTTTCAATTTACCCCAGAGGGAATCCCTATTGATTGTGTCAAAGGCCTGAGACAAATTGACCCATGCCCCAAGTAGCGGTGTGCTTCCCTTAGAGATAACTCCACAGGTAAGGCAACTAAGGACCTGGCCATTATGAAAGGTTGAGAGGACTTTTCTGAAACCTATTTGTTCCTCAGGGATAATGCCATGAGTTTTTGCCCATGTTTCCAAATCTCGCAGTACTAGCCTGGCGAAGATCTTACCACCCGCGTCCGAGAAGGAGATCGGGTGATAGTTTGTAGCAACCATACGCTCTCCCCTATATATCGGGATGATAATTGATCTTTGCCAGGATTCTGGAAACTGTTGTGTCTCGATAATTCTATCAAAAAGGGTTTTTAAGACCTGCGCCCAATGCTCAGGATTGAATTTGAGTATCTTATTACTGAGACCATTTGGTCCAGGGGCTCTTGATAAGGAAGATTTTTTTTTTATCAAGTTAGTATTAGTCACGTCTTCTAGCAAAATATTGAAGGACCAATCGGAATCAACTCTAATCTTATGGTTAGGTGAGCCTGTGGTACCATACAGGTTGGAAAAGTGGGCCACCCAGACTTGCTCCTGGATGATCCCATCCTGATCAGTGTTGAGTGGTCTGTCCATAGAGGTAATGATCACCCAAAACCTATGGGAGTTGCTCTGACATAACCTCTTCAACATCTCTTTCCCCGATCTTTTATATCTAAGGGATTTAAGTGCTCTAGCCCAGTTTGTATGGTTGTTGTTTACCAGACGAACTTCCCTCTTACATTTTTTTAGGATTGTGATTTGCATTTTTCAATTGCCTAATTCTTCTCCTTTTATCTATTTTTTTATCAGAGATCTGGGCATCAAACAGATGTTTATGTTTGACTACTTGTTGGGAGGAAGTCTGGTCTGGTGGGTTAAGATCACATATCAACTCAACAAAATGTATAGGATGGCAGGCCTCCCACAGTTCCCCCACAGTCATAGAATCAATGGACTTGCCCAATTGTTTAACAAAGACACAGCCCCCTTTTTTAAATTTTGCAATTCTATTTCCTGCATTGTTTAATACTGGTTCTTGAGTAAAGCAAGGTGCCTCAAATCCCAATGTTCTCTTAAATGTTCTATTAATCAACCTTTTAGTCTAGACATGGTAATGAGATTACTCAGATTCGGGTGACCATTGTGATATGCATGTTGTATAGCGGTAATACCCACTTTCCCATCCTTCTCGACAGCTTTTGACATGCTTAGTCATGACATTCTAGTTTCTGGTCTGTCTATGAAAAGGGGGAATACCGGTTGAGTCCCAGAAAAGTTCATCGAGGTTCTTCCTCTGGACATGTTGGGGCCTAATGAATTTTACATTGCTTTACCATCCATTATCCATATATATATTCACTGAAAAAACTTTGTTAAAGGGACGTTATGGTTAAGTTGCACTAATAAAAACCTGTGCATGGTGGTGGCACAAGTTATGGTTGCTTAGCTTACCATAAATGGCGAATTTCTGGAATTTTCTAGTTTTACTTGTAACCATGAAGTCCCTTTAACAAGTTTTTTTTTTTTATTGAATTTAATAGGTTTTGGTTAGTGCAACTTAATTATAACGTCCCTTTAACAAAGGTTTTTCAGTGAATTTCATGAGTTTTTACCAGTACACCCTAATTTGCTACAACGTCCTAATATCACACTTACCCCAATATAGCAGCATTTCTGTCCAATTTTAAAAGTGTCACCTCAGAACTCTGCCATTCCACACCTTCTAGCATCATTTTTAATACTTGCATACACTTTTTCCAACTTTTTCCACTGTTTTTGTGTTCTTCGATGTTCGTGAACGTCTGACGTAATCACAGACTCTCCTGACAATGTCACGTAACCATGCGTGCAGCATGATGACGTGTTTGCGAATGTATCTGCACTTCGAGAACGGGGCCATGCTTCGTGAACCGTTCAGAACTGCAATTTCATGTAATCTAAGAACTTTTCAGCTGAAAATGTTCCCTTGCACAGCTCCTACACCAATTCTTACTCATTATCCATTAACAATCTAGCACACATCACATACTTGGAAGAATATTAGCAAAACAGCTATTTATCTTTAAAAATGGCATCAGCTATTGCCAGACCTCCTCCCCAAGAGCCAAGACCACCAGCTTGAGAACCTACACAACAAAAGAAGTGAAATACTTTAAAAGACAAGAAAGAGGACCAGGAAGATGGTGTAGAGGCATTCTGTGTGAACACAGCTCCACCAAAAATGTGGAATGTGAAAATCCTGAATCGCGAAATGATGACACGCAGTGTTCACATATTTTAATGTGTTCAACTGAAAAGTCGATTTTCATTATAATTTCACTTCAAAAGACCCCCATTATTTTGCACTACCCATCACAAGCTGTGCCATTTTTTTCTACAAATTTGTTCACCGCAAAATGCATGGGGAGATCCCATGCACCCCATACATACCTTAACCTAACTTACAATTTGCATTTTGCAGCAAATAAAGTGGAAAAAAGTATCTGTAAAAATGCATTTGGGGAAAGTGTAGGTCGACAAAAGTGGGCTAGACCATTGTGGGGACCTCAAGCTAAACTCCAAACTAGAGATTCCTACTGAAGTTTCCCACAAAGGGAATACATAGCAAATTTGCAGGTGTCATTATTCAGATCCCCGGGGATAGGTTTGCTTTCTGCAGACTGCCTCCTTTATCTAGGACTACAAAAGGCATGGTCCACAGGGATCCATTGTAATGAAGCTTGCCCAATATTGATTCAATCAGGCAACGATGAATGGGAAGGTACCCAGGATCCACCTTTCACAGCTAAATGCAGGGAATGAGGAGAATCCACTGGAGAGAGTCCAAACCACAGAAGCGGTAGCAGGTGTGCTCTTTTTGATGCACTCCCCACCATCATCACTTTGAAGAAGTATGCAGTGGTATAATTATGGCAAGCCATGGTTGTTTTAAAATGGGATATAACCAAGTTGCCTCTTTTTTTCCTAGTTAAACGGTCCATGCAGTGCTTTAGTATATTCTTCCACAATTGGTCACCTTTACTCCGAACGGTTCGTGTTGGTATTTTCACATCTGTATAATAAAAGGAAGAATTTGAATAAAATATTGTCACATCTGTTTGGTTGTGAAACACCCCAACCCACTTTCCCTAGAAGTGGTATGTTGTACTGGGTGATAAGTAACATCTTATTTGCATGTGCCATTCTGTGTGCACTTCCATGATGAAATGTGTGTCATCGACAGGAAAGCGGATTCACTGTGGTGTATAACTCCAGAACCTCAGTTACAAAATGAGTCCACTGCTAGGTTTAAGAAAGCACACTTTCATGAGCTTCTTTCATATTTATTAAACACTGGAAATAGTACCCATTCTCTGTACGGGTTCTGTAGAGACATGATAACACTCTCATTAATTGTTGAAAATGAATGATATTTCAGGTCGCTGTTCTGACTTACCCTGGCATGGTGCAGTTTGTTGTGGTGCATTGTGGTGCACATATCGCAGGATTGTGCATCCTAGGACCTTGAAACATGGTTTTCAAGTTCTTTTGTTCCTTGTGTCGGGACTGGTTGAGAAACAACCTTTTTTCGTTTCCTTCCCAGTGAATATGATTTATGGCTTCATCGGCAGCCCACAAACCCACAAATACATTTTTACTTTTGCTGAAGTCCAAATATTGTGTAGCCAGTAAATGTCCGGAGGGTCCAAACAGGTACACATGCAAAATGTGGTGCAGATTGGTGAAACAGTGTGGATGTGCATAAAGAAGAATGCTTTGCGCCACAAACCCACGCACAACTTTTGACTTTTATATATTACAGGGCCTGCAGTAGCAGCCCTGTAGATATGGCAACCAATAGGAAGAGCACATTTTGGGCGGCTTATAACTTTGCCCAACCTGGATGATTCCTCACCAAACATTGCAAAAAAAGTATATGGCCCCCTCAGATTGATTTCAGTGAGATTTCATCCGGGGGTGGGGGGCAAAGATACAGGCGGTGTTCCAAAATGTGTGGTTTTCCTCATAGACACAATGGAAAAAGAATGTTGCTCATGTTTACATACCAAACCACTGGACGGATTTTCATCAAATTTGGCCCAGGAGTGGTAGCTTGGTCCTGAAAGCAAGCTTTTGTAAATGTGTTGTAAATCTGTCCAGTATTTTTTTTTAAATAGCCAAAAAGTCGGTAAACAAAATAGTGATAACTAGGTTTGGTCTGTGGGCACACTTCCCTTTTTGGTCTGTAGACACCCAACAGGACCAATCAGGGGGTGGCATGATGTCCACGGACATTGGGCGCACCCGCTCATTGGATGATAAAAACGTGAGCTGCGTCAAAACTTTTGAAACGGTTGCCATGTTGGATTTGTGAACAGTGCCCGTTGGACATTGTGGTAAAAACATGTTAAAAAACACAACATAGCACTTGTCAAATTAATGAAAACAATCTCTGGGGAGGTGAGGGGTGATGATGATGGGGTGGGATATGGCCATAAAAAGTCAAACTGGTGTTTTTTCTTCTAGGAAGTCCGTGAACATGTCAGATGTTCGGGGACGTCCATGCATATGTTTGTATTACAGGATTGGTGAAAAGCAGATTTTGGATGGCTTATAACTTTGGCGCCACACAATGAAACTGCATGAAATTATGTGATACCATTCTAGACATGGCTTTGAATGGTTCTACAAAGTATGGTGCTGTTGTGGCAAGAGAGAACAAAATTAGAGGGGGGTTCTGAAATATTTGAAAGGTTTATACATTTCGTGACCTTTTACGAATTTGCAAAAAAAGTTTGCAAAAAGATTTAAGACTGAATGTTTTTGCAAAGTTTAATGGATCTTTGTCAAGAGCAGTCAAAATTAGAGGGGTGTCTCAAAATGTTTAGATGGCTTATAACTTTGTTTCCGTTTGACGAATGTCCACAAAAGAATTTAGAAAGATTATACACCCAACCTTGAATCTTTATGCAAAGTATGAATGGATTCTGTCAAGCCGGGGCTAAGTTATATGCCTATTTTATGTACGTACATATTGACACACTTGGCATTGGCAAGGATGTGAAAGTATGGTTTTGCAAATGTGCCATTGTTTTATTTTTTGAAAAGAGTCATAATATAGGTACAAAAAATAGTGATATACATTTGGTGACAGAGGTATAGCTTGTGGTCATGAACAGTGACCACATTGTTCACCCGGACAATCTGGCTACAGGCCATGACCACGAGGGACTGTGTGAGAAACCAAAGGGTATCTCACCTGCTAATCTTCAGGGAATTGTGATCCAGGTGGCCAGGACACGGCCATCCCTTTTGGATAAAGTTCTTGGGGGTGGACCACTGCGGGAGGATCATCTGGGGTCTTCGGGGAGTGGGTGTGAGGCAGCCCCTGGTGAGACGTGGTATTTCCCCCTTGTTTGTTCATCTACCCCATCCTATTTTTAGAATACTCAGAGGTCCCAACTCCCCCACCCCTTTTTACACAAACACTGCGATGAGGAAGAGGCTGACTGAGAGTAACAAGACTAACGTGCATACATCATACTGGACATGTTCCGTTAATCGGGTCAAAATGAAGTCAGGAACTTGACTTCAAGTGCATACACCCGATACCAATTAGCTCTCCTCACACGGATAAAAAGCAACACCTAAAGACACACACTGAGCAAGGTGGAACACGAGTACGAGCAGAACTTCCAGATGAAGGCAAACCTGCTGGAGCAGAGCAATGAACCAAGGGACGAGGGCTGCGGATAGAAAATCCCAAGAGTTCCCTACTGGAGGTCGTTGCCTCTGACAGGCTGCGAAAGAAACGTGGAGAAAGCCAGATCTCACATGTAAAGACTGCATTGTGTTTCAAGTATACCAGTGACCATCCCAGGTGAACAGAAGCATTGGGAAGGCGAGGCCAATCCTGTGGTAATAACCTTTACTCATGAATTAGAAATCAGAAAACCCAGAAAAAAAGACACACAGAGCCGGTCAGTTGGCAAGCGACCTGAGAGACCAGTGTGTGTTAAAGTTTGAAATAGAAACATTCTATTGCAAGTGAAGGCTGCACGTGTGTGAATGAGATGCGAAGAAAGGCAGACTTTTCAGTGAACTTTGATGTAAAGGAGAGCTGTGAAATCAGCTATGACAAATAACAGAGTGGTCCGGTGAAAGGAAGTAGACCACTCGAAAGTCTCAGTGAAAGGTCCTTTGTTTAAAGCGAGAAAGCAAATAAACAGCCAAAGTGAAATAACAAAGATTGATTCCTAGAGAAGGGAAGAGTGAAAGTTAAACCGTGAACTTTGAGTCGAAGTGATCCTGTGGTGGTCTAGTCTTCAACATCCGAAAGTGGTCCAAGCCCGACAGAGGAAGACCCAAAGTATAATAAGCTTGAAGAAGGGAGACCCATGCAGGTTTGTGTTGAACTGTATCATGGGAGGTCTGAGCCTGACAGAGGGGGATCTTTGTGAACATTTTCGTTAAAACTGTATTTTGAAAGTCAGAGAAAGAGACTATAAAGTGGAAGGCCAGGCAGGCCTCGATCCATGGTTTTGAACTGTGTATTGTGTTAGAAACCGAGCCAGAATGTGTCATCCTGCCTACAGGGACCAACTTACTCTATGAGGCCCAACGTGGAGAGGAGAACAGGTTCAACCACATTATCATTTGAACACTGATTTTTTTCCTTTTGCATACATGTCTACTTTTTACACTTTTCTGTACAAAAGATAAGGCAGGCATTAGGTTTTGTTAGCATAGGTCATTTGGATTTGACAGACTCCAGTAGGACTGCATTGTTTATTATTTGATGGTTGAGACTATTCCCATCTTAGTTATAGGGCAAAGTAGAAGTTTCTCCAGCCCCAACATTTTCAATAAAGGTTTTACAAATTGTACCCATTGTGCCAGTGACATACTTGTGATACCATGCCTTCCCTACAACTGGCTATGGGGTTAAAGTGGGCACGGCCACCATGGACCGGCTATGTGTTAAAGTCTTTTGAAATTGGGATAGGTTTGAATGGGGAAACAATTCTGCTCGTGGCTACAGCCCGAATTGCTGAACAGGATTGCAGCAAACATTCGCGAGCAATATTAGCAAGGACCTGAAAGCATGGCTTTGTAAATCTGCCCTGTGTTTTATTTTTTCTAAAGTGTGAATATTTAAGTACAAAAAATGGTGATATAACTTTGCTGCGGTGGGAAGTGGGCCTTGCTCTTGGCAAGGATAATGTCTACTCTGATTTACCTATTGGGGTATGCGGCATGGCCGAAGCACATGCCCCATGGATTGTGGAGGCTGGCCATTCAAGCTATGAGCACTGGCCATTGGTCACATTATGAAGGTATAGTGGACACTGAACTAGGATTCTGGGTAGGTGCAGTAGATAACGGGGGTGGTTTGGTGGAGCTATGGTCATGGTCGAGCCTAATGCCCTATCCAATTGAACAATGACTTGCATCCCCAGCATGCACTGCTAATAATGACACACATAAGTATGCATTGCAAAAATATGTTTTTTAAAGGAGATTTATAGTTCTTTCTTATATGTTAAAAGAGGAATTATTAATAACGTTTATACAGTGATGTAACAGTATGAAACATTTTCACTTATAAAAACCTATTTAATTCACACAAAAAAACGTTGTTAAAGGAATGTTACAGTTAAGATGTAACCCACCCTTGGGACTTCTCTGCCCCAGCATTTTGCTAGTCGCTTCCCACCTTGCCATCCCTTGGCACTTCCCTCCTGGGCTCCCATGAACACTTGACTACCCATACTGCCCCTTTTATATATGCACCTCTTTCACTGCACAATGCATATGAGCATTTATAGGGACACTATGCACAAGTATAGGATATGCAGAGGCAAAATATTTGTAGTGTAGCCCGGCTAAAAATATTTGGCAATCATTCATAAAACCTCCCATAATATATGGGTAAATCAGTAGAGTACTGGATGGACCACGAGAAAGCCACTGAATGCCTTTCTAAGTTGTTGTTCTCAATATAGGCCTCATTTGCAGTGAGTAATGATAATATACATATGCATATACATATTCAATTCACATTACACAAGTACAATACCTGTTAAAACATGAAGGATTCTAAAGGAAATTGACAACCGTTATTCTGATTAACCAACAATGATGGAATTACAACATTTCATTTGTGTACAGGTGCCATGCAAATTTGTATAAGGATGCCAGTTGCAATAGGACGCAGGCGTAATCAGGGTATATTCTCCTGGGGATTTGCGAATGAGACAAGTTACCTCGTTGACAAGCAACCCTGTGTTAATGACAAGATTAGAAATGAAAACTGTGCAAACAGTGTTATGTGTTCAGAAGCCCAGGACACGTCTATGTTTGTCGCGGTGTAAAATTACATGGATAAAACAAACAAAGCGAAATGAGAGCATATTCTGAGCGAATATGTTAATACGCGTTTAGCGTATCAGACCTGCAACTCTCCCTCGTCTCTTTAGTATTTATAGATATAAAATAACCCCCCTCGGTAGTGCAATTGATAGTGTACGTCAGCGTACGGGGATTATGAACCTGTGAGTGCACCGATAATGTGGAATTGAGAACGTAACGCTCTTATCGACTATGAGGGAATTTGGAACTTAAAACGTCGCCAGTAATGTGAATGTGAAGCTGGAAGCATGATGGGATTGTGACACTGGGAGTGTTTGTTTGTTGATATCCTGCTGATGTACCACGATTGTGAAAATTAAATTGTCAAAAGGATCGTTACACTTGGAGGGCTATTGTAATCTGGGAAACAGATGGAACACGAATTGTGAAAGGACTGGGATTCTGGAACTTGGAACACAGCGGTTCTTCCTAAAATGATGGTGTACTGGAATTCTGAAACTGGAGGGTCAATAGGATTCTGAAAATGGGTTCATTCCGTTCGTGTGAAATGATGATTGTCAAACCAGAAGTGTAATGCGTCTTTGAGAATTGGCTGTGTATTAAGATTTGGAAAGTG
Organism: Ambystoma mexicanum; assembly: GCF_040938575.1. Lineage (NCBI taxonomy): Eukaryota > Metazoa > Chordata > Amphibia > Caudata > Ambystomatidae > Ambystoma > Ambystoma mexicanum. The sequence goes on along the minus strand of NC_090926.1, from coordinate 421,805,605 downwards.
GGATCACTAGGATTGTGAGTGTGGCCGTGCACTTGAATTTTGAATTCAGAAAGTGAAGGGAAAGGGGCTCAGACTACATGGTGTCCTAAAATAATCAAGCACGCTGGCTTTAATGCAATGGCAACCAACCCATATTGTTGATGTATTAGAAATATAAAAAGGAAAGTAAAAGGACAAACATAGAGATAGCCCTTCCAAAGATCCTAATACATGTGCTCTGCGCTTGAGACTTAAACCGCACCTGCCATTCGCGTTGCCTCTCTGTCCACCCAATACACACACTAATTCAAAGACAAACTATCATAGAGACACTTTATTAAAAACTAGTGTAAGCGTCAGTGTACACGGGTCAAAGTGCAGGTTTTCATTGGCACATTAGGACCACTACATATCCTAAGGCAACAGCTCCCTCTAGCAGTTACATCGGGTAAAGCTACTGCATCTGACAAACATACAGGGACATCGCATGAAACATCACATGAAATAAAAGGTGGCAAAATAATGAAATGTTTTACGAATGAAATTAGTCTGAATGAATGAATGAATGCATGATGTTAGGGTGTCTTATTTAATTAAAAAGGTTCAAAGATTTTGATATTTTTATATTTAAATCAGATTAAAATAAAATAAAATAATGATTTAATATATATCACCTCCTGTCTCACGCGCATCTGTTTTTCCTTCATTACCCTGTTACCACCTTTTGTTTCATGTGATGGCCTCACCTCAAGGTGCCAGTGGTTGATGAGGTTCCCACCTTTGGGTCAGTTTAAGCATACAGGGACAAGCATACTTCTGGCCTTTTATATTGTTAGATATGCTCTTACTTGATTGGCATCTTGGAACGTTATCCAGGAATACCCTGATACCTCTCTGCCATCCTGGAGTGCTGAAAATAAATGCGGAAAAATGTAGGTCCCCGCTGTCCACTTAATGTGCATAACATATTTTTGTGTCAAACATTAGACCTCAAAATGGGGATGTATTATTGTACGTCAGTAGGTACAGTAAGTTTTGATTAAACAAAATACTCAAAAGAGAAGGAAACCCTCACTTGCAAGAAAATGGAGAAACTGACCTCACACATTGACTACATGTCCCTAAAATAACCATGGACCGTAGACCATCAATTGCCACATTGCTGAACATTTCAAAATTTCTCGGCTACGACAACCCAAGTATGGCCCAACAATGAGTTACTCCCAACCTCACAGCAACTACTACACAATATGCTCAGCTATCGGGTTTGTCAAAATAAGATATATCTTCTACACCTTTCCTAAAATTCATCAGAGGAAGCTGCCTAAGAGATCACCCTTTGGCTATGTCCACTGCATGAGCAAGGTGACGACAATAAGAGACTATCTATTGTTCATGCCAGACACTGAGACCCGGTTAGAAACTTTCTCAAAGACATGCCACATGGACACAGCAACAACCGCAAAGACCTCGATTCATCATCAGCGTCTGTGATAATTGAACAGTGATTATAAAAGCTAATCTTCAATATCTAAAAGACGTTCAGGATCGGTGCAACTGCCTCTTGACTGAGAAGAAAAATACAATGAAATCAAACTCACAACCCTGACTGCTCAACCACATATTAACCTAACACTGCTATACCAACATCCATATTGCATAATGAGACACATACATGCACGTACGCAGACACTAACACGTTCACAGAATACCTGAACAACTAGCCAACATGCAAATCGGCAATACAAACTCCAACTATAGCTTGTCACACTCTTCAAACCAGAATCAGAACAGAGAATTGGAAACTGGATATGCAGGCAATCAACAAACAGAAGCCAACAATGTGGGAAGTCCACTACTGAGAGCAGCTAACATATACAATAGTTTTCTCTCTGTGTTGCAAATTACTTAGCCGGACCTAACTCATGTTTGAGCCCGTGCTATAACAGAGGGGGGGCATCAATGTGCATGTCAGTTTCATACCAGGGAATGCCTGATAATGAACATATAAGTGTTTGCTTCTAAAACTGAACATCCTCTTCTACAACAAAAGGACCACAACATCTTTTGCAGAAAAATGCATCAATCACATCACAGCTCAGATGATAGAATAGATATCGATTTCAAGAAACATTTGAATTACTTATCTGACATAATGATATCCTCAATCACAATGAACATTAATGGCAATGATGTGACACGGCACAACATTAATACCAACACAACACAGGTCCCACACAGCTCTAAGACTGGATTCCTAGTAATCCACGACCGTGGTAAAACCACTTCCAGACTCAGTTATTGATCATTTTTTGGTAAAACGACTGTGGTGGTGATGGCTGCAGTATGACAGCAACATAACAGAACATAAAATGACATAACATGAACTAACAAACATAGGGCATGGGTGTAAAATCTAAAAATCATGGACTGGATAGAATTTAGGAACAGAGGGATCTCATGCTTAGTACCAAATAAGACCTTATTGGACATCAAGACCCTCACACAAAATATAAGAACTCTCTGACGGAGTTTCTAAATGATATGGATCAACCAACACAAAAATATGGACCATCATTCAGTGTGCAAATGACTAAAAAAAGTTAAGCTCTTCAAGAGTCACCCAAAAGAGCCACCATTGGCCTATGTAAACCCATCTCACTGCACTATGAGTATCAAGAAACAAAAACAAGACTGATAAAGTCACTGACAAAATCACTGTGAAGGATCACACAGTTAGTCAGACAAATGCACAATAATGGAGGACTCAGGTGCATGTCAATAGCCAGCTTTAGTCAAACAGGGAATCCTAGCTGAGACAGCATACAAGCATCTCGATCTCATAGATCTCAATATTTTCAACAATTGCAAGCAAATTTTGCACCAACATTACGTCAGCAATGATGTCACATTACATTATCACTCTACAAAACGTATGGGGGATTTGGATTGGTTACTGGCTCGGTTCAAACTACTTTTTGGATACATATAGATTAGTTACTCTATTGGTCTATACCTATTTGATGGCTCCACCTGGACTCATCACACTATAGATAATATTACTAATACTGTAAGGTGATCGCAGATTGGTTGGCATTCTCTATCGTAGGCAGTGTGGCACAGGGAAATTCTATTGGTTGGCGTACAGCTCACCAACCTTGGACACTTTAACAAGATGTCAAGATATGAGCGGTACATAAGTGGGGGTAAAGCATTTTGTAGTCTGACACTTTTCCAATTAAAGAATACTCATGGTCATCCTGAAACGATGAGCCCTTCCCTTTCCTTTGTACTTGGCTTTGTGTGTTGTCTGGTGTCTGTGCGTGTAGTAAGGGAGTTCTGCAAGTGTCCTATCTGTGTTTTGATTGTAATTAATAGCCATTGTTTATTCATGTATGGACCTCGTGTTAGGGTACCATGTTTTATGTGGACTTCCTTCTATTTATTGAGGTTTTAGCTAATTCTGAGGTGCATGCTGTGTTCTTTGTGACCAACTGACATGCTAGTCAATTACTGTGTGTAAAGTATTTCGGCTTTACTGATCTCATGGACCTGGACATCAATAATTAGTCTGTACACTTATTAAATAAATTAACTTGGGAGTCTACCATGTCCCGTCCTGGAATCATTATCTTGTGCCTTAATTCCATTTATCTATTACTCCTCTCCTTGTTTCTGACCTTTGCTCGGGTGTGAGCTATTGTCTGGGCTCTGCACGAGTTTCTAGAATACATGTGTTATTGTAAATTAAAAATCTTGTGTTTTGACGCCTTGCTAATTCTGGGACCTGCTGTGGCCTATGCATTAGGAAAATGGCTGCACGTCTGTGTTCCTGTTTCCAGAGTGGCGACCTTTAGCCATGTCTATTCATCTTATATGTCTGCCATACGATGATGTCCCTGCCATGTATTCAGCATCTCATCGACCTATTAACCGACTGCCTTATTGATGTAATGTATCCCTTTCTTGGTACACAGGAACCTCCTGTCTTCTTATACTGTGTTGCACTATTTATCTCGCACACAATTTTTGCTTTTTACAAACTACATTTAGTACTCGCTTGTGCCACATAACCTAAATAGTTCTTTCTGGCAGATTGTTTGTTCATTCAATCACATTAAGCATATTGTTTAATGGAGTTTTGTCTAACTCATATTGTCAACCATCCCTAGGTTCATGGGGTGGTAAGGCTGTCTCAGACTGTAACGTATCTTGCCTGTGCGGTACTGGGGTGGGGCCGGGCCAGAAGGTGGTAATGACGTGTTCATCAGCACCATCACATCACATACAAACCCCAAGAATCAATTTTATATTCACATTGAAACCCTGAGGATGGCTGAAAGAGAACATATGGTTAATTATTGCAAACACTTGATTATTAGGGCATGTGTCATGTAAGCCTAAATGAGCACCATGCCCATTGTAAATTAGTGATTCAAGCATATAGCCATTTTATCACCCACACACATAATTGTCCAATATAAATATCTTTGGTTAATCCAATTTTCCCAAAATGCTCTTTGACTTTATGCAAAACAGTTAGGCCACCTCATTGGTATTGTTTTACCCTATTCCTTTCGCATAGGGTTATTTAGAAAGAGTGCAATATAAAAAAGTTTCATGGTCACCAGGAGCTTGGTGGATTTAAAGGAGAAGAGAGTGTGGGAGATTAATGGAGAGAGAGTAGACTATGTAAAATAGCTTTGCAGTTGTGTCTATGCATGCAGACGAGAAATACCCTGAGCTTTGGAATATGGAATTTGAGCATGGTAGCATGCCGAGCTGTCAGAGAACATAATGGGTAGATAAGTCTGTAGTTATATATAGTAGATCATAACATGGCATAGCATGGCATGAAAAAGTAATGGAAGTCATCATAAAGTCATGGGACCACATAGGAAATGCCCTACAACTTGATGTCCTCAATGTGCTCCTACCCACATGTCCCTTTACACTTTTCACACTGCCTCTGTCTGTCTCTCCCTCTCTCTCTCTCTCACACACACTTTTGAATCAATACATTTTACCCTATGTGTCATAACACTCTGGTATGTGGTAGATGTGGGAAGGGGACAGTCTTGGCAATCAACTCCATTAGTTAGATGCTAAGGGTTTTGGGACTCAATAACTAGTGGTTCAGGGAAGCAACTTCTTGAGGTATGAAGACCCCAGGCACCCATTTCAACGCCCTTAGTACATAGGTTGTCAAGCTGAACACCATGTTAAACCTCAATTTAACTTTCTGCAATGCTGTGTTAAGACACCAGCTATGATTTGTTTCCCATCAGGGAAACTTCCATCGGGGAATTGTCCACCATTCGTCAGGTGATCAGGGCAGGGGGCAACAGTCATGGTTACTACTGCCAGAAGTCCATACCCGTGTCTCCCACAAGCCTCAAACTCTTCTCAAGGTTGCAGCCACAACCTCTCCTGTTTGCAGCCGAACCCTGTGCATGTGAGCCTTTTATTACTTTGACTCATGCTGCACCAGTCTGTGTGAGGGGAGCTTACCCAGCTGCGGCCCATGCTATGCTGTTCTGTCAGAGTGAAGGTTTTCCTGCTGTGACCAGACTGTTCCTGTTCCATGCGAGGGAATCTTGCCCCGCCATATTCCAAGCTATACCTGTTCCATGTCAGCGGAGCTTGCCATGTTGAGGCCAATGCTTTAACACTGTGTGAACGAGGCTCATGCTGCACCTCTTCTACGTGATTGAAGCTTGCAGTTCTGTGGCCCCTGCTGTTCCGTGCGAGTCAGGCTTTCCCTGCTGTGGCCCAGGTTTCACCTCTACGGTGCAAGGGACTCATGCCTCCCTGCAACACTTTCTCTATCTGTTCCTTGACCTGCTGTCGCCACACTGTATTTGTTCTGCCTGAGGAAAGTGTGCCCTGCTATGGCCCTTGCTGTGTCTCTTCTATGTCTGTAAAGCTTACACTGTTGTGGCTTAGGCTGTACCTGTCCTGGGGCAGTGAAGCTTCCCATGCTGTGGCCCACGCTCTACCATTTTTGTCTGAGTGAACCTAGCACTGCCGTAACCCTTGCTGTGGGAATGAAGCGTGCTCTGCTGAGCCCATGCTGTTCTTGGTTTGTGTGAGTGAAGCTTTCCCTGCTCTGGCATTTGCTGGATCCGTTTTGTAAGAGTTATGCTTGTTGTGCCTGAGCCCATGATGGACCTCTTCTGTTTGAGAGAAGTGTGGTCTCCTGTGGCGCATGGTGTACCTCGGTGAGTGAACCTTGCCATGTTGTGGGCCATACCACGCCTGTTCTGTGTGAGTGAACTTGCCCTGCTGTGGCCCATGCTGTAAAACTGTGTCCCATGCTGAACCTTTCTGTATGAGCGAAGCTTGCCCTGCTGTGGCCCATGCTGTAAAACTGTGTCCCATGCTGAACCTTTCTGTACGAGCGAAGCTTGCCCTGTGGTGGCCCATGCTGTAAAACTGTGTCCCATGCTGAACCTTTCTGTATGAGCGAAGCTTGCCCTGCTGTGGCCCATGCTGTAAAACTGTGTCCCATGCTGAACCTTTCTGTACGAGCGAAGCTTGCCCTGCCTTGGCCCTTGCTGTACTGGTTCTATGTGAAGGAAGTTTTGCTTGCTGTGGTGCGAGCTCTGCCTCTTCTGGGATGTTATGTTATTCAGATGTATAACTGCTCCATGCCATTTGCTTGGTTTGCAGGCACTCTGGAGGTTCTGAAAGATAGGGGGGATGGGTGCAGTTACAGGACTTTGTCGTGGTGTTGATATATGCAGGTTTTAAATATCCGGATCCCTTCAGGCGGGTCAGTTTCTTTACTTTCTCGATGCTCTTTGTCGAGAGCATAGAAGCATTTGTGTCCAAACAAGAGTCTTGTGTGCCAGTGGTGCTAAGATGTCTTAGCCCAGGTATGGTAGAGGATTCTTTACTAGCTGAGGTAATTTTGGGGAAAGTCAAAGGGAATAAAGGATGGTGCCCTCATCTTTGGAACCCCGTATCTAGAAGATCAGGAATAGATTAGCCGAAATCTAGATCTCCCGGGGATGGCTAGGGAGAGCATTTTGGTAGCTGTTACACCCACTTGTACTCCATAAATATTTTGGTTAGAAGGCCAAAGGAGACAATGGCAACTTCTGAGATCCAATAATGATGGTTGATCCTTGAGCTGCAGGTCAACAACTGACCACTACATTCTGATTAATATGAAATATTGCTATGACTTTCACTGGGAGACTCTTGAAATGACATTACTCATGCTTGCAAGGCATTTTATTGTTTATTAAACTTGTTCGATTGTTTGGCTCAGAAAATATGTTTCCTTGTATCATCGTTCATCTATTAATCAACGTGATGTTGTTCATGGGTTTTTGAGGAATGTCATTTCATTTTGAACACCCGACATTTACTTTAAAGTGTTTGAAAGATATTATACACACTAGAACCTCATTACAAGTTTGGGTTTATTCCCTACTGAAAAACTGCCAAACTCAGATGCAGTGATAATACAGTAATTGCAAGGGTCTGCATGATTTAGGGTCATGTGGACCCTTCATTTAAGCGCAGTCCCATAGCATTTTATTGGGGACATGCAGCACACATGTAACAGTGCAATGAATATTAAAATGTGCAGAAATGTCACCTTTCTGTGCAAATGGGTGAAAAATTGAATGTGAATAGGGCACATTTTTCTCAGGTGGAAGTGATGAGATACACTAGCACATCTTATCACTTGTGCCCCAAATACATTTTTTTTTTATAATGGGTCTCTTACTGTAAGTACATGCTATGTGTCTTTCCCAGGAAAGGAGCTCATAACATTGCAATCCTTCCAGAAAACATGGCATTCCTTTATGAAATGTAAGCGTCTACACAGTGCATGCTTGACGTGTGACTGACTCTGCCTCAGCCCTCCTGGCCCTTGTGACGTTATTCACCTGCAACCAAAGACTCTCCATATTATTAAATGAATAATGTCAATAGTCCACATGGGAACAAGCTCATCGGGATGAAACTGCATGCATCCATAATGCATGATGACTCTCCCCAAGCCCTACAGGCATTTCAGAGGTCCATGTCTCAATGCATCAATGTGACAACCTCTGAATGATGAAAAGCGGACCCAGGCATACCAGACATTTGAGTCACTCTGCTGGTCAGACATGAAATCTCACAATTCCCCACTTCAACTTTACTAATTTGATAAACTTTAGACACATGGAAGAATATGATTTTCTTAACTAGATTAAAACCTAAGACCTATAGGTTATACACAGATATCTGCAGTAGGTGCATTAATCTGCTCAGATGTCTTCCTGGAGAGTTGCATGTGTTCTCCTACTTGGGTAAAATTCACAAATGAATACTACACCGTTTTCTCTTGCTAACGTCCTCCATTACCTCATTCAACGTCACCCATTGCACTAACCTTCGCTCCTTTCATGAAGCCCTTTATTAGCTTACTTTGTGCATGTATTTTCCCCCTGGGTCTGCTCGAACTTATCTCGAGCTTCCCAGACAATTGCCCTAACGGAGATTCAGGCAGATTTGGGCGGGATGAAAAATCTGCGCGATTCTGCGGCTCTATCCGATTCTCACTAGAAGATTCACAGGCCCCCACGAATCACTTTAAGAAAGTTTGACCCGGTTTACTTGGAAATTGCATGTCAATTATCCCCTCAAAACAATACCAGCCTGCCTGGAAAATAAGTAACTGTGTGCCAGTAAGATTAAAGCTTCTCCAGTTTGTCATGCATTGCCGATTTAGGTAACAAGGAGAAGGACAGCTCGGTTTATCCCACTTTGCTCTTTTGGCTACAGTTCAGTTGGGGACCTGGTGCATTCATCTGTCTGCCTTAGGCCGACGACATAACAGTATTTTTTTTTACTTGCTCACTCTTTCTTACATTGACGGGATATCTATTAGTAATAGTGAGGACTTGTGCCAGGTTTGCATACCCTAGCCAGTCTACCTTAAATGACATGGCTGACGCCATTTCATAGTCCTTCATGTTGACAGCTGTCTCAGTCTCCCTTTCAGTAACCAAACGTTACTTTGAGATGAGTGACAGTAACTTTCAAGAAAGGCATGACTCTCTTAATTCAGTTTTTTTTTTTTTGTCAACATGTTACTTTCTGGCTTTGCAAATGCAAATGGTCATTCAGCGTTTAATATTCTGCTTTTGCCTTGATACAATCCAGTATCCTCCCAGCGCAGAGGTCCTGCAGTCAAATGAAACTGAAGGCAGGTTGGTGAGAGACCCCACAACAAGTAGTAGAGTCCAGCGAGGAGGCAAGCAATTTCGTTGTACTCATTGAATGTCAGTGTAGAGTTAGAACAATGAATTTCTACCTGGGGGGGGTAACTCAGGCAAACCATCTTACCAATTGCATTCCAAAGGGTTATCCAAAACAGGTTTTCAGTCCTAAACACAGTTCATTAGGAACAAGGTTGGGAGGCTAGCTCAGGCCAACCTGTGTGTCTTTTTAGTCGTCACTGAGAGACGAGCCACGGAGAGCCCCTACAAACCAAGGGACCCAATGCATCAATAATAGGTGTTCTGTGCTGGCTAACCCCTCGGTTCCCAGGACCCAGCAAGCGAGTCATCCGCGACCTAACAGTGGATTCAACACCACTACAGTTTCCACTACACCAAAGTTAGAGACCCTCGATAGGAGCACTTGCGCCATATTTTACATAGACGATGCCCCACGGGCAGAGTCAATCCCTTGTCTCATCCAGAAGAAGGCTACCCCAACAGCTAGCATCCACCAACTGCTACAGCTGACCGAAACACTACAGTGTCGATGTTTTATGAGACAACTCTTTGTTCTAACTTGTAATCTGTTTGTTATATATTGTTGTGTGTTATGTTCCCCAAATACCCCTCGACCACCAAGAGTTCCGGGTTGCACCCACTCGTTTGTGTGTGTATTTAGAGAATGCGCACTGACACAAGGAGTATTGCCTCTACATCATAGAGGTCAGCACACAGAAGGTGCCCCTTTTGTCAAAAATGAAAATGTGTCCGTGTATTGTTGTCTTGTGAGCAAGCAAGTAGTTTGCCCAATGTTTTCATTGTTTTTGATACTAAATAAATTATTTTACCACAGCGCTGCTGGGATATCCCATCCTGATTCTTGTTATTACTAATGTCTTAAAAGCAAGACAATGCAGAGCAACACAGGTTCGAATCCTGCTCCCATGCTAGGATACTAGGGTGTTAAGCGAGTTAGAAAAGATTAATTACATTAATGTGATGCATGGAGTGTGCTGCCTGGCCCCCACAGTAATGCAGTGGGGACTTGCATAATGTCCATTGTTTCAGTAGCTGATGTTAACTTCAGAATGCAGTTTGTGCCCAATGCATTAGAATTGGGATCTTCAGCAGACCCATGGTTTCCTATGCGGGCAGAGACCCAGCCCGTTGTCCCGTGTACATTCAAGTGGAGATCAGCAGAGGAAACACTCTGCCCAAATGGGCACCGTTTGCAAATCCAATGCCCACTGTACAGGTTTTCAATTGAGCATTAAGAGCACCTGATTCAGGCTGAATACCTTGGCATTGGTGTGAGTGCCACATGTGTCTCTTCTAACGTGACACACACCATTGGAAGGGTCAGAGTCACTCATCCGACACCATCCACGTGGGTCATCCTGCATGCGCTGTGGGTCTCGCCCTGGCTTCCCGGCAGCAGCTCTGCGTGGCACGGGAGGGAATGCGTTTGCAGGGCTTGCTGTGCGTGCATTAGCGAGGGCATGTGGGGGAGGGGCGAGGTGGCTCGTGCGGTTTTGCAGCCCTTGCACTAGCAAGGATGCATCACTGCTTGCTAGCTTGCCTAATTTATCCTGTGAAGGCTGCAGCCGGCACTTCTCCAAACCTGACATTTATTGCACCCCTTCTCTGTGGATATAAATATAACCTGAATGTGTTGCAAGAGCTTGGAAATCGTTTAAATGTATCCTTTGACAGCAAGCTTGAGATTGCTGACACTAAAACCACTTAGTTATATTGTTCGGTATCATCCTGCACTCAGCCCCCTTTCATCGTCATTAAAGGTGTGTTAGGGGAGAAGGGGCTTTTACGCAGCCATCAGCTCCCATTCTCTCCTTATATTCCCCGGCTCGTGCACCTGCCATTATCATTCCTCGTCTCCTTTTGTCTCGTTTCCTCCATTTTATTTGTTCCGTTTCAGCAGTCTTCCCCCTCCCCCTCCAGAGTTCTCTGCGCCTGTATCCTATTCCTCCCCCTCACTTGTTTCTTTTCTCTCCTCTTTCGTCGTTTGTGTATCGCTTCTCTCATCTTGACCTTTCTGTCTTAATGTTATTTGCTTACCCACCTAATGCATTCCTGTAACTCGTCAGCTTTTCTTCGCCCTCGTTCCTCTGCCTCATGTTTTGATACCTCGACGTCTCCCGCTCTCACTTGCTTTCGTGCCTTGTACTCGCCCCATTTTCACGTGCATAGTTAGTTAATGTGTCTGATCTGTCCATCAGTTCATCTTTTAACCCATCCGAGATAGGTTCCTCTGTCCTGCAATTATTGTTCTCTTTTTAGTTTAGCTTGTTTAACCTTGCCATATCCTTCCATCGTTCCTCTTCTGTTTTCACTCCATCTTTCTTCTCTTCTCACTCTCTGTTGCTTTATTTTTTGCTCTCTTTTCTAACTCTATCTTTCCCTTCTACTCTTTCACCCTGCTTTGTCGTCTCTATTGCCTCATCGTACATGCCATCCCCGCACATTCCTTTATCGTTCCTACCTTTACGGTAACCCACCCTCTGCCCCTGTTTGCTTGCTTTCTTGTAAATCCCTTTTGTTTTTTATTTTATTTTCACAATGTTCTCTCCCTTCAATCCCCCTTCACTACTCTTCCTCGTTCTACGTCCATATTTCGTTTACTGGTTTCTCACTTTCTCCTTCCCTTGCTCCCCCCCTCTTTTGTTTCCTCACTGATAACCCTCCCTCACTTAGGGGTGTTATATTTCCTAGTGGTCTGCTCTACTGCTTGTGCATTTCTGAATTCTGATAACTCAACACTGAAAAGCGTTATCATTAACAAAATGGGCCTCATGACAAGCTTGCCGGTCTGGTAACAACGGTACCGGTAAGCTTGCCGGTACCGTTGTTACCGCACCAGCAAACTACGAGGTCGGCTCGCGGGTGCCTTTCCACCTGCCAGGTCTGACCTGGTGGGCGTACCCGCACCCGCGAGCAGCCCATGTTGGATGCACCGGCACCATTCAAGAAAGGTGCCGGTGCATCCAGCCTCCCCATTCCCATTGAGTCAAATGGGACATAATGGGAATGGGGAGCAATATTTTCCCACGCCCGGGAATGGGCAATTACCTTGTCCCTCGGGGCCGTAATGTCCTGGTAATTGCCCAAAAAATGATTCCAGCGGCAGTCGTGCCGGTTTTAATGGCACGTCTACTGCCGGTCTCATATTGAGGCCCAATGTGTGGAGTAATACTATTTTCAATTGATCAAAACGAGATTCATATTCACACCTGAATCATTATCAGGAGAATGAATTGAAGTCGAAAAGGAAGAGAGAAAGGGAAAATCAATCAGGGCCTCCTCCGACTTGAGTTTCAAGATGAGGGATGGTGGTAAACTGAGGAACTCACACCTGGAAACGGTTCTATTATGGCTCATTAAGAGTATGGCGGTGCAGGGAAAAAAGTGGTGGTAACGCAATTACCCCCACTTTTCCCACACTGCCATAATAAAAGTTTGGACCTGGAGTGGGTAATTTACCTCCAGCATCCTGCCAGAGTTAAATCATCCCACTTTCGCAATAAAATCAGCAAAATCAGCAGAATAACCCGCCGCAGTATTACCACCGCAGTAATTCTGCCAGTATCTCACATTGAGGGTATCTGGTGATTACTGAGAAAACAATTACAGAGAAGGAATTTATAACGAAACAAAAACAGCGGGAAAAAAACAGATTTCTTTTGGAAACATAGATTGGGGTGGAGTAAGGGCATAAAACTGGTGGTGAGGGCTTTGAGGTGGGCTTAAACACATAGGGAAACTGGGGGTTTGCGGGAGGACCCTCCAATTAGAAAAAAAAAAAATATTTTATTTCGCAGTTTTTGTTTTGTTAAAAATTGCCTCTGAAATTGTTTCTGCTATAATCACAGAGAACTCCCATGGAGTCGTATGGACTTCAAATTAATGTGGACTAACACTGCCACCACCACTTGTAATCTGGTGGTAAATCCACCGGACCAAGTGGCAATAACAGTAATTCCATGAGGCAGTAATCTGGCGGTTTAACCAGAATACAGCCCAACATGTAACGAGGCCCTAAGGATTATATTGGAGCTGCCAAAAAAAATATTCAGGAGCAGTACAGAGAGAACCATGGGTCACCCCATTTGTAGGCCTGATTTTAGCTGGAGAAGTTTGGCTCTCTCCTGCATCAACATGTGGAGGGGTCCTCGTGTTAATCAGCTGCTCTGTGATGCAGATACATTGCACAATGGTCGACACTCTATCATAGTAGCATGCCAAACTGTGCAACTCGAAAAGACAGTTGTCCAATGTTGCTTTTAAGAACTTATTTTTGTTTCCATTCTGTGTATTACAATAATGGATTTTCAACTTCTGTGATGCAATTCATTGTTTTTATTGTTCTTAAATGTACTTCTTGGTACATTGATGCTATATTATATTATGTTAGTAGAACTTTCCTTTTATTTAACAATAGCAGTCCCTGTTAGTGGAATGAAGGAATACCATAACAAGGCTGTACAGTTTGTGTGTTTTATTTGCCCATTGCATCTTAACTAGAGTAACATTTTCCCAGACACCATCTTAGACTCGTAACACAAGGCTGGCATGGCGGTCTTCTACATTTGTGTCAGATCCATGACAATGTGCCTCATTCCGAGGAAGGCAGTATTAAGGGCACGGCTGCCGCCGGTAATGATTTTTTTCCAGAGCCCAGAAAGGGGCAATTGCCGGGTCATGCCGACCTTGGCGGACCCGGTAATTACCCTTTTCTGGGCACCTGAAAAAATTATTCCCCATTCCCATTCAGCCCCATAGGGGCCCGTTGTTAGCATCCTGGTCTGCTAGCTTGTGCCGCTCTTCAAGTGTGGTCTGGCCAGGCGTTCAGAGCGGGACCCGCTGCAGAACTTTTAATGTTGCAGAGAGGTAATAACGGCTCCAGTAGCACTACCAGCACCGTTGTTGCCTTTCCGCAACACTCGTAATGAGGCCCAATGTTTTTATTTTCCATACGCTCCACCCCCTTCCTAATAACCGTTCACCCAGACCCTATACTCACCCCACGCCCACCAATTCAAAGCCCATTCCTTGGTACTTCCTTTCCTCCACTCCACAATGCTATGTTCTAAAATGGTACTATCCAGGAAGAAGAAAGGAACATGCTTTCAAATGTCCACCATTGCCCACACAGCATGCAGCCTCTCTTTTCCATTCACCCACGCATTTGCTCCTCTTACAGGACTTTTCCATGACCATAGAGACAGATACAAAGAAACCCACACCCCTCACCTGAAAGACCCCTGCCCTATAGTAATTCATAGGCAGATCGTTGCTGAGCTGTTTTGTTTTTTTTACGACTTGGGAATAGCACTCTATTCAAATAACAGAGTGAACGGAGCACCTGCGAGATAGCATAGTGGCATATAGCAGTCAGTGAATTGTCACCACAGGGGCTCAGGTTCAATTCCCCAGCTGTGATAAAGCTAAGAAAAAAAAAAAAAAACAACACAAAGGTGGCCTGCTCTGCTCTCCTAGAATGATGTTCCATATCACATAAAGTATGGGATAGATGATGGATATCTAAAGAAATGTGCGGGAACATCGTACCCTTTAGTTCCCGCCCACTTTGACATCTGGTGACAATTTTGAACCATAGATTCCAGTGAATTGATTCCAGCACGGTATACAAGGAGAGCATTTCCATGTACAGACCAATCTTTGTGCAAAATATTGTAAGTGTTTCCACGTCGCTTTACACTGATGTTGGCAAGCGTAGATTCCCACATGTGCATCCTTCGTGTAAAGGCTGGTTGTGATATTTGTGGTTGAAGCTGCAGCATCTAAAATAGCAGATCTTTATTGT
This sequence comes from Ambystoma mexicanum, assembly GCF_040938575.1. Taxonomy (NCBI): domain Eukaryota; kingdom Metazoa; phylum Chordata; class Amphibia; order Caudata; family Ambystomatidae; genus Ambystoma; species Ambystoma mexicanum. The sequence goes on along the minus strand of NC_090926.1, from coordinate 421,790,557 downwards.
TCTACAAATGATACCATCCTGATTTTGGAAGCATTGAATATAGAGGCCGGTAAGAGAACACATGAATATGGTTGCAGTACAAAAGGTGTGCCTGCCAATCTGGTTTCCATTATAAAGTGTACATATTGAGAATTGTTTTCCTTGGAAAATATACAATACGTCTAATTTTAAAAATATAGACGATATGTTTTAAAAATATATATTTTGTGTGAGCGTTACAATAATCTTACCCTCTTCAGTTACATAGCCAGACATCCTGTATTGCCCGTGTTTGTTAAAGAAAGTTGTTGCCCCTGTTCCGCTGATGAGTTTATACTGGCGGTTATGAGTAGTGGAGATTATAAGTAGGATCTCAACTATATCCCTGTGGCTAGCCAGGAGGCTGTAGACTGCCATACACTCTTCTGACAACAATGTTCCACTGTGTGTGAGCTAAAGTACGAGCTCAGGTCTAAGACAAGCACTAGAGGGTGAACACATGTTTGACACTCACAATAGTCTCAGACCATGCATTTTTCAAAATGCACGCTGTTCTATTTTCATATTGACCAGGGTTCTGCATACATTGCATGATCCTTTCTGTGATCTTCATACACTCTGTTGATCACACATTGGAGTTCTGTTCTGATTATGTTTTCATTTTAGACCTGCGCCACTTTGGATGCTTAGCAAGAATTAATTTCCCACAAAACATTTTCCTACCTAATGTGCTCCTTTCCTTTTAAGACTTTTAACATTTCCCCCAGCAATCCTTTCTTTGACATGCTTCATACCAACAGCAAAGGAGATACAGACTCTGTAGCCCTGAAGATAAACCCTACCTACCACTATTCCTTCACTCACAGCTTCCTTCCAGTTACCTTCCACAATATCGACCAGCTGAATGTCCTCCTATATCGTATTACATAACTCACAACCAGGACGTTGTTTTGTGAGTGGTGTAGATTTGTAGGCTGGTGTTTTATCGCATTAGTCCTCAAATATTGCGACCTCACACACCAAGACCCATTGTCTTGGTTCCTTCTTTGATCATTGTGTACCATGCTCCTCCAACCATGTGTCTTCTTTGTTGACAGGTCCACAAGCTAGTAAGCTCTGCCAAATGCATTGCTTCTGAATGTTTTGGAATTCATGACAAATGTATCACAATTATATAGTAAGGTATTGAACCACGAACACACAGAATACTTACGGTTTCATCATAACCAAATACAATGGAATATTTAGACTTTTCAAAAGAAATATGGTTGGCAGTAACACTACCTTTTGACTACCTTATACCTATCTATACTACTGTATAGCTGTTTTGAGAACTACAATAGTTTAGGCAGTGTCTTAGCAGCTGTACAAACATGCTATAACTATTGGATACACCTAAATGCTATGTATGAGTAGGATGGGTCATCCTTTGCCACACAAATTATGAAGCACCAACTCATCTCCATTAAACAGCATGTAGCCTTCCATGGGAAGTTCATCCAAAATCTTTGGACGAGTTATGGCGGAATCAGAGGGTTTACAGAGAGATCAGGCATTCGCAAGGGCAATAGAGTGCTGTGATTGAGTAAAGTTTGTTTAATAAGAGATCTATTTAAAGGCTCCAGTGATAGGGTGCAATCGGTTAATATAGCATCAAGACCTGTGTTTGCAGGTGGACTTGGCAGTTACTGGTCTGCCAGTTGGAGCCAAGGTAGGCCCGCGTGAAGCGAGGTCCTCGGCAAAGGCTTGGGACTGTTAATGACCAGGCCTTTTTGCAAATGGTGGTCTAAATGTTATTAGTACCCTGACATGTGACCCAGAGTGCTAGTATTGCGTGAACTGTAAAACAAAAAGAAATATTCCTCAGGAGGTGGGACTTCCTTAATATGATCGTACTGGAAACAAATTTTATTTTATTTTGGCAATTATAAAGCTCACCAAGCCCATGGGCTTCTGGGCGCTGGTTACCATCAGGAAAAGAACAACACAAGTGAAAACAGGAGGAGCAAGTAAACATGGGTAGGGAGCATTGTTTCGATTGAAAAGGTGAGTTTTGAGCTTTCTTGTAAAGGCAATGTATGCTGGCTCTTCTCGCAGATGTGCGGGGAGCTCATTCCAGAGAGTGGTGGTTCGGCAATGGAAGCTGGAGCCACCTGCTGTTTTGCTGTTAAATCTGGGGGTGGTGGGGCAGTGTTTGTAGGCTGCTCTTAAGGGTCTTGCTCGGCATGCCTGTTAAGTCTTTTCACAATGTAGGGAGGGGCATTGCTTGAGAGACAGCGATGCATGATGGTGAGAATTTTGAAGGTAATTCTGTCCTTCACTAGTAGCCAGTGGGCAGATTTTCTGGCTTCTGTGATGTGGCCACGCCTCTCGATGTCTAGTGCTGCTCGCAGTGCATTGTTCTGTATTGTTTGAAGTTTGCTCAGGTTTTTGGTGGAGGTGCCACTGAGCCGTGAGTTGCAGTAGTTGAGTTTTGAGCAGATGAGGACACAAGCTATTGTGGACAAAAAAGGTCTGCCGGCATTGAGAAACTTTGTGGCATATCCCGATGTTGAGGCAATATGATTGACCTGTCGTGACATGTTGAGCGAGGAGTCCAGGTAGACACCTAGGGTTTTCACGGCTGTGGAAACAGGGATGATGTAGCTGTTGATAGTGAATGCTAGTGAATGCTTTTTACGCCGGGTGAAGCTTATCTAGTCGAGATGGGGGCGATCATAAGAAGCTCTGGCTCTGTCTTATCATCTTTGAGGCAAAGGCTGTGTGTAGCCATCCAGGATTGCCTGGTCTCATAGATGCTATTTATTTTGAGAGTGTCGTGCGTGCGGTCGCCAGAGAGGGGAATCACTATCTGCGTGTCATCAGCATAATTGGTGTATGAGAAGTCAAGGTGGTTGAAGAGTGGTTTTGAGTGAATGTTGTAAAGGTAGGGGGAGACACAGGAGCCTTGTGGAACTTCCCAGGATGTTGGGGTGGGGTGTGCAGAGGCTTCTCAGTTCAAAAACCTGCAAGGAACAACGTAATCCATTTGCTGCATTGAAGGAGAAGTGGGCTGATGAGGTGAGGTGGTGGCAGAGGTTTCGGTGGTTGATCAGGTCGAATGCTGCGGACGAATCTAGGAGGAGGAGGAAGATGTTGCCTTGGTCGTTGGCATCATCTAACAGTTTTATTAGATCCAGTTGGGCTGACTCTTTTCCGTGTTTTACACGGAACCTTGATTGTCTGGTGCCTTGGATGTGGTGAGTATCTAGGAATTCCTGGATTTGTAGGTACGTGACTCTATCAATGATTTTCAACAAGAAAGGGACCGTAGTGATAGGTCAGTAGTTAGTGGGAATGGCCAGGTCGAGGGATTTTTTTTAGGAGGGGGGAGAACCATGATTCTTTGAGAGCCAGCGGCACGGTGCCAGTTGTGAAAGAGGAGTTGACAATAGCTGCTATGAGTGAAAGGAGAGGTTTGGCACAATCTTTTATTAGAGGGGCTGGACAGGAGTTTCCGTTGCACCAATGATGTTACCCAGATTGTGGGTGCTAGTTGGTTGGAACTCGAAGGGCAGGATTATTTTTTGTCTGGCGTGATGATGGGTGGGGCTGTGTTGCTGATGTGCTCAGTCGTTTAGCAGCAATCTTTTCTTGCAAGAGTATAATTATGTTGGTGAGGGTGTCTTGAACAGTATTGCACCACGTGTCATCTTTGACAATGGTGGCAGGAGGGAGCAATGGAGTTTCCAACTCTCGAAGGATGTTGAATAGTTTGCGGGAGCTGGAGGTTGCCTTAGACATTTTGGTGTTGTAGGTGGCTGCTTTGGTGTCATGAATGGTTTACCTACAGTGGCAGGAGATCACGGAGAAGCAGGCTTTGTTCACTGCTGGGTACTTTGTGCCATGCAGCATCAACTGCTCTTTTGGTAAGCAGTAAGCAGGTTGTTGTACCAAGGAAGCAGTGTCTCCAAAGGTGGGAGGGGGTGTCTGTGTAGGGGAATGATGTGTGCACTGGTTAGATTGTGGGTGCTACAGGCCATGATGGTGTCTGGTGTGCTTGGGGATGGCAGAGCACAGTGACTAGGTTGGTTAGGGAGGGCGATCGTGAAGATAATAGTGTTGTGGTCCGACCATGGACAGGGGAGGTTGGAGAGGATGGTGGCGTTGCTTTTGGTTTCCAGGATCCAGTCCAGAGTTCAGCCTTTGGCGTGTGTGAGGTTGGTGATCAGCTATATGTAGTCAAGGGTTGCCATGGTGTTAGCCAGTGCGATGGCCTCTGGGTCCAGAGGACCATTGTGGCCGAGATTGAGGTTGCCCAGGATTAGGTTTTAGGTAGAAGGTTTTAGGTTGCTCAGAGCAATCAAGGAGAGGACATCTTCAAATGAGGCTGGTGGACTGGGGGCTGGTAGATGAGGTGGGGGTGATGGAGTAATTAGGGGAGAATGTGAGTTTAGCTGAATGGGATTCACAGTTGGGGGGTGGGGCAGCAGTTAAGGAGTGAAGGAGGATGGTGTATTTGTGGATTAGGGCTACACCACCCCTTTTTATGAGGGTTCTGCCATGGCAGAGTAGAGCATCACTGCTGGGGACTGCTATGGAGAGCACAGGGTGAGATGTGGGAGTGCGCCATACGAGGATGTCCAGGTTGTTAGAGGTAATAAGAACATGGACCTCATGGGCATGCGTTGGTAGGGATCTGGTGTTAGGTAATGTGCAAAGTAGAGGTGGGGCCTGAGGCTTGGGGGTGTTGGTGGGGGCCATTGGGGGAGGTGGCCTTGGCCAGTACTGGGGCAAGGTAGAGCCTTTTGCTGGTGGGCTGTGCAGTATTTCCAGCTAGTATTGCGCAGTTTGTTGGGAGTAGCAGTGAGAGGTCCGTAGGTATAATGGTGCACGCAGCAAGGTGGGTGATACAGTCATGGAGTGGTTGAGATGTGAGTTTGATGTAGTCCTGGTGTCCTGATCTGCCAAGAGGGTGGTGTGGGGCAGGTTGCAGGTGCCTGGAGCCGCATGAAGCGATGCTGAATCGGGTGCTACCTGATGCTTTTCGGTGTAGCTGAGCGGAGGTGGGGACAAGGTTTGGTCATTGGCCCCTTAGTTGCCACCAGGTTCCACAGTGTGGTGGAATTATCAGCATATTGGCAATCACCACACTATCTGAGCTGTGGGCATTGGCAGGTGCACTAACCGTACTGAGCAGGAGGCTTGGGGAGGAGGGGACCAGAGGGGAAAGGGACCTTGAAAGCCGGATGGACCCAGGCCAGAACAGAGGCGCAGGGGTGCTCGCGAACCGAACCAGGGGAGATTACAGAAACCAGGTGCCTCAATTCAGGTTAAAGATGACAACTAACCAATTGCACTAACAACTCCCCCTCTGCATACACCTCTCAAACTGCAAACCAAACACAACCACAAACCTACAGCACAACAAACCGTATAAACTTCACTACATTGCAACAACATAACAAAAAAACACACATGGACTCGCACAACAGTACACAACGACTACCGGCCGCAAACACCCCAGGCCCAGCCAACGGACCCACCGGGCTGAGGCCGCCAACTGCACATCACTGCTCCCTGGCACTTTTCCAGTTTCTTCCCACTAACCCCCCTCCCTTCCTCTTTCAGAGCCGCCAGAGCGCCAGGGGACCACTCCGGTGGTGATAGTGCGCGGTACAAATGTCCCTTAACATTAACATTAATATTAACATTAACATTAACATTGTGGATTGCAGTCCCTGAGGTGCACTGGTCTGCAGAGCATGGTACTTGAGGGCGTACTCTATGTGTTATGGGTAATTTGTGGGTGATGGTGAGTACTGATAGGTTGGTGGGTCTAGATATGCAGGGCTGCCTTTTTGAGGAATGTGTTGCAGCTAGTGGAGGGGTGTGTGTGGGCAGGCCACCCCGTGAGGCAGACTGTGTATGCTGCTGTGCAGTTATGCTGCAGGTAGTGTCGCTGGGAGGATGGGCGGGGGTGGTGTATGTTCGTGGTGTGTGGCTGGATGGTGTCGCGCTGCACTTTTGTTCAGGGCTTAGCGTGAGGTGGGATGAAGGGAGCAGGTGGGGGAAGGGAGAGGTGGAGGAAGCTGCTGTTGGCTGTAGTCAGTCCAGGGTGCTTGCGAGTTGGGAACTCGAGTGCTGCGGCATAGGTTAAAAGCAGCAAGCACTGTGGGAAGGCCACAAATTCAGGACGTGGTTGGACATGGTTGTTGGTCCCCAACAGAAGGGTTTGTAGGAGTAGCCATGGGGGTTTGCTGGATCACTCTGGGACGTGTTCAAGGATCATGGTTATGGGGGAGCAGGGCTAGCCTGTTGGCGGTGATAGCCGTGGGTGCTGCGTGTTGGACTATGGGGACAGGTCTGAGAGACCAGCTGGACATGGTAAGGGGTGGGAGGAAGGGGGTGGGGGAGGGAGAGTGCTGTGCACTGGGTATGGGGTCTGGTTCACTCGCTCACAGGGTTGCTTATTGATGGGCGGGGGGATATAGGCACTCAATGAGATGTGAATATGCAGTTGGGTGATCGAGAAGCGGGTTGCCGCCAATGAGGCAGTCAGTGGCCTATCAGCATGGGGCAATGTAAATGCAGGCTGGGAGCCTGAAGGCAGTTGCAAAGTGGCGGTGGCCATGTTCTCGTGGTGCATGGGCTCCAGGGCATCAATTGGCTTAGTGCAAAAGTCACATCTAGGTGATGCTGGTGTGCCGGTCCTAAGGTGGCAAATGGGACTGGCAGAGACGATCAGTGAGGGCCTCAGCTTCTGGACTCTACTTATGGTCAGCTGCGCCTCCCGGCTTGATTGGGTTGCTGACAATCAGGCGGTCAGTGGCCTATCAGTGTGGGGCAATTGAGATGCAGGTTGGGTGCCTGAAGGCAGCTGTGAAGTGGCGGCAGCCATGTTCTCCTGGCGCTGGAGCTCCAGGGCATCAATGGACACGGTACAAAAGTTGCATCTAGGTGATGCTGGTGTGTCGGTCCCAAGGTGTCAAACGAGACCGGCAGAGACGATCAGTGAGGGCCTCAGTTTATGGCCTCCACTTATATCCTGCTGAGCCTTTTGGCTGGCCGGCTGTGCCTCCCGGCTTGATCGGGTTGCCGGCAATGAGGCAGTCAGCGGCCTATCAGCGTGTGGCAATGCAGATGCAGGCTGGGAGCCTGAAGGCAGATATGAAGTGGCGGTGGTCATGTTATTGTGGTGCTGGGGCTCCAGGACATCAATGGGCACGGTGTAAAAGTCGCATCTAGGTGATGCTGGTGTGACGGTCCCAAGGTGGCAAACGGGACTGGGAGAGGTAATCAGTGAGGGCCTCAGCTCCTGGCCTCCACTCCACAGATGTGGTCAGAAACTCTTTTTGCTGCCCCTGAAAGCCGTGAGAGGCGAGTAGTGGCTTGAAAGTGATGATCAGGAAATTGGAGGGAGATGAATTGGGAATGGGTGGGGTTTGGGAGGATAAGACAGGGCTTTTGAGTGGTGGGGGCTGCATACAGAAGGGTTGGCGGGACAGGCGTGGTGGCATATATGCATCTGTGTGATGAGAATGGTGACTGGAGGACTGGGGAGCCGGCAGTACCCTTTGAACACGAGCTATTACTATGCATTCACACCCAGCCATGGAGGGATCTGATTGCCAGCGCCTCCAGATGCTTAAGCATTGTGCAGATGTCTGTGTGCAACTTGCACGTCTCTAGTTTCAATCTTGGTAGAACTGACATGCTCGTTCTCAAGGTAATGAAACAACTACAGTTGTAGTCAATAATCATGAGATTGTTTAACAGACTGCACCAGATTTGGTTTTGGTTGGAGTAAATTGAATGTAATGCTTACCTGTTTTTGCAATTCTTCCTTTGGAGTTCAGTAATGCATGCACCAGAGAAGTCTCTCACAGTACAAAATGAATGTATGGACAGTCCATGGCAGATGTGCCCCTTGAAAAGGACTACAAAGTAGGTGCAGAGGCAGTAAACTACTTACCATTCTTAATGCCCAAATCCTACAGAGAAAGAAAGTGACCTGCAGCTGATTGGTCTAGTATGGATGGTTAAGTGAGGCATGCAGAGTTTTTTTTTTTATATATATATTTTTTTTACTTCTTACCAGCATCACTAAACAAATATTTGTTGGTGGGTTTAAAACACATCGATTCAATATATGACCAAGTGTGTTTTACAAGAAGAAAATCATGAAACACATAATCTTCGGAAAAGTATTTGGGCCTCATTATGAGTCCGGCAGTAACCGCAGTGGTAAAACCACCTGGTTACCGCCGGACTCGTATTACCATTCCGCCTCCGTGACTCCCGGCATTACCAGGGCATTACAGCCCTGGTGTTTGGGGAATTCCGGAGGCGAATTCGGTAAATCTCCATTCCCATTGAGTACGATATGTCTAGACCATATAGCAAAGTGGGTTCCACCTTTAGCAAATAGAATTGGACAAGTGGCTGCAGTGAGTAATGGCACAGCTGTGAGTAGATTCTTTTCATTTTAGTTTGGACCGGAACGTATATGCTCTTGAGAACCATTTTCCAACCCACCATAGAGCTGCTATTGGTTAGGCAGCAACGCAGGTATCTCAAGGATTCCACTCCTTCCAACGATTGGTCTCCCATTCTCCCGCTCCAATGTCTTAGGACATCTTTTGGTTGTGAAAATCATAACCTTGGACTTGTACATTTACTTTAAGGTTATTATCTACTGCATAGCTGCGAAAGAGACGTGGTTTCCCGTGCAAGCCAATTGGGGTTTTTTCGAAAAGTATAATATCATCTGCAAAGGCGATCCAGTCTAGTTTCACAGAGCCCAATGTTATCGGATTTGTAGTACCCACCTCCCATATTCTGCCAATGTCAGACGTGTATAAGGTATACAGGGTTGGAGCCAAGGCACATCCTGATGCAGCCCAACATAAGTAGGAATGGTATTCGGGAAGCATCCCTCCTGGCTCAACATCACCTTCACCAAGATTTTTGTACATAGCAAGGCCAAAGGTTACACCGTTTCACTGGGAGATTCCAGGAGAGCAATTTTGTCCACAAGATATGCCCACTTATCATGTCAAATTCATTTATTATATCAATGAAGGCCATATATACGGTCCCCACCACCCCCTTTTTAACCACTGCTAGCAGATGAGACATGGTTTATATCATATATCATATATTTAGTTCAGACCTAGCAGGAAGAAAGGCACCTGTGAGCACAGTATGTCGGGTGCACCGGCACCGTTATAAATGGTGCCGGTGCATCCAACCTCCCGATTCCCATTCAGCCCTTTGGGTCCGAATGGGAATGGGGAGCATCTTTTTTCTGGTGCCTATTTGCGGGTGCAGAAAAAATTACAAATTTGGTGGCAGCCTGCCGGTTTTACCAGCAAGGCTACCGACAAACTTGTAATGAGACCCAATGTGTTTTGTCAACCACTCATTACAGTATTGTTCATCATCCTGAATCTGTCATGATGTTAACCTAAATGTTTTAAAGATTTAACGAGTTTTGCCAGATCCCGAGCATACGAGCACAGTGAAATGTAAGTGTTTTGAGTGATCGTACTTATTCAAAACTATTTGGGTGTAAGACTGAGATATAAAAAAGTGAACAAGGCTCTATTCTTAATTAGAAATTAATGTATACTCAGAAAAGGGGTTGTTTGGTGTCATTAACTTTTTTGTTACAACGATTATGTTAAAAGTGCAATCTCACTCAGTGATCTGTATGGGATGTCACAGTATTACTATAATACCTTGTGTTTTGTCTTACATTGATGATCATTATTTTGGAGATTCTGTGTAACTTTCACTTAGTTGCACTGGTGAGGGGCTGATAACCACCTCTGGGTATAATATTCAGATGAGTGGAAAACGACTTTTCAATTTCCCTTTTGTTATTGTGCATTCAATGCAATTCCATTGGGGTTGTGTCATACTCCAACAGATTTGTGAGTCCGTCAACAAACACTTGCTGTACAAAGACACTTCACTGCATGCCAGCGCCATGATCAAAGCCAAGAAAACAATCATAACCTGGATAATGAGACCAGACATACCAGGAAGGCACCACACTCCTGCCGCCTGCTGCAAAGACAATACCAGCTTGCTGTCCGATCTAAGAAGAGAGGCCACATTCAAGCCTACATCTCTGCGGCATCCAATAACTCGGCCAACTCTTTAAAGTCTGCAAGGAGCTGGCCATCCCTGCTGCAGTCTCCACCCCTCCTCTCGCCTCTCAGACTCTTTGCAACTCCCTTGCTTCTCACTTTAAATCTAAAACTCAGGACATCCTGTCCACCCTCGCCTCTCTCCCCTCCTCTCCCCTCTCCTTCCCAGCCTGCTGACCCTCTCTCCAACACAACCCCTTCTTTCTCCTTCTTTCCTTTTTTCTCGCCTGATGAGGTTGCTAGACAAGTCCAAACTATGAAAGCCTCATCAAAACAGGTTCATCCCTGTTCCTCTAAAACCATTAAGGACCACATCGATACCCTTGCTCCGGCCCTCACCGATTTCTGTAACCATTCCTTTGCCATCCTTTCCTCAGAGACCTACAGCTTATCCTTCCTGTCCGGCTAACTATCGCCCCATTTCCATTACTCCATTTTTGGGGAAGCTCCTACAAAAGCTGGCCATCTCGCAGCCTAATTTTCACTCTGACTCTGTTGGCTCTCTCCATGACCACCAATGTGGCTTCAGAGCTGCCAGAAGCACAGAAACTACTCTCTTGAACATCCGGGAAGACCTGCTCTCCAATCTTGACTCTAACATTCCCTCTGTCCTCATCCTACTTGATCTCTCCTCTGCTTTTGACATGGCCAACCATACCATTCTGCTTAATCATCTCTGTGACAACCTGGGTATCACCGATCAGGCTCTGGCCTGGCTGACCTCTTTCCTTTCTGATCGCCCTTCCCAGGTACAACTTGGTGCCTTCCTTTCCTCTATCTCCCACTCTATATGTGGTGTTCCGCAGGGGTCTAACCTCTCGCCCTGGCTTTAACCAATACCTGGCTTCTCTTGCCTACTGCATTTCCATGTTCTGCTCTAACTTCCAGTGCTATGCTGATGACACCCAACACAATTTCAGGCTTCCCTCATACACCTCCTCTCCTTCACTCATCTCCGACTACCTAATCGCCATTCAAAATTGGTGTGCCGCCAACGATCTTTGTCTAAGTGCCAACAAGTCTGTGATACTACTCATTGGTACACCTTCACCATCCTTTCTCCTCACTCTCTGGCCGGCCTCCCTTTGCCCCCCTCCTACCCGTACCTGCGAGGCTAAAAATCTCAGGGTCATCTTTGACTCCACACTTTCCTTCTCCGCACACATCTCTGATGTCTCTAAAAAGTCAAACTTCCTACTGCACCTCCTTAGAGGTATTCTGCCTTTCCTCTCCTTCCCCCAGAAGCTCCTTGTCTCCCAAGCTCTGGTTCTCTCGAGGGTGGACTACTCTAACAGGCTCTTTCTAAAACTAACTGCCTCCACTCACTGCCCTTTACAACTTATCCAGAACAGGACCGCAAGACTTGTCCTTGCCCTCAAGCCCTGGGATCGTATCTCCCAACTCTTAAATTTCTTCTTTGGCTTCCAGTGGACACAAGGATTACATTTAAAACCCTCTGTATTGTCCACAAGGCTTTCTGGGGCCTGGGTCCAAAATACTCTCAACTACCCCTCCGTAAATTCTTCCCCTCGTCAGCCCTTCGCTCCTCTACTGCTAAATCCCTCAGGGTCAGTCGTTTTTCAAAGAAACGAGCTGGGGGTAGATCTCTGTCTTCAGCAGGGGCTTCCCTTTGGAACAGCCTCCCAGCGACCTTGAAATTTGAAAAGAACCATCTCTGGTTCCGGAAGAACTTCCTCTTCACTTCTGCCTTTGCCCTTCTTCTCCCCTGCTGATCTGTTTTTCTCCCTTGGCACCATGCTCCTGGCCACCCTTTTTCTTCGGGCCCAGGTACCTGCTCACCCTCCTGCACTGTCTCAGAGCCACCCCTTGCACTGGGATCTGTATCTGTACCCATACAGTCCCCCATTTTTCTTCTGCACTTATCAGATATACACTATCTGACAAACCACGCACTTGCCTCTGCCTGTATTAATTTATTGCATTTATTTAGTGCACTTACTATTTATTCTCTTCTCTCCGTTAGTCACACTCTCCACATCTTCCCCGTCCTCACACGTTCCCCCTTTTTCTCTTTTCCATGCACTTGCGCATTCTTAATGTCACTGGGCCTAGTAAGATTGTTTGCTTTTATTCTCCCTTGTTCCCCTCCCTTTGCTTGGTCACGCTCTGAAACACTTGTGTATGAGCACGATATAAAATACAATATCAATATCAATATCAATATCAATAGCACTCCTTGAGACTAGGTTTTGGCTGGATTGTGTCCTAAGCAGAGGCCTGGAAAACTTTGTTGTAGGACTAGGCATAGACTTTGGTCCTCCAGTCGCGTTAGGACAGGAAACCTGGCTCAGCCTTTCTGTAGGAACACGTTCCTTGCATTAGAACATCCTCCAACCCACTAATTTCATACCTAAAATAAAGGTATGATACACATTTTGTGTCATGTTATTTGCGGCCGCCTCACATGACAACATATAATCATGAATTGATTAAAGATGAGAACAACTAGAATCCATGAATCCTTGAAATCTACATGGGCAAGACCTCAAATCACCCCATTCCCTTTGGAAAGTGTGCAGTTCACCATGTGATGGTATTGTCTATCTACTGGGACTTCTGGGCAGAATTCCTAGCCCTCTACCTCGGTACCAACTAGCAAGTCTTCATTTTGTTGCTCTGTTGGCCTCACTATTTCCACCAGGATCTGGAGAGTAGGTCCCAGTTAGTTAATTGTTCTTATTGAAGTTGACTTATGACTTGCTTCTTTACCAGAGCCTGAGCTAGTCTAAATCCTATTCATGGCTTTGCTCAAGTTGTGGCTCAATCATTGCTGCCTACTTCCCTTCTCATACTTGCTTGCAATCTGACATCGGTGTTGTGGCTTTTTCCTTTGCAGACTTCTTCCTCTTGTCACAATCCTCCTCTAGGAGTAAAGTTTTGTTTCTTACCATCTCCCATTTAGGAAGCTTCTGTCTGCTTTTGTACTTTGACTGATTAGTTGATTGACTTCCAGTTGTTCCTGATTTGTAGGTTTGCATTTTGGAATGAGTTATTAGAGTGATGGTGGACCGTGAGGCCAGTTTGTAAGTCTCCCCATGTTCGTGGGCAGTGTTTCCTGTACCAATCACAAAAGGGGCCACACAGGTAACATCACCCACGGAAACCTGCAAATGGAAGAGTAGGGGGAAGAGGGACGAGCAGACCCAGAGGAATGGAGGGGAAGGCCGAGCAGGTAAATGGTTCATGCAAGGGTTTGGGGGCTGCTTGGAGGGAGATGGGCAGGGTGCTGTGAGGCGGATAACACAAACATCTAGGGTTTGGTTGAGTAGGGCCAAATCGATGACCTGGGTATGAGGAGAAAGTGGTGTGGGGATGTAAGGTGGGCCAGGATGGGACGATGCATCGTATGGAATGTTCAAGTGATGAAAAACCCCCGATTGAGGGGCTGCATGCCTACCTCTTCAATGCACATTTAGGGCTAATCCAAAACAGCAAAACAAATTTGCCTTTTCTAATAGTAACCTCAAAAGGGTGACTGAAAATAGAAACTATTTTTGACAGTACATTAGTTCTTCCACAGTAGCACAGTGATTCATATCTGAATCTTGTTTGTTTACTTTTAGACGATCATGGAGCCATGATATGGAGGCCATGCCAGAGTCACCATGCCAGTCTAATCTTATCACCCCGCCGTCCATGAACCTGTGAAAGGGTTCCCCAACTGTTAGGAAAGATTCCCATTTATGTGTAATTTTCCCTCCAGTTGTGTACCCCCCAACATTTTGCTGTTGTCTGACAAGACTAGCCTAACTTTTGCCAGTGGAGCACAACCTTCTGTTGCACTCCGCTGGGTTTTCACTCACTTTGTTATGGGGAAACTGACATGCCATTAAAGGCAGTCCGTACTGGAAGACTTTGTTTTCCTTAGTCCTTTCCCATTTTGCAACTTTTCTGCAACATGTTACAAGTGCACAAAGTACCTTACGGTACAGTGTGCTTGGGTCTTTCTTTCATTTCCAAAGGCCCTAGATCTCTCAAAGGATTGTTCGGTAGAAGTGCAGATGTGCTTTGGAGCGGGCTGGTGACAGCTCATCTTTTCACATATGTTTAACCCTTTCTTGCCATGCAAACTGCATTTACCACGGTAGGCAAAGGAAGGTGGTCTGGCTCTAAAATGGCCATGCCACGAGGTTCTTTGTCCTGTCCTTTGCCCATCTTGTCCCTTTGCCTTGCCCAGGAAAAGCAGACCCTGGTCAGTTCATATTTGGTCATACATTCTCCCACCGTTTAGAGTTGACACTTGAAACTTGATAAGTCATAAGGCACTCTCCTGCCGAGTCTTGTACACCTAGGCGTCCTAGGTTTGGAATTAGGAGAGTACGCCTGATCCCAAGGGCACGTGGTCACTGTGTCGCACAGTCATGGTGACAAACTTCGCAGGTGCCTTGCTGCGGTGCCCCTCTGTGCCCTGAATCCTGCTGCAGTGAAACTGGGCTGATCCCTTCATCAGTCGCGGAGAAGTCACCACTGACCTGTCACAGAATCATCGATGTAACACAGCCGATAAAGGACACAGAGCTGCACAATTGCTGCATTTGAACCTGCAACCAAAGTGGACTCGACTGCCAAAGTTTGGTCCGGAGTGCGCCCGGGGTCGTGAGTACTTGCAACCCTTACCGGTAGCCCCTAGCACATCCATCCATGTTTACACACAAGTGTTCCCTGAGGGCCACTCACCTTTCCACAGGTAGCCTGTGCTACCGTCCTATTTCCAACTGCTGGTACATGTTCTGCCCTCTTGGGGAGACCCTCCTTGAATAGTGGGTACCTATTCTTAATCACCTCACCCATCTTTCTGAGTCGCTACAGACCCTTAAAGAGACCCCGTTTTCACTCTACCGCACCATCACATGCACCTGCCTCCAAAAGTACTTTTGAGCGATAGGCTCCACTCTTCTCAGGTACTGGACTGCCTCTTAGTTAGGGATTGATTGATGAAGAATTGCCTAATGTCTATTTGCACGGGTTGCTCCCTTTCTTCATAGGTTGTGGACCCATTCTGTCCACTATTCCTTTAGGCCCTTGGTAACTGTATATATGTTTCATAGTAGTGCTGTGTTGGTTGGATGTATTAATGTTGATATTTGCTTTGTGTTTGATTTCAAAGGCCTTGAATAAATGTATATGTATTTTTGATATATACACCTGGCCGGGAGTGATTTGTAGTGTCCTTTACTGTGTGTGCTGATTGTGGGCTTTCAGTCACCCTCACCCTTCCTGAGACCTAGTCTTGACCGAAGCCAATGTTACCTTGATTGGTCTGGCTAGTCCAGAAGGTTACCCTGTTCCAAGAAACTAGACTGGCCTTCTGAACCTCTGCCCACCAGATCAGATGTCAGAGGTCCGTCTTTACACCAACATGCATATGTTCATCCGTCAGGACACTGAATGCCAAATCCTTTTTCTGAGATTTATTCACTTGAGGGCTTCTCAGAGGGTGGCGATTGGTAATTCTTCAGGTCATCACATGTCTCCTCGTTCATTTTGATGGTTTAGATGACTACATTATCTATACATGGGTCCTGTTCTACCATGTCCCCATTTCCATATGGTTCCCTGTGGTGGAGAGGGAGCTCTGTGGGAGCTCCACGTGGCACCAATAAGGGTTGCTTTATGGAGTGAGTCTCTAGCGATTCCTATTCCTCCTTTGAATTTTGAATTTTAGATTATTTATAATGCGCACACAACAAATTTAACCGAATCCTGGAGCAGATGGAACAGTGGACTAAATGAGAAAAATTCTGTCAAACAGTAATAGTGCTGATGAAATTCACAGAAGAAAAAGGACAAACCAGCTCCTTTTTGAAAAGATTACTCTGTAGACCTGCTCTAAAGGTTAAAAGGGAATTTGCTATTCTTAAATTCAATGGGAGACTGCTCCACAGTCTTGTCCCAGCAACTGAGAGTCTGCAGTCTCCTCTTGAGACACAGTTTGTCCTGGGAAAAATGATAGAATTTCAGTTTGTTCCTTAAGTAGCTTGGTGCCAAGCCATTAATACATTTGTACACCAAACACCCAATCTTGAATTTTAAGCGGACCTCTACCGCTAACCAATGAAGTGAGCAGCGGAGGCCTGAGTTTGAGGTATTTTTGGATACACCAAATACCAGTTTACTCCTGCGTTTTGTGCTTTTTGTAGGCGATAAATCTGTTTTGCCGTAACTCCAGCTGGGAGTCCATTGCAATAGTCTAGTTTGGAATTGACTAAAGCTCCCCAATCAAAGCACGATCCGTGTCAGGTACGTGAGGAAGGGCTTGGCGTAACAGACTAATGTTGTAAAAAACTGATTATACTTTGGCAGCCCACATCACTCTGCCAAACACATCAGAGATGTTTTTACCTTAGTGCCATTTTTAAGGCTGGACCCCAGAAACATGGGTGGAGGTGGGCTTTTTTTCCTCTGTAAAAGATGTTTAGGTCCAAACAGGATAACCTCTGTTTTTTTCGGTTGAGTTGCGGCCAGTTTTTAACCATCCAGATTCCTATTTCTTCCAATCATTTAGAGGTAATGAACAGGTGACACTGTCATATTACCTAGATGACATTCTGAACTTTTCATCCTCTTTACTGAAAGATGACGTGCATGTAACTGAAGTTTTGGAGCTCTGGGCTAGAAATGAAAAGTTTATTTGAGAAGGGAAAGTGCTGAGTATTTTGCCTTTCTCAGTTGAGCTAACTGAGGATCTTGGGAGAGGGGTGAGACTACAATCTGGCAATGCAACATACGGCCCAATGAGGTGTGCAGGGCCAATGTCGAATTTTGGAGCATCATCATTAGGTTCCAATTCGTGGAATAGTTGGACAGTGAAAGCCTTTTGTTGGGGTTTTCCTTCCAACTGACCTCAGGCATCTGGACCAGTTTGGCAAAATGAGGAGGGTTTTGTGCCATCCAAGAGGTCTGTTGTGTATTTTCCTTCTCTAAGAGTTGTTTACAGCTTTGCATTTGTGTCCATCTGCGTTTCAATCATGGTTGCAGGAAAGCATTGGACATTGGTCATTACAATCCCATTGTCCCTTCAGTGACGGGTGCATCCTACGTACGTGGCTGGTGATGGGTTGTAGCTGCACTACACCTATAACACTATAAAGTTTTATGCCTTGACTTTTTCTGAGGGTGACACTCTATATCGCTTGTGTTTCTACTTGACTCCAGAGCTTGCCTAAAGTATTTTAATTTAATTTTGTTTTTTTTATTAGCGTTTGATTTACAAAATCAAACCTTCTAGCTACATACAACCATTAGTAAAATACACAAAGTGAAAAACATCTACATTGACATCTTACAACACACTTTATCATGTAGAACTACCCCTAGGTCTCATCTATTCCAATAATTCCACTTCAACTACTCCTGGCCCCCAAAAATAGGTTTGACTTTAATAACTTATGCTTTGGTCTTTCCTTAAATCATTGCAAAAGCATCCTCTAAGAAAGCTAGTAATGCCAGTGTTAAGGGTCTCCTTGAAGTAGAATACTCCACAACTCTTCAGCCGAGAGTGTTGATGATTGAATGAAAAATCTTCCCAGCCCTTTAGATCTTATGTCTCTCAAGTCAAAACAAATCAGAGTCAGGTGATACAATGGCTCCCGATTGCCTTTGAAGAGCTTGCCGTCATAGTTTCACAGAATTTTGGACTTTCTCACTTCCAATACTTCTCTGGCTGGCATCAGGCTAAAGCGAAATTGCATAACCTGACTCAATAAGTGACTGCTGGGGAATCTCGACAGGTAAGTTGGAACCACGTCCCTTGCTCTCGGTTCAAAAAGGTTTTTCCCATACGGTTTGAATTTTCTGCTGCTCTCCAGTGTCGCAATCCAGTCCAAGTCAAATAATGTTCTTTTTACCAGAGATAGGTTAGTCTGTAGGATGTCTTCTGATGTATTTAGCCCCTGTATTATTGCCACAAATGCCGTCTTCGAAGGCACCAATAAATGTTCAGTATTGTTTTGCATGGCTTTATTTAATACCTTAAAGCATTCTTCGATGTTCACTGAGAGGCATTTATGGTAAACCGACAAAGTTTTCCACACCGTAATGGCATATAGAGAAGTGAGGCCCAGCTCCTCCCTTCCAAAATATGCCCTTCAGTTTGGGCCAAACCGCTGCTGACAGTGTGAATTAAGCCTCAGCCCCGTACGTCAAAACAGGCGTCACTTTCATACGAAAGATTTCGATCACTGGGATCAATGAAAACGTACAGTGCCTCGTCTGTATAAGACTTGACTGGGATGCCAAGTTCCTTGGCTTGCTTCTTAGCGTTGCTTCTCTTTGGGCATCAACTGCACTATCATTAAGGCACATTCTAAAGTATGTTATAGACGTTACCTCCATGATCTTCTCACCATTTAGGTGCCATGATCTATTACTGCCTATTTTCTTTCCCCTCTTACTACCAAATGTCAGGATCCTTTATTAAGGTACGTTGATTTTCAATCCATTGGAATCCATGTAACTGGCCAGTGTGTTCAGTTGCCTTTATGTCCTACCTGCATTTGGTCCAAAAGGATCAAATCATCAGCGTAGAGTAAACGACCCACCTGCTCCCCTGCAATACATGGAGTGAAACTTCTGATACCCTTAAAGGCCCTCTCAATGTCTAATATATATGGATTGAACATAGCCAGGGTACAGCCTTGCTTCAACCCTTTCAATGTATTAATAGGAGCCGACAAGGTGCCACTGTTGTCTAGTCTCACACATAAGGTGGTATCTGTGTACAGCATCCTAAGTGCCTTTCTGATGTCCTGTGGCCAGCCCCAATCTTTAATCTTAGACCAAAGCTTTGGCCGCTCGATAGTATTAAGGCTTGGGCTAAGTCAACTGAAGCAAGATAAGTTTTATCAGTGGACTTCGTTTTCACTCTCGATTTTATGAGATTGATCAGAAAATGTTTGAATGCAGTCCCAATACCCTTGACAAATCAGGCCTGCCATTTGTAGTACTGGTCTGATTTCTTACTCCAATCCAAAAACGACTTTAATATCGGGGATCCAAAGATCTTGCCAATTATATCAAGTACGGCGATAGGCCTATAATTGCTGGGATTAGACCTATCGCCCTTCTTAAAAATTGGGACAATAATTGAGACTGTTCATGACTCCGGTATTCTCCTCGTCCTCTTGATTGTGCTAAATAAGTCATGAATAAAATTGGCCCATTTCTCTGGCTCCTTTTTCAGCATAAGTTTCGTAGAGTTACTTGCCATTTTGATCAAGTTCTCAATATCACTTTTGTCCGTGGGGAAGGTCCAAGATCTTAAAATGCTACCTTCCTCCTTAATTTCTGAGATGACACTTTTCGAGAACAATTCAGTAAAGTGCTCCACCCAAGCCTCTGCTGATACTACATTTAAAATGAATGATGCCTGGGGTGCACTTAAGTTGTTAAATAACCTCCACATTTCAGACGTATTTTTAGAGGCACCATCTTTAACACATTTTCTGCTTCCTGCTGATGCATTACTCACTTATGGCCCTTTAGCCAATTCTTGAATTGTTGTTATAATCGCCTTACGATTTCATGCAACTCTTTTGTGTCATCTTTTTGGTTTAGTGTAGTCAGCCTTTTGAGCTCCTTCTTCCTTTTTGCCACCTCATGATCATGCTTATGACGTTTTACAAAGCTCGGACGTAGGATACCGATCCTACTGATCCTAACTTCTTTGAAAGAGTTAAGGCTCTGATAACCTGAGAGTGGTCCGCTTTTCTCTCGTTGTGTCACAGAGTCTTCGGACTGATCCATTTGTATTTTCAGTCTATTTCTGCCAGATGCCGCTGACAATTTCACCTGTGGGTTGGTGGCGATGTTGACAGTCCACCCTTTAATTGTTACTCTTATGATGTTATGATCGCTGCATTTCCGCACCAGCAGCTTCATGCTTGTCAAGTTCTAACATACATTTTCTGAGACAAAGATGTGATCTAATGTTTTTTCCTCCCGTCTACTCTTCCAGGTTGCCATAACTGGAATGGCCCCATTTATATGTCCATTGGTATTCTTTTCCGGGGATATTTCTCTCCCTTTCTTCACTTTACCCTGGGAGCCTGTGTTCTTTTCCTGTTTGCCTGTTATAATGAGCAGGGCAGGCTCAGGGTAAGGTATTCCTTTCATCTGAGATCTAAGGAAGACGTAATACACGCATAGGAAGTTCTTGAAACATAGTTCCATATCTGTTTAATAGGTTATCAAGAGGGGTGTATGTTGTGTTATGCAATATTGGTGATGCTTATATAGTGCCCTCTTTGTATATATGCAGTTGTTGTGTCAATTGTTAAAGTGATTGGCATAAATACTTTCCTCACATTGGCTCAAGCCCAGACAAACTCACACCATGTAGAATATTTGTATATTAGCCTTAACTTTATTTTCTATCTGGCCCCTTGGCTCAACTCTGCTCCTCTTTAGTCCCTAGTGCTGACATCAAAAGCAGGTACCCAAGTGATTGACACCTTCCTTCCCTTAATCCAGCATCGGCATGATCCATAGGGGTCAATCAAAGCCTCAAAATATATGCTCTCGTGGACTCCTATGGACCAGGGCATTTGAGTGAAACTTTGAACTTGCATCAAAATAGAGTTACAGTAGAGACATTTGTTGGAATCCACTCTGTCTCATATAGGTGTTGGAGGGACCTATAACCTTGCAGGGGCAGGTTGGTGCTATCGTGCATAGTGTCCCCTGTCACGCTTATTGTTGGGGTACACACTTCAAGACCCTGGAGTGACATCTACTGCAGAATAGGAGGAACGGCCCCATGGCTCTTTATGGATGTGCTGCCCCATATGTATGTATGCATGTGTGCATGTATGTATGTATGTATGTATGTATGTATGTATGTATGTTATATTCTATACATTCACTGCAGGCAGCCGACGCGAGGTGAGAAAGGCCATCCGGGCCCTGCACACCTCTATTGGTGGCAACTAGGCCCCCAGACCCCCGGCGCATCCCTCTCCCACCCCGCACCCTCTTCCTGTGTCCCGCTCCCCTCCCGCCTCCCATCCCCGCTCTGATTGGGCCGTGAGCCCTGGCTGAAAGGGTCTAGCGACCCTCCTCGTGCCGGCCCCTGCATTCACTGCAGGCAGCCGACGCGAGGTGAGAAAGGCCATCCGGGCCCTGCACACCTCTATTGGTGGCAACTAGGCCCCCAGACCCCCGGCGCATCCCTCTCCCACCCCGCACCCTCTTCCTGTGTCCCGCTCCCCTCCCGCCTCCCATCCCGCCCATCCCCGCTCTGATTGGGCCGTGAGCCCTGGCTGAAAGGGTCTAGCGACCCTCCTCGCGCCGGCCCCTGCATTCACTGCAGGCATCCGGCGCGAGGTGAAAAAGGCCATCCGGGCCCTGCACACCTCTATTGGTGGCAACTAGGCCCCCAGACCCCCGGCGCATCCCTCTCCCACCCCGCACCCTCTTCCTGGGTCCCGCGCCCCTCCCGCCTCCCATCCCGCCCATCCCCGCTCTGATTGGGCCGTGAGCCCTTCATCACTGGTCCTCCCAAGGCAGCCCTCTGCCCGGCAGCCCCAGCGGCTAAGGGCCCCATGGCCAAGGGCGGCTCCAACAGAGGCGGCTCCAGGAAGTGTCAGCAGGTGTCCGCAGGGGACTCCAAGGAAGCCAACAACCAACAGACACCACCAAAGCCGTGAGTGTGGTATGGGTAGGGGAGTAGAGCAATCACTCCACTCCAGAAAGCCCATGCCACTCTATCTTACTAGACGGAATTGTAAAAAGTTAGCATGTCCACCCTAGAACTGTGAAAGTTAGCATGTCCACCCTAGAACTGTGAAAGTTAGCATGTCCACTCCTAGACGGAACTGTGAAAGTTAGCATGTCCACTCCTAGACGGAATTTGTGAAAGTTAGCATGTCCACTCTAGAACTGTGAAAGTTAGCATGTCCACCCTAGAACTGTGAAAGTTAGCATGTCCACCCTAGAACTGTGAAAGTTAGCATGTCCTCCCTAGAACTGTGAAAGTTAGCATGTCCACTCCTAGACGGAACTGTGAAAGTTAGCATGTCCACTCCTAGACGGAATTTGTGAAAGTTAGCATGTCCACTCTAGAACTGTGAAAGTTAGCATGTCCACCCTAGAACTGTGAAAGTTAGCATGTCCACCCTAGAACTGTGAAAGTTAGCATGTCCACCCTAGAACTGTGAAAGTTAGCATGTCCACTCCTAGACGGAACTGTGAAAGTTAGCATGTCCACTCTAGAACTGTGAAAGTTAGCATGTCCACTCCTAGACGGAATTTGTGAAAGTTAGCATGTCCACTCTAGAACTGTGAAAGTTAGCATGTCCACCCTAGAACTGTGAAAGTTAGCATGTCCACCCTAGAACTGTGAAAGTTAGAATGTCCACCCTAGAACTGTGAAAGTTAGCATGTCCACCCTAGAACTGTGAAAGTTAGCATGTCCACTCCTAGACGGAATTGTGAAAGTTAGCATGTCCACTCTAGAACTGTGAAAGTTAGCATGTCCACCATAGAACTGTGAAAGTTAGCATGTCCACCCTAGAACTGTGAAAGTTAGCATGTCCACCCTAGAACTGTGAAAGTTAGCATGTCCACCCTAGAACTGTGAAAATTAGCATGTCCACCCTAGAACTGTGAAAGTTAGCATGTCCACCCTAGAACTGTGAAAGTTAGCATGTCCACTCCTAGACGGAACTGTGAAAGTTAGCATGTCCACTCCTAGACGGAATTTGTGAAAGTTAGCATGTCCACTCTAGAACTGTGAAAGTTAGCATGTCCACCCTAGAACTGTGAAAGTTAGCATGTCCACCCTAGAACTGTGAAAGTTAGCATGTCCACCCTAGAACTGTGAAAGTTAGCATGTCCACTCCTAGACGGAACTGTGAAAGTTAGCATGTCCACTCTAGAACTGTGAAAGTTAGCATGTCCACTCCTAGACGGAATTTGTGAAAGTTAGCATGTCCACTCTAGAACTGTGAAAGTTAGCATGTCCACCCTAGAACTGTGAAAGTTAGCATGTCCACCCTAGAACTGTGAAAGTTAGCCTGTCCACCCTAGAACTGTGAAAGTTAGCATGTCCACCCTAGAACTGTGAAAGTTAGCATGTCCACTCCTAGACGGAATTGTGAAAGTTAGCATGTCCACCCTAGAACTGTGAAAGTTAGCATGTCCACCCTAGAACTGTGAAAGTTAGCATGTCCACTCCTAGACGGAATTGTGAAAGTTAGCATGTCCACCCTAGAACTGTGAAAGTTAGCATGTCCACCCTAAAACTGTGAAAGTTAGCATGTCCACTCTAGAACTGTGAAAGTTAGCATGTCCACCCTAGAACTGTGAAAGTTAGCATGTCCACTCTAGAACTGTGAAAGTTAGCATGTCCACTCCTAGACGGAATTTGTGAAAGTTAGCATGTCCACTCTAGAACTGTGAAAGTTAGCATGTCCACTCCTAGACGGAATTGTGAAAGTTAGCATGTCCACTCTAGAACTGTGAAAGTTAGCATGTCCACTCCTAGACGGAGTTGTGAAAGTTAGCATGTCCACTCTAGAACTGTGAAAGTTAGCATGTCCACTCCTAGACGGAATTGTGAAAGTTAGCATGTCCACTCTAGAACTGTGAAAGTTAGCATGTCCACTCCTAGACGGAACTATGAAAGTTAGCATGTCCACTCTAGAACTGTGAAAGTTAGCATGCCCACTCCTAGACGGAATTGGGAAAGTTAGCATGCCCACTCCTAGACGGAATTGCGAAAGTTAGCATGTCCACTTTTAGATGGAATTGTGAAAGTTAGCATGTGAAAGTTGCATTTAGAAAGTGTGCCCTACAGCCTCTCCGTCAAGCTTAGAAATGTGCCCAATAGCCTCTCTGGTAAATTGAATTTAGATGTGTGCCCAAGATCCTCTGTGAAAGATGCATTTAGAAGTGAGCCCAATAGCCACTCTGTGAAAATTGCATTCAGTAGTGTGCCCAATAGACACTCTGGAAAGCTGCATTTAGAAATGTACCCAATAGACACTCTGGAATGCTCCATTAGAAGTGTGCCCAATAACCTCGCTGTGAATTTAGTAGTGTTCCCAATAACCACTCTGTGAAAGTTGCTTTCAGAAGTGTGCCCAACAACCCCTCTGTGAATTTAGAGGTGTACCCATTAGCCACAATGAGAGTTACATCTAGAGGTGTGCCCAATAGCCTCTCTGGTAAATTGAATTTAGAAAAGTTCCTAATAGCCTCGCTGGAAAACTGAATTCAGAAGTATCCCCAATAGCCTCGCAGGAAAATGAAGTTAATAGTGCGCCCAGTAGCCTCTCTGTGGAAAATTGAATTTAGATATGGGCCCAATATCCTCTGTGAAAGCGGCATTTATAAGTGTGCCCATTAGCCACGCTGTGAAAGCTGCATTTAGAAGTGCTACCAATAGCATCTGTGAAAGTCGATTATAGAAGTGCATCCAATAGACACCCTGGAAAGTCTCAAGTAGAAGTTTGCCCAATAGCCTCTCTGGAAAATTGAACTTAGAAATGTAGCCCAGTAGACGCTCTGTGAAAATTTGCATTTAGAAGTGTACCCAATAGCCTCCACGAATGTTACACTTAGAAGTGTGCCTAATAGCCTCGCTGATAAACTGAATTTAGAAATGTTCCCAATAGCCTCTGTATGGAAAATTGTACTTAGAAGTTCGGCCGGTAGCCTCTCTGGGAAAGTGATTTTAGAAGTTTGCACATTGAAAGAGCATATAACCATTCTTACCACACCCCACGCTTACTCTCTCCTTTACATCACCACTCAACTAGAACACAGAGATACTATGACACCATTCGGTATAACTGTTCCCATACGAACATCCACCGCTTACTCCACATCATTCTATGTAAACACTGCTGGTCTCACACCCCCAGCCAGGTGTTTTCCTCAGGCCTAACGCAGCCACATCCGTTCCGGATAAATCCTGCCAGAATGAACACATTCTCCTGTTCTCTCAACCAACACACCTACCAATAAGAATCAGCTATTACATGTGTACCGCACGAGCTGCACACATATCCGGTGCACACACGCACCTTTTGACTCTCCCTACTCTCTCTACTGATCTGAACTTCGGTTCCCAAGGGCGTTCAACCTACCAGCGCCTTCACACCATACAAATGGTATATAAGGCGCTATATAAGTGCAAAATAACAATAACAATAACAATAACAATAATACAAACCAAGGTGGGATGTAACAGAGACCTTTTGCGCTCTGAAACACCTGTGTATGTATATATAAAATATATCATATCATATCTTTCTAATAGAGGGGTATGTGTACAATAACTGGAGATAATGATGGAACCGGGGCAGGGGTTGATGCATTGTCTCAGTTCATCGGATCACAAGAAGTTCTTCAATGAGTAGATGTGTAATTTTCTTTCTTAGGGGCATCAAGGTCATCTTCCTGGTGTGGTGCATGCACAATTGTCTCCGTCTCAATCAGGCTTGTTTTCTCGGAGCAAGGGTTGGCTTGTTTTCTTGTTTTTCTTTCTCATGCCCATATCTTGCTTTCCAGTCTGGTGAGGTTAAGGCTTTTTGTTTGGTGTTGCCTCTGAAGATGTTGAATCTATCAGCCAAGTAGGATGGTTCCTTGATCAGTGCTGCCACATATGTGATATAAGCCATCTTTAACTAGCGTAATGTCTGTAGTCACAGTCAGTGCTGTTCCATGATGATGCAGGTAATGTGTCTGCTTCTTTTATGAGGCATGCTATTGCATACTGGATGTCCTGCGGTAGAGATTGAGTGGATGCCATGTGAGCAGGAAGGATGGTGTGAACCTTGAGATGAGGGGAGTATGAAGGAGTGGATAATAGTGGAGAGATCTGAGCATAAGGTAAGAAGTTGATCTAGCTGCAAAGAGCCTCTTTTAACAGGCCAATGGATTTTACTTGGAGAGGGGTGTCTTAAATACTTAAAAAGGAAAGATCCAGTTTTCTTTCATTTCATTTCAGTCTAGCTTGATGCGGAAAGGTTGTCTTTCAGGCACATATTGGTGTGCCCTGATGTCATGATTGTCCAGGTGCTCATCCTATTGTGCCATGCAGCATTTGAATAAGACTGGGGAGAGGATGGACCTTCTGAGACTGCAGGCTGCACAGTGAAGTAATGTTTGAGGCTAGAACATTAAGGTGTGGTGTATGGTTGCCCTTGTTAAAGTATTTAAGTTAAAGTGTATTCTGATAATCTTCGAGGAAATGACAAGACAATGTGTACTATATGCTATGTATATTGAGTTCAATTTGTTAAAAAGCATACCTTATTAAGTTCTTATTAAGTGAACAGTAGATTAGTATTGTGTTCTTGCTAGCATGGCCCTTTAAAATGGTCAATGTGGCTTGAATCTTGTAAATCTGGCCTGTACTTATCACAGGTCTGTTCTCAAGGCAGAAGGTTGAGAGGTCAGATTTATGATAAAACTGACACAACATTAATCTGTAAATAATTCATTAGCTGAATTGAAAAGACAAAGTTGTGGATATTCAGAGCATAAGTTCCAACCTTAAAATACAAGAAATAAAAGTTGTTGCAATCCCAAAAAATACATGTTCATGGAGCTTCACTGTTTAACGGGCACTCCGGGTCAAACAAGTCATAGGCTTGTTCGGTCAGTAAAATAATATTTCAAAAAACAGATCTCCATACAGATGTAGCTACTTTGAGCTAGGCACAACAATAAACCATCATATTTTGGTTGTCTGATTCAGGCAGAACATTTGTTCAGCATATTTGCTTTGTTTAATGAAGTACTCCCATAAACAAAGTAAATAGATTCATTTGATGGGAACCAAAATTAAATCATATTACCAGCTATAACTTGTAAGCTCTTTGCTAGATTTAAAAAAAAACAGTTTTGAATTCAGCAAAGTGCTCCTCATCATCTGCTTATAAACACCATATTTTAATATGTGTGACTTATTAATTTACAAGACATTTCAATATCATATTACCAGCTTTTGGACTATGAGGGGTGTCACAAATACATAATTGTCTTGTACCAAATATATAGGCCTTAATGTACAGATCCATAGCGGAAATTACACAGAAAGATATATTTTAACATGATTTTATCATAATTCTAGAGAGGGGGGAAGGAAAACCTCTCCTTGTCACATGGCAAAATACTTTGGACCAATCAAAATAAAGGGGAGGATAACTGGAAATGTTAGTAACTGAAGAGAACCTTTCCAGAACCACTAACCCAATGATCATACTTTCATTTTTTCCACCAATGGAGATCTGTGGATCACGACATTCAGACCTGACACTTTCTATTATTTTTTCCAAAGTCCTTCATTGCCAACTGACTGACACTACACCAGTCCCCACCAGCCTCTCTCCGGCAATGGCTTGTTGGCAAACTCACTCTAACCCAGTCATATAAGCCCTCAAAATGCACAGCCCCACAAGCTTCCAGAGGCCTGTGAGGGCCTCTGTCTCATGCCATACCCTGTGCTTCCCTTATAGTTGGGATAAAACACAATCTCAATAAAGCATTTGAATGTCACAAATGTAACATATCAGGTTCATGAGTTGTAGGCCTTAGATATGACTGGCTGTGCCCCCTCCATATTAACCTTCTTGGGCACAAGCCTGATATTTGGATGATTGTGCCAACATTGATCTTGCAGGGGACTGGGATGATGATATATACCAAGCTTCAACAGGACTGCACCGACCATGACTGAAACTATCCCATTGTCTCCTTCCTTCCTGAGAGCACTCCAATACAATCGGCTTTGTTGTGTTCTGACTCATCTAGTTCCCCTGATCTCCGCCACCATTAAAGAGTATATAATTCAAACTGCAATGTGTGGAGGTTTTAACAACTGAAATACATGCTTTACTGAACCAACTACAAATCAGGTAGCCATGCAGGCACCGATAAGGAAATAATGGCATACAAATGATGCTAGTTAAGCTGGATGTTTTTCTAATGCTTTGCCGGAGAGAGTGGTCAAGACCACAAAAGCATGCAAATTAATTACTTTTTAAGCCTAATGAAGGTATCAACTTGTTTTCTTTTGGATCAACACTTTTTATTTTAACCTGAAAACCCCTATCTCTCTCTCTCTCGCTCTCTCTCTTTCTCTCTCTCTCTCTCTCTCTCTCTCTCTCTCTCTCTCTCTCTCTCTCTCTCTCTCTCTCCCTCTCTCTCCTCTCTCTCTCTCTCTCTCTCTCACTCACTCTCTATTCAGTTATATTCAATAAAACAAATACTTAAAGGACATTATTTTGAAGTTGTTGTTATAAAATATCTTTGAACTTCAGTGTAAAGAAAATGGGAAGCAGAACAAAATCTAAAAACCAATCCAGTTCCCTGTGATGATAAATGATGGGAACCATAACTGGCGCACATGCCATGCACTGCACATAATGACTCACAAGACATCACAAATGAAATCACAAATAGCATTACCAATGCTATCGCTGATAACATAGCATTCATTTTAACACATGTGTATATATATATATATATATATATATATATATATATACCATCTCTCAATTGACCAATCAGCACATGGATGTGATGTCCAGGAACATTACGCAGCTCCCTGATTGGTCCTGAAGCGTAGGTGAACCAGACTGTACAAGATATCACTATTTTTGTTTTGCCTGCTGTTTTAAAATCTGCTGAATTATTTAACATGAAATTTAAAACA
Organism: Ambystoma mexicanum; assembly: GCF_040938575.1. Classification (NCBI taxonomy): domain Eukaryota; kingdom Metazoa; phylum Chordata; class Amphibia; order Caudata; family Ambystomatidae; genus Ambystoma; species Ambystoma mexicanum. The sequence goes on along the minus strand of NC_090926.1, from coordinate 421,761,757 downwards.
GCACACATTTGGGACCAGGCCATTGCTCCTCACACAATGTTGCGTAAAATCCACCCAGCGGTTCAGGCTGCAAGTGTGATACAACTTTTTTTCTAATTGAACGCAGACCTTTTGTATCCCATCTATAGCATTCCACTCCTTGACGGAAAGACACCAAACGTTCAAAAAAAGTTTAGGGTGGGGTCTATATATTTTTGAGAACGTTTGTGCAGATTAGTTGAATGACACCAAAGTTATAAGCCACCCAACAAGTGTTCTTCCTGTGGGGATATGACATATGGCCTTTATAACGCGCCTGCACACACGTGTTTCAACGGGGAGCAATTTAACAACTTCAGGTGGTTCCATGATTGATTTATAAGTAATTATGGCATTAATGAAGATGTCAGGATCTAGTGCTTGAATCTGGCACCACTCACAAGTGCAATAATTCCAAAAGAAAAAAAAGAAGCATAATACATTTTGTTTAAATGTGTGAAAGGCAAACACCGGTAGAGTGCAGTAGGTCTGTCAGACAAATATACCCCTTTCCGTTCCCAACGTGTGCTTTGTGGTGTCACTTCCTCTTGTGCTTTGAAAGTCTGCTGTACCTGGCTATGCTGTGTTCATCAACATAGCATGACACATGCCAACCTGCCTGCTAGTCCACTTCTTATTTTAATGGGGGAAGTTAATGTTAATGTTCATGTTAAAGGACATTTGTACCGTGCACTATCAGCACCGGAGTAGTCCCCTGGCGCTCTGGCAGCTCCGAAAGAGGAAGGGAGGGTGAGTTAGTGGGAGGAAGCTGGAACAGTGCAAGACTGCAGTGATGTGCTGTTGGCGGCCTCAGCCCGGGGGATCCGTTGGCTGGGCCTGGGGTGTTTGCGGCCGGTAGTCATCGTGAACTGTTGTGCGAGTCCATGTGTGTTTTTTTTGTTTTGTTGTTGCAGTGTAGTGAAGTTTGTGCGGTTTGTTGTGCTGTAGGTTTGTGGTTGTGTTTGGTTTGGAGTTTGAGAGGAGTATGCAGAGGGGTACATTGTTAGTAGAATTGGTTAGTTGGCATCTCTATCCTGAATTGACGAGTTGGGCTTGTGTAATCTTTCCAAATGGGTGCCGGGCACCCTCTACCTCTGGCCCGATCTGGGCCCATCCTGCATTCAAGATCCCATTCACATCTGACTCCCACTTCCACAAGCCTCCCTCACAACCCCACCTGTCCTTCCTTCCCACTTATATGGCCAGTGCACCTGCCAGTGTCCACAACTCAGTGTGGTGATTGGTAATATCTCGACAATTCCACAACACTGTGGTACCTAGTAGCAGCTAAGGGGTGAGTAAAGATGTTGGATGGGATTGGCTGGGGTTGTTGACTCTGTCTCCATGGGTGTCGCCTGTGTTCCACTCTGCCCGGCGTTACCTGTCCAGGTGCTGTGGGTGCTTCTCAGTCGGTTCTGGGAGCTTGTCAGTGTCCTTTCCGGTTTAGTAATTCTTTTTCCTTTCTGTTGTTTCGGTTTTCAGTTTGAGTATGTGGTGTTGAAGAGCCAGGTTTTTAGTAATTTTCTGAATTTTAGGTGATCTTTGGTGTTTCTTATTTCTTTTGGAATGTTGTTACAGGTTTTTGCGGCTAAGTGGTAGAAGGCAGTGCCTCCAAGATTTTTCTTACGGTATGGTTTTACTTCCAGGCGGATTTCGTTGCTTGACCTGAGGAGTCTCGTTGGCTTGTAGATTGTTATTTTCTTTTGTAGGAATTCTGCTCCTTGTCCACAGATTGCCCTGTGCGTTATGCACATTGTTTTGAAGATGATGCAATGTTTTACTGGGAGCCAGTGTAGTGTTTTTAGGGCAGGGGTGATGTGGTCTCTTCTGGATAGTTTGAGGAGTAGTGTGGCCGCTGTATTTTGGATCTGTTGTAGTTTCTTCAGGAGGTATTCTGGTATTCCGAGGTAGAGGCTGTTTGCATAGTCGATTCTTGACATGATGAGGATGACGATAGTGAGTGTTTTGTGCATGAAGGAGAGGAAAGGTAGGATTCTTCTTGCTGTGCAGAGGAGGAAGAAACAATTCTTGACTGTTGTATTTATTTGTGGTTCTAAGGTTAGGGTGTTGTCCATCAGGACTCCCAGATTTTTTACTACCTTAGATGGTGATGGTGCGGTTCCCATTTCCGTTGGCCACGGGATGGCGGTTTCATTATCTTGGTCTTTGGAGGTGATCACAATTTCGGTTTTTCTTGAGTTGATTTTCAGGTTGTTGGAATTCTTCCAGTTGAAGCCTTCTTTTAGACAGTCGATTACGGTTGAATGATCGGCTTGGGTGTCTTTGATTTTGTAGATGATTTGAGTATCATCTGCGTAGTTGTAGCATGTAATGTTGTATTTCTTGAAGATTCTGATAACTTGTTTCTGGTATATGTTGAAGTACAGTGGTAATAGTGAGGATCCTTGTGGCACTCCACAGTCGTTAATTCATGGTGTGGATTTGGAGGGTTTAATCCGGTTTATAGTAAAAAAACCGAAAAAAATAAATCTCGAAAAAAAAAATCTCGAATTGAAAATCTCGAAAAAAAAAATCTCGAATTTTTTTTTAATACGTTTTTATTTTGAAATGGGGGGGTTCCCCCCAACCCCCCTTTTTTAATTTTCTTTTATTTTACCTTTTTTTTATACTTACCTGAACCCACAAATACATATAAATAAATAAATAAATAATTTGAGATTTTTTTTTCGAGATTTTAAATTCGAAATTTTTGTAATTCGATATTTTTTTTCGGTTTTTTGACCGACCACCGTTTAATCCATATGGTTTCTGTTCTGTCTGCTAGGAATGATTTAGTCCAGCGTAGTGCTGTGTCTGTTATGCCTATGTCTTCTAGTCTTTTGTTTAGGGTGTCATGGTTAACTGTGTCAAAGGCTGCAGAGAAGTCGAGCAGAATACGGGCTGAGGTTGTGTTTGCGTTTACGTTCATTCTTAGGTCGTCCCAGATGGATAGGAGTGCAGTTTTGGTTAATCTTGTGGGTCTGAAACCTACTTGAGCTTGGTCTAGCAGGTGGTGTTTTTCAACGTGTTCTTGGGTTAGTTTGTATTTGTAGGTTTCTAGGAGTTTTGCCGGGTAGGAGATGTTTGAGATCGGTCTGTAGTTGGAGAGGTCTTCTACGTCACTGCTTGTGTTTTTCAGAAGTGGTTTGATATATGCTGATTTGAAGGTCCTCTGTACAGTTCCTGTTGCTAGTGATAGATTTAGAAGGTTTCTGTAATATTCTGCTGGCGTTCCTTGTGCTATGATTGATTTGTAGATGTCCATGGGACAGGGATCCATGGGTGAACCTGCTTTCCTGCTGTGTTTTACCAGCATTGCAAATGCCTCTACTGATATTTCAGCAAAGTTTTTGAGTTTGTGCTGCGGTTCTGAGTTATGTTTGTTTGGCTCTATGTTGTGGTTGGTGATAACTCTGTAGAATGGTTTGTCGGATGTCATTGATTCTTTTCTTGAAGTGGTCTGCCAGGTTGTTGCATAGTTTCTACGAGGGGGTTGGGGTGTTATCACAGCCTTGTGAGTTTCTCATTTCTTTAATGATGTTAAACATTTCTTTTGGTGTGTTGGGGGCATTGGTGATTCTGTCATCATAATGCCTTCTCTTCGCCTTTTGAATTTCCTTCTTGTATGCACGGATTTGTTTCTGGAACAGTGTATTTTGACTTGCTTGTATTCTTTCCTCCATTCCAGTTCCATCTTTTTGTTTTCCTTTTTCATGGTACTTAATAGTGGAGTGAACCATTTTGCCATTGCTCTCTTTTTTGATGGTGTAAATGTTTTTTCTGGGGAGATCTTGTCAATTGTATCTGCAATCCATGTGTGTAATAACTCTGCTTTCCCGTCTAGGTCAGCTAGCTCTAGTTCTGCTCTGTAGTTGAGGGTTTGGTTAACTCTAGTTGTTCGGATAGGTTGCTTTCTTTGATGCCTTTCCTGTTTCTTTTTGTGGTGGTTGTGAGTTTAGGAGGTTGGATGGCTACTTGAGTAGGCAGAGTGATCACGAATGGGATGATGAGATGGTCGCTCCACAGTATTGGGATCGGCGGTGCCATGGTGCTGAGTCTTTCCTTGGCGAAAATTGTGTCCAGGGTATGCCCTGCCGAGTGTGTTGCCCCTTTTACTAGTTGTCATAGTTTCATGGTAGTGAGTTGTTCAATCAGTGAGTTTTGGGAGTTGGCGTGACTGTCTTCGAACCAGATGTTGAAGTCCCCCAGGATGATTAGGTGTTCGTGGTTGATGGCTATGTTGGTGAAGGCTTCTATGAAATTGTCGACAAAGGATGCATCATAAGTTGGTGGTATGTACACCAATGTGAATGTGATGTTGGTTTTTGGGCTCGCTGTTAGGTGTATAACCCTGGTTTCGCAGTTGAGGATGTTGAGTGGTTTGTCTGTTCTTATTTTCAGATGTTCTTTGAATGCTATTGCGATGCCTCCTCCTTTTTTGTTTTTCCTGTATACTTAAAGGCATTTGAGGTTGGTTGGAAGGCAGCTTTGCAATGTGATTTTGTAGTTGTCGTCCAGCCATGTTTCTGTGATGAATAGAATGTCAATGCCGTTGTCATCGAGTAGGTCGAAGATCTCTGTAGAGTGTTTTGACATAGATCTTGCATTTATTAGACTGCAGTGGAGTTTGGAGGTGTAGTTTGGTTTGGCTTTTCTTGTTAGGGTCGTCTTCTGATCTTGTTGAGGTGTAGTTTTCGGGGCGTCAGCGTCCTTGAATAGTTCTTCTAGGTTTTGTCTTAGGTTTTTGTTTTCATCGGGTTCGTCTTCCAGGAGTTGTGGTTGTCGATTGGAAGTTCTTCTTGCTTTGGTGATGTAAGGTGTTATCGCATCTGTCGTGTGTTTGTTTTTTTCTGGTGTTGTTCATCCTTCTTCTGCATGCTTTTGTTAGGTTGTTTAATGTTGCTGCTTCTAGCGTTGGGCTGGTTTGGTCTGGTGAACAGATGTCAGAGAGGTATGGAGTAAAGTAGAGGGATGTCTCTTCTCTCAGTGTTGGTTCGATTTTTGTTCCTGTCTGTGGGGGTGTTCTCTGTAGTTGTGGTTCTTTGTTGCAGTTCCAGAGTGTTTGTTCTTTCTTCTCTTTTTCTTTCCCTCGGGATGGCTCATTTGCGCTGCATTATAAAATTCAGAGTTGTTTAGTCTGTGTTTGTTTGCTGATGTCCAGTTGGTTCTGATTTGGTCTGTTTGTCTTGTGGTGTAGTACTGGGTGTGGAGGCTGTCCACTACCGGTTTTGGTCTTTGTCTGTAGGTGGTATTTCCGGCTGATGTTGCCTGTTCGTTCAGTCGCTGTCTTGGTAGGGGTATGGGAATTTGAAAAGTGCTATATAGTTGGGTGTTATTGGTGGCTCTCTTTAGAAGTGGTTGCAATTATATAATCAAAGCAGGAGCATTCGAGTTGCACAGTAGGGGGATGCGCTCTGCATGCGTGTTCGGTATTATTTAAACCCTGCATGTATCATTCAGCTGTCATGCTCGGCGCATTGCCTCATTCCCGGTAACACCCTCAGGTGCAAGTCTGTGTTACTGTGTTTCGTGGTGTCACTTCCTCTTGTGCTTTGAAAGCCTGCTGTACCTGGCTACACTGTGTGCACCAGCACAGCATGACACATGCCCACCTGCCTGCTAGTTCACTTCTTATTTTAATGAGGAAAGTGGTCGGAATTATATAATCAAAGCAGGAGCATTCGAGTTGCACAGTAGGGGGATGCGTTCTGCATGCGTGTTCGGTATTACTTAAACCAGGCATGTATTATTCATCTGTCATGCTCGGCACATTGCCTCATTCCCGGTAACACCCTCAGGTGCAAGTCTGTGTTACTGGTTAGGGAAGGGTTAACATGCTAGGCCTCAGAAGGCAGTAGCAGATAAAACAGTGCGCAATGCAGGGAATACAGAAATCCTTCTGCTCAGCTGCAGTGGGGAATAAGAAGGATTACAGGAAGGGAAGTATTGGCAGGAGAGTGCACTGAAATGTTTTTTTATTACATAATATAGCACTACAAGTGTCATTTACTATTTGCGTGTGGTATTCTTCTATCCATCAAGGCGGACAGTTATTATTACAGAGACGCCTGGCAGCGCCATTTGCTCGCAGAGCTCATGACTGTCGAGCGTAATGACAGCATCTCAGCTCCGGATCCGCTGGCGGGCGAGCAGTCTGCCACTGCCGGGCACGAGAGAGGGCAGGCGAACACCGGCCTGCGCAGAAGGAGGCCACTTCCCCGGCGGCCAGTGCCCCTGAAAGGCCAGTAGGGCTGCGCCAGTGTCAGGCATATGCCGTGTTGTTCTAACATATGAACAGGACTACAATTGCACCCTTAGGCAGAAGAATACCCAGTACTGCCTCCCCCCTCTCGCTTGCTCCCTTCTTGCCCACTCAGTATACTGCTAAACGCATAATGCCAGTGGAGGTTTCGGCACAGCACTTCGGGCTCAACTCTCTTCTCGTTAAGATGAAACGCAGTATCTCATTGGCAGCACGAGCAGTTTCCCCATTGGACTGTCAGAGTCGCTCTTTCGAGGGATGCCACCTTTTCAATTGACATGGGGCTGAACCCGTCGGGGGATCTTTTGACCCAGAGGATGTCATTGGAAGTAGCATCACAGGCAGGTAGATGTCTGTGAAGAAGGCACGGGTTAGTGCTTCTAAAAAAAAAAAATGTTTATTATATTTGTAGCAACATTATCCTTTCCAGCAGAGCTAAACATTGACGGAAAGGTTTTTAATGAATCATACACGCTGACATTGCTATGGATAACCTTGTGCATCACACACGCTAGCAGAAGGGCCAAGTCTGATTTTCAGTTGGCTGGTCCCCTCTGTAATGGTGCAGATATACTAACAAATGATGCCATGGAAGGATGCCCAGAGAGATGATAGTGGTCATGATTAATTCACAGCCCTCCATCTGCCACTTCTGTAGTGCATAGGGGCATTTAAATGAAAGAAGTCACACTATACACAACACAGTTGTATTACATTTCATTCTTTTTTGATTTGCTTTGGTTCCCCTCCAGAATTAAATGCTCCATATACCAACCCTTATTACTCTTCAACTACCAGGAGGATAGCTCAGCGGCAATTCGCTCACCTTGGAAGCAAGAGACACGAAGCAACACAGGTTCTATCCCATGGTCCGCGCTTAGAAACCTCTGGATGTTTAAGCGCGTTATAAATACGCACCTAAGACGAAAAAAAACATTTACGCAACTAAAAAAACTATTCCTGTAACAGCATGATGCTCGCGGGCAGTTTGAACGCTTTAAAAATGTAAATAAATAAATCCTGAAAAGGAAGGCTCGGAGAATAGCCCAGGAGAAACGACGCAGAGCAACACAGGTTTGACCCCCGGGTCTGCGTGCATTATAAATAATCAATTATACTAATAATAATATATTATGTTTATCATTTAAGTAATGCACACCACATTCTGATGTGTCACTTGGCTTGATTATTGTTCATGGCACCATTGCTTGTGAGACATGGTGCTAAACCTGCAATGTTTGCTCAGTGTGGAAGCTCGCCTGGGTCTTGACAATGTAAAATGTCTGCCAGCCCGATTGTACCAATAGCACCCTGACCAGCCTGGGGGAATTACCCATTGGGTCTCCATCTGCTACACAGGTTTTGAGAGGGGTGGTTGGGGAAAAGACACTCCTGTTTTAGCATGGCGTGATTAACTAATCCGGAGGCTTGCTTTCCTTCCACATATTGCTATGTTGTTTTAGTTTTTCTTCTCTTTCTCCCACTATCCAGAGCGAGTGGGTGCTGCTCCAGTTTGCTAGGTTATAAGTCCACTAGCAGCTAGCTCGGTTTGCTGCTTGCCCATATATTCCCAAACAGGGGGCCATTACCCAACTCATAGTTACTCATTGTATCAGCCTCAGAAGGATTACATGATATACCAGCATACCCAGGATACTGAGATTGAAGCAGCAGGTGCATCAACTAACCGAGGTACCTTACTAATAAACTACCGTATGCTTCTTTTTTTGTAGGAATGTAACTTGCAGTCATATCACCCATACCAATAGAAAGCATTGATTTCTGATTTACTGTCTAAGAGCAGGCAATTCAAAGAATCAATTCTAGGTGATTCCAACTTTGTGAGCCAAAGAAAATAAGATCTATTTGCCCTGGATCATATATATTAGTCAAATAGGGAAGCCTAGCTGAGTGCTGTTTTCCTGTTGCATCTTCAGTTGTCCTGGATGGATAAAGGAAGGGTGTTTGGCAAGCTCTGTCTTTTTTGCTTGCATCATTCTGTATTCTTTAATAACAGTATTTGTAGTTTTAATTTGACAGCATAAAAAAACAGGACTGCACATACCAGAATGCCTTTTCATGGGAACTTACAAGTTAGGACCAATTGAGCTTTTTATATGTGCTAACTTGAGATGGCTTTAATATGGAAGAGTGACAACATCAGCTGCTCTTAGACAGTACTTCAAAATATGGTATTGGGGTGTACACCTAGTTTGGACTATGGAGGTTATTGTCAATCAAGCAGATTTAGTTTATTCATATTAGAATTCAAGGTGCAGGTGAGCATTAAGAGCTCTGGCACATGGGCCTTGGATATATGCAAAGCAAAAGAAGAAACTCCCGACCCCTGCACTCTATCTCAGGCCGATATACAGCTAAACGGTTTAGTATTAGCTTAGAAATTCACTTCTCAGGTGTATTTAGCTTACATAATAGTAGATCGTAAATGTGACATTACAGTTTTACAAAAAGAGGTTTACATAGACAAACGTATTCAATACATTATTTTGTTCTTTTTCTTTTAATGAGAGACCCAACGCGTTTCGAGCAGACACGCTCTTCATCCGGGGTTCATAGAGACGAAGTACACAATGTGATTCAATAAGAAAGAAGAAGGGTTTCAATGAGCTCGTAGTGTTTCATAGAGTAATCATAATCTTACTGTATTGCAACATTAGCAACTGAAAAATAGCTTTACTATATGTACAAAGTAATTTTGGTCATCAAAAGCCTGATACATCACCTTGTAAATCAGGAATTGCCGGCAACGTGCAGTAATAGAGTGCTGCAGACTTGCTTTTTCAAATTAGGCTCATGTAATATATGCCTCAAGAGCTATAGAAATGGAAAAAGCCCAGTGAATCATGGTGGGTATAGTCTGTATGAGTCATGGAACAGTTTTCATAAATAATATGGGAACCCCAACCCGGGGTAATGTCTCACCTTATGTTTCTAGTCAGGTGATTGAATATCAAGAGAGGTAGAAAATGAGTTCTGTAAATGCGGTCTTGTCATTCACCAGCACTGGTAATACCGGGATACTGGGCGTGGTAACGTTAAGGCGTGTTTGATGGTAGCACGCTGGAATTATCGGTGGGTTACCTGCAAACCGTAATGAGCCCTTATGTTAGAAACGTTTATAGTGTATGATCATATGTAGTATGAGTGTATGACCTATCTGCATGTCATAATAATGTAATGCGCATGAGTCTTTGGAGCCTAAGTGTGTAGCACATGACACAATTGCATAGGAGTGCATTAGGTAGGTGGCGTGAGTTTATGATGTATTTATTTATTTCATGTCTGTTTATAGCACGTGTGTATGGTCTGAGTGTATGACATATCAGTGTACAATGTATTACTCTATGGCATACAGTGTATGGCATATTCATGTGTGGTGAATGAGTGAATGGAGAAGGACAGTCTTGTGTATGAGTGTATGCACTATGAGTGAATTACATCTAACTATGGTGTATGGCATATGTGCCTATGATGTATCATTGACATACGAGTGTTTGGCATTTGAGCATGTGGCATATGAGTGTCTGGCTTAAGAGTGTCAGGTGTATGGGTATGTGTGGATGATATCTCATTGTATGTTGTGTCTGTGTATGTCATGTCAGGGTATGTCATGAGTAGGTATGTTGTGCGAGTCTATGGTAGTGTCTGCAAACTAAGGCTCTCCAGATGTTCTGAACTACGACTCCCTGATCCCTCATCATTGACTATGGTGGCTAGCACTCATGGGTTTTGTTGTCCAAACATTCTGTAGAGCCAAAGTTTGCAAACCCCTGGTTTAGGGTATATGAGTATATGAAAACAAGGCATAAAAGAGAACATGGCATACTTGTAGATGGAATATGAGCATGTGGTGTACGAGAAGTGTCATCTGAGCATATAACATAAGTCTTCCATAAACCTCTGGAGTAAAAAGCATGACGTGAGTGTGTGTGTGGTGTAAGAACACTTGGTATAAGAGTGTGTGTGTCATAATAATGTGTAGAATAAGTGCCTGCGGCTTAAGAGTTTGTGATGTAAGATCATGTGTTGAAAGAGCATTTGTTGAGTATGTGTTGTAAGTGAGTGTCATGATAGCATGTATCCTAATAGCATATGTCGTAAGTTCATGTGGCATATGAGCATGCATTGTAAAACAGTGTGACTTAAGCGTGTGTTGCACAAGAGTGTGTGTCATAAGTATGTATGGGGTCATGTTTATGAGTGTTTGGTGTGTAAGTATCTGGCATATGAGTGTATAGTATGAAGCCATATGAAATGCACAAGTGCTATGGGAGGCATACAGAACATGCACATTTCATATTACTTTACAGCAGAGTGAGGTTTGCCTTTGATGTGAGTTTTTACAAATTGTGTGCATGTACTTAAGTACACATTCGATATGTCTCGTATACGTATGGAAAGTGACATCACAGTCAATCATGACTTTGATATTATAAAGAAACTGTAACTAGCTATAGCCTAATGCTAAAGAACGGACTAACTAGCAACAATCTTAACAATGGGCCTAATAAATATTAAAAATTGTAGTAAAATGTTGTTTTTATGATGAAGTTAGTATGCCATTGAGCATTCACGCTGTATTAAGAGCAATTTTTCTGCTTTTATTGCCATTTATAGGAGGAAGTTAGCATATTCTAGAACACTAACACTTTTTTAAAGAGCTTTTTATCTGCCTATGGACAATTTATTAGGTGTCATGAATGTTGACGAAGACTGTATCCATCCAAAATGTAATGGTGTTAGTTTTTCAAGCATTTGTACTACTTGAGAAAAACAATTACATTTTATCCCAAGCTGTTTAACTTTGGAGACACAGAACCCGGGACATGTTGACCTGCATATATGTATTGTGGGGAATGGGAGATGTGTAATGAGTTGCATAACATTTATATTTATTTTAAGCTTTTGTTTAGGGTTTATGCATTCATCAATGATATTGATGCACTGTTTCCTTTATTTATTGCTCTTCTATTTTTTGTTGCCTTGCACTTTATGGCCTTGAGCCGAATAAAGATCCAATTATTTTAATATAAGTTTTCATACATATCTTAGTGCACATGTATAACATGTACATCTCCTACACTTACATGCACAGTTTGCATAGAAGATGTACATTAATTCTGCACATGTCTTCATGCCTCCTATATGTATGAAACCTCACATTAAAGTGAGGTTTAATATCAATGTCATTTTTTTTTATACTTGTAGGAGGTGTACATGAGTTTTCTATTTTGTACATGCATACATTTACATCTGCTATCCGTCTCCTATGCATGTGAAAACTCACAATAAAGTCAGTCGTGACTTTGAACTGATTTTTTGTATGGATAATAGTGTACATGTACATATTTTACATCTTTACATGTTCATGCACAGTTCATATAAAAGGTGCACATTCATACTTCGGATGCATCATATAAAGATTAAGCTAGTAAACTTGCACATCACAAAATTGGCCAGCTCGGTTTTCTTTTTTTCTTCAGTACACCAAATCCTGATAAGATATATGTGCAAGCCAACAGTATTGACAATCAAAGAGGCCAATATAAAGATATTTCGGCCGATTTGTTCATTTCCCTTTGGGAAATCCCCATGTTAAATGCTGTTCAAAACACATTTCAAACAATTTAAAAACAATGATATGATATGATATGGCATTTATAACGCACCTATGCACAAGTGTTTCGAGGCGTGACGAGGCAAGGGAGGGGAACAAAGGGAGGACAGACAACGATCCTACTAGGCCAGGTGTCATTCAGATAAACCAACAAAAATCAAGCCGTCCATCAAAAACTCTGAAATGTGCCCTGCTTGCAGGGACACCTTTGAAATTTAGCATGTGTATTTTTCATAGAAGAATCAAAGGTTAATAAGACATTTTATTTTCTTAAACTCCACAGACAATTCAATTTAAACTTCACTTTGTCATACACCACAAAAATGGAATCATATATGAATGTCATTTGGTCCAAGTAGCAAAAAAATGATGATCTACATTAAATAAAGTAATTATCCCACCACCCAAGATAAGATGTTTTGTCCCACAATGAGCCCCAAACATGTTTTACTGCATGTTTATTTAGCAACCTAGCTGAGCTACAAAGTCCAAATTACTGCATATGTTTTAATTTCAAATAAATACTGCAAAACTCATTAAGATGACCTAAGTTCTGTTGGCTGCTGCAAGATCTCATGTGGTACATAATAAAAGCCTGCATGTCTAAGGCCACACCAGAGCCACCCTGCTAAACTTGTGTGGATAGAGGGATGGCCTATCAATGGAGAAATCCAGGGCACAGAATGACCTTCCTGATAAAATAAATATCTATCTGAAACAGGTTTAGGATCATCAATTAGTAAAATTTCCAATGGTCAAGTCAGGATAGGACCGGAATCGCAGGTTTGTGGATTAGATCAATGGGGTAGAATAGTCAAGAGCTTCCTGACCCTGTGTTTAGACCTTGTTGTGCTGTAGAGGGATGGAATGATGTGGGCATAAAGTGCACTGTGGCATCAGGAGCATATAGTGGATGGGTCAAATGTGCCAAATGGGACAGTCTTTTTCAGTTGTCCCCAGGAAGCTGGCAATTAAACATAACAACACAATTATGTTGTTGTTCTTGTTAGCAAGCACATAGATGGTTCAAAGAAACATCAATCATGGAGGGTCTGGTGTCATGTAAGATGTTTTCATGGTGTGCCAATTCGTATGGGGTCTGGACATCATCGACTATTGCAGGTTTCACGTCTAAGCAATATACACATGCTTTTTCAGAGAAATGGGGGCATGTTGCTTTCTTTTAAATTTCTCTTTTACTTTTAGATTGTGGTCAATTGTGTCTGTGTTTTTTTTAACTGAACACTTGTTATTAATAGTCTGAAAGTTATTGAATTCCATTTTTATATTACAGGTTAAGCTACACAGAAAGATCAGGCCATGTGAAAATTGAGGCAACAGAGCAATGTCAGAAAGGATCAGGTGGAGATGGAAAGGATATGTGTGAAAGCAGAGAGCTGGGAAGCAGTTCAATATTATCCCTGAGCAGTGTACCAAGACAAAGGTCTTCATTGATAATTGTTTTTGGCACACATGGTAGAACTTTATGCCTCCTGTGGACAAAATAAGGCTACAGTTAGGCAAGAGTAGAAACAGGATGTTGAGGTGCAGGGTTGTAGGCCAAAGGATCGACAGTGAAAGGGTCGGCAGGTCAAAGGATCGACACCAAAGGGTTGACAGGTCAAAGGATCGAATTATTTTTTTTCCTCCCAACCTCCTTTTTTGCCAAAAAACACTTTTTTCCCCTAAACGAACACCTAAAAAAAATATATAATTTTTTTAAAAAATCGTTCCTTTGACCTGTCGACCCTTTGGTGTCGATCCTTTGACCTGTTGACCCTTTGGATTCGATCCTTTGACTAGACACCGAGGTGCAGACTATGTTGTTAGCATTGCAACTGGAAATAGGATTAACATGCATTGGCTGCATTGCAGAATGTTATGTTCTGTGTCCTGTCGCTCAGTATAATTTATTCTAACATCATGTCTCAGTGCTAGCACAAGTAAACACAAAAAAACGGAAGAACCCTGCAATGTGTGGAGTCTGAGTCACAGTCGATCATCATAGTTCTAGTCCTTCACCCACCCATCTATGCACAGTTCGTATCCCCCTCACCCTGTAATCCTAGTCTAGTTTCCTGGTCCTTCATTCTAGTCTGTCCCCTTCACCCACATCTTGTATAGTGTTGTAGTACTTCCTTTAGCAGGGTTGCTATAGCACTGTAATCAAAAATGGTGAAGTTGAAGTCCTGTGGGCATTTAGTCATTAGGTAGTGTGTTTTTCATCAGCATACAAGGGGACTGGTAATGATCTATGCACAGTTGTGATCCCCCCCACAAGATAAACACAAAAAGTAAATTCCCACCATATTGACCCAAACTCAACGTGCATGATTTTGCATGAATCCAGAAGACAGTGAACATTGTTAACTATTTGCTTTACTCTCTCACATTTAATCATTTTCTTTACACACAACTATGCCACTCTCACTGTTATTGCGTCAGTTCCATGCCTTGGAATGGTTTGATATTAATATTTAAAGGAGATCATTACACCATATAACATTTTACTGATCTAGTGCATATGTATTGGTGTGTACCCCACAATACTGGTACCTTCAGTCCTGAAAGAATAGACCCGGTACTTGTTGTTTCTGTTGTAAAAAAGTGTTTTAGTTTTTAATAATTTTTTAATCATTAATTCACAAGTATAAAAACACTTATAAAAGTGTTTGGTATGAGTCAAACCCAACCTCACACAGCATGGTAATAAAAAACAATACAAATTACAAATTACACATCCATATATCCACATAAAACGATACAAAGAATTACACAAACAGACAATAAATGTATTTAACAGTTTTCCAAACCCTGAGTGTAATGACTCAGGTACAAACAACTCCCGACATGTTTCAGTTCTTGGTTGCTCAGATGCATGAACTTTCTTCAGGGGAATATTTCATTTTCAAATTTTCCACCATGCAATCCAAGGTCACAATTATGGGTTCTCACACATTTCCTCTTCAATTGGTACCGGTAGCGCCGGTGTAACAACACCACAATTTGGCCGTAGACTCCAACAAGTCGAGTCTTGATTATTCGATAGCTCCTAATAGCTGAGGGCCAACTTAAAAGCTCCTTTTCCAATATATGCCATGTCAATATCTATCCTGTTCCTCTTAGAACAGACAGAGCAGACACGGCTGCTCCGGAATATATTTTTCGCTATGCGTGTCACAGGTCCTTAGCCTTGGATACTTTAATACAGCGATTTTTGATCCATTTCTAAGAGGAACAGGATAGATATTGACATGGCACATATTGGAAAAGGAGCTTTTAAGTTGTATTTAGGTCATCCCCTGACCGTGTGAGAACATTTGAAGAGGGGCTTGTTTTCGCCTTATATGAAGTGGGGTTGGAATGGTTTGAAACACTTCTCAATCACCTAAGTAACATTTCTAGAAAGTGCCCTCCAGTCACAGGTGTTACAAATGACTGTAGTCACACTTTGACACTCACACATCTGTCATTCTCTCTGTTCGCAAAGAGGTACAACAATGCATATCCCCTTTACTGGCGAGACTCCCCAAGGCCTCATCACCTATGTCTCAGATCATGAGACGTTCTAGCTACAATAATTGCTCCTGCCTGATAGGGCTTGACTAATATGATCTCTCAGTTCTTGCTTATCATGGTTAAGTTGTCAGTTCAAAGAATTACTGATGTCTGGCTATTCAATTCACTGAGACAAGCATATTAGCGCCATGGCTGCCTCCAAACCCGGGTCCGGGTCCGGTCTGGTTGAATGGGGACTTACCGGGACATTGCGACCTATGTGGACCCGGTAAATCCCCATTCAGTTTACCATTCCCCATTCCCATTTGAGAACCCAGAGGGCTCAATGGGAATGGGGAAGGTGCTAATAATGGGCCCGTTATTAGCTCCAAGCTCCCTTGACGGGAACCGCAGAGAATGGCTGGTCAGACCAGCCATTCCTGCTGGGACCCGCTAAGGGACCTCGGAATTGGGCGGTAAGGGTTTACCGGCACCAGCATCATTACTGGTGACCGTTAACCCTTACCGCCCAACTCGTAATGACCCCCTATGTCTATGTGGGCCGAGTGATCTGGAATGCGGTGTTGAAGGAGTGGTGTGTTAGAGGTCATTTTCCTTGATCCACAATATGTAGTTGCGTCTGAAGCGTGGGTATGTTTGGGTTGCTCTTAATGTAGGAGGAATGGAGTTCCAGTGTTGTGCAGCTTTCACCTGGAAGCTGGTACCTCCTATTTTGGCGCGTTTGTATCTAGGCACTATGAGAGTGTTGGAGTTAGATATTCTAGTGAGGCGGTTGGGGGAGTATCTGATGAATCTGTCAGTGAGGTAGCGTGGAGCGGCGTTATTGAGGAATTTATGTGTAAGTGAAGCAACTTTTAGAGCAATTTTGTCTTTGGTTGATAGCCAATTATGAGCTCTTCTAAATCAGAGATATGCTCTTTTTTAGGAAAACTCAATGCTGCTCTGAGCGCGTTATTTTGTTGGATCTGAATTTTATTTGTGATGTATTTGTTGGCTCCTAGGTAGAGGGTGTTGCAGTAGTCTAACTTAGATAGAATAAGGGCTCTGGCAAGGGTCATGAAGCTGTTGGGGGAGAGGAAGGGTTTAGCTGCTCTGATTAATTTGCATGTGTAAGCTGTGGATGAGGCTATGGAGCTGACCTGTATTTTGAAGGAGAGTGTGGAATCTAGGTAAAAGCCTAGCGTTTTTAGTTCCTTGGCTACGTCGTTGATATTTCCGTCAATAGTGAAATTGAGTATTTGGGTTCTAGTTTGTTAATGTTGGGGGTTGTGCCAAGGATTATGAGTTCAGTCTTGTCATCATTCAGGCATAGACCGTGCGAGGCCATCCATGCCTGAATGATGAGGTACACCCTGTTCACCAAGGCCAAATCCTTGTCATAATCTCCCGTCAGCGGTAAGAGGATCTGTGTATCATCTGCATAATTAGTTTAGGTGACACCCCGATCATCGAGATCATCGAAAAAATGGGCTTTGTGAAGATGTTGTACAGAGTAGGGGAGACACAGGAGCCTTGAGGCACACCAGAGGTGATTTAGATAGGGTCAGCAGCTGCAGATGTGGAGAAGATGTGCATAGTCCTATTGCTAAGGAATGACTGATTCCAATTTATGGCATCTTGTGAGAAGTGGGCTGCAGTGTTTAGGTGGGTGCAGAGAATGGTATGATGTACTAAGTCAAACGCCGCTGATAGGTCAAGGAGAAGTAGCAGGGAAGTGTTGCCATTGTCTCTGAGAGTGTCAATTTGTGCCTTGAGATCAATCAGGGCTGTTTCTGTTCCATGTTGGGGTCTAAAGCCGGACTGGCAGACTCTTAGGAGGTTGTTTTGTTCCAGGCATTGCTGTATTTGAAGATATGCAACCTTGTCTAGGATTTTGAGTAGAAATGGGACGGTGGTGATAGGTCTATAGTTGGTTGGTATGGAGGGGTATAGGGTTTGTTTTTGAGTAGCGGCAGAACCCAGAACTCTTTGAGATTGTTGGGAATAATGCTTTTGGAGAAGGAGGAATTAATGAGTGTGGTGATGAAGGGTGAAAGATCTCTGGCTGCGTCTTTAATAATCTGTGTGGGATCGCCCTGGCAGTTGCATGGTTTCAGGGTGAGAATGATTTTTTTGACCTCAAGGATAGTAACTTTGGAAAAGCTGAAGCGGGGGATAGGATTAGCTGAGGGCTTGGATCTGAAGGGGGGGTTGGTAGAGGTGCTGGGTAGATTTTCTTTTTTATTAGCTATTTTAACTTGTAAGCTGGCCACTTTATTAGAAAGTGCGTTTTGTACACTGGTGCACCATGGTTTGTCTTTGACGTATGTATCAGGGATTGGGATAGGTGTTTCCAATTCTTTAAGGATGGTTAACAGTTATTTTATGTTGGAATTAGAGTGGGCTATTATTTGGTTGTATGAGTCTTGTTTGGCCAGAATTATTTCTTTCTTGTATAAGGTGGATATTTTGATGAGGTTAGTTTTGTTGGACTCTGTTGGTGAGTGTTTCCATGTTTGTTCATTTGTGCGTTTCTCGAGTAAGAGAGATTTGAGGTGAGGCGTGAACCATGTATTCAGGTGTTTTTTAGGTTTGCTTTTCCTAGTTTTCAAAGGTGCGATAGAGTCGAGTGCTGAACTCATTATTTTATTGTATTCGTCGACTAAGGTGAAAGGGTCAGTGGGGTGAGCGAGAGAGTTAAGGGTGGGGAGGATGAGTGGTATGAGCTTTTCAGCTGTGATTTTTTTGTTTGTTTCTGGTGGGTATGTGTGGGGCTATGGGGTTGATGTGGGTGGTGGGTGTAATGGCCTCAAGGTGGAAGGTAATGAGATGATGGTCTGACCATGTCTGGGGGGATATGTCAGTGATGGAGACAGAGCAGTTATGGTCTGCCACCCAGTCAAGGGTCCTGCCTTTATTGTGTGTTGGATAGGTGATTTTTTGATTGAACCTTAGTTCAGCCAAGGTGTCAGCTATGAGTGTGGCATGTTGGTCTTTAGAGTCTTTAAACCCAAGGTTGAGGTCACCTAGGAGGATGCTTTGGGTTGTGTGTTTTTGAGCTTATTGGCCAGGATGATTTTGAGGTCTTCTTCTAATGATCCCAAGGGGCAATGGGGTCTGTAGAGTAGATGGATGTTGAGTGTTTGGGCAATGGCGATGGGCATTTTGACTGTAAGGGATTTGCAGGAGTTGTATTTGCGCTGATTTGGGCGTGCGATTGACTTAAGCTGTCCCTTAACACGATCACATTTTCAAGCGTTCTCTCTCATTCTGCGTTTTCCGGCCACTTATTTGGGTCACTGTGTCGGCCCCGCCCACACTCTGCTTGGAGTCTCGCGCAAGGCGCTCGTCCACTCACAGAGATGTGCTGGGCAGGGGCAAACTCCACGCAAGTCCCGGAAATGTCCTGCGCAGTCGATTCCATGAATTGATAAATTGTGATTTGTGTATTGAATGGCAAACAAAATCCCAGTTATCCATGAAAATAATTCCATGAATCGGCCCCTTTGTCTTTAGGTTGGTGTCAATGATATCAGCAAAATGTCCTCACTACTTTTAGACATCACCTGTAATTCGTTGTAGCAAAATGGTGGCTTCTCGGATTCAAGATAAAGCATTTGTCCATGCACTTCTATACATTCATAGTCCAGTAATTGATTTGACAAGGATAGATTTGTCATTTCCAGTTACTTTGTAATTAAAATCCATTAGATGCAAATGTTCATCTTTTGAGCTGCTTTTGTGTTTATTCTATTTAGGTGAGTTTATGAAATATATGCCACATGATAACTGGGACTCTGTGATGCTCCAGACATCATCTGATCCTCCAAATATCACTTTCACATGCACACACAATGGACATCTCATGCTTCACATTTCACAGGTCTGGTCCTAACAGCAGAACGTTTCACCAAGCAGATGTCAACATCACCTGAGAGACAGGTCATGCTAGATTTCTCTAACAACATAAAACGCAAGGTTCAGGTGTGCACGTTCTGAATTCATCTCTGGTACATTTCTCATCCCAGCCTCTGCTTTGTTTGCTTTACCCTGTTGGAGTTTGCAGTGCTTTAGGCGTATGACAGCAGGAACAGCAATGAACGCTGAAGACAGGCACAACCTGCAAGAATAGAAGTAGAGAAACCCAGAAGGGATGGAACTCGAGAGGACACGCACTGCTCCTATCAAGAGCATCCTGAGTTATTTTGCACCCTTGGGGTATAGTGTGAGTTCAGCACCTAGCGTACACAACCTTGTTAAGAGATGACTGCGGGAAGTGTGTCTCCAACTGCAATGATAAGACCGAAATCCAGGAATCACTTGAAACCTAAAACAGTAAAGCCAGCAATGTACAAAAAAGAATAACGTGAGAAGACATAGAAAGCATACACATGCGGTCAACTGAATCCTGCAACAGTGTGTTTTATTTGCATGCAGAACTGGGCTGCACGGAATGTGCATAGCTCACCTTTCGTTTTAGTTTACTTGTTCACAACTGGATCAAGGGCTGCTTGCAAGAGTTTTCAAATATGAACATATTTATACATATATGCATATAGTAATGGATACAATACATAATAATTATGAACAGCACACATGCATGACACAATAATAATAAGTGCGATACATATGCACAATAAATAAAATGTTACATATGGCAATAATGAAGGCAACAGCGGATTTTTATTCTGCGTGACTTGCTCTTCACACATGAAATATAGAAAGAAAAAAACCTACTTGTCTGGCCCACTTCCCTCCCGAATGGCACCTCTGCAATGCAACGTTGCTGCTTGAATTTGACGTACATGCTGCAACAAAAGCAACACTTGTCGTGGAAAAACACAATTGTAGGTCTATTTTTATTTGTATTATATTGTACACATTAAAATAAAAAATAAAAACCTGTGGATACATGCATCAACAAGAACATGTTAGCCTTACATATTCCTGAATCTTCAAGCCTGTGATTCCCTGCTATATATCATTTGCCCAAGTGCAAAAGGGTGAAACAAGAAATAAGCAAACCACAAATGGAGACATCTCCCAGAGGTGTTCTACATAACAACGAGGGAAGACATCACTTATCCCTCAGTGGATGCATTTAATAACGTAACTGAGACATAGGAGGTTCCCTTATCCACAGAAAGAGACTCAAATGATTCCCATCTCCAAAATCATAATGGGATCATCTGGACGGTATGAATTCCAGACCTATTTTTCTGATCAACCTGGATGCGAAGTCATTAACAAACATATAGGCTAACTCGGATCTTCGCTCATTGACGTACCCCTTAGACCGTGGTAAGGACCATGAGAGGGGAGAAGGGCAAGCAATACAAACATGCAAGTGATTGCTATCATCCAGTGCATGTGCAGGTGGATAGATTCCTTTCAGGGGCAGCTGGAAGGCAGCAAATACCCTTTTGTTCAGGTGGGGGTTTCAACAGGCTGTGCTCAAATTGATAAACCAGGGCCCACCATCTGAAAGCTGTAAACTGCACAGAGAACCCGTCTTCCAAAATGTATATTGCTATAGGCAAACAACAGGGATGCCCCCTCTTCCAGATTCTGTTTGACTTTGCACTCGGACGACAGACCACCAGTGTAGAACCAATGTTAATATCAAGGAAGTACCAATGGGGTACCATGAGTACAAAGTTATGCTCTTTGCTGATGACATGCTTCTCAGTGTCACACAACCTGACACCAGCAGCATTCTGTTAGTAAATCTGCAAAAATACCACCAAACTCAATTTACCTTTACCATCACTTGGTCCCATGGATTAACCAATGGATAACAGGTGGTGGAAAATTCCAAAATGTTGGAGTTCATAGAACATCACAGGGGTTTCTGGTGGCTTTACTGCCAGTAGAATTACAGCACAGTAAATCCGATGATTTGTGAGGGTAAAGTGGAGGATTTACAGCCAACAAGAAGTCCAACAACAAGTCACTGCCAAACTTGTGACGCCGTATGTGCCTCTCGCTCGGGTGGAAACACTCCATCAAACGTGGACTCAAGTTCCACTTCGGGTCGTTAGTAGAGCAGCTGTTACCATGCCATGCTGTTCTAGGGGTTGACATCCCTAGATGACACCATCAGTATAAAAAGTGAATCGCTCGTAAAAGGACTTTAGGCCATGCGTGCATCCAGTGGTGGGCTGTACACATATCCAACACCCTGCCTCCTTGGGAGACCAATCAGCAGTTGTCTTTTGGCCCGTTGCATAACCCGTGGTTTGCTCACGAGGTTGCAGTGTTTGTTGTAGGTCACACACCAGCTCCTTGTGTACAACAGCATTGCTTAATGAAGCGAGAATAGTGCCACAAACTCGTAGCTGACTTCCTTGCTGTGCCTTTCCCGCCCCCACCATCCCTCCTGTGCACCCACACCCACGGAGTTGCTTGCGATGCCCTGGTTAAATATTTACATTCTCAGATGAGGAATGGTTTGTTCCACCAAATACGAGGTGGAAAGAGACGGTAATTGTACACATGTGAATAACGTTGGGGCGAGGCGGCGGGGCTGGGGGGCCACCACAGCTGAAACACAAATCCCAGCTTCAAATCCCACATTAGCCAGAGCTCGTTAGAGATCAGGAGAAGGACATTGAGGAGGTCAACCGGTGGGAACACACCAAGTGACACAGAACGCAACGCAGTGCTGAAGCCTCTTCGTGTACATAAACTGTGCTGGGTGGTACAGGTGCCGTGATGAATTCCATGTCTTTCTTATTTAGTTCCGACTGTGGTGACTGCTCCACATGAGATGTTACCCTTGATCAGATGGGCTTTAAGTGTGCCGGCGATAGCCGGGGCAGAGCCCTGGGAGGCTCGGAAATATGGTTCTGAGACGGGACCCTGCCTGGACCCCTAATGTCCCCTGGCAGGCCCGGCCGCTAGAGTACAAGGCTTTTTTCTAAAGCCTGAAGCTCTCCCTCATGTGCAATAGCTTCTGGTTTAAGAAAAAAATACATTTTCTCCATAATGGTGGCACAGACCCCTGTGAGGCATCCCTTTAACCAAGAGATGCCTGTGGCCGGTACCAATATTATTGAAGAAAGGGTGAGGCCGCAGGCAGCCACAAACTTTTTTCTAAAGCCGGAAACTCCCACTCATTTGCAGGAGCTTCAGGCTTTAGGAAAACATGCCTTGGCTTCCAGCAGCCTTACCTATTCAGCCTTAACGGTGCTGCTGCCCCTTACCAGGCATCTCGTTAGCTAAAAGATGCAATGATCACCCGAGAGTGATCGCTGAATCTCTTAGCTAAAGTAATGCCTGACAAGGGGCAGCACCACCATTAAGGCTTAACGCATGTGGCACTGTCCTCCACCAGGCATCCCTTTAATTTAAAGATGCATAGATCAGCAACCTCTGATCTCTGCGAAGGGCTCTCTGGCGGGGGACATTTAGCTCATTAAACCAGTGCTCGTCAAGGGGGAGAGGGGGTTCTTAACGAGCATCCAGGCGACCTCCCCACCCACCTCCTGCCACCGTTAGCCCACGCTCCCTTGATGAGTCCCGGCTCATTTTCTCTTGCCACTTAAGCCACTGTCCTTGATGTATGTGTTATTTTGGGTTACTTTTTTAATAAGGTGGCGTCAATATTCACGTTGAATACTCATTTTAGCAGCTACTCACCCACATATGACCAGTGGACATTTCACTAGGCACAATGTAATTCTATCTGGTGGCGTAAATAATACCCTGAGTAAGGTACCACGAATGTGCAATTGAACGCAACAATTGTAATGTGCAATGCTCAGCTGGTTACCGGAAGCGCCCCTTGTAATGGCAGAGGGCCATTAATACCGTATCCTGTTATTGCCAAGCCAAAAAGTCAAGCGTTTTCCCAGGTCAGAGATCATTTCAGGAACGGTTGTCAATTTGTCACGAATTAAATACAGTTCTTCGAGAACTTTTGAGCAGCAAAATGGAAAAGTCATATTTTCACCATCTAACCAGCAGGCGCCAGACATTGTGTACCAGTCAGTCGGTATGATGTGTGCAGGAGCAACACACAGCGGCTTCCGATATTTACAGAAAACAGAGTGGACATTGGGGAATCAGTGTGCAAGCATGGGCTTGAGCTGAGAGTGGGCACTCTCACGTCATCGGACGCATTTCTAAAATACAGTGGACCAAAGAGAAGATGCCAAGAACATCTCGCTCGCTCATCCTCTGGAGACACACCAGTCCCCTGCTACGTCACAATCTCTTGGAATATACAGCTTTCTGTGATTGTTAATACGAATGTAAATTGCAAAGCTTTTCTGTAGCTTCAAATTGGTTTGTGCTTCAAAACAAAATATACTAAGTGTAACCGAAAAAAGCTTGACTGATTTAAACTAAATTAAAAAAAGAAGGCCACTGGCGATCAATCGCATAAAGCGAGCGCGCATAGATTGCGCAGCGATTGGACAGCTGTGCATCACCGCTTGCAAACGCTGGTTCAAAAGTGAGAGGAGCCAAGTAGGGACGTACAGGGTGCCTCGACTAGCACCAAAAGTGAAAGACAGGCCAAGGTCAGCAGCAACGCATGAGCAAGTCTGCAGATTCACACATAATATTGCGCTCCTCTGCTTGGAGATGCGCCTGTCTCCACCTGGAGCTGTCTAAGACAGGGGCACAGGGAAGCAGGAGCAGGATGTCTCATGGCCGCTGATGAAAAGGGCGGGTCCAGTTGTCGCGGGAATGGTCCTTCATCGCAAATGCAGGACGAGAAGAATGGAAAGAACCTTTCACCAGAGAACATCCATGTTTCGGAAGCCTGATGAGGAGGCGAAGGCTTCAGTCTCTCATCGGTGACGTGCAGAACTATACCCACATGCTGCACGTGATGCTGGACAGGCATTAGGTAGCACAGCAGTTAAACCCTGCTGCCCATTTCCCCCTTGGGTTTTTAGTGGCGACGGTGCCGATACAGTATCACAGACACGCCCAGACTGAGCACTATTTCTGCAAATACAAACTCTGGCATTTCAGCAATGTACAAGTCCTCGGTGATGCAAAGGCCACCAACATGTTCCTTGGCATCACCCGGAACGGCTAATATTCCTGGTTGCCCTCATTCATTGCTCCGTGTTTGCAGGCTGGAGGCATGGTAGCATGCCCCTGAGAGGGGAGTGCATGACCTCATCAGGATAAATGTGCATGCACATGATCCACACTGTTACATGCAAGACGATGACAGCAGGCCATCCTCACTAACACCCGTCCATTCGCTGCATCGGGCAGAGCATGTCATGTGCATCCCTGTCTCCTTGGACCATTCCACTATCACAACACCCAGGGGTGGACTGGGAACCAAAAGAGGCCCCATTTTACACATTCTCAACAAGCCCAACCATTTTCCTATGAGAAAATGTGGAAATAAAACACAAAAGAGGTCCAGGGTGCAGATGCCTACCGGGAAATCTCCAGAGTTCCCTATAGACCAGTCCACCCATGCCAACACCCTACCACAGAATAGGCACAATGCTGCTCACTGTACACCAGAGGCAATATTATTATGCAACATGCCCTACTCTTTGTGTTGGACTCCACACTGCAATCCAGCTTGCCATTTCTACTTTCCAATTTTTTTTTTGTGTTTTGTATTTTGCTTTAATGTGTAGTACATCTGTCTGTACTTGTCTTTGTTTTTTATTCAGTTCATATGCTTTGGCTGTCTCCTCAGTCCCAATACACCTGCTGCTGAACCTTCTCCCTTTAAGTAATAACTTCAATCAATCAACCAATCAATCAGTCATGTAGTGATACATGATGTTATCTATCCACATCACTAGGCATTGGTGTCTGCTTTGGTGTCTCACAGTGGTGAAGGTGTGGGAGTAAGGGGCCATGTGGAAAACATTGTATTCCCCTAAACCCCTCCTCTCTGGCGGATGCCTCGAGATGTCAAATGGGGTTCCAATAGGGAGTCAAAGAAGAAAAGGGAATTGGCAAGAAAGCCTGGAAAAAGAAACCCGAGTTTCCCAAATATCCAAGGGAGGAGCATCACCAACAATGAGGTCTGCAGACAATTGAATACCACCTGTGTGCCTCATCAAGTAGCCATTTCATATAGGATCTAATACATCAACCAACCCCCTGCGCACAGGTACAGGAGTCAAGAGGGGACAACACATAGATGATCTCATGAATCACTGTTTCCCACACAGTGAGCCTCACTTTCGCAAATGTCACAAAATCCACATACACACAGTGACGTAGGAGCACATATTAGGGTGAAACAGAAATTCTATTTGCGTTTGATAATGTGGAAGAGGTCTCAAGATCTCAGTGACTCGCCTTGCCTAAGGGACTTTGTGGGCCTTAGCCGAGGAGAGGTGAGTGCCCTCCCCCCTCCACCTTGGTAGCCACCTCAACCACTGAATGTAAATGGAGGATTAGGCACCGACCCAAGGGGTTCAGACCGTATTGAGAGGAAAACCCCCTTCCCAGTTCCAAAAAAACTCTAGCTGAAGGCTGCAGATGGTGAAATCAGGAGGCAGAACAGAATGAGCCAATTGAGCACTGAGGTCCAACAGGAGTACACAAGAGAATGGAGCAATGGCTGAGGAGAATCACGGAAGGAGGAGAATACGAGGAAGGAAGTACAGCCTGATCTAGGACTGCACAGGGGAGCCCAGACGAAGGAACACAGAAAACAGGTCCCGAAACACAGGGGAAGTGCCGTACAACACGAAGCTGTTGTGATGCAGAGGCTTACCTTGCTATATGGTTTTATGGCCTTGGCCTTCCTCCAATGCTGCATGTTCTCTGCCATCTTGCTGTAGGCACACAGTATGCCTGCCTCCGCCATCTTGGCTGTGGAAGCATATGACATGCCTATGCCACCTTTGGCAGGTTCCATAGCACTTCCATCGTTTACTCAGTGACCAGGACGTGGGCCTTTTTTGCAGTGCTTTCTAACAAGATGTAAGGTATATGAGTGTGATCAGGAAAAGTCATCTGCAGAGAACAAAGGAAGGAAAGTCCCCACAGATGTCATAAATAATGACAGGCCAGACAAGGCCTAATGTTCCTCCTCGATACCCACAGAGGAACTAGAGTTCAGGGTAGATTGATCTTCTTGAGACCTGAAGAGAGGGTCCCAGGAATGCCCCTCCTGACCGCCAGGAAAATGACGAGACAAAGAGGCAGGAACGCTCAAAGTCACTCATCTTATTTCAAACGAATCCCAAGTGCACCAATGACTGACTTGTAAACAGAAAGGTACCCCCTCAGCCAGCCATTCAGACCAAATCCAGTACATATCCTTTCAGGAACAGGGGACACAGCTGAGATTGTGGATTGGAATACCCTATGAGACAGCCTCGATTAAGCACCAAGCAACTATTGTGCTGACATCATTAATGATACCACAACCTAGCAACATTAGTCATGAATCACACTTGCAGCCCTGAACCTGTAAGATATTTTGTTTTACTGGGGTAAATTTGGGATTTGGTGGTATTTTCTTACCGTACAAATAGTGGTGATAATTTGGTGGTAAATTGGTCTTGCACTTAGACTGGATTTGGCATCACATTATTTTAGTGACCATACCTTATTAGTTTATATTGGTGGTAATTTTAGTAGTATTTTGTTTTGCCGTAATTACCTCTGTGGTATAGTGATGAACATGGTTTTCTTCCTTATACTTAATTCCATCATAAAACAAAACTTTCCTTTCTATTAGAATACCTCCCAGTGGTCTATAGAGAGCCTCAGACAAATGCACTATTCGAACCCAATGATTTTATTTAGCACGCCACCTATAGTTTGTGGCTGGTATCACTGGCTTATATACATCCAGTAATCTATATGTCACAAAGTATCACTGGCTTATTTACATCCAGTAATCTATGTCATAAAGTATCACTAGCTTATTTACATCCAGTAATCTATGAATCATATCCTTTCCCATCAGCATGCAAGAAAAGGGCATTCATCATACCGCACACAAACCTTCTCTTATTGTTACTTTACTTGCGTTGGTAAATTGGCAAATGCACTACTGCACTAATATGAGCCTCCCCTTTAGACATCATCTATTGAAAATAATTCACAGATGCATGAATGACACAAACTCCCATTTGTTTTCATAGGTACTTATATTGAATTACATTTACATGTCATCAAGTCTTACCATGTTTATTTACATCAGCCTCTGGAATACAAAAGAAAGCAAAACAGAACAAGCAGGTCTATTTGAAACGCAGATTAATGTTCCCACATTCTGAAAATGACAAGGATAAACATGCAGTGATTTCCTAACCTTTCTACACTGTAATGAATTGTAGCCAAACATGGCATTCAAATGATCCTCACTTGGCACAAATCTTACCAAGATTAGTGTTTCTTTGAAGCTCCCAGCGTGACCTTGCTATTTTCACAAATGCAGGCCCACTGTCAATACGAAAAGATTCTGTAATCTTGGGTGGGGAGCACAGCGAGATATTCTCAATGCCAGCGCTCTGACCCTTTTTGATCTCTGTCAGTCTTCACAGCCCAGCATGAACTAACTTCTCTCCGCAATTTTTGCCATTATGAAAGGTCGGATCCTACCCATTATGACGTGGTATGTCTGCCTATAATTCTCCACCAATCAGGTTAACAAGGATGTGTTCTGTAACAACCCTCATGTTAGGAACAATGAGAGCTTCAGAACAGAATTATTGTATTTCTTTGGTTTCCTGCTGCAGCATTCCTTCTGCTGCCTGAAAGCTAAAGTAAATGCCAGTGTGCATTTAAAATGCATTTCAGTAGTGCCACCAAAATATGTATTTTCACCTCATTTTGCACATGAGACTACATTATAATGTTAGGGAAGTTAGAATTAGTATTAAGCAATATTAATTAAGTTAGCCAGTTATATGATTAATGTAGTCTCCATGTATAAGGCATCAAAAAAAAAATTGGTGCACTTCAATATTTGGCCTGGCAGCACTAAGCGTCTATGCGTGCATTTCATCATCTGCAGTTTCAAGTTGGGCTTGGCTGTGCTGTAAATTCTGTACTTTGCATGCTACCACTAAGGCTATATTATATTGGCTAAATAAAAAAATTCTATACTACTGCTGGCAACAAAAATGCCACTACATTTTGCAATAAATGCAATAAAATGCCATCACATTTTGGTAAAATGTATATATGCCCTTACATCCACAATACACAAAAACACACCCGTGGTGGGAAAGGAAAGCCGATCCCAGCAACCCAGATGAAGAGTGAAACAAGTGTTGCAATGTGGAGACGCATTCTCATAGTCAAAGATGGTGTAATGCCAGTTACAATTAAGCCACATAGTCGTTTCATATCACCTTGAAGAGTTGCACAGAGAGCTGAGAACCAAATCGGGTCCCAGGCCTGGGGAGATCAGCTCCAGCCAATCACGACATAGAAAATCAGGGGTGGATGCCAAGAGGCAAGAACCAATGGTAAACCCACTATTCTGCAACAATGTAATAGATAGTTTCTTGGGGATGGGGCAGGCCAGCCACCTGACATGCGACGACCAGTAGAATAATCTCTTCTAGGGTATGGGGTATGTCCATATGGGTTACCAATCTCAGCACACAATTGGTACCAGGGATAGGTTTTCGGGGAAGGGCCCAGGTGTTGATGCCATATCGCAACAAAACTGGGGAGCATGCAGGGTAAAGTTGAGATGCACTGGATAATCCTGATTATCTTGTATAATCCCTGTTGGTTTTTTGTAAAAAACCACAGTTCAAACTTGCCGTTGGCTGAGTCCTCCGTTTATTCTAGGGAAGAGTGTTGGGCCCTTGGGAAATGGATGGACCCCAAGACAACCTCTGGCATACTGGGGAACCAACCCAAAAGACAGAAATTACTTGTGTGCAAATAAATAACTCCCTGCGCATAGTATGAAATAACTGCAGGATGAAAATTACATTTTATGCTAAAATGTCACCCACTGTCAGTGCATGTTCCTGACAAGTAGTTACCAAACCATTTCCTACACTGAAGAAATTACTTAAGTGGCAAACACAATACAAAGTACAAACTCACAGACGGTAGAGTAAGTTTCCATTGGCGTCCATTGCTGATAATGTTTCTGCTACAATGTTTATTAAGAGTGCTATGGTAACAGGAATGATTGGGAATGAGGACACCTTGCCTTGCTGGGTACACCCTTTTGAGTTGAACATTAACAGTCCTGCTAACTTAACTTTATGCTTGACTATACGATAGCAGCTCAGAGAAATGCTAATTGGAATAGCAGTACCACGCTCTGAAGACTGGGGAAATCACATCTTCAGGGTTTACTACCAAGGATTGATGTTTGGAAAGTGTCACACATTGACTAAGAAATATGCCATTCCATTTGGGCGGCAGATGCCTACGGAGATGTCAGCTCTGACTCCTCACTGAGTCACTCCTCAAGTCTTGGTATAGGCATAATGAACTAGGCTGCTTGCCCGTAACTCGTGGATTCTTCATGGACATCTTGCTCCTGTTGTTGAGGTGTGACGAATCAACGTCTGGGGTACCAGTAATCCAGGGGTGAATATCGGTTTCTAAACCATCAATCAGCCCCACACCTCTAATACACCAGATGAGATCCAAACATA
Source organism: Ambystoma mexicanum (assembly GCF_040938575.1). NCBI lineage: Eukaryota > Metazoa > Chordata > Amphibia > Caudata > Ambystomatidae > Ambystoma > Ambystoma mexicanum. Next base: position 421,731,756 of record NC_090926.1, on the reverse strand, counting down.
TTGGAATAATAAGCAATTTATAAACCTCCTTGTCCAATTTTGGTAATGTAGTCGGAACGGCAGGCTTATCTCTAACAGGTCGGTCCAGGTCCGGGGCTACCACTAGGCATTGGAGCCAGTGGATGTGCATGGATTGCAGACTGACAGTGCTCATTTACAGCTTACTGCTTACGTCCATTCAGCATTAACCAAGTCCAAAACTTCAGAACACATTTTTCTTTCATTGAATCAGGGTGAAGCGTGCAGGACTAGGAAAATGGCGAGGCACCATACAGTTGCTAACTTGGCCTTGTATCTATATATCTATAATCAGGTGAGTTATTATGAAGGAGATGTTTACCCTTGTACATTCAACCTCCCTCTGCTCTATTGCCACATGCCTTCAAAGACTGAGCAAATCTTTCTTCTGTTGTAGGCCCTCTGTAAAAGAGTATTCTCAATTTAAGGGGTCAACTTCCCTATAACACACCCAAACAAGGCTGTGAAAGTGTATGGGTTTTCAGTGTAGCTATTGGCACTAGCAGCTCGGTTTGTTCCTATCCCTCTGCAGGTTTACATTTCGGCTGATGTTGAGTGCAGCTTCCCTGGTGGCGTTAAGTACAATTCATTCTGCATTCATTCACTTTGGAATTGACTGCAGAGGTGCTGGTGTGCTTTTATCTTAATACCTCAGAGCGGCTCATATGGCTAAATGAAGGGTCAACACCAATACAATTTTAATTTAACTAATATAGCCTCAAAAGTAAGCATGAATGAGCGGGCTTAGACCCCTCATAGTAAAGTGTGAAATGAAAATTCCTAATGAGCTTCAATAGCCAGTGAGAAACAATTCTATTGGACCACAGGCATATTACAAAAATCGCACCATGGCAATGAAAAGGCTTGCAGTGCAAAACATTCAATATGCTTATTCCTCTGCATGGTTTCTCTTTTCA